>NC_092521.1:97027063-97630674 GCF_037038585.1 Patagioenas fasciata | reverse complement strand
GGCATCTCCTCTGCCCTGGGGCCTGGGGAAGAGGCGAGGAGAGTCGCTGCCATCTTCTGGTCGGCAGCCCCAGAGCACCGGGAGGAGTCCTCAGGAGCCCCCACAGACGGCCAGGACACCCAAGGGCAGCGCTGGAGCTGGAGCTTGCCTTCAAGGGAAAAGGTTTGCACATTGCACAAATAAGTCAGACTTTTTCTCCTTCTCCCTGTAGACGTGTATACAGACTCTAGAGTTAATAGAAATGTGTAGATATAGAAAATAAAAAGCAGATGTGTGCGTGCGTGTGTGTGTGTGTGCCCACAGAAGCCCACTGGAGACCGCCAGAGACCGTCGGGGACCAAAGGACGCCGCTGGAGGACGTCGGAGACCAAAGGACAGCGTGGGATCTGCACCTTGCCTTCAAAAGAGGAAAAGTTTGGAGACAAAACCTTACGAGGTATGCTTTGTATTCAGAGCCTGGTCTTTTGGAACCCTTCTCTTACTCCTCTGATTGGGTGAGATTCAAGGGTCTCGTTTACTCATGTGTTCTCTGCTCCTCCTCTCCTTCCCCTCTTGCTGTTTTCCTCCGTCATCTCTGTTGTGTCCTCTTGTTACGTGCAGTAAGTTTCATCTCTGGCATTTTGTTTTCTCTGCCCAGGTTTGCTCATGAATTCTTGACAGGACACTTGGAAGCAGGATCTTCCAAAGCGTTCTTGCCCCCAAGGTCCGTCAGGTGAGAGGCCTTTGGGCACTCTCCCAAGTCCAGGAGATGGCTCCAGTGCAAGGTAGGACAGGCTAGGCTAGGATAGGATAGGCTAGGGCTTGGGCAGGTCCTGGGAGGCGTGAGCAGCCTGTGGGACAAGGAGCCAGGTCTGGCTCACATGCTCAGGGAACAGCCGATCGCCAGCACTGGGGTCAGGAAGGAATTTTTTCCCCCGGGGCAGATTGGCACTGGTCCCCGGGGGTTTTTTGCCTTCCTCTGCAGCATTGAGCATGACCACTTTGCAGAGCTCCTCTGGGCCCTTTTGGCTCGGATCCTGCCTGCTGCTCAAGCACCAGGAAGATGGCCTCTCGTGCCCTGCAGCTGGGGGGAGGAAGGCTTTTTTTTTCCCCCAGGTGGGACAGCAAGCGTCTCCGGGGGTTTTTTGCCTTCCTCTGCAGCGCTGAGCACGGCCCCTTGCCACGGCTTCTTTGGGCCATTTGGGCTGGGTGCCTGCTGCTCCACGAGCTGGCCCTAAACTTAGCTAGAACAGCACACCCAAACCAGCATAGAACAACTCACCTAACCCAACCTACACCAACAGCAAGCAACTAACCAACCTTCAAGAACCTAAAATAAAATAAAAATAAACACTTTGTATCCATTGTGTTTTGTGTCCTTGAAAGTGTTTTTTAGGGAAAAGAGGAGGGAGGGGGGAGAGAGAGGGAGGGAGGGAGGGGGAGTGAGGAGAGAGGGATAGGACGGGGAGGGGGGACAGAGCGGGGAGCACGGGAGAGAGAGGGGAAGGGGGTGGGGGGAAGAGGGGGGGAGAAGGGGTGAGAGACAGGGGATGGGGGGAGGGGAGATGATAGAGGGAACTACCATTTTAAGGGTTAACTAAACATATCATGGGTGCCTACTAACAAACTACCACTTTAAGGCTTAGGCACACAATAAGTGCTTAGTTTAGAGCTTTATGTAGACTTATGCTAAGAAAAACAGAACCCCCTCGAATGCCAAGATAAGAAGTTTTACTGCACCCAGCTGTAAACTTGAGGAGACAAGATAACAAAGATTTAGAGCAAAAGGGGGTGCCAGCCTGGTTTCAATCGACTTGGCAGCTTGGGTCCCAGTCAATTCAACATAATGAGCCAAAGGTAAAAAGTTCACTGTGAGGAAGCTGAAGGAGCCCTCATCCAAAGACCCCTCCTCAAGACCACCAGATGGCACTGCGCAGGCGCAACAGGGAGCTGCCTAGGAGGAGACTTTGCAAATTATGACCTGGGACTCATTTTAATAAGAAGCGGGGAAAGGTTATGAATAAGTATAGGCGTTCCTGGGGTCATTATGAATACCTAACACCTTGCTGTATTTAAACACACCTCATAGTGTTAGAAGGTGCGCATGAATGGTGGAACGATCCCCCTTGCGCCCGATATCAGATAAACACACCCGCTTTATAAACCTTGCACGTTGTAAAGTTTTATGACTTTATAGGTTGTAAAGTTGTTTCCACGTATCAATTTTGGCGACCACGAAGGCACAAGCTCTGCCCGGCTGTGCGGACCGCCTGAGAGAAACGGACCTCCCAGACGTGTCCCGAACCTTTTATTTCAGAGGGGCTCCGTTCCACTCCGGCTGGTCACCGCGGGGGCAGACGACGACTTTTTGAATTAAGCGGATAAGGTATGCTGCTGTTTTACTGTAACGTGGGCCTGTAACATGGGGGGCCAGCAACTGGCGAGGGAAGCCTCCGCATGGCCAGATTCCCCATATTGCTGTAAATGGGCACCTACCTAAGGGGGCTACTGACTTGACTCCACCAGAAGGGGGTCAGCCGCTAGCCACCTTGGGGGTAGATCGAGTAACCCTGAGTGAGCCTTCTGTTGCGTCCCGGTCACGGGAGCCAGGATGGACCCGCTAATGACTGCATGGAAGTGGGAGAAGGGTGAACAGACTCTCCGCTCGTGGGTTCGAGTCCCCCCATGGCAACTGAAGCTTTATAACAGAACCAACCTAAGCCACCCAACCTCAAATCATCTAAACAACCTCAACCAAACCACCTACACCAACCTCCAACAAAATACTGAAAACAACCTCAATGAAAACAACTTCACATACCCCACCTAAAACAACCAAGGGGAAAACAACTTCAACCAAATATCACCTCCATCAAGCTACCTAAACCCACCAGCCTTCACCAACCCAGCCTCCCACAACCACCCTCAAAGAAGAACCTGCCTCAAACAAACCACCTCCAACCACCTCAACAACCTCAACCAAGCTACCAAAACCAAAAACCTCCCTCCACCAAAACAGCCCCTGCTTGGAAGGGCTCCAGCCCGGCTGCAACATCCGCAGCTGCCACTCGGCACCTCTCCCTGCGGGCAACACAAGCGCCTGGCAGGGACCAAAGCGCTCCTCGTGCATCCCTGCCCAAGAAGCACGGCAGCAAAACAAGCTGCGGAAGGCAAAAAGTCTGCTCGTCATCGCTACGTGTCACGTAGCTCTGGAAAACATCCCACGGTACCACACCCGTCATCACCATCTTCTCCTCCTTCTTCTTCTTTTGGGCATGGTCAGTCCCGCGCCTCATTCTCAAGGTTCTCCCTCTTCAGGAACCAGGGAAAGCTTGGCCTCTATTCCTGCTGCTGCTCTCTGCAGCTCTCAAAATTACTCTCTTTATGCCTCAGGAAAGGGTTTGTGTCCAGCTGGATTGAGTCCCTGGTCTTCCTTGCTGTGGGACCCAGTGGGCATTTTATGTGGGGCAGAGAGGAGATGGCTACTAGGGTGGCCTCGAGGCTGCAGGGCTGGTTTCTGCCTGAGAGAAGAGAAACAGCAGGAGGTTTGTTCTGGGGAGCCGAGCGGCAGAGGAGGCCTCAGGGACACCCAGCAGCTCTGCCCAGTGAATGCACACCAAGGGCAGGGACAGCCTCCTGGGCCTCTTCAGCTCAGGGACTGATTTGGGGCCAGCACCCCAAAGGCTTCCTCCATAGGGTGCTGGGCGGATTGGGGGCGGGCGGGGCTGCACACGTGGGGCTCTGTCACCCCCACGTCACAATGCCAGCACCCGGCAACGCAGAGCTCACAATGCCCTGGGCAGGATCAAAAGGAGCAGCCGGGTCCCGCGTCCACTGCCAGAGCTGGCCCGGGGGCAGCCCCAACACATCCCGGAGGAAGCACTTGAGGAGCTGGTGGCATCACAGGGCAGGGGCTGAGGGAGGAAGAGCTTGCGTGAGGCTGCTGGAGGTTCTCCACTGTAAGACAATCTGCTGCCAGGGCCACCTTCAAACCTCAGCTCATGGATGGAAATCCTTTTCAGCTGGGTAGCAGTGGCAAGACCAAGGGAATTTCTTCTTGAGGAGCACTGCAGAGCTCTTCAAGGACGATATCAAGGATGAAAGCCAAAGCAGGAAAAGAGCTATCAAGTCCAAGGAAAGATACGGTAAACAGCACAAAACCATTCAGGACTTCTTCCCGAGCAGACAGCGTCACCATAAATGACAGCGTAGCAGCACGTCACTTGCTGCATTGGGAAGGAATGGCACACGGACTGACAGGGCCACCTTCCAAGCTTATCTGATGGCTCGAAATCCTTTTCAGCTGGATAGCAGTGGCAAGACCAAGGGAATTCCTTCGGGAGGAGCACTGCAGAGCTCACCATCTTCATCCCCTGTGGAGCCAGGCTCAGGAGCCGTAAGAACCAGGATGTAAAGGGGTTGCAAGGGGTTGCAGTGCTTTGGGACAACCACTGGTGTCCCACCAGCCACAGGAAGCATTCTAGTCCCCGCCAAGGTCCATCAGGTCAGGGGCATTTGAGCACTCTCGGGAGTCCAGGAGATGACTCCAGCTCAAGGGAGGATAGGATAGGATAGGATAGGATAGGATAGGATAGGATAGGATAGGATAGGATAGGATAGGATAGGATAGGATAGGATAGGATAGGATAGGATAGGATAGGATAGGATAGGATAGGATAGGATAGGGCTGGGGCAGGTCCTGGGAGGCGTGAGCAGCCTGTGGGACAAGGAGCCAGGTCTGGCTCACATGCTCAGGGAACAGCCGATCGCCAGCACTGGGGTCAGGAAGGAATTTTTTCCCCTGGGGCAGATTGGCACTGGTCCCCGGGGGTTTTTTGCCTTCCTCTGCAGCATTGAGCATGACCACTTTGCAGAGCTCCTCTGGGCCCTTTTGGCTCGGATCCTGCCTGCTGCTCAAGCACCAGGAAGATGGCCTCTCGTGCCCTGCAGCTGGGGGGAGGAAGGCTTTTTTTTTCCCCCAGGTGGGACAGCAAGCGTCTCCGGGGGTTTTTTGCCTTCCTCTGCAGCGCTGAGCACGGCCCCTTGCCACGGCTTCTTTGGGCCATTTGGGCTGGGTGCCAGCTGCTCCACGACCTGGCCCTAAACTTAGCTAGAACAGCCTGCCCAAACCAGCATAGAACAGCTCACCTAAACCAACCTTAAAGAAGCTAAACCAATCTGCCTTAAAAAACTTCAATCAGCCACCAACAACCTAAACAGAACCTTAAACAATCTACAACAAATTACCTAAACCAAACAAAATAAACCAACCTAAACAATCCTAAAACAAACCTATCTAAACCAAATGATCTAAAAAAATCCTACCTAAAACAATCTAAAACTACATAAACCGGCATTTCTCAACCAACCTTAAGCAACCTAGAACCAAACAAGCTAAACAAACTGAAACCAACCAATCTTAACCTAAAATAACCATTAAACAATCTCAAACAACTTAAAACCAATCTAATAAAGGATAAAACTACCTAAAGCGACCGATCTAAACCAACCTCAAAAATACGAAACCAAATGACATAACCTGACCAAAATGACCTAAAGCAAACAACCCAAAGCTAAATAGAACCACTGAAACCAGCCTACAACGACCAAGCTAAAAACCAATCTAGATCAACTCAACTTCAACAACAAAGCTAAAACACCCTAAAAAACCTCAACAACAAAAACCCAACCACCAGCCACCCTGCCCCAGGCAGTGTCTCACTTGGATGTGCCTGCAGTCTTGGAAGCCTGACTACCCCAGGTTCTCCTCCTAACGGACCCTGAGCTTGTTTGGAGGTCCTCAAGCACAGCGCAGCTACCGTATACCCTTGACCTAGCAATGGTTCGCCTCTAGCCGGGAACGTTGTCCTCTTTGAGCAAGGCAGGGAAACACGTGGAGCAGGGAAGGAGGAAGGGGACGTCTGCCGAGACAGCAGAAACAGCCCAATCGAGCCTGGTGATTAGTGGGGGGACACGTGTCCCAGCGAGATTGCACTCACATCCAAAGCATCCAGACACAACCGAAAACCAACTAAACACAATGTACATCTAACCAAACCACCTAAAGCACCCTCAACAACCAATCTAAGCCACCCCAGCCTGAAGGAACCCATCTTCAAAACATGCACCGTGCATAACACTGCCCTAAACAACCTACCAGGAAATAACTAAACCAACCTAAACCAAACAACCTGAACCAACCTTAACAGAAACCCTTCAAGCGACCTAAACAATGTAAACCAAACCTGCCTAAACCAACCTACCTAAAAACACAGACACCCACCAACCCACCTAAGCTGCTTACTGAAAAGAAACAACCTCAAATAACCAACCAACCAACCAACCCACCCACCCACCCCCAACTTAAAATCATCTAAACAAACCTCAACCAAACTACAGAAAACAGCCTCAATGAAAACAGCTTCAGATACGCCACCTACAGCAACCGACGGAAGACAACTTCAACCAAAAATCACCTGCATCAAGCAACCTGAACCCACCAGCCTTCAACAACCAGCCTCTCACAACCACCCTCAAAGAACCTGCCTCAAACCAACCTCAAACGACCGCAACAAACTGAACCGAGCTACTAAAACCAGAAACCTAAACCAAACTAACACAGCCAGTGCTAAAGAATCCTCAGAAAACAGCACCAACCAAAGAACCCAGCAAAACCGAGAAAAAGAAACCTCCTAAGCTAAACCACACAGAGCAGCGCTAAGAACATCACATCAAACAACCTGAACCCACCCACCTAAACTAACCAACCCAAACCAAGCTAAACCATCAAACCTGAAACAAGCAGCTAAGACCGCCAACCTAAACCAAACTTAACAAACCTTAACCTAAAACAACCAGCCTTCAGTGACCTACGAACACACAACCTACCAACAACGTAATACAGCGTCAAACAACCACCTTCGAACAACCAGTCTCAAAAAGCCTACCAAAACCAACTCATAGAAACTGACCTACACCAACCAAACTAAACAAACTTAAAAAACCCCAACAAAACCAGAACAACAGCAACAAGAGAAACAACACCACCACCACCAAAACAAAAAAACAAACAAGGTAGAAAGAAACAGGCAAAACCCAAACAAGTTACAGACAAAGAAGGCAGATGCAGGGAACAGGATGCAGAGGTGTTGCATGGGGACCCAGTGCTTTGGAACAGCCACTGGTGTCCTGTCAGGAACAGGAAGCAACATCCGCAGCTGCCACTCGGCACCTCTCCCTGCGGGCAACACCAGCGCCTGGCCGGGACCAGAGCGCTTCTCGTGCATCCCTGCCCAAGAAGCACAGCAGCAAAACAAGCTGTGGAAGGCAAAACACCTGCTTGTCATCGCTACATGTGATGCTTTGGAAAAGATCCCACAGTACCACATACCTCTTCTTTTGTGCGTGGTCAGTCCCGCGCCTCATTCTCAAGGTTCTCCCTCTTCAGGAACCAGGGAAAGCTTGGCCTCTATTCCTGCTGCTGCTCTCTGCAGCTCTGGGACTTGCCTTTGCCAGCCTGCAAGGGCTGTTTGTTCAAGCTAAAGTGAAGAACGCAGCAGCCTGCTCCTGGCTACACGTGGGCTTGCGTTAAGGATTGTGAGCACTGGCTCTGAAACAGAGTGAGAAACAGAAATGACATCAAATAACATCAAAGGAAGTACATTAAAAAATAAAATCAACCAGAATAAAATAGAAACACTTGTATCCATTGCGTTTTGTGTCCTGGGAAGTGGTTTTTAGGGAAGAGTGAAGGAAGGGAGAGGGAAGGGGGAAGGGAAGGGAAGGGAAAAGAAGGCAGAGGAGAAAAGCAAGCCCTGACAGAGCCCTGAGGGCTCCATACCTGAAAGAAATTGTGCTGTTTTCACCGAAAGCAAACTGATTTTCTTCAGGCAGTTAGAAACCTTTCTTTTTCACAGCTCGCACGCTCATTATTTGGAATTAGTTTGAGAACAAGAGCTAACACCCCAGCACAGAACTAATGCTTGTAATTGCTCTGGTCTGAGAGCCAAGGACATTCTGACTGCTCTGCCCAGGGATGGGACCTGTCGAGGAAGGGGGGCAGAGATGGGACAGAGCTTGACTGACATCCAGGCTGATCAAGAAGAGTATTTCATCCCATTAGCATCACGGTCATTATTATAGGAGGGAGAGGATCTTTCTCACTCTCTCAGGCATGCAGTGGAATCTTGATCAACTGGCCACATGGGTCAGGAAAGCTACCTGGCAAGCAAAAAGATCCATTGCACTCTTCTGCTCAGCACATCAAGATTTGCCCTCTGAGTCGTGGCAATTTCTTGAATATCACCAAGAATCAAAACAGGTTTCAAAGAGCAACATGGCATGACCAAATAATAAATACTTCTCTTTAAGTCCACTCATTTGTTTAATCTTTGCCTAGACCTTCAGGAAATGGAAAACCAAACTCACTACGGAGAAGTTCAACACAACAACCCACGCCAAATCAAGGCTACCAGGTAGGAACCCGATGACAAGGATCGGTCACGCAACTGCTACCCTATGACAGGGCTGCCCCGAACAGATCACCCCCAAGGATTCAGTCCAAGGCAGAAACTACTCAGCTGGCAAACATTCCAAAAAAACAAACACGTTTGGCTTACAGACCTTACAGCAAGTTTTCCCTCAGGAAACACAAAATGAAAGAGCAACAAGAAGCAGAAATAATACTCACAAGCCTGTAACCTCTTCGACGGGATTTTCCCGCACCGGCCGACACCGCCGGACCCGGCGGGCACAGCCGCTCCCCCCGCTCCAGCTGCCCGCCAAGCGGCGGCGCCGAGCGCGCCATCCACGCCTGCCGCAAGCGGCCTCGCCCTCTCCGCCCGCCCGCCCGCCCGCCCGCCCGCCGGGCCCAGGCCGGGCCCAGGCCGGGCCCCAGCGCAGCCCCGCCCGGGCACCGGGAGAGCGCGGAAGCGTCGCGGCGCCGCTTACCGAGCGGCAGCAGCAGCTGAGAGGGGCTGTCGCTCGCCTTGGCCGCCATGCTGGACACAGACCCGAGCAATCGCTACCGCCTCCCGCAAAGACCGAGCCAGCAGCCCCGACGAGCGGATGGCAGAGCCGTCGCTCCTCGGCCCCGCCCCGTGTGCCGGTAAACGCGGGAACGAGCACTGTCTCTTCAAACACCTTTTGCATTCTTCATCCTACAGCACTAAAGAAACAGCAGAATCCCTTAGCACAGGATAATTGTGCAACACAAGTGCCAGGTTTGTCGTGCTGGTAAAAGATATTGTCAAAAGATGTGCGGCTGTCGGTCTTTCCTCAAGACAAAAGGCAAACGAGCTGGTTCCATCCGAGGCGAGGCAAACCAAATGCAAGCACTGACAGCACTGCAGAGCAAAATGGCCCCGCGACGGGGCCCTCGTGGCCCTGCGGGCCGCCATGCCGGCCACCGCAGCGTTCGCTGGGGACGCCGCGAGCCTCTGTTGTGGCAGTTGGAGCACAGCCGTGCCAGCCGCGCCAGCGCTCGGAGAGAAGAGGCCGCAGCGAGCAGAAGAGAGAAGAGGAGGCTCACGGACCCCCCGGCCCATGGCTCCGCCGCCCAAGAAACGGCGGCAGCCTGTCGCGAGCACCAGCACCGCCCACAGGCAAGAGGAGGAGCCGATGGAGGTTGACCCACCCCGGGAGGAGGAGGAGCAGCCCATGGACATCGACCCGCCTCGGGAGGAGGCGGAGCCGATGGACGTGGACCCGCCTCAGGCAGGGCTGCTGGGGCACAAGAGCAGCATGGGCGGGCAGCCCCCAGCGCCGTGGTGCCCGAAGCGCCGCAGGACGGCCGGGGGCTCTCCCAGAGCCCCCAAGCAGGCGCCTGGGCACAAGCGGCGCCGCCCCCGCAGCCGCCACTAGCCGCCTCCGGGGCATGGGACGGGATGGGATGGGCCGGGCCGGAGCAGCAGCCGCTCTGGAGCCGCAGGTGAGCCCGGCTTCCCAACCCGCACCCCCGGCCCTCATGCCGGGGCATCTCCTCTGCCCTGGGGCCTGGGGAAGAGGCGAGGAGAGTCGCTGCCATCTTCTGGTCGGCAGCCCCAGAGCACCGGGAGGAGTCCTCAGGAGCCCCCACAGACGGCCAGGACACCCAAGGGCAGCGCTGGAGCTGGAGCTTGCCTTCAAGGGAAAAGGTTTGCACATTGCACAAATAAGTCAGACTTTTTCTCCTTCTCCCTGTAGACGTGTATACAGACTCTAGAGTTAATAGAAATGTGTAGATATAGAAAATAAAAAGCAGATGTGTGCGTGCGTGTGTGTGTGTGTGCCCACAGAAGCCCACTGGAGACCGCCAGAGACCGTCGGGGACCAAAGGACGCCGCTGGAGGACGTCGGAGACCAAAGGACAGCGTGGGATCTGCACCTTGCCTTCAAAAGAGGAAAAGTTTGGAGACAAAACCTTACGAGGTATGCTTTGTATTCAGAGCCTGGTCTTTTGGAACCCTTCTCTTACTCCTCTGATTGGGTGAGATTCAAGGGTCTCGTTTACTCATGTGTTCTCTGCTCCTCCTCTCCTTCCCCTCTTGCTGTTTTCCTCCGTCATCTCTGTTGTGTCCTCTTGTTACGTGCAGTAAGTTTCATCTCTGGCATTTTGTTTTCTCTGCCCAGGTTTGCTCATGAATTCTTGACAGGACACTTGGAAGCAGGATCTTCCAAAGCGTTCTTGCCCCCAAGGTCCGTCAGGTGAGAGGCCTTTGGGCACTCTCCCAAGTCCAGGAGATGGCTCCAGTGCAAGGTAGGACAGGCTAGGCTAGGATAGGATAGGCTAGGGCTTGGGCAGGTCCTGGGAGGCGTGAGCAGCCTGTGGGACAAGGAGCCAGGTCTGGCTCACATGCTCAGGGAACAGCCGATCGCCAGCACTGGGGTCAGGAAGGAATTTTTTCCCCCGGGGCAGATTGGCACTGGTCCCCGGGGGTTTTTTGCCTTCCTCTGCAGCATTGAGCATGACCACTTTGCAGAGCTCCTCTGGGCCCTTTTGGCTCGGATCCTGCCTGCTGCTCAAGCACCAGGAAGATGGCCTCTCGTGCCCTGCAGCTGGGGGGAGGAAGGCTTTTTTTTTCCCCCAGGTGGGACAGCAAGCGTCTCCGGGGGTTTTTTGCCTTCCTCTGCAGCGCTGAGCACGGCCCCTTGCCACGGCTTCTTTGGGCCATTTGGGCTGGGTGCCTGCTGCTCCACGAGCTGGCCCTAAACTTAGCTAGAACAGCACACCCAAACCAGCATAGAACAACTCACCTAACCCAACCTACACCAACAGCAAGCAACTAACCAACCTTCAAGAACCTAAAATAAAATAAAAATAAACACTTTGTATCCATTGTGTTTTGTGTCCTTGAAAGTGTTTTTTAGGGAAAAGAGGAGGGAGGGGGGAGAGAGAGGGAGGGAGGGGGAGTGAGGAGAGAGGGATAGGACGGGGAGGGGGGACAGAGCGGGGAGCGCGGGAGAGAGAGGGGAAGGGGGTGGGGGGAAGAGGGGGGGAGAAGGGGTGAGAGACAGGGGATGGGGGGGAGGGGAGATGATAGAGGGAACTACCATTTTAAGGGTTAACTAAACATATCATGGGTGCCTACTAACAAACTACCACTTTAAGGCTTAGGCACACAATAAGTGCTTAGTTTAGAGCTTTATGTAGACTTATGCTAAGAAAAACAGAACCCCCTCGAATGCCAAGATAAGAAGTTTTACTGCACCCAGCTGTAAACTTGAGGAGACAAGATAACAAAGATTTAGAGCAAAAGGGGGTGCCAGCCTGGTTTCAATCGACTTGGCAGCTTGGGTCCCAGTCAATTCAACATAATGAGCCAAAGGTAAAAAGTTCACTGTGAGGAAGCTGAAGGAGCCCTCATCCAAAGACCCCTCCTCAAGACCACCAGATGGCACTGCGCAGGCGCAACAGGGAGCTGCCTAGGAGGAGACTTTGCAAATTATGACCTGGGACTCATTTTAATAAGAAGCGGGGAAAGGTTATGAATAAGTATAGGCGTTCCTGGGGTCATTATGAATACCTAACACCTTGCTGTATTTAAACACACCTCATAGTGTTAGAAGGTGCGCATGAATGGTGGAACGATCCCCCTTGCGCCCGATATCAGATAAACACACCCGCTTTATAAACCTTGCACGTTGTAAAGTTTTATGACTTTATAGGTTGTAAAGTTGTTTCCACGTATCAATTTTGGCGACCACGAAGGCACAAGCTCTGCCCGGCTGTGCGGACCGCCTGAGAGAAACGGACCTCCCAGACGTGTCCCGAACCTTTTATTTCAGAGGGGCTCCGTTCCACTCCGGCTGGTCACCGCGGGGGCAGACGACGACTTTTTGAATTAAGCGGATAAGGTATGCTGCTGTTTTACTGTAACGTGGGCCTGTAACATGGGGGGCCAGCAACTGGCGAGGGAAGCCTCCGCATGGCCAGATTCCCCATATTGCTGTAAATGGGCACCTACCTAAGGGGGCTACTGACTTGACTCCACCAGAAGGGGGTCAGCCGCTAGCCATCTTGGGGGTAGATCGAGTAACCCTGAGTGAGCCTTCTGTTGCGTCCCGGTCACGGGAGCCAGGATGGACCCGCTAATGACTGCATGGAAGTGGGAGAAGGGTGAACAGACTCTCCGCTCGTGGGTTCGAGTCCCCCCATGGCAACTGAAGCTTTATAACAGAACCAACCTAAGCCACCCAACCTCAAATCATCTAAACAACCTCAACCAAACCACCTACACCAACCTCCAACAAAATACTGAAAACAACCTCAATGAAAACAACTTCACATACCCCACCTAAAACAACCAAGGGGAAAACAACTTCAACCAAATATCACCTCCATCAAGCTACCTAAACCCACCAGCCTTCACCAACCCAGCCTCCCACAACCACCCTCAAAGAAGAACCTGCCTCAAACAAACCACCTCCAACCACCTCAACAACCTCAACCAAGCTACCAAAACCAAAAACCTCCCTCCACCAAAACAGCCCCTGCTTGGAAGGGCTCCAGCCCGGCTGCAACATCCGCAGCTGCCACTCGGCACCTCTCCCTGCGGGCAACACAAGCGCCTGGCAGGGACCAAAGCGCTCCTCGTGCATCCCTGCCCAAGAAGCACGGCAGCAAAACAAGCTGCGGAAGGCAAAAAGTCTGCTCGTCATCGCTACGTGTCACGTAGCTCTGGAAAACATCCCACGGTACCACACCCGTCATCACCATCTTCTCCTCCTTCTTCTTCTTTTGGGCATGGTCAGTCCCGCGCCTCATTCTCAAGGTTCTCCCTCTTCAGGAACCAGGGAAAGCTTGGCCTCTATTCCTGCTGCTGCTCTCTGCAGCTCTCAAAATTACTCTCTTTATGCCTCAGGAAAGGGTTTGTGTCCAGCTGGATTGAGTCCCTGGTCTTCCTTGCTGTGGGACCCAGTGGGCATTTTATGTGGGGCAGAGAGGAGATGGCTACTAGGGTGGCCTCGAGGCTGCAGGGCTGGTTTCTGCCTGAGAGAAGAGAAACAGCAGGAGGTTTGTTCTGGGGAGCCGAGCGGCAGAGGAGGCCTCAGGGACACCCAGCAGCTCTGCCCAGTGAATGCACACCAAGGGCAGGGACAGCCTCCTGGGCCTCTTCAGCTCAGGGACTGATTTGGGGCCAGCACCCCAAAGGCTTCCTCCATAGGGTGCTGGGCGGATTGGGGGCGGGCGGGGCTGCACACGTGGGGCTCTGTCACCCCCACGTCACAATGCCAGCACCCGGCAACGCAGAGCTCACAATGCCCTGGGCAGGATCAAAAGGAGCAGCCGGGTCCCGCGTCCACTGCCAGAGCTGGCCCGGGGGCAGCCCCAACACATCCCGGAGGAAGCACTTGAGGAGCTGGTGGCATCACAGGGCAGGGGCTGAGGGAGGAAGAGCTTGCGTGAGGCTGCTGGAGGTTCTCCACTGTAAGACAATCTGCTGCCAGGGCCACCTTCAAACCTCAGCTCATGGATGGAAATCCTTTTCAGCTGGGTAGCAGTGGCAAGACCAAGGGAATTTCTTCTTGAGGAGCACTGCAGAGCTCTTCAAGGACGATATCAAGGATGAAAGCCAAAGCAGGAAAAGAGCTATCAAGTCCAAGGAAAGATACGGTAAACAGCACAAAACCATTCAGGACTTCTTCCCGAGCAGACAGCGTCACCATAAATGACAGCGTAGCAGCACGTCACTTGCTGCATTGGGAAGGAATGGCACACGGACTGACAGGGCCACCTTCCAAGCTTATCTGATGGCTCGAAATCCTTTTCAGCTGGATAGCAGTGGCAAGACCAAGGGAATTCCTTCGGGAGGAGCACTGCAGAGCTCACCATCTTCATCCCCTGTGGAGCCAGGCTCAGGAGCCGTAAGAACCAGGATGTAAAGGGGTTGCAAGGGGTTGCAGTGCTTTGGGACAACCACTGGTGTCCCACCAGCCACAGGAAGCATTCTAGTCCCCGCCAAGGTCCATCAGGTCAGGGGCATTTGAGCACTCTCGGGAGTCCAGGAGATGACTCCAGCTCAAGGGAGGATAGGATAGGATAGGATAGGATAGGATAGGATAGGATAGGATAGGATAGGATAGGATAGGATAGGATAGGATAGGATAGGATAGGATAGGATAGGATAGGATAGGATAGGATAGGATAGGGCTGGGGCAGGTCCTGGGAGGCGTGAGCAGCCTGTGGGACAAGGAGCCAGGTCTGGCTCACATGCTCAGGGAACAGCCGATCGCCAGCACTGGGGTCAGGAAGGAATTTTTTCCCCTGGGGCAGATTGGCACTGGTCCCCGGGGGTTTTTTGCCTTCCTCTGCAGCATTGAGCATGACCACTTTGCAGAGCTCCTCTGGGCCCTTTTGGCTCGGATCCTGCCTGCTGCTCAAGCACCAGGAAGATGGCCTCTCGTGCCCTGCAGCTGGGGGGAGGAAGGCTTTTTTTTTCCCCCAGGTGGGACAGCAAGCGTCTCCGGGGGTTTTTTGCCTTCCTCTGCAGCGCTGAGCACGGCCCCTTGCCACGGCTTCTTTGGGCCATTTGGGCTGGGTGCCAGCTGCTCCACGACCTGGCCCTAAACTTAGCTAGAACAGCCTGCCCAAACCAGCATAGAACAGCTCACCTAAACCAACCTTAAAGAAGCTAAACCAATCTGCCTTAAAAAACTTCAATCAGCCACCAACAACCTAAACAGAACCTTAAACAATCTACAACAAATTACCTAAACCAAACAAAATAAACCAACCTAAACAATCCTAAAACAAACCTATCTAAACCAAATGATCTAAAAAAATCCTACCTAAAACAATCTAAAACTACATAAACCGGCATTTCTCAACCAACCTTAAGCAACCTAGAACCAAACAAGCTAAACAAACTGAAACCAACCAATCTTAACCTAAAATAACCATTAAACAATCTCAAACAACTTACAACCAATCTAATAAAGGATAAAACTACCTAAAGCGACCGATCTAAACCAACCTCAAAAATACGAAACCAAATGACATAACCTGACCAAAATGACCTAAAGCAAACAACCCAAAGCTAAATAGAACCACTGAAACCAGCCTACAACGACCAAGCTAAAAACCAATCTAGATCAACTCAACTTCAACAACAAAGCTAAAACACCCTAAAAAACCTCAACAACAAAAACCCAACCACCAGCCACCCTGCCCCAGGCAGTGTCTCACTTGGATGTGCCTGCAGTCTTGGAAGCCTGACTACCCCAGGTTCTCCTCCTAACGGACCCTGAGCTTGTTTGGAGGTCCTCAAGCACAGCGCAGCTACCGTATACCCTTGACCTAGCAATGGTTCGCCTCTAGCCGGGAACGTCGTCCTCTTTGAGCAAGGCAGGGAAACACGTGGAGCAGGGAAGGAGGAAGGGGACGTCTGCCGAGACAGCAGAAACAGCCCAATCGAGCCTGGTGATTAGTGGGGGGACACGTGTCCCAGCGAGATTGCAGTCACATCCAAAGCATCCAGACACAACCGAAAACCAACTAAACACAATGTACATCTAACCAAACCACCTAAAGCACCCTCAACAACCAATCTAAGCCACCCCAGCCTGAAGGAACCCATCTGCAAAACATGCACCGTGCATAACACTGCCCTAAACAACCTACCAGGAAATAACTAAACCAACCTAAACCAAACAACCTGAACCAACCTTAACAGAAACCCTTCAAGCGACCTAAACAATGTAAACCAAACCTGCCTAAACCAACCTACCTAAAAACACAGACACCCACCAACCCAGCTAAGCTGCTTACTGAAAAGAAACAACCTCAAATAACCAACCAACCAACCAACCAACCCACCCACCCACCCCCAACTTAAAATCATCTAAACAAACCTCAACCAAACTACAGAAAACAGCCTCAACGAAAACAGCTTCAGATACGCCACCTACAGCAACCGACGGAAGACAACTTCAACCAAAAATCACCTGCATCAAGCAACCTGAACCCACCAGCCTTCAACAACCAGCCTCTCACAACCACCCTCAAAGAACCTGCCTCAAACCAACCTCAAACGACCGCAACAAACTGAACCGAGCTACTAAAACCAGAAACCTAAACCAAACTAACACAGCCAGTGCTAAAGAATCCTCAGAAAACAGCACCAACCAAAGAACCCAGCAAAACCGAGAAAAAGAAACCTCCTCAGCTAAACCACACAGAGCAGCGCTAAGAACATCACATCAAACAACCTGAACCCGCCCACCTAAACTAACCAACCCAAACCAAGCTAAACCATCAAACCTGAAACAAGCAGCTAAGACCGCCAACCTAAACCAAACTTAACAAACCTTAACCTAAAACAACCAGCCTTCAGTGACCTACGAACACACAACCTACCAACAACGTAATACAGCGTCAAACAACCACCTTCGAACAACCAGTCTCAAAAAGCCTACCAAAACCAACTCATAGAAACTGACCTACACCAACCAAACTAAACAAACTTAAAAAACCCCAACAAAACCAGAACAACAGCAACAAGAGAAACAACACCACCACCACCAAAACAAAAAAACAAACAAGGTAGAAAGAAACAGGCAAAACCCAAACAAGTTACAGACAAAGAAGGCAGATGCAGGGAACAGGATGCAGAGGTGTTGCATGGGGACCCAGTGCTTTGGAACAGCCACTGGTGTCCTGTCAGGAACAGGAAGCAACATCCGCAGCTGCCACTCGGCACCTCTCCCTGCGGGCAACACCAGCGCCTGGCCGGGACCAGAGCGCTTCTCGTGCATCCCTGCCCAAGAAGCACAGCAGCAAAACAAGCTGTGGAAGGCAAAACACCTGCTTGTCATCGCTACATGTGATGCTTTGGAAAAGATCCCACAGTACCACATACCTCTTCTTTTGTGCGTGGTCAGTCCCGCGCCTCATTCTCAAGGTTCTCCCTCTTCAGGAACCAGGGAAAGCTTGGCCTCTATTCCTGCTGCTGCTCTCTGCAGCTCTGGGACTTGCCTTTGCCAGCCTGCAAGGGCTGTTTGTTCAAGCTAAAGTGAAGAACGCAGCAGCCTGCTCCTGGCTACACGTGGGCTTGCGTTAAGGATTGTGAGCACTGGCTCTGAAACAGAGTGAGAAACAGAAATGACATCAAATAACATCAAAGGAAGTACATTAAAAAATAAAATCAACCAGAATAAAATAGAAACACTTGTATCCATTGCGTTTTGTGTCCTGGGAAGTGGTTTTTAGGGAAGAGTGAAGGAAGGGAGAGGGAAGGGGGAAGGGAAGGGAAGGGAAAAGAAGGCAGAGGAGAAAAGCAAGCCCTGACAGAGCCCTGAGGGCTCCATACCTGAAAGAAATTGTGCTGTTTTCACCGAAAGCAAACTGATTTTCTTCAGGCAGTTAGAAACCTTTCTTTTTCACAGCTCGCACGCTCATTATTTGGAATTAGTTTGAGAACAAGAGCTAACACCCCAGCACAGAACTAATGCTTGTAATTGCTCTGGTCTGAGAGCCAAGGACATTCTGACTGCTCTGCCCAGGGATGGGACCTGTCGAGGAAGGGGGGCAGAGATGGGACAGAGCTTGACTGACATCCAGGCTGATCAAGAAGAGTATTTCATCCCATTAGCATCACGGTCATTATTATAGGAGGGAGAGGATCTTTCTCACTCTCTCAGGCATGCAGTGGAATCTTGATCAACTGGCCACATGGGTCAGGAAAGCTACCTGGCAAGCAAAAAGATCCATTGCACTCTTCTGCTCAGCACATCAAGATTTGCCCTCTGAGTCGTGGCAATTTCTTGAATATCACCAAGAATCAAAACAGGTTTCAAAGAGCAACATGGCATGACCAAATAATAAATACTTCTCTTTAAGTCCACTCATTTGTTTAATCTTTGCCTAGACCTTCAGGAAATGGAAAACCAAACTCACTACGGAGAAGTTCAACACAACAACCCACGCCAAATCAAGGCTACCAGGTAGGAACCCGATGACAAGGATCGGTCACGCAACTGCTACCCTATGACAGGGCTGCCCCGAACAGATCACCCCCAAGGATTCAGTCCAAGGCAGAAACTACTCAGCTGGCAAACATTCCAAAAAAACAAACACGTTTGGCTTACAGACCTTACAGCAAGTTTTCCCTCAGGAAACACAAAATGAAAGAGCAACAAGAAGCAGAAATAATACTCACAAGCCTGTAACCTCTTCGACGGGATTTTCCCGCACCGGCCGACACCGCCGGACCCGGCGGGCACAGCCGCTCCCCCCGCTCCAGCTGCCCGCCAAGCGGCGGCGCCGAGCGCGCCATCCACGCCTGCCGCAAGCGGCCTCGCCCTCTCCGCCCGCCCGCCCGCCCGCCCGCCCGCCGGGCCCAGGCCGGGCCCAGGCCGGGCCCCAGCGCAGCCCCGCCCGGGCACCGGGAGAGCGCGGAAGCGTCGCGGCGCCGCTTACCGAGCGGCAGCAGCAGCTGAGAGGGGCTGTCGCTCGCCTTGGCCGCCATGCTGGACACAGACCCGAGCAATCGCTACCGCCTCCCGCAAAGACCGAGCCAGCAGCCCCGACGAGCGGATGGCAGAGCCGTCGCTCCTCGGCCCCGCCCCGTGTGCCGGTAAACGCGGGAACGAGCACTGTCTCTTCAAACACCTTTTGCATTCTTCATCCTACAGCACTAAAGAAACAGCAGAATCCCTTAGCACAGGATAATTGTGCAACACAAGTGCCAGGTTTGTCGTGCTGGTAAAAGATATTGTCAAAAGATGTGCGGCTGTCGGTCTTTCCTCAAGACAAAAGGCAAACGAGCTGGTTCCATCCGAGGCGAGGCAAACCAAATGCAAGCACTGACAGCACTGCAGAGCAAAATGGCCCCGCGACGGGGCCCTCGTGGCCCTGCGGGCCGCCATGCCGGCCACCGCAGCGTTCGCTGGGGACGCCGCGAGCCTCTGTTGTGGCAGTTGGAGCACAGCCGTGCCAGCCGCGCCAGCGCTCGGAGAGAAGAGGCCGCAGCGAGCAGAAGAGAGAAGAGGAGGCTCACGGACCCCCCGGCCCATGGCTCCGCCGCCCAAGAAACGGCGGCAGCCTGTCGCGAGCACCAGCACCGCCCACAGGCAAGAGGAGGAGCCGATGGAGGTTGACCCACCCCGGGAGGAGGAGGAGCAGCCCATGGACATCGACCCGCCTCGGGAGGAGGCGGAGCCGATGGACGTGGACCCGCCTCAGGCAGGGCTGCTGGGGCACAAGAGCAGCATGGGCGGGCAGCCCCCAGCGCCGTGGTGCCCGAAGCGCCGCAGGACGGCCGGGGGCTCTCCCAGAGCCCCCAAGCAGGCGCCTGGGCACAAGCGGCGCCGCCCCCGCAGCCGCCACTAGCCGCCTCCGGGGCATGGGACGGGATGGGATGGGCCGGGCCGGAGCAGCAGCCGCTCTGGAGCCGCAGGTGAGCCCGGCTTCCCAACCCGCACCCCCGGCCCTCATGCCGGGGCATCTCCTCTGCCCTGGGGCCTGGGGAAGAGGCGAGGAGAGTCGCTGCCATCTTCTGGTCGGCAGCCCCAGAGCACCGGGAGGAGTCCTCAGGAGCCCCCACAGACGGCCAGGACACCCAAGGGCAGCGCTGGAGCTGGAGCTTGCCTTCAAGGGAAAAGGTTTGCACATTGCACAAATAAGTCAGACTTTTTCTCCTTCTCCCTGTAGACGTGTATACAGACTCTAGAGTTAATAGAAATGTGTAGATATAGAAAATAAAAAGCAGATGTGTGCGTGCGTGTGTGTGTGTGTGCCCACAGAAGCCCACTGGAGACCGCCAGAGACCGTCGGGGACCAAAGGACGCCGCTGGAGGACGTCGGAGACCAAAGGACAGCGTGGGATCTGCACCTTGCCTTCAAAAGAGGAAAAGTTTGGAGACAAAACCTTACGAGGTATGCTTTGTATTCAGAGCCTGGTCTTTTGGAACCCTTCTCTTACTCCTCTGATTGGGTGAGATTCAAGGGTCTCGTTTACTCATGTGTTCTCTGCTCCTCCTCTCCTTCCCCTCTTGCTGTTTTCCTCCGTCATCTCTGTTGTGTCCTCTTGTTACGTGCAGTAAGTTTCATCTCTGGCATTTTGTTTTCTCTGCCCAGGTTTGCTCATGAATTCTTGACAGGACACTTGGAAGCAGGATCTTCCAAAGCGTTCTTGCCCCCAAGGTCCGTCAGGTGAGAGGCCTTTGGGCACTCTCCCAAGTCCAGGAGATGGCTCCAGTGCAAGGTAGGACAGGCTAGGCTAGGATAGGATAGGCTAGGGCTTGGGCAGGTCCTGGGAGGCGTGAGCAGCCTGTGGGACAAGGAGCCAGGTCTGGCTCACATGCTCAGGGAACAGCCGATCGCCAGCACTGGGGTCAGGAAGGAATTTTTTCCCCCGGGGCAGATTGGCACTGGTCCCCGGGGGTTTTTTGCCTTCCTCTGCAGCATTGAGCATGACCACTTTGCAGAGCTCCTCTGGGCCCTTTTGGCTCGGATCCTGCCTGCTGCTCAAGCACCAGGAAGATGGCCTCTCGTGCCCTGCAGCTGGGGGGAGGAAGGCTTTTTTTTTCCCCCAGGTGGGACAGCAAGCGTCTCCGGGGGTTTTTTGCCTTCCTCTGCAGCGCTGAGCACGGCCCCTTGCCACGGCTTCTTTGGGCCATTTGGGCTGGGTGCCTGCTGCTCCACGAGCTGGCCCTAAACTTAGCTAGAACAGCACACCCAAACCAGCATAGAACAACTCACCTAACCCAACCTACACCAACAGCAAGCAACTAACCAACCTTCAAGAACCTAAAATAAAATAAAAATAAACACTTTGTATCCATTGTGTTTTGTGTCCTTGAAAGTGTTTTTTAGGGAAAAGAGGAGGGAGGGGGGAGAGAGAGGGAGGGAGGGGGAGTGAGGAGAGAGGGATAGGACGGGGAGGGGGGACAGAGCGGGGAGCGCGGGAGAGAGAGGGGAAGGGGGTGGGGGGAAGAGGGGGGGAGAAGGGGTGAGAGACAGGGGATGGGGGGGAGGGGAGATGATAGAGGGAACTACCATTTTAAGGGTTAACTAAACATATCATGGGTGCCTACTAACAAACTACCACTTTAAGGCTTAGGCACACAATAAGTGCTTAGTTTAGAGCTTTATGTAGACTTATGCTAAGAAAAACAGAACCCCCTCGAATGCCAAGATAAGAAGTTTTACTGCACCCAGCTGTAAACTTGAGGAGACAAGATAACAAAGATTTAGAGCAAAAGGGGGTGCCAGCCTGGTTTCAATCGACTTGGCAGCTTGGGTCCCAGTCAATTCAACATAATGAGCCAAAGGTAAAAAGTTCACTGTGAGGAAGCTGAAGGAGCCCTCATCCAAAGACCCCTCCTCAAGACCACCAGATGGCACTGCGCAGGCGCAACAGGGAGCTGCCTAGGAGGAGACTTTGCAAATTATGACCTGGGACTCATTTTAATAAGAAGCGGGGAAAGGTTATGAATAAGTATAGGCGTTCCTGGGGTCATTATGAATACCTAACACCTTGCTGTATTTAAACACACCTCATAGTGTTAGAAGGTGCGCATGAATGGTGGAACGATCCCCCTTGCGCCCGATATCAGATAAACACACCCGCTTTATAAACCTTGCACGTTGTAAAGTTTTATGACTTTATAGGTTGTAAAGTTGTTTCCACGTATCAATTTTGGCGACCACGAAGGCACAAGCTCTGCCCGGCTGTGCGGACCGCCTGAGAGAAACGGACCTCCCAGACGTGTCCCGAACCTTTTATTTCAGAGGGGCTCCGTTCCACTCCGGCTGGTCACCGCGGGGGCAGACGACGACTTTTTGAATTAAGCGGATAAGGTATGCTGCTGTTTTACTGTAACGTGGGCCTGTAACATGGGGGGCCAGCAACTGGCGAGGGAAGCCTCCGCATGGCCAGATTCCCCATATTGCTGTAAATGGGCACCTACCTAAGGGGGCTACTGACTTGACTCCACCAGAAGGGGGTCAGCCGCTAGCCATCTTGGGGGTAGATCGAGTAACCCTGAGTGAGCCTTCTGTTGCGTCCCGGTCACGGGAGCCAGGATGGACCCGCTAATGACTGCATGGAAGTGGGAGAAGGGTGAACAGACTCTCCGCTCGTGGGTTCGAGTCCCCCCATGGCAACTGAAGCTTTATAACAGAACCAACCTAAGCCACCCAACCTCAAATCATCTAAACAACCTCAACCAAACCACCTACACCAACCTCCAACAAAATACTGAAAACAACCTCAATGAAAACAACTTCACATACCCCACCTAAAACAACCAAGGGGAAAACAACTTCAACCAAATATCACCTCCATCAAGCTACCTAAACCCACCAGCCTTCACCAACCCAGCCTCCCACAACCACCCTCAAAGAAGAACCTGCCTCAAACAAACCACCTCCAACCACCTCAACAACCTCAACCAAGCTACCAAAACCAAAAACCTCCCTCCACCAAAACAGCCCCTGCTTGGAAGGGCTCCAGCCCGGCTGCAACATCCGCAGCTGCCACTCGGCACCTCTCCCTGCGGGCAACACAAGCGCCTGGCAGGGACCAAAGCGCTCCTCGTGCATCCCTGCCCAAGAAGCACGGCAGCAAAACAAGCTGCGGAAGGCAAAAAGTCTGCTCGTCATCGCTACGTGTCACGTAGCTCTGGAAAACATCCCACGGTACCACACCCGTCATCACCATCTTCTCCTCCTTCTTCTTCTTTTGGGCATGGTCAGTCCCGCGCCTCATTCTCAAGGTTCTCCCTCTTCAGGAACCAGGGAAAGCTTGGCCTCTATTCCTGCTGCTGCTCTCTGCAGCTCTCAAAATTACTCTCTTTATGCCTCAGGAAAGGGTTTGTGTCCAGCTGGATTGAGTCCCTGGTCTTCCTTGCTGTGGGACCCAGTGGGCATTTTATGTGGGGCAGAGAGGAGATGGCTACTAGGGTGGCCTCGAGGCTGCAGGGCTGGTTTCTGCCTGAGAGAAGAGAAACAGCAGGAGGTTTGTTCTGGGGAGCCGAGCGGCAGAGGAGGCCTCAGGGACACCCAGCAGCTCTGCCCAGTGAATGCACACCAAGGGCAGGGACAGCCTCCTGGGCCTCTTCAGCTCAGGGACTGATTTGGGGCCAGCACCCCAAAGGCTTCCTCCATAGGGTGCTGGGCGGATTGGGGGCGGGCGGGGCTGCACACGTGGGGCTCTGTCACCCCCACGTCACAATGCCAGCACCCGGCAACGCAGAGCTCACAATGCCCTGGGCAGGATCAAAAGGAGCAGCCGGGTCCCGCGTCCACTGCCAGAGCTGGCCCGGGGGCAGCCCCAACACATCCCGGAGGAAGCACTTGAGGAGCTGGTGGCATCACAGGGCAGGGGCTGAGGGAGGAAGAGCTTGCGTGAGGCTGCTGGAGGTTCTCCACTGTAAGACAATCTGCTGCCAGGGCCACCTTCAAACCTCAGCTCATGGATGGAAATCCTTTTCAGCTGGGTAGCAGTGGCAAGACCAAGGGAATTTCTTCTTGAGGAGCACTGCAGAGCTCTTCAAGGACGATATCAAGGATGAAAGCCAAAGCAGGAAAAGAGCTATCAAGTCCAAGGAAAGATACGGTAAACAGCACAAAACCATTCAGGACTTCTTCCCGAGCAGACAGCGTCACCATAAATGACAGCGTAGCAGCACGTCACTTGCTGCATTGGGAAGGAATGGCACACGGACTGACAGGGCCACCTTCCAAGCTTATCTGATGGCTCGAAATCCTTTTCAGCTGGATAGCAGTGGCAAGACCAAGGGAATTCCTTCGGGAGGAGCACTGCAGAGCTCACCATCTTCATCCCCTGTGGAGCCAGGCTCAGGAGCCGTAAGAACCAGGATGTAAAGGGGTTGCAAGGGGTTGCAGTGCTTTGGGACAACCACTGGTGTCCCACCAGCCACAGGAAGCATTCTAGTCCCCGCCAAGGTCCATCAGGTCAGGGGCATTTGAGCACTCTCGGGAGTCCAGGAGATGACTCCAGCTCAAGGGAGGATAGGATAGGATAGGATAGGATAGGATAGGATAGGATAGGATAGGATAGGATAGGATAGGATAGGATAGGATAGGATAGGATAGGATAGGATAGGGCTGGGGCAGGTCCTGGGAGGCGTGAGCAGCCTGTGGGACAAGGAGCCAGGTCTGGCTCACATGCTCAGGGAACAGCCGATCGCCAGCACTGGGGTCAGGAAGGAATTTTTTCCCCTGGGGCAGATTGGCACTGGTCCCCGGGGGTTTTTTGCCTTCCTCTGCAGCATTGAGCATGACCACTTTGCAGAGCTCCTCTGGGCCCTTTTGGCTCGGATCCTGCCTGCTGCTCAAGCACCAGGAAGATGGCCTCTCGTGCCCTGCAGCTGGGGGGAGGAAGGCTTTTTTTTTCCCCCAGGTGGGACAGCAAGCGTCTCCGGGGGTTTTTTGCCTTCCTCTGCAGCGCTGAGCACGGCCCCTTGCCACGGCTTCTTTGGGCCATTTGGGCTGGGTGCCAGCTGCTCCACGACCTGGCCCTAAACTTAGCTAGAACAGCCTGCCCAAACCAGCATAGAACAGCTCACCTAAACCAACCTTAAAGAAGCTAAACCAATCTGCCTTAAAAAACTTCAATCAGCCACCAACAACCTAAACAGAACCTTAAACAATCTACAACAAATTACCTAAACCAAACAAAATAAACCAACCTAAACAATCCTAAAACAAACCTATCTAAACCAAATGATCTAAAAAAATCCTACCTAAAACAATCTAAAACTACATAAACCGGCATTTCTCAACCAACCTTAAGCAACCTAGAACCAAACAAGCTAAACAAACTGAAACCAACCAATCTTAACCTAAAATAACCATTAAACAATCTCAAACAACTTAAAACCAATCTAATAAAGGATAAAACTACCTAAAGCGACCGATCTAAACCAACCTCAAAAATACGAAACCAAATGACATAACCTGACCAAAATGACCTAAAGCAAACAACCCAAAGCTAAATAGAACCACTGAAACCAGCCTACAACGACCAAGCTAAAAACCAATCTAGATCAACTCAACTTCAACAACAAAGCTAAAACACCCTAAAAAACCTCAACAACAAAAACCCAACCACCAGCCACCCTGCCCCAGGCAGTGTCTCACTTGGATGTGCCTGCAGTCTTGGAAGCCTGACTACCCCAGGTTCTCCTCCTAACGGACCCTGAGCTTGTTTGGAGGTCCTCAAGCACAGCGCAGCTACCGTATACCCTTGACCTAGCAATGGTTCGCCTCTAGCCGGGAACGTCGTCCTCTTTGAGCAAGGCAGGGAAACACGTGGAGCAGGGAAGGAGGAAGGGGACGTCTGCCGAGACAGCAGAAACAGCCCAATCGAGCCTGGTGATTAGTGGGGGGACACGTGTCCCAGCGAGATTGCAGTCACATCCAAAGCATCCAGACACAACCGAAAACCAACTAAACACAATGTACATCTAACCAAACCACCTAAAGCACCCTCAACAACCAATCTAAGCCACCCCAGCCTGAAGGAACCCATCTGCAAAACATGCACCGTGCATAACACTGCCCTAAACAACCTACCAGGAAATAACTAAACCAACCTAAACCAAACAACCTGAACCAACCTTAACAGAAACCCTTCAAGCGACCTAAACAATGTAAACCAAACCTGCCTAAACCAACCTACCTAAAAACACAGACACCCACCAACCCAGCTAAGCTGCTTACTGAAAAGAAACAACCTCAAATAACCAACCAACCAACCAACCAACCCACCCACCCACCCCCAACTTAAAATCATCTAAACAAACCTCAACCAAACTACAGAAAACAGCCTCAACGAAAACAGCTTCAGATACGCCACCTACAGCAACCGACGGAAGACAACTTCAACCAAAAATCACCTGCATCAAGCAACCTGAACCCACCAGCCTTCAACAACCAGCCTCTCACAACCACCCTCAAAGAACCTGCCTCAAACCAACCTCAAACGACCGCAACAAACTGAACCGAGCTACTAAAACCAGAAACCTAAACCAAACTAACACAGCCAGTGCTAAAGAATCCTCAGAAAACAGCACCAACCAAAGAACCCAGCAAAACCGAGAAAAAGAAACCTCCTCAGCTAAACCACACAGAGCAGCGCTAAGAACATCACATCAAACAACCTGAACCCGCCCACCTAAACTAACCAACCCAAACCAAGCTAAACCATCAAACCTGAAACAAGCAGCTAAGACCGCCAACCTAAACCAAACTTAACAAACCTTAACCTAAAACAACCAGCCTTCAGTGACCTACGAACACACAACCTACCAACAACGTAATACAGCGTCAAACAACCACCTTCGAACAACCAGTCTCAAAAAGCCTACCAAAACCAACTCATAGAAACTGACCTACACCAACCAAACTAAACAAACTTAAAAAACCCCAACAAAACCAGAACAACAGCAACAAGAGAAACAACACCACCACCACCAAAACAAAAAAACAAACAAGGTAGAAAGAAACAGGCAAAACCCAAACAAGTTACAGACAAAGAAGGCAGATGCAGGGAACAGGATGCAGAGGTGTTGCATGGGGACCCAGTGCTTTGGAACAGCCACTGGTGTCCTGTCAGGAACAGGAAGCAACATCCGCAGCTGCCACTCGGCACCTCTCCCTGCGGGCAACACCAGCGCCTGGCCGGGACCAGAGCGCTTCTCGTGCATCCCTGCCCAAGAAGCACAGCAGCAAAACAAGCTGTGGAAGGCAAAACACCTGCTTGTCATCGCTACATGTGATGCTTTGGAAAAGATCCCACAGTACCACATACCTCTTCTTTTGTGCGTGGTCAGTCCCGCGCCTCATTCTCAAGGTTCTCCCTCTTCAGGAACCAGGGAAAGCTTGGCCTCTATTCCTGCTGCTGCTCTCTGCAGCTCTGGGACTTGCCTTTGCCAGCCTGCAAGGGCTGTTTGTTCAAGCTAAAGTGAAGAACGCAGCAGCCTGCTCCTGGCTACACGTGGGCTTGCGTTAAGGATTGTGAGCACTGGCTCTGAAACAGAGTGAGAAACAGAAATGACATCAAATAACATCAAAGGAAGTACATTAAAAAATAAAATCAACCAGAATAAAATAGAAACACTTGTATCCATTGCGTTTTGTGTCCTGGGAAGTGGTTTTTAGGGAAGAGTGAAGGAAGGGAGAGGGAAGGGGGAAGGGAAGGGAAGGGAAAAGAAGGCAGAGGAGAAAAGCAAGCCCTGACAGAGCCCTGAGGGCTCCATACCTGAAAGAAATTGTGCTGTTTTCACCGAAAGCAAACTGATTTTCTTCAGGCAGTTAGAAACCTTTCTTTTTCACAGCTCGCACGCTCATTATTTGGAATTAGTTTGAGAACAAGAGCTAACACCCCAGCACAGAACTAATGCTTGTAATTGCTCTGGTCTGAGAGCCAAGGACATTCTGACTGCTCTGCCCAGGGATGGGACCTGTCGAGGAAGGGGGGCAGAGATGGGACAGAGCTTGACTGACATCCAGGCTGATCAAGAAGAGTATTTCATCCCATTAGCATCACGGTCATTATTATAGGAGGGAGAGGATCTTTCTCACTCTCTCAGGCATGCAGTGGAATCTTGATCAACTGGCCACATGGGTCAGGAAAGCTACCTGGCAAGCAAAAAGATCCATTGCACTCTTCTGCTCAGCACATCAAGATTTGCCCTCTGAGTCGTGGCAATTTCTTGAATATCACCAAGAATCAAAACAGGTTTCAAAGAGCAACATGGCATGACCAAATAATAAATACTTCTCTTTAAGTCCACTCATTTGTTTAATCTTTGCCTAGACCTTCAGGAAATGGAAAACCAAACTCACTACGGAGAAGTTCAACACAACAACCCACGCCAAATCAAGGCTACCAGGTAGGAACCCGATGACAAGGATCGGTCACGCAACTGCTACCCTATGACAGGGCTGCCCCGAACAGATCACCCCCAAGGATTCAGTCCAAGGCAGAAACTACTCAGCTGGCAAACATTCCAAAAAAACAAACACGTTTGGCTTACAGACCTTACAGCAAGTTTTCCCTCAGGAAACACAAAATGAAAGAGCAACAAGAAGCAGAAATAATACTCACAAGCCTGTAACCTCTTCGACGGGATTTTCCCGCACCGGCCGACACCGCCGGACCCGGCGGGCACAGCCGCTCCCCCCGCTCCAGCTGCCCGCCAAGCGGCGGCGCCGAGCGCGCCATCCACGCCTGCCGCAAGCGGCCTCGCCCTCTCCGCCCGCCCGCCCGCCCGCCCGCCCGCCGGGCCCAGGCCGGGCCCAGGCCGGGCCCCAGCGCAGCCCCGCCCGGGCACCGGGAGAGCGCGGAAGCGTCGCGGCGCCGCTTACCGAGCGGCAGCAGCAGCTGAGAGGGGCTGTCGCTCGCCTTGGCCGCCATGCTGGACACAGACCCGAGCAATCGCTACCGCCTCCCGCAAAGACCGAGCCAGCAGCCCCGACGAGCGGATGGCAGAGCCGTCGCTCCTCGGCCCCGCCCCGTGTGCCGGTAAACGCGGGAACGAGCACTGTCTCTTCAAACACCTTTTGCATTCTTCATCCTACAGCACTAAAGAAACAGCAGAATCCCTTAGCACAGGATAATTGTGCAACACAAGTGCCAGGTTTGTCGTGCTGGTAAAAGATATTGTCAAAAGATGTGCGGCTGTCGGTCTTTCCTCAAGACAAAAGGCAAACGAGCTGGTTCCATCCGAGGCGAGGCAAACCAAATGCAAGCACTGACAGCACTGCAGAGCAAAATGGCCCCGCGACGGGGCCCTCGTGGCCCTGCGGGCCGCCATGCCGGCCACCGCAGCGTTCGCTGGGGACGCCGCGAGCCTCTGTTGTGGCAGTTGGAGCACAGCCGTGCCAGCCGCGCCAGCGCTCGGAGAGAAGAGGCCGCAGCGAGCAGAAGAGAGAAGAGGAGGCTCACGGACCCCCCGGCCCATGGCTCCGCCGCCCAAGAAACGGCGGCAGCCTGTCGCGAGCACCAGCACCGCCCACAGGCGACAGGAGGAGCCGATGGAGGTTGACCCACCCCGGGAGGAGGAGGAGCAGCCCATGGACATCGACCCGCCTCGGGAGGAGGCGGAGCCGATGGACGTGGACCCGCCTCAGGCAGGGCTGCTGGGGCACAAGAGCAGCATGGGCGGGCAGCCCCCAGCGCCGTGGTGCCCGAAGCGCCGCAGGACGGCCGGGGGCTCTCCCAGAGCCCCCAAGCAGGCGCCTGGGCACAAGCGGCGCCGCCCCCGCAGCCGCCACTAGCCGCCTCCGGGGCATGGGACGGGATGGGATGGGCCGGGCCGGAGCAGCAGCCGCTCTGGAGCCGCAGGTGAGCCCGGCTTCCCAACCCGCACCCCCGGCCCTCATGCCGGGGCATCTCCTCTGCCCTGGGGCCTGGGGAAGAGGCGAGGAGAGTCGCTGCCATCTTCTGGTCGGCAGCCCCAGAGCACCGGGAGGAGTCCTCAGGAGCCCCCACAGACGGCCAGGACACCCAAGGGCAGCGCTGGAGCTGGAGCTTGCCTTCAAGGGAAAAGGTTTGCACATTGCACAAATAAGTCAGACTTTTTCTCCTTCTCCCTGTAGACGTGTATACAGACTCTAGAGTTAATAGAAATGTGTAGATATAGAAAATAAAAAGCAGATGTGTGCGTGCGTGTGTGTGTGTGTGCCCACAGAAGCCCACTGGAGACCGCCAGAGACCGTCGGGGACCAAAGGACGCCGCTGGAGGACGTCGGAGACCAAAGGACAGCGTGGGATCTGCACCTTGCCTTCAAAAGAGGAAAAGTTTGGAGACAAAACCTTACGAGGTATGCTTTGTATTCAGAGCCTGGTCTTTTGGAACCCTTCTCTTACTCCTCTGATTGGGTGAGATTCAAGGGTCTCGTTTACTCATGTGTTCTCTGCTCCTCCTCTCCTTCCCCTCTTGCTGTTTTCCTCCGTCATCTCTGTTGTGTCCTCTTGTTACGTGCAGTAAGTTTCATCTCTGGCATTTTGTTTTCTCTGCCCAGGTTTGCTCATGAATTCTTGACAGGACACTTGGAAGCAGGATCTTCCAAAGCGTTCTTGCCCCCAAGGTCCGTCAGGTGAGAGGCCTTTGGGCACTCTCCCAAGTCCAGGAGATGGCTCCAGTGCAAGGTAGGACAGGCTAGGCTAGGATAGGATAGGCTAGGGCTTGGGCAGGTCCTGGGAGGCGTGAGCAGCCTGTGGGACAAGGAGCCAGGTCTGGCTCACATGCTCAGGGAACAGCCGATCGCCAGCACTGGGGTCAGGAAGGAATTTTTTCCCCCGGGGCAGATTGGCACTGGTCCCCGGGGGTTTTTTGCCTTCCTCTGCAGCATTGAGCATGACCACTTTGCAGAGCTCCTCTGGGCCCTTTTGGCTCGGATCCTGCCTGCTGCTCAAGCACCAGGAAGATGGCCTCTCGTGCCCTGCAGCTGGGGGGAGGAAGGCTTTTTTTTTCCCCCAGGTGGGACAGCAAGCGTCTCCGGGGGTTTTTTGCCTTCCTCTGCAGCGCTGAGCACGGCCCCTTGCCACGGCTTCTTTGGGCCATTTGGGCTGGGTGCCTGCTGCTCCACGAGCTGGCCCTAAACTTAGCTAGAACAGCACACCCAAACCAGCATAGAACAACTCACCTAACCCAACCTACACCAACAGCAAGCAACTAACCAACCTTCAAGAACCTAAAATAAAATAAAAATAAACACTTTGTATCCATTGTGTTTTGTGTCCTTGAAAGTGTTTTTTAGGGAAAAGAGGAGGGAGGGGGGAGAGAGAGGGAGGGAGGGGGAGTGAGGAGAGAGGGATAGGACGGGGAGGGGGGACAGAGCGGGGAGCGCGGGAGAGAGAGGGGAAGGGGGTGGGGGGAAGAGGGGGGGAGAAGGGGTGAGAGACAGGGGATGGGGGGGAGGGGAGATGATAGAGGGAACTACCATTTTAAGGGTTAACTAAACATATCATGGGTGCCTACTAACAAACTACCACTTTAAGGCTTAGGCACACAATAAGTGCTTAGTTTAGAGCTTTATGTAGACTTATGCTAAGAAAAACAGAACCCCCTCGAATGCCAAGATAAGAAGTTTTACTGCACCCAGCTGTAAACTTGAGGAGACAAGATAACAAAGATTTAGAGCAAAAGGGGGTGCCAGCCTGGTTTCAATCGACTTGGCAGCTTGGGTCCCAGTCAATTCAACATAATGAGCCAAAGGTAAAAAGTTCACTGTGAGGAAGCTGAAGGAGCCCTCATCCAAAGACCCCTCCTCAAGACCACCAGATGGCACTGCGCAGGCGCAACAGGGAGCTGCCTAGGAGGAGACTTTGCAAATTATGACCTGGGACTCATTTTAATAAGAAGCGGGGAAAGGTTATGAATAAGTATAGGCGTTCCTGGGGTCATTATGAATACCTAACACCTTGCTGTATTTAAACACACCTCATAGTGTTAGAAGGTGCGCATGAATGGTGGAACGATCCCCCTTGCGCCCGATATCAGATAAACACACCCGCTTTATAAACCTTGCACGTTGTAAAGTTTTATGACTTTATAGGTTGTAAAGTTGTTTCCACGTATCAATTTTGGCGACCACGAAGGCACAAGCTCTGCCCGGCTGTGCGGACCGCCTGAGAGAAACGGACCTCCCAGACGTGTCCCGAACCTTTTATTTCAGAGGGGCTCCGTTCCACTCCGGCTGGTCACCGCGGGGGCAGACGACGACTTTTTGAATTAAGCGGATAAGGTATGCTGCTGTTTTACTGTAACGTGGGCCTGTAACATGGGGGGCCAGCAACTGGCGAGGGAAGCCTCCGCATGGCCAGATTCCCCATATTGCTGTAAATGGGCACCTACCTAAGGGGGCTACTGACTTGACTCCACCAGAAGGGGGTCAGCCGCTAGCCATCTTGGGGGTAGATCGAGTAACCCTGAGTGAGCCTTCTGTTGCGTCCCGGTCACGGGAGCCAGGATGGACCCGCTAATGACTGCATGGAAGTGGGAGAAGGGTGAACAGACTCTCCGCTCGTGGGTTCGAGTCCCCCCATGGCAACTGAAGCTTTATAACAGAACCAACCTAAGCCACCCAACCTCAAATCATCTAAACAACCTCAACCAAACCACCTACACCAACCTCCAACAAAATACTGAAAACAACCTCAATGAAAACAACTTCACATACCCCACCTAAAACAACCAAGGGGAAAACAACTTCAACCAAATATCACCTCCATCAAGCTACCTAAACCCACCAGCCTTCACCAACCCAGCCTCCCACAACCACCCTCAAAGAAGAACCTGCCTCAAACAAACCACCTCCAACCACCTCAACAACCTCAACCAAGCTACCAAAACCAAAAACCTCCCTCCACCAAAACAGCCCCTGCTTGGAAGGGCTCCAGCCCGGCTGCAACATCCGCAGCTGCCACTCGGCACCTCTCCCTGCGGGCAACACAAGCGCCTGGCAGGGACCAAAGCGCTCCTCGTGCATCCCTGCCCAAGAAGCACGGCAGCAAAACAAGCTGCGGAAGGCAAAAAGTCTGCTCGTCATCGCTACGTGTCACGTAGCTCTGGAAAACATCCCACGGTACCACACCCGTCATCACCATCTTCTCCTCCTTCTTCTTCTTTTGGGCATGGTCAGTCCCGCGCCTCATTCTCAAGGTTCTCCCTCTTCAGGAACCAGGGAAAGCTTGGCCTCTATTCCTGCTGCTGCTCTCTGCAGCTCTCAAAATTACTCTCTTTATGCCTCAGGAAAGGGTTTGTGTCCAGCTGGATTGAGTCCCTGGTCTTCCTTGCTGTGGGACCCAGTGGGCATTTTATGTGGGGCAGAGAGGAGATGGCTACTAGGGTGGCCTCGAGGCTGCAGGGCTGGTTTCTGCCTGAGAGAAGAGAAACAGCAGGAGGTTTGTTCTGGGGAGCCGAGCGGCAGAGGAGGCCTCAGGGACACCCAGCAGCTCTGCCCAGTGAATGCACACCAAGGGCAGGGACAGCCTCCTGGGCCTCTTCAGCTCAGGGACTGATTTGGGGCCAGCACCCCAAAGGCTTCCTCCATAGGGTGCTGGGCGGATTGGGGGCGGGCGGGGCTGCACACGTGGGGCTCTGTCACCCCCACGTCACAATGCCAGCACCCGGCAACGCAGAGCTCACAATGCCCTGGGCAGGATCAAAAGGAGCAGCCGGGTCCCGCGTCCACTGCCAGAGCTGGCCCGGGGGCAGCCCCAACACATCCCGGAGGAAGCACTTGAGGAGCTGGTGGCATCACAGGGCAGGGGCTGAGGGAGGAAGAGCTTGCGTGAGGCTGCTGGAGGTTCTCCACTGTAAGACAATCTGCTGCCAGGGCCACCTTCAAACCTCAGCTCATGGATGGAAATCCTTTTCAGCTGGGTAGCAGTGGCAAGACCAAGGGAATTTCTTCTTGAGGAGCACTGCAGAGCTCTTCAAGGACGATATCAAGGATGAAAGCCAAAGCAGGAAAAGAGCTATCAAGTCCAAGGAAAGATACGGTAAACAGCACAAAACCATTCAGGACTTCTTCCCGAGCAGACAGCGTCACCATAAATGACAGCGTAGCAGCACGTCACTTGCTGCATTGGGAAGGAATGGCACACGGACTGACAGGGCCACCTTCCAAGCTTATCTGATGGCTCGAAATCCTTTTCAGCTGGATAGCAGTGGCAAGACCAAGGGAATTCCTTCGGGAGGAGCACTGCAGAGCTCACCATCTTCATCCCCTGTGGAGCCAGGCTCAGGAGCCGTAAGAACCAGGATGTAAAGGGGTTGCAAGGGGTTGCAGTGCTTTGGGACAACCACTGGTGTCCCACCAGCCACAGGAAGCATTCTAGTCCCCGCCAAGGTCCATCAGGTCAGGGGCATTTGAGCACTCTCGGGAGTCCAGGAGATGACTCCAGCTCAAGGGAGGATAGGATAGGATAGGATAGGATAGGATAGGATAGGATAGGATAGGATAGGATAGGATAGGATAGGATAGGATAGGATAGGATAGGGCTGGGGCAGGTCCTGGGAGGCGTGAGCAGCCTGTGGGACAAGGAGCCAGGTCTGGCTCACATGCTCAGGGAACAGCCGATCGCCAGCACTGGGGTCAGGAAGGAATTTTTTCCCCTGGGGCAGATTGGCACTGGTCCCCGGGGGTTTTTTGCCTTCCTCTGCAGCATTGAGCATGACCACTTTGCAGAGCTCCTCTGGGCCCTTTTGGCTCGGATCCTGCCTGCTGCTCAAGCACCAGGAAGATGGCCTCTCGTGCCCTGCAGCTGGGGGGAGGAAGGCTTTTTTTTTCCCCCAGGTGGGACAGCAAGCGTCTCCGGGGGTTTTTTGCCTTCCTCTGCAGCGCTGAGCACGGCCCCTTGCCACGGCTTCTTTGGGCCATTTGGGCTGGGTGCCAGCTGCTCCACGACCTGGCCCTAAACTTAGCTAGAACAGCCTGCCCAAACCAGCATAGAACAGCTCACCTAAACCAACCTTAAAGAAGCTAAACCAATCTGCCTTAAAAAACTTCAATCAGCCACCAACAACCTAAACAGAACCTTAAACAATCTACAACAAATTACCTAAACCAAACAAAATAAACCAACCTAAACAATCCTAAAACAAACCTATCTAAACCAAATGATCTAAAAAAATCCTACCTAAAACAATCTAAAACTACATAAACCGGCATTTCTCAACCAACCTTAAGCAACCTAGAACCAAACAAGCTAAACAAACTGAAACCAACCAATCTTAACCTAAAATAACCATTAAACAATCTCAAACAACTTAAAACCAATCTAATAAAGGATAAAACTACCTAAAGCGACCGATCTAAACCAACCTCAAAAATACGAAACCAAATGACATAACCTGACCAAAATGACCTAAAGCAAACAACCCAAAGCTAAATAGAACCACTGAAACCAGCCTACAACGACCAAGCTAAAAACCAATCTAGATCAACTCAACTTCAACAACAAAGCTAAAACACCCTAAAAAACCTCAACAACAAAAACCCAACCACCAGCCACCCTGCCCCAGGCAGTGTCTCACTTGGATGTGCCTGCAGTCTTGGAAGCCTGACTACCCCAGGTTCTCCTCCTAACGGACCCTGAGCTTGTTTGGAGGTCCTCAAGCACAGCGCAGCTACCGTATACCCTTGACCTAGCAATGGTTCGCCTCTAGCCGGGAACGTCGTCCTCTTTGAGCAAGGCAGGGAAACACGTGGAGCAGGGAAGGAGGAAGGGGACGTCTGCCGAGACAGCAGAAACAGCCCAATCGAGCCTGGTGATTAGTGGGGGGACACGTGTCCCAGCGAGATTGCAGTCACATCCAAAGCATCCAGACACAACCGAAAACCAACTAAACACAATGTACATCTAACCAAACCACCTAAAGCACCCTCAACAACCAATCTAAGCCACCCCAGCCTGAAGGAACCCATCTGCAAAACATGCACCGTGCATAACACTGCCCTAAACAACCTACCAGGAAATAACTAAACCAACCTAAACCAAACAACCTGAACCAACCTTAACAGAAACCCTTCAAGCGACCTAAACAATGTAAACCAAACCTGCCTAAACCAACCTACCTAAAAACACAGACACCCACCAACCCAGCTAAGCTGCTTACTGAAAAGAAACAACCTCAAATAACCAACCAACCAACCAACCAACCCACCCACCCACCCCCAACTTAAAATCATCTAAACAAACCTCAACCAAACTACAGAAAACAGCCTCAACGAAAACAGCTTCAGATACGCCACCTACAGCAACCGACGGAAGACAACTTCAACCAAAAATCACCTGCATCAAGCAACCTGAACCCACCAGCCTTCAACAACCAGCCTCTCACAACCACCCTCAAAGAACCTGCCTCAAACCAACCTCAAACGACCGCAACAAACTGAACCGAGCTACTAAAACCAGAAACCTAAACCAAACTAACACAGCCAGTGCTAAAGAATCCTCAGAAAACAGCACCAACCAAAGAACCCAGCAAAACCGAGAAAAAGAAACCTCCTCAGCTAAACCACACAGAGCAGCGCTAAGAACATCACATCAAACAACCTGAACCCGCCCACCTAAACTAACCAACCCAAACCAAGCTAAACCATCAAACCTGAAACAAGCAGCTAAGACCGCCAACCTAAACCAAACTTAACAAACCTTAACCTAAAACAACCAGCCTTCAGTGACCTACGAACACACAACCTACCAACAACGTAATACAGCGTCAAACAACCACCTTCGAACAACCAGTCTCAAAAAGCCTACCAAAACCAACTCATAGAAACTGACCTACACCAACCAAACTAAACAAACTTAAAAAACCCCAACAAAACCAGAACAACAGCAACAAGAGAAACAACACCACCACCACCAAAACAAAAAAACAAACAAGGTAGAAAGAAACAGGCAAAACCCAAACAAGTTACAGACAAAGAAGGCAGATGCAGGGAACAGGATGCAGAGGTGTTGCATGGGGACCCAGTGCTTTGGAACAGCCACTGGTGTCCTGTCAGGAACAGGAAGCAACATCCGCAGCTGCCACTCGGCACCTCTCCCTGCGGGCAACACCAGCGCCTGGCCGGGACCAGAGCGCTTCTCGTGCATCCCTGCCCAAGAAGCACAGCAGCAAAACAAGCTGTGGAAGGCAAAACACCTGCTTGTCATCGCTACATGTGATGCTTTGGAAAAGATCCCACAGTACCACATACCTCTTCTTTTGTGCGTGGTCAGTCCCGCGCCTCATTCTCAAGGTTCTCCCTCTTCAGGAACCAGGGAAAGCTTGGCCTCTATTCCTGCTGCTGCTCTCTGCAGCTCTGGGACTTGCCTTTGCCAGCCTGCAAGGGCTGTTTGTTCAAGCTAAAGTGAAGAACGCAGCAGCCTGCTCCTGGCTACACGTGGGCTTGCGTTAAGGATTGTGAGCACTGGCTCTGAAACAGAGTGAGAAACAGAAATGACATCAAATAACATCAAAGGAAGTACATTAAAAAATAAAATCAACCAGAATAAAATAGAAACACTTGTATCCATTGCGTTTTGTGTCCTGGGAAGTGGTTTTTAGGGAAGAGTGAAGGAAGGGAGAGGGAAGGGGGAAGGGAAGGGAAGGGAAAAGAAGGCAGAGGAGAAAAGCAAGCCCTGACAGAGCCCTGAGGGCTCCATACCTGAAAGAAATTGTGCTGTTTTCACCGAAAGCAAACTGATTTTCTTCAGGCAGTTAGAAACCTTTCTTTTTCACAGCTCGCACGCTCATTATTTGGAATTAGTTTGAGAACAAGAGCTAACACCCCAGCACAGAACTAATGCTTGTAATTGCTCTGGTCTGAGAGCCAAGGACATTCTGACTGCTCTGCCCAGGGATGGGACCTGTCGAGGAAGGGGGGCAGAGATGGGACAGAGCTTGACTGACATCCAGGCTGATCAAGAAGAGTATTTCATCCCATTAGCATCACGGTCATTATTATAGGAGGGAGAGGATCTTTCTCACTCTCTCAGGCATGCAGTGGAATCTTGATCAACTGGCCACATGGGTCAGGAAAGCTACCTGGCAAGCAAAAAGATCCATTGCACTCTTCTGCTCAGCACATCAAGATTTGCCCTCTGAGTCGTGGCAATTTCTTGAATATCACCAAGAATCAAAACAGGTTTCAAAGAGCAACATGGCATGACCAAATAATAAATACTTCTCTTTAAGTCCACTCATTTGTTTAATCTTTGCCTAGACCTTCAGGAAATGGAAAACCAAACTCACTACGGAGAAGTTCAACACAACAACCCACGCCAAATCAAGGCTACCAGGTAGGAACCCGATGACAAGGATCGGTCACGCAACTGCTACCCTATGACAGGGCTGCCCCGAACAGATCACCCCCAAGGATTCAGTCCAAGGCAGAAACTACTCAGCTGGCAAACATTCCAAAAAAACAAACACGTTTGGCTTACAGACCTTACAGCAAGTTTTCCCTCAGGAAACACAAAATGAAAGAGCAACAAGAAGCAGAAATAATACTCACAAGCCTGTAACCTCTTCGACGGGATTTTCCCGCACCGGCCGACACCGCCGGACCCGGCGGGCACAGCCGCTCCCCCCGCTCCAGCTGCCCGCCAAGCGGCGGCGCCGAGCGCGCCATCCACGCCTGCCGCAAGCGGCCTCGCCCTCTCCGCCCGCCCGCCCGCCCGCCCGCCCGCCGGGCCCAGGCCGGGCCCAGGCCGGGCCCCAGCGCAGCCCCGCCCGGGCACCGGGAGAGCGCGGAAGCGTCGCGGCGCCGCTTACCGAGCGGCAGCAGCAGCTGAGAGGGGCTGTCGCTCGCCTTGGCCGCCATGCTGGACACAGACCCGAGCAATCGCTACCGCCTCCCGCAAAGACCGAGCCAGCAGCCCCGACGAGCGGATGGCAGAGCCGTCGCTCCTCGGCCCCGCCCCGTGTGCCGGTAAACGCGGGAACGAGCACTGTCTCTTCAAACACCTTTTGCATTCTTCATCCTACAGCACTAAAGAAACAGCAGAATCCCTTAGCACAGGATAATTGTGCAACACAAGTGCCAGGTTTGTCGTGCTGGTAAAAGATATTGTCAAAAGATGTGCGGCTGTCGGTCTTTCCTCAAGACAAAAGGCAAACGAGCTGGTTCCATCCGAGGCGAGGCAAACCAAATGCAAGCACTGACAGCACTGCAGAGCAAAATGGCCCCGCGACGGGGCCCTCGTGGCCCTGCGGGCCGCCATGCCGGCCACCGCAGCGTTCGCTGGGGACGCCGCGAGCCTCTGTTGTGGCAGTTGGAGCACAGCCGTGCCAGCCGCGCCAGCGCTCGGAGAGAAGAGGCCGCAGCGAGCAGAAGAGAGAAGAGGAGGCTCACGGACCCCCCGGCCCATGGCTCCGCCGCCCAAGAAACGGCGGCAGCCTGTCGCGAGCACCAGCACCGCCCACAGGCAAGAGGAGGAGCCGATGGAGGTTGACCCACCCCGGGAGGAGGAGGAGCAGCCCATGGACATCGACCCGCCTCGGGAGGAGGCGGAGCCGATGGACGTGGACCCGCCTCAGGCAGGGCTGCTGGGGCACAAGAGCAGCATGGGCGGGCAGCCCCCAGCGCCGTGGTGCCCGAAGCGCCGCAGGACGGCCGGGGGCTCTCCCAGAGCCCCCAAGCAGGCGCCTGGGCACAAGCGGCGCCGCCCCCGCAGCCGCCACTAGCCGCCTCCGGGGCATGGGACGGGATGGGATGGGCCGGGCCGGAGCAGCAGCCGCTCTGGAGCCGCAGGTGAGCCCGGCTTCCCAACCCGCACCCCCGGCCCTCATGCCGGGGCATCTCCTCTGCCCTGGGGCCTGGGGAAGAGGCGAGGAGAGTCGCTGCCATCTTCTGGTCGGCAGCCCCAGAGCACCGGGAGGAGTCCTCAGGAGCCCCCACAGACGGCCAGGACACCCAAGGGCAGCGCTGGAGCTGGAGCTTGCCTTCAAGGGAAAAGGTTTGCACATTGCACAAATAAGTCAGACTTTTTCTCCTTCTCCCTGTAGACGTGTATACAGACTCTAGAGTTAATAGAAATGTGTAGATATAGAAAATAAAAAGCAGATGTGTGCGTGCGTGTGTGTGTGTGTGCCCACAGAAGCCCACTGGAGACCGCCAGAGACCGTCGGGGACCAAAGGACGCCGCTGGAGGACGTCGGAGACCAAAGGACAGCGTGGGATCTGCACCTTGCCTTCAAAAGAGGAAAAGTTTGGAGACAAAACCTTACGAGGTATGCTTTGTATTCAGAGCCTGGTCTTTTGGAACCCTTCTCTTACTCCTCTGATTGGCTGAGATTCAAGGGTCTCGTTTACTCATGTGTTCTCTGCTCCTCCTCTCCTTCCCCTCTTGCTGTTTTCCTCCGTCATCTCTGTTGTGTCCTCTTGTTACGTGCAGTAAGTTTCATCTCTGGCATTTTGTTTTCTCTGCCCAGGTTTGCTCATGAATTCTTGACAGGACACTTGGAAGCAGGATCTTCCAAAGCGTTCTTGCCCCCAAGGTCCGTCAGGTGAGAGGCCTTTGGGCACTCTCCCAAGTCCAGGAGATGGCTCCAGTGCAAGGTAGGACAGGCTAGGCTAGGATAGGATAGGCTAGGGCTTGGGCAGGTCCTGGGAGGCGTGAGCAGCCTGTGGGACAAGGAGCCAGGTCTGGCTCACATGCTCAGGGAACAGCCGATCGCCAGCACTGGGGTCAGGAAGGAATTTTTTCCCCCGGGGCAGATTGGCACTGGTCCCCGGGGGTTTTTTGCCTTCCTCTGCAGCATTGAGCATGACCACTTTGCAGAGCTCCTCTGGGCCCTTTTGGCTCGGATCCTGCCTGCTGCTCAAGCACCAGGAAGATGGCCTCTCGTGCCCTGCAGCTGGGGGGAGGAAGGCTTTTTTTTTCCCCCAGGTGGGACAGCAAGCGTCTCCGGGGGTTTTTTGCCTTCCTCTGCAGCGCTGAGCACGGCCCCTTGCCACGGCTTCTTTGGGCCATTTGGGCTGGGTGCCTGCTGCTCCACGAGCTGGCCCTAAACTTAGCTAGAACAGCACACCCAAACCAGCATAGAACAACTCACCTAACCCAACCTACACCAACAGCAAGCAACTAACCAACCTTCAAGAACCTAAAATAAAATAAAAATAAACACTTTGTATCCATTGTGTTTTGTGTCCTTGAAAGTGTTTTTTAGGGAAAAGAGGAGGGAGGGGGGAGAGAGAGGGAGGGAGGGGGAGTGAGGAGAGAGGGATAGGACGGGGAGGGGGGACAGAGCGGGGAGCGCGGGAGAGAGAGGGGAAGGGGGTGGGGGGAAGAGGGGGGGAGAAGGGGTGAGAGACAGGGGATGGGGGGGAGGGGAGATGATAGAGGGAACTACCATTTTAAGGGTTAACTAAACATATCATGGGTGCCTACTAACAAACTACCACTTTAAGGCTTAGGCACACAATAAGTGCTTAGTTTAGAGCTTTATGTAGACTTATGCTAAGAAAAACAGAACCCCCTCGAATGCCAAGATAAGAAGTTTTACTGCACCCAGCTGTAAACTTGAGGAGACAAGATAACAAAGATTTAGAGCAAAAGGGGGTGCCAGCCTGGTTTCAATCGACTTGGCAGCTTGGGTCCCAGTCAATTCAACATAATGAGCCAAAGGTAAAAAGTTCACTGTGAGGAAGCTGAAGGAGCCCTCATCCAAAGACCCCTCCTCAAGACCACCAGATGGCACTGCGCAGGCGCAACAGGGAGCTGCCTAGGAGGAGACTTTGCAAATTATGACCTGGGACTCATTTTAATAAGAAGCGGGGAAAGGTTATGAATAAGTATAGGCGTTCCTGGGGTCATTATGAATACCTAACACCTTGCTGTATTTAAACACACCTCATAGTGTTAGAAGGTGCGCATGAATGGTGGAACGATCCCCCTTGCGCCCGATATCAGATAAACACACCCGCTTTATAAACCTTGCACGTTGTAAAGTTTTATGACTTTATAGGTTGTAAAGTTGTTTCCACGTATCAATTTTGGCGACCACGAAGGCACAAGCTCTGCCCGGCTGTGCGGACCGCCTGAGAGAAACGGACCTCCCAGACGTGTCCCGAACCTTTTATTTCAGAGGGGCTCCGTTCCACTCCGGCTGGTCACCGCGGGGGCAGACGACGACTTTTTGAATTAAGCGGATAAGGTATGCTGCTGTTTTACTGTAACGTGGGCCTGTAACATGGGGGGCCAGCAACTGGCGAGGGAAGCCTCCGCATGGCCAGATTCCCCATATTGCTGTAAATGGGCACCTACCTAAGGGGGCTACTGACTTGACTCCACCAGAAGGGGGTCAGCCGCTAGCCATCTTGGGGGTAGATCGAGTAACCCTGAGTGAGCCTTCTGTTGCGTCCCGGTCACGGGAGCCAGGATGGACCCGCTAATGACTGCATGGAAGTGGGAGAAGGGTGAACAGACTCTCCGCTCGTGGGTTCGAGTCCCCCCATGGCAACTGAAGCTTTATAACAGAACCAACCTAAGCCACCCAACCTCAAATCATCTAAACAACCTCAACCAAACCACCTACACCAACCTCCAACAAAATACTGAAAACAACCTCAATGAAAACAACTTCACATACCCCACCTAAAACAACCAAGGGGAAAACAACTTCAACCAAATATCACCTCCATCAAGCTACCTAAACCCACCAGCCTTCACCAACCCAGCCTCCCACAACCACCCTCAAAGAAGAACCTGCCTCAAACAAACCACCTCCAACCACCTCAACAACCTCAACCAAGCTACCAAAACCAAAAACCTCCCTCCACCAAAACAGCCCCTGCTTGGAAGGGCTCCAGCCCGGCTGCAACATCCGCAGCTGCCACTCGGCACCTCTCCCTGCGGGCAACACAAGCGCCTGGCAGGGACCAAAGCGCTCCTCGTGCATCCCTGCCCAAGAAGCACGGCAGCAAAACAAGCTGCGGAAGGCAAAAAGTCTGCTCGTCATCGCTACGTGTCACGTAGCTCTGGAAAACATCCCACGGTACCACACCCGTCATCACCATCTTCTCCTCCTTCTTCTTCTTTTGGGCATGGTCAGTCCCGCGCCTCATTCTCAAGGTTCTCCCTCTTCAGGAACCAGGGAAAGCTTGGCCTCTATTCCTGCTGCTGCTCTCTGCAGCTCTCAAAATTACTCTCTTTATGCCTCAGGAAAGGGTTTGTGTCCAGCTGGATTGAGTCCCTGGTCTTCCTTGCTGTGGGACCCAGTGGGCATTTTATGTGGGGCAGAGAGGAGATGGCTACTAGGGTGGCCTCGAGGCTGCAGGGCTGGTTTCTGCCTGAGAGAAGAGAAACAGCAGGAGGTTTGTTCTGGGGAGCCGAGCGGCAGAGGAGGCCTCAGGGACACCCAGCAGCTCTGCCCAGTGAATGCACACCAAGGGCAGGGACAGCCTCCTGGGCCTCTTCAGCTCAGGGACTGATTTGGGGCCAGCACCCCAAAGGCTTCCTCCATAGGGTGCTGGGCGGATTGGGGGCGGGCGGGGCTGCACACGTGGGGCTCTGTCACCCCCACGTCACAATGCCAGCACCCGGCAACGCAGAGCTCACAATGCCCTGGGCAGGATCAAAAGGAGCAGCCGGGTCCCGCGTCCACTGCCAGAGCTGGCCCGGGGGCAGCCCCAACACATCCCGGAGGAAGCACTTGAGGAGCTGGTGGCATCACAGGGCAGGGGCTGAGGGAGGAAGAGCTTGCGTGAGGCTGCTGGAGGTTCTCCACTGTAAGACAATCTGCTGCCAGGGCCACCTTCAAACCTCAGCTCATGGATGGAAATCCTTTTCAGCTGGGTAGCAGTGGCAAGACCAAGGGAATTTCTTCTTGAGGAGCACTGCAGAGCTCTTCAAGGACGATATCAAGGATGAAAGCCAAAGCAGGAAAAGAGCTATCAAGTCCAAGGAAAGATACGGTAAACAGCACAAAACCATTCAGGACTTCTTCCCGAGCAGACAGCGTCACCATAAATGACAGCGTAGCAGCACGTCACTTGCTGCATTGGGAAGGAATGGCACACGGACTGACAGGGCCACCTTCCAAGCTTATCTGATGGCTCGAAATCCTTTTCAGCTGGATAGCAGTGGCAAGACCAAGGGAATTCCTTCGGGAGGAGCACTGCAGAGCTCACCATCTTCATCCCCTGTGGAGCCAGGCTCAGGAGCCGTAAGAACCAGGATGTAAAGGGGTTGCAAGGGGTTGCAGTGCTTTGGGACAACCACTGGTGTCCCACCAGCCACAGGAAGCATTCTAGTCCCCGCCAAGGTCCATCAGGTCAGGGGCATTTGAGCACTCTCGGGAGTCCAGGAGATGACTCCAGCTCAAGGGAGGATAGGATAGGATAGGATAGGATAGGATAGGATAGGATAGGATAGGATAGGATAGGATAGGATAGGATAGGATAGGATAGGATAGGATAGGATAGGATAGGGCTGGGGCAGGTCCTGGGAGGCGTGAGCAGCCTGTGGGACAAGGAGCCAGGTCTGGCTCACATGCTCAGGGAACAGCCGATCGCCAGCACTGGGGTCAGGAAGGAATTTTTTCCCCTGGGGCAGATTGGCACTGGTCCCCGGGGGTTTTTTGCCTTCCTCTGCAGCATTGAGCATGACCACTTTGCAGAGCTCCTCTGGGCCCTTTTGGCTCGGATCCTGCCTGCTGCTCAAGCACCAGGAAGATGGCCTCTCGTGCCCTGCAGCTGGGGGGAGGAAGGCTTTTTTTTTCCCCCAGGTGGGACAGCAAGCGTCTCCGGGGGTTTTTTGCCTTCCTCTGCAGCGCTGAGCACGGCCCCTTGCCACGGCTTCTTTGGGCCATTTGGGCTGGGTGCCAGCTGCTCCACGACCTGGCCCTAAACTTAGCTAGAACAGCCTGCCCAAACCAGCATAGAACAGCTCACCTAAACCAACCTTAAAGAAGCTAAACCAATCTGCCTTAAAAAACTTCAATCAGCCACCAACAACCTAAACAGAACCTTAAACAATCTACAACAAATTACCTAAACCAAACAAAATAAACCAACCTAAACAATCCTAAAACAAACCTATCTAAACCAAATGATCTAAAAAAATCCTACCTAAAACAATCTAAAACTACATAAACCGGCATTTCTCAACCAACCTTAAGCAACCTAGAACCAAACAAGCTAAACAAACTGAAACCAACCAATCTTAACCTAAAATAACCATTAAACAATCTCAAACAACTTAAAACCAATCTAATAAAGGATAAAACTACCTAAAGCGACCGATCTAAACCAACCTCAAAAATACGAAACCAAATGACATAACCTGACCAAAATGACCTAAAGCAAACAACCCAAAGCTAAATAGAACCACTGAAACCAGCCTACAACGACCAAGCTAAAAACCAATCTAGATCAACTCAACTTCAACAACAAAGCTAAAACACCCTAAAAAACCTCAACAACAAAAACCCAACCACCAGCCACCCTGCCCCAGGCAGTGTCTCACTTGGATGTGCCTGCAGTCTTGGAAGCCTGACTACCCCAGGTTCTCCTCCTAACGGACCCTGAGCTTGTTTGGAGGTCCTCAAGCACAGCGCAGCTACCGTATACCCTTGACCTAGCAATGGTTCGCCTCTAGCCGGGAACGTCGTCCTCTTTGAGCAAGGCAGGGAAACACGTGGAGCAGGGAAGGAGGAAGGGGACGTCTGCCGAGACAGCAGAAACAGCCCAATCGAGCCTGGTGATTAGTGGGGGGACACGTGTCCCAGCGAGATTGCAGTCACATCCAAAGCATCCAGACACAACCGAAAACCAACTAAACACAATGTACATCTAACCAAACCACCTAAAGCACCCTCAACAACCAATCTAAGCCACCCCAGCCTGAAGGAACCCATCTGCAAAACATGCACCGTGCATAACACTGCCCTAAACAACCTACCAGGAAATAACTAAACCAACCTAAACCAAACAACCTGAACCAACCTTAACAGAAACCCTTCAAGCGACCTAAACAATGTAAACCAAACCTGCCTAAACCAACCTACCTAAAAACACAGACACCCACCAACCCAGCTAAGCTGCTTACTGAAAAGAAACAACCTCAAATAACCAACCAACCAACCAACCAACCCACCCACCCACCCCCAACTTAAAATCATCTAAACAAACCTCAACCAAACTACAGAAAACAGCCTCAACGAAAACAGCTTCAGATACGCCACCTACAGCAACCGACGGAAGACAACTTCAACCAAAAATCACCTGCATCAAGCAACCTGAACCCACCAGCCTTCAACAACCAGCCTCTCACAACCACCCTCAAAGAACCTGCCTCAAACCAACCTCAAACGACCGCAACAAACTGAACCGAGCTACTAAAACCAGAAACCTAAACCAAACTAACACAGCCAGTGCTAAAGAATCCTCAGAAAACAGCACCAACCAAAGAACCCAGCAAAACCGAGAAAAAGAAACCTCCTCAGCTAAACCACACAGAGCAGCGCTAAGAACATCACATCAAACAACCTGAACCCGCCCACCTAAACTAACCAACCCAAACCAAGCTAAACCATCAAACCTGAAACAAGCAGCTAAGACCGCCAACCTAAACCAAACTTAACAAACCTTAACCTAAAACAACCAGCCTTCAGTGACCTACGAACACACAACCTACCAACAACGTAATACAGCGTCAAACAACCACCTTCGAACAACCAGTCTCAAAAAGCCTACCAAAACCAACTCATAGAAACTGACCTACACCAACCAAACTAAACAAACTTAAAAAACCCCAACAAAACCAGAACAACAGCAACAAGAGAAACAACACCACCACCACCAAAACAAAAAAACAAACAAGGTAGAAAGAAACAGGCAAAACCCAAACAAGTTACAGACAAAGAAGGCAGATGCAGGGAACAGGATGCAGAGGTGTTGCATGGGGACCCAGTGCTTTGGAACAGCCACTGGTGTCCTGTCAGGAACAGGAAGCAACATCCGCAGCTGCCACTCGGCACCTCTCCCTGCGGGCAACACCAGCGCCTGGCCGGGACCAGAGCGCTTCTCGTGCATCCCTGCCCAAGAAGCACAGCAGCAAAACAAGCTGTGGAAGGCAAAACACCTGCTTGTCATCGCTACATGTGATGCTTTGGAAAAGATCCCACAGTACCACATACCTCTTCTTTTGTGCGTGGTCAGTCCCGCGCCTCATTCTCAAGGTTCTCCCTCTTCAGGAACCAGGGAAAGCTTGGCCTCTATTCCTGCTGCTGCTCTCTGCAGCTCTGGGACTTGCCTTTGCCAGCCTGCAAGGGCTGTTTGTTCAAGCTAAAGTGAAGAACGCAGCAGCCTGCTCCTGGCTACACGTGGGCTTGCGTTAAGGATTGTGAGCACTGGCTCTGAAACAGAGTGAGAAACAGAAATGACATCAAATAACATCAAAGGAAGTACATTAAAAAATAAAATCAACCAGAATAAAATAGAAACACTTGTATCCATTGCGTTTTGTGTCCTGGGAAGTGGTTTTTAGGGAAGAGTGAAGGAAGGGAGAGGGAAGGGGGAAGGGAAGGGAAGGGAAAAGAAGGCAGAGGAGAAAAGCAAGCCCTGACAGAGCCCTGAGGGCTCCATACCTGAAAGAAATTGTGCTGTTTTCACCGAAAGCAAACTGATTTTCTTCAGGCAGTTAGAAACCTTTCTTTTTCACAGCTCGCACGCTCATTATTTGGAATTAGTTTGAGAACAAGAGCTAACACCCCAGCACAGAACTAATGCTTGTAATTGCTCTGGTCTGAGAGCCAAGGACATTCTGACTGCTCTGCCCAGGGATGGGACCTGTCGAGGAAGGGGGGCAGAGATGGGACAGAGCTTGACTGACATCCAGGCTGATCAAGAAGAGTATTTCATCCCATTAGCATCACGGTCATTATTATAGGAGGGAGAGGATCTTTCTCACTCTCTCAGGCATGCAGTGGAATCTTGATCAACTGGCCACATGGGTCAGGAAAGCTACCTGGCAAGCAAAAAGATCCATTGCACTCTTCTGCTCAGCACATCAAGATTTGCCCTCTGAGTCGCGGCAATTTCTTGAATATCACCAAGAATCAAAACAGGTTTCAAAGAGCAACATGGCATGACCAAATAATAAATACTTCTCTTTAAGTCCACTCATTTGTTTAATCTTTGCCTAGACCTTCAGGAAATGGAAAACCAAACTCACTACGGAGAAGTTCAACACAACAACCCACGCCAAATCAAGGCTACCAGGTAGGAACCCGATGACAAGGATCGGTCACGCAACTGCTACCCTATGACAGGGCTGCCCCGAACAGATCACCCCCAAGGATTCAGTCCAAGGCAGAAACTACTCAGCTGGCAAACATTCCAAAAAAACAAACACGTTTGGCTTACAGACCTTACAGCAAGTTTTCCCTCAGGAAACACAAAATGAAAGAGCAACAAGAAGCAGAAATAATACTCACAAGCCTGTAACCTCTTCGACGGGATTTTCCCGCACCGGCCGACACCGCCGGACCCGGCGGGCACAGCCGCTCCCCCCGCTCCAGCTGCCCGCCAAGCGGCGGCGCCGAGCGCGCCATCCACGCCTGCCGCAAGCGGCCTCGCCCTCTCCGCCCGCCCGCCCGCCCGCCCGCCCGCCGGGCCCAGGCCGGGCCCAGGCCGGGCCCCAGCGCAGCCCCGCCCGGGCACCGGGAGAGCGCGGAAGCGTCGCGGCGCCGCTTACCGAGCGGCAGCAGCAGCTGAGAGGGGCTGTCGCTCGCCTTGGCCGCCATGCTGGACACAGACCCGAGCAATCGCTACCGCCTCCCGCAAAGACCGAGCCAGCAGCCCCGACGAGCGGATGGCAGAGCCGTCGCTCCTCGGCCCCGCCCCGTGTGCCGGTAAACGCGGGAACGAGCACTGTCTCTTCAAACACCTTTTGCATTCTTCATCCTACAGCACTAAAGAAACAGCAGAATCCCTTAGCACAGGATAATTGTGCAACACAAGTGCCAGGTTTGTCGTGCTGGTAAAAGATATTGTCAAAAGATGTGCGGCTGTCGGTCTTTCCTCAAGACAAAAGGCAAACGAGCTGGTTCCATCCGAGGCGAGGCAAACCAAATGCAAGCACTGACAGCACTGCAGAGCAAAATGGCCCCGCGACGGGGCCCTCGTGGCCCTGCGGGCCGCCATGCCGGCCACCGCAGCGTTCGCTGGGGACGCCGCGAGCCTCTGTTGTGGCAGTTGGAGCACAGCCGTGCCAGCCGCGCCAGCGCTCGGAGAGAAGAGGCCGCAGCGAGCAGAAGAGAGAAGAGGAGGCTCACGGACCCCCCGGCCCATGGCTCCGCCGCCCAAGAAACGGCGGCAGCCTGTCGCGAGCACCAGCACCGCCCACAGGCAAGAGGAGGAGCCGATGGAGGTTGACCCACCCCGGGAGGAGGAGGAGCAGCCCATGGACATCGACCCGCCTCGGGAGGAGGCGGAGCCGATGGACGTGGACCCGCCTCAGGCAGGGCTGCTGGGGCACAAGAGCAGCATGGGCGGGCAGCCCCCAGCGCCGTGGTGCCCGAAGCGCCGCAGGACGGCCGGGGGCTCTCCCAGAGCCCCCAAGCAGGCGCCTGGGCACAAGCGGCGCCGCCCCCGCAGCCGCCACTAGCCGCCTCCGGGGCATGGGACGGGATGGGATGGGCCGGGCCGGAGCAGCAGCCGCTCTGGAGCCGCAGGTGAGCCCGGCTTCCCAACCCGCACCCCCGGCCCTCATGCCGGGGCATCTCCTCTGCCCTGGGGCCTGGGGAAGAGGCGAGGAGAGTCGCTGCCATCTTCTGGTCGGCAGCCCCAGAGCACCGGGAGGAGTCCTCAGGAGCCCCCACAGACGGCCAGGACACCCAAGGGCAGCGCTGGAGCTGGAGCTTGCCTTCAAGGGAAAAGGTTTGCACATTGCACAAATAAGTCAGACTTTTTCTCCTTCTCCCTGTAGACGTGTATACAGACTCTAGAGTTAATAGAAATGTGTAGATATAGAAAATAAAAAGCAGATGTGTGCGTGCGTGTGTGTGTGTGTGCCCACAGAAGCCCACTGGAGACCGCCAGAGACCGTCGGGGACCAAAGGACGCCGCTGGAGGACGTCGGAGACCAAAGGACAGCGTGGGATCTGCACCTTGCCTTCAAAAGAGGAAAAGTTTGGAGACAAAACCTTACGAGGTATGCTTTGTATTCAGAGCCTGGTCTTTTGGAACCCTTCTCTTACTCCTCTGATTGGCTGAGATTCAAGGGTCTCGTTTACTCATGTGTTCTCTGCTCCTCCTCTCCTTCCCCTCTTGCTGTTTTCCTCCGTCATCTCTGTTGTGTCCTCTTGTTACGTGCAGTAAGTTTCATCTCTGGCATTTTGTTTTCTCTGCCCAGGTTTGCTCATGAATTCTTGACAGGACACTTGGAAGCAGGATCTTCCAAAGCGTTCTTGCCCCCAAGGTCCGTCAGGTGAGAGGCCTTTGGGCACTCTCCCAAGTCCAGGAGATGGCTCCAGTGCAAGGTAGGACAGGCTAGGCTAGGATAGGATAGGCTAGGGCTTGGGCAGGTCCTGGGAGGCGTGAGCAGCCTGTGGGACAAGGAGCCAGGTCTGGCTCACATGCTCAGGGAACAGCCGATCGCCAGCACTGGGGTCAGGAAGGAATTTTTTCCCCCGGGGCAGATTGGCACTGGTCCCCGGGGGTTTTTTGCCTTCCTCTGCAGCATTGAGCATGACCACTTTGCAGAGCTCCTCTGGGCCCTTTTGGCTCGGATCCTGCCTGCTGCTCAAGCACCAGGAAGATGGCCTCTCGTGCCCTGCAGCTGGGGGGAGGAAGGCTTTTTTTTTCCCCCAGGTGGGACAGCAAGCGTCTCCGGGGGTTTTTTGCCTTCCTCTGCAGCGCTGAGCACGGCCCCTTGCCACGGCTTCTTTGGGCCATTTGGGCTGGGTGCCTGCTGCTCCACGAGCTGGCCCTAAACTTAGCTAGAACAGCACACCCAAACCAGCATAGAACAACTCACCTAACCCAACCTACACCAACAGCAAGCAACTAACCGACCTTCAAGAACCTAAAATAAAATAAAAATAAACACTTTGTATCCATTGTGTTTTGTGTCCTTGAAAGTGTTTTTTAGGGAAAAGAGGAGGGAGGGGGGAGAGAGAGGGAGGGAGGGAGGGGGAGTGAGGAGAGAGGGATAGGACGGGGAGGGGGGACAGAGCGGGGAGCGCGGGAGAGAGAGGGGAAGGGGGTGGGGGGAAGAGGGGGGGAGAAGGGGTGAGAGACAGGGGATGGGGGGGAGGGGAGATGATAGAGGGAACTACCATTTTAAGGGTTAACTAAACATATCATGGGTGCCTACTAACAAACTACCACTTTAAGGCTTAGGCACACAATAAGTGCTTAGTTTAGAGCTTTATGTAGACTTATGCTAAGAAAAACAGAACCCCCTCGAATGCCAAGATAAGAAGTTTTACTGCACCCAGCTGTAAACTTGAGGAGACAAGATAACAAAGATTTAGAGCAAAAGGGGGTGCCAGCCTGGTTTCAATCGACTTGGCAGCTTGGGTCCCAGTCAATTCAACATAATGAGCCAAAGGTAAAAAGTTCACTGTGAGGAAGCTGAAGGAGCCCTCATCCAAAGACCCCTCCTCAAGACCACCAGATGGCACTGCGCAGGCGCAACAGGGAGCTGTCTAGGAGGAGACTTTGCAAATTATGACCTGGGACTCATTTTAATAAGAAGCGGGGAAAGGTTATGAATAAGTATAGGCGTTCCTGGGGTCATTATGAATACCTAACACCTTGCTGTATTTAAACACACCTCATAGTGTTAGAAGGTGCGCATGAATGGTGGAACGATCCCCCTTGCGCCCGATATCAGATAAACACACCCGCTTTATAAACCTTGCACGTTGTAAAGTTTTATGACTTTATAGGTTGTAAAGTTGTTTCCACGTATCAATTTTGGCGACCACGAAGGCACAAGCTCTGCCCGGCTGTGCGGACCGCCTGAGAGAAACGGACCTCCCAGACGTGTCCCGAACCTTTTATTTCAGAGGGGCTCCGTTCCACTCCGGCTGGTCACCGCGGGGGCAGACGACGACTTTTTGAATTAAGCGGATAAGGTATGCTGCTGTTTTACTGTAACGTGGGCCTGCAACATGGGGGGCCAGCAACTGGCGACGGAAGCCTCCGCATGGCCAGATTCCCCATATTGCTGTAAATGGGCACCTACCTAAGGGGGCTACTGACTTGACTCCACCAGAAGGGGGTCAGCCGCTAGCCATCTTGGGGGTAGATCGAGTAACCCTGAGTGAGCCTTCTGTTGCGTCCCGGTCACGGGAGCCAGGATGGACCCGCTAATGACTGCATGGAAGTGGGAGAAGGGTAAACAGACTCTCCGCTCGTGGGTTCGAGTCCCCCCATGGCAACTGAAGCTTTATAACAGAACCAACCTAAGCCACCCAACCTCAAATCATCTAAACAACCTCAACCAAACCACCTACACCAACCTCCAACAAAATACTGAAAACAACCTCAATGAAAACAACTTCACATACCCCACCTAAAACAACCAAGGGGAAAACAACTTCAACCAAATATCACCTCCATCAAGCTACCTAAACCCACCAGCCTTCACCAACCCAGCCTCCCACAACCACCCTCAAAGAAGAACCTGCCTCAAACAAACCACCTCCAACCACCTCAACAACCTCAACCAAGCTACCAAAACCAAAAACCTCCCTCCACCAAAACAGCCCCTGCTTGGAAGGGCTCCAGCCCGGCTGCAACATCCGCAGCTGCCACTCGGCACCTCTCCCTGCGGGCAACACAAGCGCCTGGCAGGGACCAAAGCGCTCCTCGTGCATCCCTGCCCAAGAAGCACGGCAGCAAAACAAGCTGCGGAAGGCAAAAAGTCTGCTCGTCATCGCTACGTGTCACGTAGCTCTGGAAAACATCCCACGGTACCACACCCGTCATCATCTTCTTCTCCTTCTTCTTCTTCTTTTGGGCATGGTCAGTCCCGCGCCTCATTCTCAAGGTTCTCCCTCTTACGAACCAGGGAAAGCTTGGCCTCTATTCCTGCTGCTGCTCTCTGCAGCTCTCAAAATCACTCTCTTTATGCCTCAGGAAAGGGTTTGTGTCCAGCTGGATTGAGTCCCTGGTCTTCCTTGCTGTGGGACCCAGTGGGCTTTTTATGTGGGGCAGAGAGGAGATGGCTACTAGGGTGGCCTCGAGGCTGCAGGGCTGGTTTCTGCCTGAGAGAAGAGAAACAGCAGGAGGTTTGTTCTGGGGAGCCGAGCGGCGGAGGAGGCCTCAGGGACACCCAGCAGCTGTGCCCAGTGAATGCACACCAAGGGCAGGGACAGCCTCCTGGGCCTCTTCAGCTCAGGGACTGATTCGGGGCCAGCACCCCAAAGGCTTCCTCCATAGGGTGCTGGGCAGATTGGGGGCGGGCGGGGCTGCACACGTGGGGCTCTGTCACCCCCACGTCACAATGCCAGCACCCGGCAACGCAGAGCTCACAATGCCCTGGGCAGGATCAAAAGGAGCAGCCGGGTCCCGCGTCCACTGCCAGAGCTGGCCCGGGGGCAGCCCCTACACATCCCGGAGGAAGCACTTGAGGAGCTGGTGGCATCACAGGGCAGGGGCTGAGGGAGGAAGAGCTTGCGTGAGGCTGCTGGAGGTTCTCCACTGTAAGACAATCTGCTGCCAGGGCCACCTTCAAACCTCAGCTCATGGATGGAAATCCTTTTCAGCTGGGTAGCAGTGGCAAGACCAAGGGAATTTCTTCTTGAGGAGCACTGCAGAGCTCTTCAAGGACGATATCAAGGATGAAAGCCAAAGCAGGAAAAGAGCTATCAAGTCCAAGGAAAGATACGGTAAACAGCACAAAACCATTCAGGACTTCTTCCCGAGCAGACAGCGTCACCATAAATGACAGCATAGCAGCACGTCACTTGCTGCATTGGGAAGGAATGGCACACGGACTGCCAGGGCCACCTTCCAAGCTTATCTGATGGCTGGAAATCCTTTTCAGCTGGATAGCAGTGGCAAGACCAAGGGAATTCCTTCGGGAGGAGCACTGCAGAGCTCACCATCTTCATCCCCTGTGGAGCCAGGCTCAGGAGCCGTAAGAACTAGGATGTAAAGGGGTTGCAAGGGGTTGCAGTGCTTTGGGACAACCACTGGTGTCCCACCAGGCACAGGAAGCATTCTAGTCCCCGCCAAGGTCCATCAGGTCAGGGGCATTTGAGCACTCTCGGGAGTCCCGGAGATGACTCCAGCTCAAGGGAGGACAGGACAGGACAGGACAGGACAGGATAGGATAGTATAGGGCTGGGGCAGGTCGTGGGAGGCGTGAGCAGCCTGTGGGACAAGGAGCCAGGTCTGGCTCACATGCTCAGGGAACAGCCGATCGCCAGCACTGGGGTCAGGAAGGAATATTTTCCCCTGGGGCAGATTGGCACTGGTCCCCGGGGGTTTTTTGCCTTCCTCTGCAGCATTGAGCATGACCACTTTGCAGAGCTCCTCTGGGCCCTTTTGGCTCGGATCCTGCCTGCTGCTCAAGCACCAGGAAGATGGCCTCTCGTGCCCTGCAGCTGGGGGGAGGAAGGCTTTTTTTTTCCCCCAGGTGGGACGGCAAGCGTCTCCGGGGGTTTTTTGCCTTCCTCTGCAGCGCTGAGCACGGCCCCTTGCCACGGCTTCTTTGGGCCATTTGGGCTGGGTGCCTGCTGCTCCACGAGCTGGCCCTAAACTTAGCTAGAACAGCCTGCCCAAACCAGCATAGAACAGCTCACCTAAACCAACCTTAAAGAAGCTAAACCAATCTGCCTCAAAAAACTTCAATCAGCCACCAACAACCTAAACGGAACCTTAAACAATCTACAACAAATTACCTAAACCAAACAAAATAAACCAACCTAAACACCCTAAAACAAACCTATCTAAACCAAATGATCTAAAAAAATCCTACCTAAAACAATCTAAAACTACATAAACCGGCATTTCTCAACCAACCTTAAGCAACCTAGAACCAAACAAGCTAAACAAACTGAAACCAACCAATCTTAACCTAAAATAACCATTAAACAATCTCAAACAACTTAAAACCAATCTAATAAAGGATAAAACCACCTAAAGCGACCGATCTAAACCAACCTCAAAAATACGAAACCAAATGACATAACCACACCAAAATGACCTAAAGCAAACAACCCAAAGCTAAATAGAACCACTGAAACCAGCCTACGACGACCAAGCTAAAAACCAATCTAGATCAACTCAACTTCAACAACAAAGCTAAAACACCCTAAAAAACCTCAACAACAAAAACCCAACCACCAGCCACCCTGCCCCAGGCAGTGTCTCACTTGGATGTGCCTGCAGTCTTGGAAGCCTGACTACCCCAGGTTCTCCTCCTAACGGACCCTGAGCTTGTTTGGAGGTCCTCAAGCACGGCGCAGCTACCGTATACCCTTGACCTAGCAACGGTTCGCCTCTAGCGGGGAACGTCGTCCTCTTTGAGCAAGGCGGGGAAACACGTGGAGCAGGGAAGGAGGAAGGGGACGTCTGCCGAGACAGCAGAAACAGCCCAATCGAGCCTGGTGATTAGTGGGGGGACACGTGTCCCAGCGAGACTGCACTCACATCCAAAGCATCCAGACACAACCGAAAACCAACTAAACACAATGTACATCTAACCAAACCACCTAAAGCACCCTCAACAACCAATCTAAGCCACCCCAGCCTGAAGGAACCCATCTTCAAAACATGCGCCGTACATAACACTGCCCTAAACAACCTACCAGGAAATAACTAAACCAACCTAAACCAAACAACCTGAACCAACCTTAACAGAAACCCTTCAAGCGACCTAAACAATGTAAACCAAACCTGCCTAAACCAACCTACCTAAAAACACAGACACCCACCAACCCACCTAAGCTGCTTACTGAAAAGAAACAACCTCAAATAACCAACCAACCAACCAACCCACCCCCAACTTAAAATCATCTAAACAAACCTCAACCAAACTACAGAAAACAGCCTCAATGAAAACAGCTTCAGATAGGCCACCTACAACAACCGACGGAAGACAACTTCAACCAAAAATCACCTGCATCAAGCAACCTGAACCCACCAGCCTTCAACAACCAGCCTCTCACAGCCACCCTCAAAGAACCTGCCTCAAACCAACCTCAAACGACCGCAACAAACTGAACCAAGCTACTAAAACCAGAAACCTAAACCAAACTAACACAACCAGTGCTAAAGAATCCTCAGAAAACAGCACCAACCAAAGAACCCAGCAAAACCGAGAAAAAGAAACCTCCTCAGCTAAACCACACAGAGCAGCGCTAAGAAAATCACATCAAACAACCTGAACCCACCCACCTAAACTAACCAACCCAAACCAAGCTAAACCATCAAACCTGAAACAAGCAGCTAAGACCGCCAACCTAAACCAAACTTAACAAACCTTAACCTAAAACAACCAGCCTTCAGTGACCTACGAACACACAACCTACCAACAACGTCATACAGCGTCAAACAACCACCTTCGAACAACCAGTCTCAAAAAGCCTACCAAAACCAACTCATAGAAACTGACCTACACCAACCAAACGAAACAAACTTAAAAAACCCCAACAAAACCAGAACAACAGCAACAAGAGAAACAACACCACCACCACCAAAACAAAAAAAACAAACAAGGTAGAAAGAAACAGGCAAAACCCAAACAAGTTACAGACAAAGAAGGCAGATGTAGGGAACAGGATGCAGAGATGTTGCATGGGGACCCAGTGCTTTGGAGCAGCCACTGGTGTCCTGTCAGGAACAGGAAGCAACATCCGCAGCTGCCACTCGGCACCTCTCCCTGCGGGCAACACCAGCGCCTGGCCGGGACCAGAGCGCTTCTCGTGCATCCCTGCCCAAGAAGCACAGCAGCAAAACAAGCTGTGGAAGGCAAAACACCTGCTTGTCATCGCTACATGTGATGCTTTGGAAAAGATCCCACAGTACCACATACCTCTTCTTTTGTGCGTGGTCAGTCCCGCGCCTCATTCTCAAGGAATGCCGAGGAAGGGGGGCAGAGATGGGACAGAGCTTGACTGACATCCAGGCTGATCAAGAAGAGTATTTCATCCCATTAGCATCACGGTCATTATTTAAGGAGGGAGGGGATCTTTCTCACTCTCTCAGGCGTGCAGTGGAATCTTGATCAACTGGCCACATGGGTCAGGAAAGCTACCTGGCAAGCAAAAAGATCCATTGCACTCTTCTGCTCAGCACATCAAGATTTGCCCTCTGAGTCGCGGCAATTTCTTGAATATCACCAAGAATCAAAACAGGTTTCAAAGAGCAACATGGCATGACCAAATAATAAATACTTCTCTTTAAGTCCACTCATTTGTTTAATCTTTGCCTAGACCTTCAGGAAATGGAAAACCAAACTCACTACGGAGAAGTTCAACACAACAACCCACACCAAATCAAGGCTACCAGGTAGGAACCCGATGACAAGGATCAGTCACGCAACTGCTACCCTATGACAGGGCTGCCCCGAACAGATCACCCCCAAGGATTCAGTCCAAGGCAGAAACTACTCAGCTGGCAAACATTCCAAAAAAACAAGCACGTTTTGCTTCCACACCTTACAGCAAGTTTTCCCTCAGGAAACACAAAATGAAACAGCAACAAGAAGCAGAAATAATACTCACAAGCCTGTAACATCTTCGACGGGATTTTCCCGCACCGGCCGACACCGCCGGACCCGGCGGGCACAGCCGCTCCCCCCGCTCCAGCTGCCCGCCAAGCGGCGGCGCCGAGCGCGCCACCCACGCGTGCCCGCAAGCGGCCTCGTCCTCCCCGCCCGCCCGCCCGCCGGGCACAGGCCGGGCCCCAGCGCAGCCCCGCCCGGGCACCGGGAGAGCGCGGAAGCGTCGCGGCGCCGCTTACCGAGCGGCAGCAGCAGCTGAGAGGGGCTGTCGCTCGCCTTGGCCGCCATGCTGGACACAGACCCGAGCAATCGCTACCGCCTCCCGCAAAGACCGAGCCAGCAGCCCCGACGAGCGGATGGCAGAGCCGTCGCTTCTCGGCCCCGCCCCGTGTGCCGGTAAACGCGGGAACGAGCACTGTCTCTTCAAACACCTTTTGCATTCTTCATCCTACAGCACTAAAGAAATAGCAGAATCCCTTAGCACAGGATAATTGTGCAATACAAGTGCCAGGTTTGTCGTGCTGGTAAAAGATATTGTCAAAAGATGTGCGGCTGTCGGTCTTTCCTCAAGACAAAAGGCAAATGAGCTGGTTCCATCCGAGGCGAGGCAAACCAAATGCAAGCACTGACAGTACTGCAGAGCAAAATGGCCCCGCGACGGGGCCCTCGTGGCCCTCCTCTCCTTCCCCTCTTGCTGTTTTCCTCCGTCATCTCTGTTGTGTCCTCTTGTTACGTGCAGTAAGTTTCATCTCTGGCATTTTGTTTTCTCTGCCCAGGTTTGCTCAGGAATTCTTGACAGGACAGTTGGAAGCAGGATTTTCCAAAGTGTCCTTGCCCCCAAGGTCCGTCAGGTCAGAGGCCTTTGGGCACTCTCCCAAGTCCAGGAGATGGCTCCAGCGCAAGGTAGGACAGGCTAGGCTAGGATAGGATAGGCTAGGGCTTGGGCAGGTCCTGGGAGGCGTGAGCAGCCTGTGGGACAAGGAGCCAGGTCCGATTTTGGGGGTAGATCGAGTAACCCTGAGTGAGCCTTCTGTTGCGTCCCGGTTATGAGAACCAGGATGGACTTGCTAATGACTGCATGGAAGTGGGAGAAGGGTAAACAGACTCTCCAGTCATGGTTCGAGTCCCACTACAATTGTCAGGGGTTCGAGTCCCCATGGCAATTGAAGCTTTATAACATCTTAACCCCTCAGGATTGATTAAGAAGTTTTTGTGCCCGGTACTGTGCTTTGTGTGAATGAGTGCTTGAGATGCCGTCTGAGTGCCAAGCGAGTGCGGAGTCCTGATCCACGGTTCCATGGTCTCCGCGAGGAGATCGGGCAGAGGTGGACAAAGCAAAGGATAGGTGTTTGTTGAACTAATAGCTAGCTTGGTAATCGTGTGTTATCTTTATAAGTGCCCCGGCATGCCATGTCTGTTGTAATAATCTTTAGTGTACAACCATCTGTACGATGAGCAATTTAGCTTTCACACGAGGTAAGAAATGCTGTTTTGGGATAACAGTTGTAATACCCCAGATGAGGCACTAATAAAAGCCTTGCCCAGTCCAGCTTGCTGAAGGCAGTGGGGGGGGATGGGTGCCGATGGGGCTCCAGCGGGCACTGATCTGTTCTGTCAGGGAAACCCAGCGGTGCCTCTACCCAGCTGAGCAGTGAGTGGCTTAAAGGTGCAATGCTAAAATCCAGATATTGTCTTGAATGAGTGCAACTGTGATCTGTTTGCATATTTGAGCTTGGTATTTGGTCTGCATGTCTGAGATGAGTATTTTAGTTTGCATATTTATATTTGGTACCAAAATAATTTTGTTTGGGGAGACAATTACAAAATGAGAACCGGTTCCGATACTAAAGTACCGCCTTGCTCCCCCTTAACGTGCGTCTTTACACATCACAGTAAATGAGTGGGGGGAAGTGAATGTGAAATTCTGGCTTAGCTGTATTGCAGTTAGTGTTGTTCTAGGGATAGACCGAATTGGACCTAAACTAATGTAAGGGATTGATGCTTAATATGCTGTTTATTGACATCTGTGAGAAATTACAAAAGGTAGGAGCTGAGGGTTTATAGTTGCAGGAATTAAATGAAGAGAGAAAAAGGGCAAAAGGAGCCCAAGCCTACGCTGTGAAGTTCGAATAGAAATTTCAAGGCCTGGCAGCTCCCCGTCGATAAGCTGTGGCGGGAAGAAAAAAGAAATAATAGAAGAAGAAAAAAGAAATAATAGAAGAAGAAAAAAGAAAAGTAGGGAGCTGACTGCGCAGTAAAGCGGCGAAAAAGGGGGGGAGAGCGGCGGCTGCTGGAGCTGGAGGTGCAGCTCCTCTCCTCCTGGCTCGCCGCCCGCGGGGGATGAAGCGGGGGGGCAGTCGCCGCCGCTTGGCCCCTCCGTCCCCTGCTGGGCTGCTTGGTTGTGCGTAACGCGCACAGAGCATTCGGATTTCTTTCCCCTTAGATGTACACCTTCTGACCCGGGCTCAGAAGTAGGGATGCAGCAGTTAGTGTTGTTATTTACAAGTCAGTCAGCAAACGATATTCTGAAAGCAACAGAAAGTCGGAATTTGGAAACACTGTTACATGAAGCCTGGAGAGTATTTAGTAACAGGGAAGAAGACCGTGGGAAGGATAGGTATCTGCTAATAGCAGTACTACAAGAGAGTAGGGAACTGAGAACTGGAAGGGCTGGAAGGTTTCCAAAGCCTTTAGAAGGAGATCGGTGTGCACGGTGCGGGGAAAAAAGGACATTGGCACAATGAATGTCGAGAAAGGCGCAGAGGAAGTAGGCAAAGGGAGAATCGGATGGTAGCAAATGTTGAAAGAGACGGACGGAGACCTGGGGAATCCACCCTAGCGAATCCACTGGTTATAATGAAGCCAGGGAAAGAACAAAAACAAGTGAAAGTTTGGTAGATACAGGAGCAACATTCTCAATTCTCAATGCCAATAAGTAATGACTACATAGTAGTAAAGGGAGCCACTGACCAAAGTGAAAGAGCGTAGTTTTGTGAACCTTTGAAATACAGATTGGGTAAACAAGTAGGCATTCACAAACTTCTGTATACGCCTAACTCCGTGAAAGCTCCTTTGGAAAGAGACCTAAAGCTCTACCCGGGTGACTGCATAAGAAACCTGGAAGGTTAATATACAGGGTGTTTTCAAAAGGCGGACCCAGTTTGAAGTCACTGCATCTCTGCAACCACAAACTATCAACTATCCTCTCGATGTTGTCCATACGGCAGGTGATGGGAATACTGCGCATTTATGAAAAGCTTACTAAAACCTGATGAACCATTAAACGGCTCGTAATTTTTTGTGTAATTGTAACATATTTGGCCCATCTTTTTTAAACGCTCTCTAACTTCCAGCGACCTCCTTCCCCCGCAAAAAACAGCCCCCTCCCCACATCGCACCGCTGGAGCAAACAGCGCTCTGCCTCTGAACAAGCCCCCTCCACTTCCTCGCTGGGCGGGGGGAAAGATGGCCGAGGGTGGGCTCTTCCCCTCCACACCCCGGGGCACCCCCTGCCCTTCCCCTTGGGGCTGCGTCGCCCGCCGCCGCTTGGGCGAGCCCCGCGCCGAGGAAGCGGCGGGGGCGACCGGGTGCCGGCGGCGGCTGCGGGGAGCCCCGGCGGTCCCGCCTCCCCCCGCTGACACTCACGGGCGCCGGGGCTGCGGGTGGGTGCCGGGGGCTCCGCGGGGCCGCCCGCTTCCTCCGCCTCCTCCTCCTCTTCTTCCTCCGCCTCCTCCTCCTCCTCCCCGCGGGGCCTCAGCACCGCGGACAGCGGCGGCGGGGCCCGGACAGCGGCGGCGGGGGGCGGCTCGGTGCCCACCCGCACCAGGGCGCGCCGCGGCCGGCCCAGCGCCGAGCTCACGGAGCCCACGGCCGCCCCGCGCCGCCCGCTGCCCCCCGCCGGTCCCGCCTCTGCGCGGGCAGCAGCCCCCGGCACGGCCCGAGCGCCGCTCCCCTGGCCCCACCTCCCCGCACGGAAGAAAAGCTCCCGCTCCGGGCGCGGCCGAGCCCCGCCCCGCCTCACCGGGACGTTGTGTTTCTTCCCCCGCCCCACGCAAAGAGTGTGGGGAGACAGGAGGGGAAGGACCCACCCCGAGCACCCCCAGACCGGCGCGCCCTCCTCCACCCTCCCCAGAGAGCCCCGTCCCAACCCACAGGTGTCGGCTGCGGTGCGTGAGCGCCGTTGGCACCAGGGAGTTCACGGCACCGTTTCAAAAGACACATTCATGCTGCCCTTCATCCTCTTCATAATGGAGCGGGAGTAAATCCAACACTTTTTGCCCTTTCTTAATGTCCTTATTTGTCGTCCAGCATTGTCTCCTGGGACCAGTCAGAGGGTTCTCTGCTCGCAGACGGAGAGGCAGCACGGTGGTATCCAGTGGACTCAGCACTGTGCGCTCTGCTCTAGCCGACCCTGCCTTTCGCAGGGGGCTTGGGCTGAATGATCTCCAGAGACACCTTCCAACCTCAACTGCTCTGTGCTATTAGACATTACAATACCATGTACCATGCTATACTGATAGCTTGTAACTGCAGAGCACAGTACTATAGATACAGTCCCCAACTATAACAGCATCACTTGCAGAGGTCTTGTACAATCCAGATGCAGCTCTGAGCTGCTGGAGATTTCCAAAGCCGACTTTAATCTCGTAGCCGTAAAACAGATGTCGTAAAACTTCACCAGGGCACTGCAAGTTGTTAAGGCACTTCAGTACCATCCTAACTGTGATAGATATTTCCTTAGATGTTTAAAACAACAGTAGAACATAGATACGCTTCCCTGAGCATATTGTCCCTGTTTCTGCACCTAACGGCTCAGCAGTACTGACTAGCAACACAAAAGTAACCGGCTGCATCCCTACCAAGAACAGAAGTCAGGTAATTGCAGCCTGTAGTCCCAGGCTTGTCTGGAAAGAATGTGCCCCTTTCCCAAGCAGTTCTGTGCCTCAGAGCTGACTGCCGCCAGCTGCTCTGCTCTCCTGTTACAGCGAGATCCCAAAGCAACTCGACACTGACGCAATAAACTGCGAATGGGAATTTCTTTGCTAGGGCGGTCTGCCTCTTCTGGATGAAAACAGTGCCACTACTGCATCGGAAAGCAAGAAAACAACGGCACACGCAGCCTGTTCTTTTTAACCCTCTGCAACCGTTCCACTAACTTTTTTTTTTTTTGCCTCAGTGTCTCTACCTGTATTTTCTTCTTGATTCTACTTGCAGAAAAGACAGTTTCAGCACCAAGTAGCATTTCACAGAATCACAGGATCACAGAATGTTAGGGATTGGAAGGGACATCGAAAGATCATCCAGTCCAATCCCCCTGCCGGAGCAGGAACACCTAGATGAGGTTACACAGGAAGGTGTCCAGGCACGTCTTGAATGTCTCCAGCGTAGGAGACTCCACAGCCTCCCTGGGCAGCCTGTTCCGGTGCTCGGTCACCCTCACTGTGAAGAAGTTTGTTCTCAAATGTAAATGGAACCTCCTGTGTTCCAGTTTGTACACACTGACCCTTGTCTTACCATTGGTTGTCACTGAGAAGAGCCTGGCTCCATCCTCCTGACACTCACCCTTTACATATTTATAAACATTAATGAGGTCACCCCTCAGTCTCCTCTTCTCCAAACTAAAGAGACCCAGCTCCCTCAGCCTTTCCTTGTAAGGGAGATGCTCCACCCCCTTAATCAACTTCGTGGCTCTGTGCTGGACTCTCTCCAGCAGTTCCCTGTCCTTCTTGAATGGAGGGACCCAGAACTGGACACAATATTCCAGATGTGGTCTCACCAGGGCAGAGTAGAGGGGAAGGAGAACCTCTCTTGACCTGCTAACCACCCCCCTTCTAATACACCCCAGGACACCATTGGCTTTTATGGTGACAAGGTTCAGCCGCCAGGGCTGTTCCCTGCCTGAGAGCACAAATATTTCCCTGCCGAGGGGAAGTGCCAACTGCAACGGGATGCCCTTTCCCTCCACCAGATGACAAGACTGCAGCAAAACCCAATAACTTTTCAATTCTTGTGAAAGAGGCCAGAGAGAGACCAGCAGACAGGGCAAAGCACTGACTATGCAAATGCTGTTTGATCTTTTGGAAGACAAGCGGGGCTGCTGTGGCAGATTGCCACCACTGGGGTCAGGAAGGAAATTTTTCCCCTGGAGCAGACTGGCACTGGTCCCCGGAGGTTTTTTGCCTTCCTCTGAGAAACAGACAACCTACAAACACACAACCAGCCTCAGACAGCACAAAGCAACTGAAAACAACAAACCCCAAACAACCTCAACCAAGCTAAGCCAAATGACCAAAAAAACCTAAACCACCAAACAACCAAAACCAAACCTACCAAGAAACCCAAACTAGACCACCTATTCAACCTAAATCACCAGAAAACACCTCAACCACCTCCAACAGCCTACCCAAATCAAATCCCCTAAGCCAAACTACGCAAAAACAACTAAACCAACCTCAACCAAACCACCCGAACCAACCTCCACACAAACCCTTCAAGCAACCTCAACTGTTGCTTTTTCCATGCGAGCCACGGAACCTGCCACACCAATATGATGTTCACAGAGTTCACTTTATTGTCGGACCGGGCTAGCTTTATAGCAAAGCTGCCCTTTCCTCGCGCCTTACTGCTATGTGATTGGTTGTAACTCGTGTTATACAATAACATGATAGGCTGCATGTACTGTCCACGCGCTCTGCACGCATGTGTCCAGCAATTGCTCACTCATTATTACCTTCTAATGGTGCTCCTTTAGTTTCTTCTGTCTCTGGCTTCACCTCTCAGCCAGGCTGGTGACAACCCCATCCCCCTGGGGCGGGGGGGGACTCTACCACTACACTCAACAATGGAAACCAAACCTACCTAGACCAACCTACCTAAAAACACAGACATCCACCAACCTACCTAAACTGCCTACTGAAAACAAACAGAAACAAATCAAACCAACCTCCAATAACCCACCTAAAACACCCAACCTCAAATCATCTAAACAACCTCAACCAAACCACCTACACCAACCTCCAGCAAACTACTGAAAACAACCTCAATGAAAACAACTTCACATACCCCACACAAAACAACCAACGGAGGACAACTTCAACCAAAAATCACCTACATCAAGCTACCTGAACCCACCAGCCTTCAGCAACCAGCCTCCCACAACCACCCGCAAAGAAGAACCTGCCTCAAACAAACCACCTCCAACCACCTCAACAACCTCAACCAAGCTACCAAAACCAAAAACCTCCCTCCACCAAAACAGCCCCTGCTTGGAAGGGCTCCAGCCCGGCTGCAACATCCGCAGCTGCCACTCGGCACCTCTCCCTGCGGGCAACACAAGCGCCTGGCAGGGACCAAAGCGCTCCTCGTGCATCCCTGCCCAAGAAGCACGGCAGCAAAACAAGCTGCGGAAGGCAAAAAGTCTGCTCGTCATCGCTACGTGTCACGTAGCTCTGGAAAACATCCCACGGTACCACACCCGTCATCATCTTCTTCTCCTTCTTCTTCGTCTTTTGGGCATGGTCAGTCCCGCGCCACAATCTCAAGGTTCTCCCTCTTAGGAACCAGGGGAAGCTTGGCCTCTGTTCCTGCTGCTGCTCTCTGCAGCTCTCAAAATCACTCTCTTTATGCCTCAGGAAAGGGTTTGTGTCCAGCTGGATTGAGTCCCTGGTCTTCCTTGCTGTGGGACCCAGTGGGCATTTTATGTGGGGCAGAGAGGAGATGGCTACTAGGGTGGCCTCGAGGCTGCAGGGCTGGTTTCTGCCTGAGAGAAGAGAAACAGCAGGAGGTTTGTTCTGGGGAGCCGAGCGGCAGAGGAGGCCTCAGGGACACCCAGCAGCTGTGCCCAGTGAATGCACACCAAGGGCAGGGACAGCCTCCTGGGCCTCTTCAGCTCAGGGACCGATTTGGGGCCAGCACCCCAAAGGCTTCCTCCATAGGGTGCTGGGCGGATTGGGGGCGGGCGGGGCTGCACACGTGGGGCTCTGTCACCCCCACGTCACAATGCCAGCACCCGGCAACGCAGAGCTCACAATGTCCTGGGCAGGATCAAAAGGAGCAGCCGGGTCCCGCGTCCACTGCCAGAGCTGGCCCGGGGGCAGCCCCAACACATCCCGGAGGAAGCACTTGAGGAGCTGGTGGCATCACAGGGCAGGGGCTGAGGGAGGAAGAGCTTGCGTGAGGCTGCTGGAGGTTCTCCACTGTAAGACAATCTGCTGCCAGGGCCACCTTCAAACCTCAGCTCATGGAGGGAAATCCTTTTCAGCTGGGTAGCAGTGGAGAGACCAAGGGAATTTCTTCTCTCCTTGGAATGCCCACTGATGTCCCACCAGGCACAGGAAGGATTCTTGCCCCCAAGGTCCATAAGATCAGCGGCGTTTGGGCACTCTCGGAAGTCCGGGAGATGGCTCCAGCTCAAGGGAGGACAGGATAGGATAGGATAGGATAGGATAGGATAGGATAGGATAGGATAGGATAGGATAGGATAGGATAGGGCTTGGGCAGGTCCTGGGAGGCGTGAGCAGCCTGTGGGACAAGGAGCCAGGTCTGGCTCACATGCTCAGGGAACAGCCGATCGCCAGCACTGGGGTCAGGAAGGAATTTTTTCCCCCGGAGCAGATTGGCACTGGTCCCCGGGGGTTTTTTGCCTTCCTCTGCAGCATTGAGCATGACCACTTTGCAGAGCTCCTCTGGGCCCTTTTGGCTCGGATCCTGCCTGCTGCTCAAGCACCAGGAAGATGGCCTCTCGTGCCCTGCAGCTGGGGGGAGGAAGGCTTTTTTTTTTCCCCCAGGTGGGACAGCAAGCGTCTCCGGGGGTTTTTTGCCTTCCTCTGCAGCGCTGAGCACGGCCCCTTGCCACGGCTTCTTTGGGCCATTTGGGCTGGGTGCCTGCTGCTCCACGACCTGGCCCTAAACTTAGCTAGAACAGTCTGCCCAAACCAGCATAGAACAGCTCACCTAAACCAACCTTAAAGAAGCTAAACCAATCTGCCTTAAAAAACTTCCATCAGCCACCAACAACCTAAACAGAACCTTAAACAATCTACAACAAATTACCTAAAACAATCTAAACCAAACTAAATAAACCAGCCTAAACACCCTAAAACAAACCTACCTAAACCAAATGATCTAAGTAATCCTACCTAAAACAAACTAAAACTACATAAACCGGCATTTCTCAGCATCTTAAGCAACCTAGAACCAAACAAGCTAAACAAACTGAAATCAACCAATCTTAACCCTAGATAACCATTAAACAATCTCAAACAACTTCTAAACAATCTAATAAATGATAAAACTACCTAAAACAACCGATCTAAACCGAAGGACATAACCTGACCAAAATGACCTAAAGTAAACAACCCAAAGCTAAATAGAACACCAAAACCAACCTACAGTGACGAAGCTAAAAACCAATCTAAATCAACTAAACTTCAACAACAAAACTAAAACACCCTAATAAACCTCAACAACAAAAACCCAACCACCAGCCACCTTACCCCAGGCAGTGTCTCACTTGGATGTGCCTGCAGTCGTGGAAGCCTGACTACCCCAGGTTCTCCTCCTAACGGACCCTGAGCTTGTTTGGAGGTCCTCAAGCACAGCGCAGCTACCGTATACCCTTGACCTAGCAATGGTTCGCCTCTAGCGGGGAACGTCGTCCTCTTTGAGCAAGGCAGGGAAACACGTGGAGCAGGGAAGGAGGAAGGGGACGTCTGCCGAGACAGCAGAAACAGCCCAATCGAGCCTGGTGATTAGTGGGGGGACACATGTCCCAGCGAGATTGCACTCACATCCAAAGCATCCAGACACAACCGAAAACCAACAAAAACAATGTACATCTAACCAAACCACCTAAAGCACCCTCAACAACCAATCTAAGCCACCCCAGCCTGAAGGAACCCATCTGCAAAACATGCACCGTGCATAACACTGCCCTAAACAACCTACCAGGAAATAACTAAACCAACCTAAACCAAACAACCTGAACCAACCTTAACAGAAACCCTTCAAGCGACCTAAACAATGTAAACCAAACCTGCCTAAACCAACCTACCTAAAAACACAGACACCCACCAACCCACCTAAACTGCTTACTGAAAAGAAACAACCTCAAATAACCAACCAACCAACCAACCAACCCACCCACCCCCAACTTAAAATCATCTAAACAAACCTCAACCAAACTACAGAAAACAGCCTCAATGAAAACAGCTTCAGATAGGCCACCTACAACAACCGACGGAAGACAACTTCAACCAAAAATCACCTGCATCAAGCAACCTGAACCCACCAGCCTTCAACAACCAGCCTCTCACAACCACCCTCAAAGAACCTGCCTCAAACCAACCTCAAACGACCGCAACAAACTGAACCAAGCTACTAAACCCAGAAACCTAAACCAAACTAACACAACCAGTGCTAAAGAATCCTCAGAAAACAGCACCAACCAAAGAACCCAGCAAAACCGAGAAAAAGAAACCTCCTCAGCTAAACCACACAGAGCAGCGCTAAGAAAATCACATCAAACAACCTGAACCCACCCACCTAAACTAACCAACCCAAACCAAGCTAAACCATCAAACCTGAAACAAGCAGCTAAGACCGCCAACCTAAACCAAACTTAACAAACCTTAACCTAAAACAACCAGCCTTCAGTGACCTACGAACACACAACCTACCAACAACGTCATACAGCGTCAAACAACCACCTTCGAACAACCAGTCTCAAAAAGCCTACCAAAACCAACTCATAGAAACTGACCTACACCAACCAAACGAAACAAACTTAAAAAACCCCAACAAAACCAGAACAACAGCAACAAGAGAAACAACACCACCACCACCAAAACAAAAAAACAAACAAGGTAGAAAGAAACAGGCAAAACCCAAACAAGTTACAGACAAAGAAGGCAGATGTAGGGAACAGGATGCAGAGATGTTGCATGGGGACCCAGTGCTTTGGAGCAGCCACTGGTGTCCTGTCAGGAACAGGAAGGATTCGCAGCTGCCACTCGGCAGCTCTCCCTGCGGGCAACACCAGCGCCTGGCCGGGACCAGAGCGCTTCTCGTGCATCCCTGCCCAAGAAGCACAGCAGCAAAACAAGCTGTGGAAGGCAAAACACCTGCTTGTCATCGCTACATGTGATGCTTTGGAAAAGATCCCACAGTACCACATACCTCTTCTTTTGTGCACGGTCAGTCCCGCGCCTCATTCTCAAGGTTCTCCCTCTTCAGGAAGCAGGGAAAGCTTGGCCTCTATTCCTGCTGCTGCTCTCTGCAGCTCTGGGACTTGCCTTTGCCAGCCTGCAAGGGCTGTTTGTTCAAGCTAAAGTGAAGAACGCAGCAGCCTGCTCCTGGCTACACGTGGGCTTGTGTTCAGGATTGTGAGCATTGGCTCTGAAACAGAGTGAGAAATGGAGATGATATGAAATAACATAAAATTAAGTAAATTAATAAAATAAAATAATAAAATAAAATAAAATAAAATAAAATAAAATAAAATAAAATAAAATAAAATAAAATAAAATAAAATAAAATAAAATAAAAACACTTGTATCCATTGTGTTTTGTGTCCTGGGAAGTGGTTTTTAGGGAAGAGTGAAGGAAGGGAGTGGGAAGGGGGAAGGGAAGGCAAAAGAAGGCAGAAGAGAAAAGAAATCCCTGACAGAGCCCTGAGGGCTCCATAACTGAAATTGTGCCGTTTTGACTGAAAGTGAACTGATTTTCCTCATGCAGTTAGAAACCTTTCTTTTTCACAGCTCGCACGCTCATTATTTGGAATTAGTTTGAGAACAAGAGCTAACACCCCAGCACAGAACTAATGCTTGTAATTGCTCTGGTCTGAGAGCCAAGGACATTCTGACTGCTCTGCCCAGGGATGGGACCTGCCGAGGAAGGGGGGCAGAGATGGGACAGAGCTTTACTGACATCCAGGCTGATCAGTACAAGAATTTCATCCCATTAACATCATGCTAATTATTTAAGGAGGGAGGGGATCTCTCTCACTCTCTCGGGCTCTTTCTCTTGCGCACATAGTTTTGTTTCTTTCCTCTTTTTCTGTCAGAGCCAGGGGAGTTTTGGTGCGGGATGTTTTGTTCGGCCCTTTGCCGTTTTGCAGAGGCCTCTGGGCTTTTCTGCCTTTTTCCTTTTTTATCTCTTTGGGATCAACTGTGGGGACCAGGTGGCCCTTCCTGGGACCGGCTACTCGGTGTGGACAGAGTTTGTGAGAACTGGGTTGAGTACCTTCTATTTCTATTTTTTATACATACATATATATATATATATATATATTTACTAGTGGTGTATTATTATTTTGTTATATTATTCCAGTGTGTTTATCTCACTCCAAGTTTCTCCTTTCCCTTTTGATTCTCTCCCCTATTGGGGAGGGTAAAGCGGGGTGGGGGGTGGGTGTGAGCAGCTATCGTGGTTGTATTGCTAGCTCGAGTTAAACCACAACAAAATGGTAAAATCAGTTTAACTCAATATTTTTTTTTAGATCTGGGTAGTTTAAGGAGTCCTTTTCCATGCATGCAGGCCACACTTCAAGGCACTCTTCCCCTCTCTAGACAACCATTTCTCACTTCCCTCATGTCCAGACACCTTCACTATGATGGCAGAAGCACTCACTTATTACTTTCTCAGCAGAAGTAACTTTCAAACATGTAAAATAACCTGAGGCAGTTCTGGGGTGTTTAAAAAAATATAAGTCTTCAACCACTTATGCAAACAAACAGGATAAGATAACTAACAGGATTTTTCAAAGGGCATCTTCTGGTACTTCAGTCTGACTCCTAGGTTCTAAAACAGGACATTGCAAACTGTTATTTATATATTCTCCTATTTGTTGTCCGGCATCATCTCATCCATATGTGCGGTATTACTGTATTTCACAGAGCGGTATTGATTTCAGAAGCAACGGTTATCTCAAACGTTAAGAATTAACTGTCATTAACACATGTAGCTGTGAGCTGTTATCTAGATGCATATTATACTAACGAGATCAGAGACTTGTAATCCCTAAGAACACAGCAGCACAGGTTGAATAAGAAATCTTTGCTAATGAAGTGAACTGTCTCTGTTGCAGCTCTTAGACCTGAGATATTACTTTACACATTTAGCTACATGGGCCTCAAATGACACAAAACAACTCTCTGTCAGGACGTCACATAAGTGTGGAAGACTGTGATAGTGTGAATTATTTGTCTCAAAGCTTGCTTTCTAAAATAATATCCTTAAGGCCCGCTTGTTACAGAGAAATGCTCGCTCATGCTGCTTGCTTAATTGGGCCTGCTGTAAAGGTCTAAACACAGCGAGTTGAGGGGCAAAATGCATGATCATTGTGAATTGTTAAAACTAAAAGAATGCTTGAAGCTTACATGTTAAAATTAAATAGATTGTCTTTACTCTGTCTTTAGGCATAACAATAAAATAAGATTGTTTAGCAGCGTCTGACGTCGTTTGTGTCTTAATCTCTCTCAGAATAATTTTTGAAACTTCCTGAGTCCAAAATTGGACTGGGAAGCCACACTGTGGGCAAACACCATAACTACAACATAGCTGACTTCCATAGCAGCTGCACATTGGTCTGAATTCATGTTACAATTTAGTAGGTTTATAGGTGTATGGGGATATAGCGGAAGATATGGCGAGGAGATTAGTTAAATGTAAATACGCTGAAGTGACTTGCATCTGTCTGTAGAAAAAGCACGTACATCACACTCATTGTTTTACTGACTTTGTGTGCTGGATGGGTAGAACCTCTGTGTTAGATAACATAGGCCTGTGAGGAACTCTAGGCACCTTATCACTATGTCTGAGATTCCTGCTTTGTTGTGAGAAAGAGCGGGAAGCTGCGCCTGCCTGAAGCCTTGGAATACAGGGGAGCTCAGCAGGCCCAGCGATCTTCCAGCAGGGCTGAACTGACCAGGGCCTGCGTCCCCGCTGGTGTCACCTCTGCCTGGGAGCTCAGGTGTGGCTTCGGAGATCCCTCAGTAGAGACATTACTAAAATAAAACTTGCTCTTTACAATGCATCCGTGGCCTCTGGCTCTTCTTGCGATGTGCTTGTGTATGTGTACACAGTCAGTTCTTTGCTTTCTTCACAGGAAAGTGCAATGCTGCCTGGCTCCCTGCTGCCTGTAGAAGGGTTCAGGCTCTATCACTTGTTGGACTGTGCATAGCACTAGAAGTTGACAGGAGGAAACCACCTTCCCAGTCCAGCGCCAGTCTGGGGAAGAATGAGTGACTGGAGAAATGCTTCATGAAAGGAAGCATGTTCTTTGTCCTTTTAGAAATGAACTGTAGCGTTTCTAGACAGAGTTGTTTCCTTGAAGTGAATAACAGAGACAAAAGCCAAAATGTGTGTTCTCTGGGAACTCATTTCTGTTTTGTAAAGCGTTGTCTGTCTGCTTGTCTGGCAGTAACTGACTTCATCTGCTGGGAGAGTAAGATCATATTGAATATAAAAACCGCTTTTGTGGTCAACCCTGAAGTCTCCATCTGCTAAAATGTTGTAAAACAAGAACTGTCGCATATGGGTTTGTAGAACTCAAACAGAAAATCGTGTTTATCTTTCATAGCTGGTTCCTGGAGAAGAAGGACCTGAAGTATGAATTCAACAGTTATCATCTACAAAGACATGTTTTATGTAGGTGTATAATCTAAACAGAGCTTTTGGGGTGTGGGTGGGTTTTGGTGTGGGTTGTTTTGTTTTGTTTACAAGCTCTTGCAGCTGACATTTGATAAAAGGTGAGCAGTTCCTATTCAGGGAATGTGCGTTGCTAATGAGAATACTGACTTTGTATGTTGAACTCATGGCTTCTTGTAAAGACGCACTGATCTCTTCTGAATCAAAGACTTTCTTTTTGTTAGTTACTGTGTTCTGTTCTGTAAGTGCACAAGCCATAGGTAGTTTCCTGACTGGTTGATGGAATGGAAAAATAATAGTTGTTTTTCAGCTGCTCTAAGCCTTTTGTTTTTCAGTGTCTGGTGCGTTTGTTTATGGCCCAGGTCTGTAGAAATCACCAGTTGTGAGCTGGTGTTGCTCTTCTTTGGGGTACAGGCAGATACTAAGCTGGATCATGTGTTTAAACATATCTTCAGGCTGTATCACCAGAAACCATGTGATAAAATGCTGTAAAATTCTGGCAGCTCCTCCAAGTGGATGCATCTGTGTGGTGCTCAGCAGCCTTTGGTTCTGCTGGCTTCGAGGTTCAGCTCTCTTGGACTTCTTTTGCTTGGTAGCTCCACTTTCTTGTAGTGAAGGCACCGGAATGGTATTTGGCAAGTGAGGACAGACAGACCAGACCCAGTTCATGTTCAATGGGTTAAAAATGAAAACTGGAGCAAACCTAAAAGAGGGCTGGTGTTAAATCTTCTTCATGTCAGTGGTGATTCTGCTTTCACCACCAGGTGGCGCTGTGTGTATTTAATTGCACTGGGAGCTGCCTGTGCCTGCCTGTGTAGTTCAGAGCAGTCATTAGAGGAAATGTTCTTCTGGCTGCGTCTGTTCTCCTGTGATATTAAAAACTGGAGAGATATTGGGAGCAGCTACTACTTTAGGAGAATTTCTATGAAGTAAGGAATTGCTGGTTTTATTTTGTCAGCATGGACAAGAAAAGAACTGATTCTAACTCATGTCCACTGCAGCTTATGCTTCCATGATCCACTGCTCCACTCATCACTGTGCATAAATGTCTTTGGAGAGGAATGGCAGGTGCTGGCTCTTCCCATGGACAAGTAGGGTGCTGTGTGGGCTCCCAGGGACAGGACACGCTTTGCCTTCCCGTCTCCAGAAGAAAGAAGAGTTGAAGAAGGGGGCTCAGGAGCGAGAGACTGCAAAGAAGTTGCTGCACTAGATCCTTTTTTCTTCATTTATCTGTCAGAAAAGCTGCGTTCTGCTCACTGTGTCTTAGCTCAAAATACAGTGAGAGCTTCTTGCTTGAGCCTGCTAAAGGAGAAAAACCCTTCCCTATCTCAGGGAGCGTGCGACTTTTGACTCGCTTGTTCTGAATCTATGAGCTGCAGGTACCATGTTCAGATTGTGTGGTGACAATCTATACCACTGACTCCCTGAATGGGTTTTCATTTCTGACCCTATTTCCTTCTCCAGCATTTTTCACTATATAAAGAAAAAAAAATATTTTTAGAAAAAAATTAGATTGGATTGGGACATCATGTTGATTTTGGTCCCAAAGACTTTGTTTGCTAGAAATAAGTTGAGTCTTCATCAGATCACTGCAGAGATTTCTAGCCAGTGTAGAACTATTGCATTATGTTGTTTTTAACACGATTCAATGCATGTTCCAGTGTGTGCATTTAACTTCTACTTCACTCAGTATTTTGAAAACAGCCTTAAACTGAAGAGAGCTTTCAAGCTTGGGAGAGAAAAAGAGCAGATCTTGACTCCAAGGTCTGCGGACATCACTCTAAAGACAGTTTCTGTGCATCCAAATGCTGTTAATCCTTGATAATATGATGGTTGTGTGATGGCTACGGAAACACACAGAGGGGCAGCAATGAGGAAAGAAGAACCTTTAAAGATAGTCTGGTGTTGCTCACATCCCAAAGGAGGATGATCAGTTTTCCGTGTCATTCCTTACAAATGCTTGTCTAATTTATTCTTTAAAAATTCCTTTAATGTTACTCCTGTTGCAAAGGTTGCTGCATACCCTAAGTTTTTCAGGTGTTTAACTTAAGCCTCATAATTCTGTGTCCTGTGTGCAGTGGATGTACACAAAAGTTTTTCTTCATAGCTACCTTTTACATGTTTAAACACACTTGTTTCTCTTCACTATTGCCCTTTACAGGTTAAGCAGCTGGTTTTCGATTTGCACTTTGAAGTCGGACTTTTGTTCCCCTTTGGACTTTCTGTAGAATCCCAGAGGTTGTACTACACCCTTCTCAAAAGTCAAGACATCATCTGCAGGGTTCAACAGCTAATCTGTGCAAATACAATGCTGCAAAAATAATGCGTGGCTGTACCTACTGAAGTGTCATGTGTGATGAGGAGTCACTGGGTGTTTTAATTAGTGAGAAATGGTACATAAAAACTAGGTGACAGAAACAGGACATGAGGCTGGCCTACTGTTCTTCAAGCTTGCGGTGCAGCTCTGTGGGCTTTGGATGACTAAAGGAAAGCAGCAGGCACAGGAGAGAGCTGCTGCTGGATCTTAATGAAAGATGGCAAATGATTTGGAGAGAGGTTTTCAAAGTCAGAAATGCAAGTCAGGAGCCCAGTTCCAACTTGCCTGTGAAATCACTGTGTACTTCCCTTGCTTGTGTAACTTTGTGTATTGTCCAGAAGCTTTCATTTCAATGTTAAGAAAGTTACAGTTGTCTGATAGGTGATGTCATGATCTCGTAATAACAGCTATAATGAAAGTAATGGAAAATGTCAGTATTCAAAACAGAGCCATGATAAATTATTAATGAACTTATACAACTGTTGCTTACCGTACCTTCCATGTTACAGCTGTCGTTAGGCATTGATGCTGTTTCCTCAGAGTTCGAGCTGTAGTATCTGATTTTTGTTTCAGGGTGTGTTCTGAAGCTGCTGATGGCAATGCCTTTGGCTACAAAGTGTAGCAAATATTTTGTGGATTATCAGTCTGAGCAGCAGTCAAACAGCATTCTTTTCAAATCACTAAGGAAGAAAGTTGTACCAGTTCATCTCAGTTCCCTAATGCCAAAGGTCTTTTTCACATCTATTGATCCTTTTGTATTTTGTTCCTTCTTTAAGGTCAGTTGATGCCTGGAGGGAACTGTCACATCTTTGAAAACTCCTTGTAGCTACGGAAAAGAGATTTGATGACTTCCTCGAGTGATAAGTAGACACTGAAGAAATGATATGCTGCTCATCTCTAAGTCAGAAATAGGAATTAGGAAGGAATGTCTTACTGGAAAATAAAATAGGACCGGGCCCCTTGAGACAGAAATATGTTGATGAAATCGTGTAGTGTTATTAACCAAGACATAGTGACTCTTTGGCCAGGAAACAAACAGATCCTATGCTAAAATAGTGTTTGTTCCAGGTAATTCACGTCAGTCTCTCCAAGCAATGGATCTACTTTGCAAGTGAGAAAAGATGGACCTAAATATTGAAACAATAAGGGCTGTTTTTCTTCCCCCGGATCAAAACTGACACAGCAGAGCCCATGTAGTTTTCAAATCAGTAGCAGCGCCTTCACCTACTTGCTATCATACAGAGCAGAATCTGTACTTTCTCCTTCTGTATGGCTCTTGGAAGAAACTTGGTTGCACTTGTTCACTTGTTCACTTGTTGCTAAGAACGGGATGTTGATCAAGTGCAACTGTAGCAAATACTTGATTTGCTTAAACAATTTCGAATTTTCCTGTGTTGATTCTCATCAGAAAAAATTAAAACATGAAAAAAACAATACTTTAAGGATTAAACTATAAGATTGTTTTAAACAAAAAGAACATCATAGTTTTATAGAAAGTAATTTTTTATTTTCATAGCACTTTGAAGTGAGGTAAAATAGCTGTCTGTAAGCACAATTTTGAAACAAAAGCTATGTCATCTCTGTTATTCTTTTTGCGGCCTTCTAAATGAAAAGTCTGTGTGAACTCTTGTTATCTGTGTTCTAGAAAACTGATCTGCTTTGCAAGCTGAGATGATTCTGAGGCAGAACAAAGCATGAGAGACATGGTCTTCTCATTATTGTATAGTTTAAGCATACTATGTAACAGCCAAATCTTTTTGTGATTTAAAAACTTCATTTAACTACATAAAGGATGAATGTGCTGCATGAATAGTTTCTTGTGTTCAAGCATATTGCCAGTGTTTTACTACTGAGAGAAATCCTAGCAACCGCAAACAACTAGATAATTCATCAGAAGCCAAACATATATGTATCTCAAATAATTTTTGTATCACAGCTAGTCTAATGCATTAACTTTTTATGTTGGGAGATTTTCTATAATAATCTATTTCTTGTTTCATGGGATAGACAATGACCAAGTTTCTTGAAATATCTAAAATGAAATGTTGGATGAGAATAGAATAGCGACAGAACCATTTTTAAGTGCCTATGCGATATTATAGATTGTCTTCAAGTTCGCAGAGAAAAGGATACTTTGGTTATGATAACAAAATATTTCTCTTCCACATCTGTAAGCTATACTAATTATTTCACACTTGGAAGCTTAAAAGATCCTGAGAAGTTTATTTCAACCTCTTAAGAAAGGCTTCTTGGCTAACATGGTATTTTTCCATTTGTGTGGTCTAGATTAACTCGTATCATTCTCAACGACAACTGTCGAGGTGAAAGTTTTATTTTCACGTATCCTGGGTATCAGAAATGATAGGCATAAGTAAATTGTCAGAGGTTTGAATTTACAAGTGTACTGAAGCTTTTAAGTGCCTGATTCAGGTTTAAGAGCAGAAGAAACCCTACTGTTCTCAAGTGGGACCATGTTTTTGTGAAGCAGCAAATCTGGTTTCAGTACACTCAACACTCATTTAGAAATGCTGTAACTACATGGTGCAAAGCAGTGAAATCTTGTGAAGTTGCTCTTCTAACATTTTTTGTGAATAAATTTTGAGTGAGCAATTTCTCCTGGGAAACTCTCTGATGGATCATGTACTGTTTCCTCCCCCACAAAGCGTAAGAACTGTCATAAATATCAGATTGTAAATTCTGGCTCAATCAAAAGAAATTTGCTTAAACCTTGTCAACAGGAAATTTCAACTTTTAGGTGATCCAAGTAGTGCACAGACCTGATAATAATAAAAATTGAACTACAGTTTCCACACTCCATTGGAGTGAAGCCAGAATGTACAGTACTTCCACATCCAGCTCAGCTGTAACCAACTGGTTTTGCCATATTGTAAGTAATTATTTTTATCTTATGTTGAGTTTCAAAGTTATTATGAATAGTAAGCTGTGTGTATACCATAATGCAGGATGTTTAGTAAGTTGAAGTGAATGTTTTCTAGCAGCACAAGAAGAAAATGACGTCTAGCATAGCATTATAATTGAACCCCAAAATCGTGACATGAGAATTTTGCCAGGGAGTATTTGTAACAGAAATCCACGATACTGCCGAATCACCTGTTTTCGTCACAAGTGAAGATGTCAGTTTTCAGTAAGATGTGGCTAAATGAAACACGTAGGCAAGAAAGCATCTTTTATTGAACACAGAGGAATTAATATTAAACTGAAGTCAAGTTTTCACATAAAAATTCACTGTGCTTGTTCTTGAGGTTTTGGATTACATAAGAAGGAAAGGCATGTGTCCCGTTAAGTCAACAGGCTTTTTCTAAGGTGTGTACTGAAAGACCATATATTTCTTGCTCCAAGGTTAAATTAGCATCTCATGCAGACAACAGAGGCAGCTTTAAAAGTGAAATCCTTCAGTTTCATGCTCCAAGTCATGGATGCTGCTAAGTCTTCTAAATTGTTGAAATTTACACCAAATTTAAAGCTAATAGTTTCCTCTTGCGAAGGTTTAATTGTACCTTGGGGAAAAGTTGCTTCCCTTTGAGATTAAAAGGGAAATACTTCTATGGACAACAGCTGCATTAAATGTAAACTTCTCAGCCATGTATGCTGGCTGCAGGACCTGTGCTAATCTATAGAAAAGCAAACGAATTCAGTGAGTTTTCTCTGCAGACCAAAATGATGTGAAATTTTACTAATTTTACAAAAATGACATTTCTCAGTTACCCGTAACAATGTTTGTTGTCTCATGTTAAACATTTAGCTGAAAGTAAGCTGCTGTTCTCTGCCAAACTCTGGTTGTCCTCTGCACCAAGAGTGGGATCAGGGGCAAGAACTGTCTGGTCAGGAACCTTGGTCAGAGCTGTGGATGTGAAGCTCTTGGGGAAGAGCTGTTTTAGCTTAATCCATGATCCTCCTTAACAAACGAGAAACAGCACTTTACTTGCAACTGATTTTTGTGATGTTTCTTTTCCCCATCTTTCTCTTTATATTTCTGACATGCTGGAGTCTCCCAGAGGATGGGATGGTGTCATGAGCGCTCAGGCAGAGTATATCCACTTTAGTTCAAATAATTGGTATGTGTTTCCTAGGTTGCTGCCTATAAAAAGCGCTTAACTATGGCAATAGTCCCTAGTGACAAAGTGGATGGGTTTGTTGGTTTAATTAAACCTCTCTTGCACTGCTGATTTCCCCACCTTATCCCCCATCAAGCTTATATAAAAAAATCAAGTAACAAGGCAGTCTAGAAATGGAAATGTGAGTTTTAAGGCAAGAGGAACCGTCATTTAATCTGCACTCCAGGAGGCCATGAAGGAGGTTTGTGTCAAGCAATTGCTAAATCAAACTTTGTGTGATGGCTGTTTATTATGGTAATGATTAGGGATGAACCAAAATTACATGATGGCTGTGCAAGTGTAAAGAAGTAGCTGAATTTCTGTGGTCTATTTGTTCTGGATACACATTGTTTAATGCACGTGTATAGCTAATATTCACATACTTAAGTAGTGAATTGTTCTAGCTTGTGTCTACAGACTGTCAATGACTCAGTGCTGAATGTGGTGAATATTCTGAGAAATTAGTGCTGAAATTCTGAACTTGCGGAAGAGAGATACCATCTTGAAGTATTTCTTCAAACGGAAGACATCCACTAATACTTCAAGTGCCGTTTAATCTGAATGTTACATTGTGGCAGTTTCTTTTGATATCATAGCGTAACATTAGGATGGTGTTTCGTTTTTTTCACAGATATTTCGCAGCTCACAAAGAATGGAAAGCTCAGGAAGACAAAAGCACAAAAGCTTTATTTTGTACATGAACATCTATAAGAAAGCAGTTGGAAAACATCCAGTGGCAAACATATCTTTGCAATATATCTTTACTCCTCTTTGGTTATTTATCTCTCTTCTCTTAGTTCTGCAAAACCTTCCAAGCATTTAAATTGTCTACTCTGTGTGTATTGATTTGTGCATTCATCATCTTAAATTACATGTGCATAACACAGAGTTGTTTTGTGTCATTTGAGGCTCATGTTGCTAAATGTGTAAAGTAATATCTCGGGTCTAAGAGCTGCAACATAGTTCACTTCATTAGCCAAGATTTCTTATTCAGCCTATGCCACTGTGTTCTTAGGGATTACGAGTCTCTGATCTCGTTAGTATAATATGCATCTAGACAATAGCTCACAGCTATTTGTGTTAGAGGAAATGACAGTTTATTCTTAACATTTGAGATCACCATTGCTCCTGAAATCAATACAACTCTGTGAAATACAGTAATAGCACACATATGGATGAGATGTTGCCAGACAACAAATAGGCAGAATAGAAAAATAAAAGTTTGCAACGTCCTGTTGTAGAATCTAGGAATCAGACTGAAGTATCAGAAGATGCCTTTTGAAAAATCCTGTTAGTTATCTTATCCTGTTTGTTTGCAAAAGTGGTTAAAGACTTATATTTTTTTAAACACCCCAGAACTGCCTCAGGTTATTTTACATGTTTGAAAGTTACTTCTGCTGAGAAAGTAATAAGTGAGTGCTGCTGCCATCACAGTGAAGGTGTCTGGACATGAGGGAAGTGAGAAATGGTTGTCTAGAGAGGGGAAGAGTGCCTTGAAGTGTGGCCTGCATGCATGGAAAAGGACTCCTTAAACTACCCAGATCTAAAACAATATTGAGTTAAAATGGTTTTACCATTTTGTCGTGGTTTAACTCGAGCTAGCAATACAAACACAAGAGCCACTCATTCACTCCATCCTCCCGCCCACTCCCCAATAGAGAATGAAAAGAGAAGGAAGAAACTTGGATAGATAAACACAGTGTAATAAAATAACAAAATACTAATATACTACTAGTAAATACATATATAAATAGAACTAAAAGGTACTCAAGCCAATTCTCAGAAACTCTGTCCACACCGAGTAGCCGGTCCCAGGAAGGGGCACCTGGTCCCCACAGTTGATCCCAAAGAGATAAAAAAGGAAAAAAGCAGAAAAGCCCAGAGGCCTCTGCAAAACGGCAAAGGGCCCAACAAAACATCCCGCACCAAAACTCCCCCGGCTCTGACAAAATAGAGCAAAGAAAAAAAACTATGCACACAAGAGAAAGTGCCTGAGAGAGTGAGAGATCCCCTCCCTTCTTAAATAATTAGCGTGATGCTAATGGGATTAAATTCTTGTATTGCTCAACCTGAATGTCAGCCAAGCTCCGTTCCATCTCTGCCCCTCTTCCTCGATACATATGTTAAATGTTAGGATTAGAAAACCAGGAATAAGTAGGATTCATGTCCTTAGTAGGACACATCTTCTCTCCTTCTCCCTCTCTCTCTCCCTTCCCTTCCCTTCCCTTCCCTTCCCTTCCCTTCCCTTCCCTTCCCTTCCCTTCCCTTCCCTTCCCTTCCCTTCCCTTCCCTTCCCTTCCCTTCCCTTCCCTTCCCTTCCCTTCCCTTCCCTTCCCTTCCCTTCCCTTCCCTTCCATCTCTCTTCCCTAAAAACTGCATTCAAGGACACAAAACACAATGGATACAAGTGTTTCTATTTCTATTTATTTTATTTTATTTTATTTTATTTATTTTATTTTATTTTATTATTTTATTTTTATTATTTTTATTTTTTATTATTAGTTATTTTTATTTTATATTTTGTTTTCTTGTTAATTTATTAATTTACTTTATTTTCTGTTATTTCATGTCATGTTATTTCATGTCATATTATTTCCATTTCTGATTCTGTTTCAGAGGCAGTGCTCACAATCCTTAACACAAGCCCATGTGTAGCCAGGAGCAGGTTGATGCATTCTTCAGTTCAGCTTGAACAAACAGCCCTTGCAGGCTGGCAAAGGCAAGTCCCAGAGCTGCAGAGAGCAGCAGCAGGAATAGAGGCCAAACTTTCCCTGCTTCCTGAAGAGGGAGAACCTTGAGAATGAGGCGCGGGACTGACCATGCACAAAAGAAGAAGAAGAAGAAGATGATGATGACAGGTGTGGCACCATGGGATGTCTTCCAGAGCTACGTGACACGTAGCGATGACGAGCAGACTCTTTGCCTTCCGCAGCTTGTTTTGCTGCCGTGCTTCTTGGGCAGGGATGCACGAGGAGCGCTTTGGTCCCTGCCAGGCGCTTGTGTTGCCCGCAGGGAGAGGTGCCGAGTGGCAGCTGCGGATGTTGCAGCCGGGCTGGAGCCCTTCCAAGCAGGGGCTGTTTTGGTGGAGGGAGGTTTTTGGTTTTGGTAGCTTGGTTGAGGTTGTTGAGGTGGTTTGAGGCAGGTTCTTCTTTGAGGGTGGTTGTGGGAGGCTGGTTGTTTAAGGTTGGTGGGTTTAGGTAGCTTGATGTAGGTGATTTTTCGTTGAAGTTGTCTTCCTTTGCCTATTTTAGGTGTGGTATGTGAAGTTGATTTTGTTGAGGTCGTTTTCAGTGGTTTGTTTGAGGTTGGTGTAGGTGGTTTGATTGAGGTCATTTTGATGATATGAGGTTGGGTGGTTTAGGCAGGTTATTTGAGGCTGGTTTGATTTATTTCTGTTTGTTTTCAGTAGGCAGTTTAGGCAGGTTGGTGGATGTCTGTGTTTTTAGGTAGGTTGGTCTAGGTAGGTTTGGTTTCCATCGTTGAGGTTGCTTGAAGGGTTTGTGTTGAGGTTGGTTCAGGTTGTTTGGTTGAGGTTGGTTTAGTTTTTTTTAGGTAGGTTGGGTTAGGTGATTTGATGACGTCAGGCTGTTGGAGGTTGTTGAGGTGTTTTCTGGTGGTTTAGGTTGAATAGGTGGTCTAGTTTGGATTTCTTGGTAGATTTGGTAATGATCGTTTGGTGGTTGAGGTTCTTTTGGGCATTTGACTTAGGTTGTTTGGGTTGTTTGGGGTTTGTTGTTTTCAGTTGTTTTGTGCTGTCTGAGGCTGTTTGTGTGTTTGTAGGTTGTCTGTTTCTCAGAGGCTTCATATTGTTGAAGCTGGGTTCTTGGAGGTCATTGAAAGTTGTTTGTTTTTTGGTTTCGGTTGGTTGCTTGAGGTTGATCAAGGTTGGTTCAGGTAGTATGTTGTAGATCGTTGAAGGTTCTTTTTAGGTTGTTGATGGCTGGTTGTGTGAAGATTTTGAAGCTAGATTGGTTTAGGCTCTTGAAGGTTGGTTGATTGTTTGCAGACGTTTAAGGTTGGTTTAGGTGAGTTGTTCTATGCTGGTCTGGGTGTGCTGTTCTAGCTAAGTTTAGGGCCAGCTCGTGGAGCAGCAGGCACCCAGCCCAAATGGCCCAAAGAAGCCGTGGCAAGGGGCCGTGCTCAGCGCTGCAGAGGAAGGCAAAAAACCCCCGGAGACGCTTGCCGTCCCACCTGGGGGAAAAAAAAAGCCTTCCTCCCCCCAGCTGCAGGGCACGAGAGGCCATCTTCCTGGTGCTTGAGCAGCAGGCAGGATCCGAGCCAAAAGGGCCCAGAGGAGCTCTGCAAAGTGGTCATGCTCAATGCTGCAGAGGAAGGCAAAAAACCCCCGGGGACCAGTGCCAATCTGCCCCGGGGGAAAAAACTCCTTCCTGACCCCAGTGCTGGCGATCGGCTGTTCCCTGAGCATGTGAGCCAGACCTGGCTCCTTGTCCCACAAGCTGCTCACGCCTCCCAGGACCTGCCTAAGCCCTGTCCTGTCCTGTCCTGTCCTGTCCTATGCTATCCTCCCTTGAGCTGGAGCCATCTCCTGGACTTGGGAGAGTGCCCAAATGCCTCTGATCTTATGGACCTTGGGGGCAAGAATGCTTCCTGTGCCTGGTGGGACACCAGTGGGTGTTCCAAAGCACTGCAACCCCTTGCAACCCCTCTACATCCTATTTCTTACAGCTCCTGAGCCTGGCTCCACAGGGGATGAAGATGGTGAGCTCTGCAGTGCTCCTCCAGAAGAAATTTTCTTGGTCTCTCCACTGCTATCCAGCTGAAAAGGATTTCCATGCATCAGATGAGTTTGGAAGGTGGCCCTGGCAGCAGATCGCCTTGCAGTGGAGAACCTCCAGCAGCCTCATGCAAGGTCTTCCTCCTTCAGCCCCTGCCCTGTGATGCCACCAGCTCCTCAAGTGCTTCCTCCGGGATGTGTTGGGGCTGCCCCCGGGCCAGCTCTGGCAGTGGACGCAGGACCCGGCTGCTCCTTTTGATCCTGCCCAGGGCATTGTGAGCTCTGTGTTGCTGCGTGCTGGCATTGTGACACTCGGGTGACAGAGCCCCACGTGTGAAGCCCCGCCCGCAGCAGCCCTGCTTATCTTCCAAAAATCAAATAGCATTTGCATAGTCAGTGCTTTGCCCTATTGGCTGATCTCTCCCTGTCCTCCTTCACAAGAACTGAAAAGTTACTGGGTTTTGCTGCAGTCTTGCCATCTGGTGGAGGGAAAGGGCATCCCGTTGCAGTTGGCACTTCTCCTCGGCAGGCAAATGTTTGTGCTCTCAGGCAGGGAACAGCCCTGGCGGCTGAACCTTGTCACCAGGAAAGCCAATGGCATCCTGGGGTGCATTAGAAGGGGGGTGGTTAGCAGGTCGATAGAGGTTCTCCTTCCCCTCTACTCTGCCCTGGTGAGACCGCACCTGGAATACTGTGTCCAGTTCTGGGCTCCTCAGTTCAAGAAGGACAGGTGTGTACACATACGCAGGCACGTTGCAAGATGAACCAGAGACCATGAATGCATTGTAAAGAGCAAGTTTTATTTTAGTAATCTCTCTACTGAGGGATCTCCGAAGCCACACCTGAGCTCCCAGGCAGAGGTGACACCAGCGGGGACGCAGGCCCTGGTCAGTTCAGCCCTGCTGGAAGATCGCTGGGCCTGCTGAGCTCGCCTGTATTTCAAGGCTTCAGGCAGGCGCAGCCTCCTGCTCTTTCTCACAACAAAGCAGGAATCTCAGACATAGTGATAAGGTGCCTAGAGCTTCTCACAGGCCTGTGTTATCTAACACAGAGGTTCTACTCATCCAGCACGCAAGGTCAGTAAAAGAATTAGTGTGATGTATGTGCTTTTTCTACAGACAGGTGCAATTCACTTGAGCACATTTACATTTAACTAACCTCCTCGCCAAATCTTCCGCTATATCCCCATACAACAGGGAACTGCTGGAGAGAGTCCAGCGCAGGGCAACAAAGATGGTTAAGGGAGTGGAGCATCTCCCTTATGAGGAAAGGCTGAGGGAGCTGGGTCTCTTTAGTTTGGAGAAGAGGAGACTGAGGGGCGACCTCATAAATGTTTACAGATATATAAAGGGTGAGTGTCACGAGGATGGAGCCAGGCTCTTCTCAGTGACAACCAATGATAAGACAAGGGCAACGGGTACAACTTGGGACACACGAGGTTCCACTTGAATATGAGAAGAAACTTCTTCTCAGTGAGGGTGACAGAGCACTGGAACAGGCTGCCCAGGTACGTTTTTCTTTAGGCTGCGTGTGCAGGGCCTGTGTAGTAGGTGTCTGTAGCTGTCTGAAGAGACTGTGTGGAAATGCTGTATTTAGATCTGGCTGGTAATGCTATGAGGAAAAAAAAAAAAGCATGCATAGGATCATACCATTAAAGATGGAATGACAATGCATGTGTGCAATTTAGTTTCGTGTTGGGCTGCAAGTTAGATTCTTGTATTTCTTAAGATTTTGTGCCTGTATTGCATAACTCTACAATGCTGCATGTCATTAATACTTTTACTCATTCAATTTAAAGTATTATATTTTTAAAAATTATTGTTTACATGAAACAAATTGTCCTTCACCACACACCAAAACTTAGGAAAATGGGAGGTAGGGCTGTTCTAAAGGAAAAGCTGATACATTTTATTTCCATTTCCTTCTTGTGGTTATCGAAAGTTCTTACTGATCAAGCAACATCCCCAGAGAGCAAGACATGTTCTCTCCCTGAAATGCTGCTTGGTGCTGAAACTGTCTTCTCTGCAAGTAGAATCAAGAAGAAAATACAGGTAGAGACACTGAGACAAAAAAAAAAAAAAAAGTTAGTGGAACGGTTGCAGAGGGTTAAAAAGAACAGGCTGCGTGTGCCATTGTTTTCTTGCTTTCCGATGCAGTAGTGGCACTGTTTTCATCCAGAAGAGGCAGACCGCCCTAGCAAAGAAATTCCCATTCGCAGTTTATTGCGTCAGTGTCGAGTTGCTTTGGGATCTCGCTGTAACAGGAGAGCAGAGCAGCTGGCGGCAGTCAGCTCTGAGGCACAGAACTGCTTGGGAAAGGGGCACATTCTTTCCAGACAAGCCTGGGACTACAGGCTGCAATTACCTGACTTCTGTTCTTGGTAGGGATGCAGCCGGTTACTTTTGTGTTGCTAGTCAGTACTGCTGAGCCGTTAGGTGCAGAAACAGGGACAATATGCTCAGGGAAGCGTATCTATGTTCTACTGTTGTTTTAAACATCTAAGGAAATATCTATCACAGTTAGGATGGTACTGAAGTGCCCTGGTAAAGTTTTACGATATCTGTTTTACGGATACGAGATTAAACTCCACTATAGAAGTCTCCAGCAGCTCAGAGCTGCATCTGGATTGTACAAGACCTCTGCAAGTGATGCTGTTATAGTTGGGGACTCTACCTATAGTACTAAACTCTGCAGTTACAAGCTATCAATATAGCATGGTACATGATATTGTAATGTCTAATAGCACAGAGCAGTTGAGGTTGGAAGGTGTCTCTGGAGATCATTCAGCCCAAGCCCCCTGCGCAAGGCAGGGTCGGCTAGAGCAGAGCGCACAGTGCTGAGTCCACTGGATACCACCGTGCTGCCTCTCTGTCTGCGAGCAGAGAACCCTCTGACTGGTCCCAGGAGACAATGCTGGACGACAAATAAGGACATTAAGAAAGGGCAAAAAGTGTTGGATTTACTCCCGCTCCATTATGAAGAGGATGAAGGGCAGCATGAATGTGTCTTTTGAAACGGTGCCGTGAACTCCCTGGTGCCAATGGCGCTTACGCACCGCAGCCGACACCTGTGGGTTGGACGGGGCTCTCCGGGGAGGGTGGAGGAGGGCGCGCCGGTCTGGGGGTGCTCGGGGTGGGTCCTTCCCCTCCTGTCTCCCCACACTCTTTGCGTGGGGCGGGGGAAGAAACACAACGTCCCGGTGAGGCGGGGCGGGGCTCGGCCGCGCCCGGAGCGGGAGCTTTTCTTCCGTGTGGGGAGGTGGGGCCAGGGGAGCGGCGCTCGGGCCGTGCCGGGGGCCGCTGCCCGCGCAGAGGCGGGACCGGCGGGGCGCAGCGGGCGGCGCGGGGCGGCCATGGGCTCCGTGAGCTCGGCCCTGGGCCGGCCGCGGCGCGCCCTGGTGCGGGGGGGCACCGAGCCGCCCCCCGCCGCCGCTGTCCGCGGTGCTGAGGCCCCGCGGGGAGGAGGAGGAGGAGGCGGAGGAAGAGGAGGAGAATGAAACGGACCGCCTCGCGGAGCCCCCGGCACCCACCCGCAGCCCCGGCGCCCGTGAGTGTCAGCGGGGGGAGGCGGGACCGCCGGGGCTCCCCGCAGCCGCCGGCGGCACCCGGCCGCCCCCGCCGCTTCCTCGGCGCGGGGCTCGCCCAAGCGGCGGCGGGCGGCACAGCCCCGAGGGGAAGGGGCAGGGGGTGCCCCGGTGTGTGGAGGGGAAGAGCCCAGCCTCGGCCATCTTTCCCCCCGCCCAGCGAGGAAGCGGAGGGGGCTTGTTCAGAGGCAGAGCGCTGTTTGCTCCAGCGGTGCGATGTGGGGAGGGGGCTGGTTTTTTGGGGGGAAGGAGGTCGGTGGAAGTTAGAGAGCATTTCAAAAAGATGGGCCAAATATGTTACAACTACACAAAAAATTATAAGTGGTTTAATGATTTATCAGGTTTTAGTAAGCTTTTTATAAATGCACAGTATACCCTTCACCTGCTGTATGGACGACATCGAGAGGATAGTTGATAGTTTGTGGTTGCAGAGATGCAGTGACTTCAAACTGGGTCCACCTTTTGGAAACACCCTTCCAGGTTTCTTATGCAGTAACCTGGGTAGAGTTTAGCGGGGGAAAGAGCTTGGTAAGTGTTAGGAGTTTCTTCCCGGGATGCTGGCAGTTTGGAATTGTTCCCACTGTGTCGAAACTTCCTCAGCCAAAGATTTGTGTGTGTGTGTGTAAAACTTTTTTTTTTGTTGTTTTTTTCTTTTGTTTTTGTTTGTTTGTTTGTTTGTTTGTGTTTTTTCGGTTTTTTTGGTTTGGTTGGTTTTTTTTGTTTTTTTTTGTTTTTGTGTGTGTGTGTGGAAAACTTCCTCAGCCAAAGATTTGTGTGTGTGTGTGTGGAAAACTTGTTGTGTGTGTCTGTGGAAAACTTTTCCCATAGCTGTACTTCAGTTTCAAAACAGTGCATCACATTTTGGGTAATACAAAGTGTCCTGGTTTTGTTAAAAACAAGTTTCTCTTTTAGCGAATTTTTGCCTGTCAGCTAAAGCCTTCATATTAGCTGCATTTTCCTGGAGAACCCAACACATGTTTTGGTTAAACCTAGCAATGGAATGCAAACTTATTGATAAGCACGGATGGACATCTCGCGAGAGGGGCAACGAGAAACTGATGACTGAGAGACTGACCAACGGTGTATAACCTTCCATTCACGTGAATACTTCATATAAAAGTGGGAGATCACGAGGATCTCGCCCCTTTTCCCTTTTGTCTCTTTCCCTTTTTTCCTCATGGCTGACATTAGGAGAGGACCTTGCTGGTCGTCCCTGCGAACTGAGGCCTAGTGAGAGACTGAATCCAGCTCCGGTTGGCTACAGAGTCTAATCCAGGACTTTGGGTGCTGGCTCTGCAGTTGCTGAGACTTACAAGATTGGTTTTGTATATTTTGTATGATTTTCTCTATTCTTATTAGTAGCATTAGTAAAACATCTTTAACTTTTCCAACTCTCTTCTCTCTGTCCTTCTTTCCCTCCCGATCGCCTGTCCTGAGTGGGAAGGGGGGAGAGGGAGGGGCAAAAGGGGGAAGTGGTGGGAAGAGGAGGTTAACAATACATCTGCCAGGGTTTGATTGTCACCCCGCAATCCTAACCCTCGACAGATAATTGGCGCCCAACGTGGGGCAAGAGAAAGGGGTAAATTTGGAGATTTTTTGCTTTTCTACTGCTCTGACGTACCTTTCAATTTTCTTGGCATGGTGCCAACTCATAGAGTTGTGATACTTGCGCGTCTGTTTGCTTCGGATATTATTTAGTGGTATTAAGGCAAAGTGAATTACATTGACTTAAAGATGTTGTGGCATAAGTTGTATCAGTTATTTGCTACATTGTGCTCGCTGATCCCATATCTGTGTTGGTGTTTCTTTCTGAATCGAAGTATTCATTATATAACAACAAGAAACTGGACAGCGGTCATGATGATACTGTGTGGTATGGCACTGGTTTATTTCATTATACTGCAGCCGCTAATGAATTTCTACTCGCTTCTGCTTTACCTTGAAAAACCTCCAGGAGAGATTAAAGAGCAGAATGGCTCTATATTTGCTAATTGGTCAAGCGAATATTTAGAAAGGCTGACTAACAATACTTTTGTGTTTTCGCTAGGACAGTTTGCAAATGTTTTAGAGAACTTTGAATACCCTTGGAGCTTTGATAGAACTGTGATGGTGTTATTTGGTTTGCTGAATGTGTGTCAGTTTGTGTTACTGTTAAGAGAAATGAGGTTCAATAGGAGGTTTGCGTCTCTTCTTAGTCCTGAGATTTGCAGTGCGTCTTCGGAAGCTTTAGCAAAAAGCACTCCTAGCCGCTCGAGAAAAGGCAAAACAGCCAAAGCTGCTGCTGCAGCCACTGCCCCCCCAACCGCGGCTTCACAGGCTGAAGCTACAGCTCCTCCGCAGAGCTCCTCTGCCAAGGTCGCTGCAGATAACGTTACCTCTCCAGCCTCAGAGGCTAACAAGGCAGCCCCCCCGTCTTCACACACTGGGCACTGTTGCTGCTGTAACCACAGCAATCACTGTGACAATCATTCAGACTCTGAAAATGAATCAAATGATGGTGAACCCATATCAGCATCTGTTGCTGGTTGTAAGAAAGTCACTAGAAAGACTACCCGTGCAGCAGGTGATGGCACAGGGCCAACATCAACCCAAGAGGCATCATCAGGACAGGGTGGAGATGAAGTGACCACCACTCGGTCCTTTTCTTCAGGTGAGCTGAGAGATCTCCGAAAAGACTTTAGTCGTCGTGAGGCGAGAATATTTTAACCTGGCTGCTGCGATGCTGGGACAATGGGGCAGAAACAATTGAATTAGAAGGTGGTGAAGCCAGGCAGCTGGGATCTCTGTCAAAAGATTCCACCATTGATAGGGCAATTTCAAGAGAGTCTAATGCCGCTACTCTCTGGACCCGACTCCTGGCAGCTATGAAAGTCAGATTTCCCTACAAGGAAGATTGTATATCCAAGTTAGGGAAATGGAATACTATGGAGAGAGGTATCCAGTTCCTGAGAGAATTAGCTGTGCGAGAGATCATCTATCTAGGACCAAACAGCCAAGAGGGGACAGACCCAGATAGAATCAATTGTACAAAATCTATGTGGCGCAGATTTGCACAAAGTGCACCACCTGCATATGCTAAGTCATTGGCAGGAATGGTCTGGTCAGCTAGAGGTATACAAGAAATTAATGAAGTGATTGAGCAGCTCCGGTACTTTGAGGACAGCCTTGCTGGTTCTCTACGGGCTTGTGTCTCCGCTGTGGAGAAACTGTGTGAAAAATCTGATGACCGGTTTGAAAAGCTGTTGCAAGAAATCAAAGAGCTCAGAGAAGACACGTACCGTTCACGACCTGCACAAACCTATGTTTCAGCTGTTAGGAGAAGGCGTTTCCAATCTCGAGAGAGAGGGCAGAGACAGCCCACAAAAAGAGGTTCACTGTGGTTCTTCCTACATGAGCAGGGAGAAAACATGAATAAGTGGCATGGAAGGCCTACCTCAGAACTTCAAGAACGAGTACGTGAGATAAAAGGAAAAACTCCTAGGAAGGTGGCTGCTCCAGTTTACAAAAGGAGCAGAAGAGATTCTGATGCTCTTGAAGGAACCTCTAATTCACACCCAGAGACTGTGCAAAACAGGAATTAGAGGTGCCCTGCCTCCAACCAGGTGGAGGAAAGGGATAACAGAGTCTATTGGACTGTACAAATACTATGGCCTGGTACAACACAACCCCAGGAGTACAAAGCTTTAGTGGACACTGGTGCTCAGTGCACAATAATTCCTTCTAATTATAAAGGAACACAATCCATCAATATTGTTGGAGTGACTGGGGGATCCCAGGAACTGAGGGGTGAAATGAGCCTAACTGGAAAAAAATGGCAAAAGCATCCCATTGTGACTGGTCCAGATGCTCCGTGCATCCTTGGTATAGACTACCTCAGGAGAGGGTATTTTAAGGACCCAAAAGGGTACAGGTGGGCATTTGGTATAGCAGCTGTGGACACTGAGAGAATTGAACAGCTGTCTGATTTGCCTGGTCTTTCAGATGACCCTTCTGTTGTGGGACTGCTGAGGGTTGACGATCAGCAGGTGCCAATTGCTACCATGACAGTGCATCGCCGGCAATATCGCACCAATCGAGACTCTTTGATTCCTGTCCAGAAGCTGATCCGTCAATTGGAAAGCCAGGGTGTGATCAGTAAGACTCGCTCACCTTTTAACAGCCCAATCTGGCCAGTGCGTAAGTCTAGTGACGAGTGGAGACTAACTGTAGACTATCGTGGCCTGAATGAAGTTACACCACCACTGAGTGCTGCTGTGCCTGACATGCTAGAACTGCAATTTGAACTGGAGTCAAAGGCAGCCAAGTGGTATGCTACAATTGACATTGCTAATGCATTTTTCTCTATTCCTGTAGCAGCAGAGTGCAGGCCGCAGTTTGCTTTCACCTGGAGGGGCATCCAGTATACATGGAATCGCTTGCCCCAGGGGTGGAAACACAGTCCTACCATCTGCCATGGACTGATCCAGACCACGCTGGAGCAAGGTGAAGCTCCAGAACACTTGCAATATATTGATGACATCATCGTATGGGGCGACACAGCGAAAGAAGTCTTCGAGAAAGGTGAGAGAATAATTCATATTCTTTTGGATGCTGGTTTTGCCATAAAACGAAGCAAGGTCAAGGGACCTGCACGAGAGATCCAGTTTTTAGGAATAAAATGGCAAGATGGCCGTCGTCAGATCCCAATGGATGTGATCAACAAAATTGCAGCAATGTCTCCACCTACTAATAAGAAGGAGACACAGACTTTCTTGGGCGTTGTAGGTTTTTGGAGAATGCATATTCCTGACTACAGCCACATTGTGAGCCCTCTCTATCGAGTGACTCGTAAAAAGAACCAGTTTGAGTGGGGCCCTGAACAACGACAAGCCTTTGAACAAATTAAGCGTGAGATAACTCATGCGGTGGCCCTTGGACCAGTCCGAACTGGACTAGATGTTAAAAATGTGCTCTACACCGCAGCCGGAGATAATGGACTTACCTGGAGCCTCTGGCAGAAAGCACCAGGAGAAACCCGAGGTCGACCCTTAGGTTTTTGGAGTCGAGGATACAAAGGATCTGAGGCCAACTATACTCCAACTGAAAAGGAGATACTAGCAGCATATGAAGGAGTTCGAGCTGCTTCAGAAGTGATCGGCACTGAAGCACAGCTCCTCCTGGCACCTCGACTGCCGGTGCTGAGCTGGATGTTCAAAGGGACGGTTCCCTCTCCACATCATGCAACCGAAGTTACATGGAGTAAATGGATTGCACTGATCACGCAACGAGCTCGAATTGGAAGTCCCAACCGTCCAGGGATATTAGAAGTTATTACAGACTGGCCAGAAAGCAAAGACTTTGGGATGTCTCCAGATGAGGAGGAAGTAAAACGTGCTGAAGAAGCACCACCATATAATACGCTTTCAGAGACTGATAAGCAGTATGCACTGTTCACAGATGGATCCTGTCGTCTTGTAGGAAAACATCGAAGGTGGAAAGCTGCTGTGTGGAGTCCCACACGACAGGTTACAGAAGCCACTGAAGGACAAGGTGAATCCAGTCAGTTTGCAGAAGTGAAAGCCATCCAGCTGGCTTTGGACGTTGCTGAACGAGAGAAGTGGCCAATACTTTATCTCTATACTGACTCATGGATGGTAGCAAATGCCTTGTGGGGGTGGCTACAGCAATGGAAGAAAAGCAACTGGCAGCGCAGAGGTAAACCCATTTGGGCTGCCACACTGTGGCAAGACATTGCTGCTCGGCTAGAGAGCCTGCCTGTGAAAGTTCGGCATGTAGATGCTCATGTGCCTAAAAGTCGAGCCACCAAGGAACATCTAAACAACCAACAAGCGGATCAAGCTGCTAAGATTAAAGTAGCTGAGGTGGACTTGGACTGGCAACATAAAGGTGAACTTTTCCTAGCTCGGTGGGCCCATGATGCTTCAGGGCATCAAGGTAGAGATGCAACATACAAATGGGCTCGTGATCGAGGGGTGGATTTAACTATGGACACTATTTCACAGGTTATTCATGAATGTGAAACTTGCGCCGAAATCAAACAAGCAAAACGGTTAAAACCTGTATGGTATGGGGGGCGATGGTTAAAGTATAAGTATGGAGAAGCTTGGCAGATTGATTATATTACACTTCCACAAACACGTCAAGGTAAGCGTTATGTACTTACAATGGTGGAAGCAACCACTGGATGGTTGGAAACTTATGCCATACCTCATGCTACAGCCCGAAATACTATCTTGGGCCTTGAGAAGCAAGTCCTTTGGCGGCACGGTACGCCAGAAAGAATTGAATCAGACAATGGTACTCATTTCAAAAACAGTATTATAGACAATTGGGCCAAAGAACATGGTATTGAGTGGGTATATCATATTCCATATCATGCACCAGCCTCTGGGAAAATTGAAAGGTACAATGGTTTGTTAAAAACTACACTAAAGGCACTTGGTGGTGGAACCTTTAAAAACTGGGATTCACATTTAGCAAAAGCCACTTGGTTGGTCAACACTAGGGGATCAACCAATCGAGCCGGGCCTGCCCAATCAGAAATTCTACGGACTGTAGAAGGAGATAAAGTCCCTGTAGTACACATGAAAAATATCTTAGGAAAGGCAGTCTGGGTTACTCCTGCCTCAGGCAAAGGCAAACCTATTCGTGGGATTGTTTTTGCCCAGGGACCTGGCAGCACCTGGTGGGTGATGCTTAAGGATGGAGAAGTTCGGTGTGTACCTCAAGGGGATTTGATTTCAGGTGAAAATATGCAATGCTGAACTGTATGATGTGAATTGCCGTACTAACAGTGTTTAATAAGTGTCTTTCAGATCAAGACAATGGTGATGAAACTAGAGCTAGCTTCTTCGAGTGGCGCCCGACACCTTCTTCGAAGTTGGTGTCCTTAACCCACAAACAGTGGTCATGAGATGCACTTGTACCATTTTTTTTTCCTGCCCTGGGAGACTGTTGTGACAAAATGAACTAAATGAACTTTCAAAGGATGGTCCACTGATTAATTACTCCTGTGTATATATGTACATATGTATATATATATATAGTAGTAGTGATTAATTAGATTGTATTGATAGATTGTATTGATAAGGTTTAAGTATTCAGTGAATGTCATATTATAAGGGGTGGAATGTCCTGGTTTTGTTAAAAACAAGTTTCTCTTTTAGCGAATTTTTGCCTGTCAGCTAAAGCCTTCATATTAGCTGCATTTTCCTGGAGAACCCAACACATGTCTTGGTTAAACCTAGCAATGGAATGCAAACTTATTGATAAGCACGGATGGACATCTCGCGAGAGGGGCAACGAGAAACTGATGACTGAGAGACTGACCAACGGTGTATAACCTTCCATTCACCCTGTCGAGGGTTAGGATTGCGGGGTGACAATCAAACCCTGGCAGATGTATTGTTAACCTCCTCTCCCCACCACTTCCCCCTTTTTCCCCTCCCTCTCCCCCCTTCCCACTCAGGACAGGCGATCGGGAGGGAAAGAAGGACAGAGAGAAGAGAGTTGGAAAAGTTAAAGATGTTTTACTAATGCTACTAATAAGAATAGAGAAAATAATACAAAATATACAAAACCAATCTTGAAAGTCTCAGCAACTGCAGAGCCAGCACCCAAAGTCCTGGATTAGACTCTGTAGCCAACCGGAGCTGGATTCAGTCTCTCACTAGGCCTCAGTTCGCAGGGACGACCAGCAAGGTCCTCTCCTAATGTCAGCCATGAGGAAAAAAGGAAAAGGCAAAGGGAAAAGGGGCGAGATCCTCGTGATCTCCCACTTTTATATGAAGTATTCACGTGAATGGAAGGTTATACACCGTTGGTCAGTCTCTCGATCACCAGTTTCTCGTTGCCCCTCTCGCGAGATGTCCATCCGTGCTTATCAATAAGTTTGCATTCCATTGCTAGGTTTAACCAAAACATGTGTCGGGTTCTCCAGGAAAATGCAGCTAATATGAAGGCTTTAGCTGACAGGCAAATTCACTAAAAGAGAACTTGTTTTTAACAAAACCAGGACATTCCACCCCTTATAATATGACATTCACTGAATACTTAAACCTTATCAATACAATCTATCAATATAATCTAATTAATCACTACTACTATATATATATATACACATATGTACATATATACACAGGAGTAACTAATCAGTGGACCATCCTTTGAAAAGTTCATTAAGTTCATTTTGTCACAACAGTCTCCCAGGGCAGGAAAAATCGTACAAGTGCATCTCATGACCACTGTTTATGGATTAAGGACAGCAACTTCGAAGAAGGTGTCGGGCGCCACTCGAAGAAGCCAGCGCTGGTTTCATCACCATTGTCTTGATCTGAAAGACACTTACTAAACATTGTTAGTGCGGCAATTCACATCATACAGTTCAGCATTGCATATTTTCACCTGAAATCAAATCCCCTTGAGGTACACACCGAACTTCTCCATCCTTAAGCATCACCCACCAGGTGCTGCCAGGTCCCTGGGCAAAAACAATCCCACGAATAGGTTTGCCTTTGCCTGAGGCAGGAGTAACCCAGACTGCCTTTCCTAAAATATTTTTCATGTGTACTACAGGGACTTTATCTCCTTCTACAGTCCGTAGAATTTCTGATTGGGCAGGCCCGGCTCGATTGGTTGATCCCCTGGTGTTGACCAACCAAGTGGCTTTTGCTAAATGTGAATCCCAGTTTTTAAAGGTTCCACCACCAAGTGCCTTTAGTGTAGTTTTTAACAAACCATTGTACCTTTCAATTTTCCCAGAGGCTGGTGCATGATATGGAATATGATATACCCACTCAATACCATGTTCTTTGGCCCAATTGTCTATAATACTGTTTTTGAAATGAGTACCATTGTCTGATTCAATTCTTTCTGGCGTACCGTGCCGCCAAAGGACTTGCTTCTCAAGGCCCAAGATAGTATTTCGGGCTGTAGCATGAGGTACGGCATGTGTTTCCAACCATCCAGTGGTTGCTTCCACCATTGTAAGTACATAGCGCTTACCTTGATGTGTTTGTGGAAGTGTAATATAATCAATCTGCCAAGCTTCTCCATACTTATACTTTAACCATCGCCCCCCATACCATACAGGTTTTAACCGTTTTGCTTGTTTGATTTCGGCGCAAGTTTCACATTCATGAATAACCTGTGAAATAGTGTCCATAGTTAAATCCACTCCTCGATCACGAGCCCATTTGTATGTTGCATCTCTGCCTTGATGCCCTGAAGCATCATGGGCCCACCGAGCTAGGAAAAGTTCACCTTTATGTTGCCAATCCAAGTCCACCTCAGCTACTTTGATCTTAGCAGCTTGATCCACTTGTTGGTTGTTTAGATGTTCCTCGGTGGCTCGACTTTTAGGCACATGAGCATCTACATGACGAACTTTCACAGGCAGGCTCTCTAGCCGAGCAGCAATGTCTTGCCACAGTGTGGCAGCCCAAATGGGTTTACCTCTGCGCTGCCAGTTGCTTTTCTTCCATTGCTGTAGCCACCCCACAAGGCATTTGCTACCATCCATGAGTCAGTATAGAGATAAAGTATTGGCCACTTCTCTCGTTCAGCAATGTCCAAAGCCAGCTGGATGGCTTTCACTTCTGCAAACTGACTGGATTCACCTTGTCCTTCAGTGGCTTCTGTAACTTGTCGTGTGGGACTCCACACAGCAGCTTTCCACCTTCGATGTTTTCCTACAAGACGACAGGATCCATCTGTGAACAGTGCATACTGCTTATCAGTTTCTGAAAGCGTATTATATGGTGGTGCTTCTTCAGCACGTTTTACTTCCTCCTCATCTGGAGACATCCCAAAGTCTTTGCTTTCTGGCCAGTCTGTAATCACTTCTAATATCCCTGGACGGTTGGGACTTCCAATTCGAGCTCGTTGCGTGATCAGTGCAATCCATTTACTCCATGTAACTTCGGTTGCATGATGTGGAGAGGGAACCGTCCCTTTGAACATCCAGTTCAGCACCGGCAGTCGAGGTGCCAGGAGGAGCTGTGCTTCAGTGCCGATCACTTCTGAAGCAGCTCGAACTCCTTCATATGCTGCTAATATCTCCTTTTCAGTTGGAGTATAGTTGGCCTCAGATCCTTTGTATCCTCGACTCCAAAAACCTAAGGGTCGACCTCGGGTTTCTCCTGGTGCTTTCTGCCAGAGGCTCCAGGTAAGTCCATTATCTCCGGCTGCGGTGTAGAGCACATTTTTAACATCTAGTCCAGTTCGGACTGGTCCAAGGGCCACCGCATGAGTTATCTCACGCTTAATTTGTTCAAAGGCTTGTCGTTGTTCAGGGCCCCACTCAAATTGGTTCTTTTTACGAGTCACTCGATAGAGAGGGCTCACAATGTGGCTGTAGTCAGGAATATGCATTCTCCAAAAACCTACAACGCCCAAGAAAGTCTGTGTCTCCTTCTTATTAGTAGGTGGAGACATTGCTGCAATTTTGTTGATCACATCCATTAGGATCTGACGACGGCCATCTTGCCATTTTATTCCTAAAAACTGGATCTCTCGTGCAGGTCCCTTGACCTTACTTCGTTTTATGGCAAAACCAGCATCCAAAAGAATATGAATTATTCTCTCACCTTTCTCGAAGACTTCTTTCGCTGTGTCGCCCCATATGATGATGTCATCAATATATTGCAAGTGTTCTGGAGCTTCACCTTGCTCCAGCGTGGTCTGGATCAGTCCATGGCAGATGGTAGGACTGTGTTTCCACCCCTGGGGCAAGCGATTCCATGTATACTGGATGCCCCTCCAGGTGAAAGCAAACTGCGGCCTGCACTCTGCTGCTACAGGAATAGAGAAAAATGCATTAGCAATGTCAATTGTAGCATACCACTTGGCTGCCTTTGACTCCAGTTCAAATTGCAGTTCTAGCATGTCAGGCACAGCAGCACTCAGTGGTGGTGTAACTTCATTCAGGCCACGATAGTCTACAGTTAGTCTCCACTCGTCACTAGACTTACGCACTGGCCAGATTGGGCTGTTAAAAGGTGAGCGAGTCTTACTGATCACACCCTGGCTTTCCAATTGACGGATCAGCTTCTGGATAGGAATCAAAGAGTCTCGATTGGTGCGATATTGCCGGCGATGCACTGTCATGGTAGCAATTGGCACCTGCTGATCGTCAACCATCAGCAGTCCCACAACAGAAGGGTCATCTGAAAGACCAGGCAAATCAGACAGCTGTTCAATTTTCTCAGTGTCCACAGCTGCTATACCAAATGCCCACCTGTACCCTTTTGGGTCCTTAAAATACCCTCTCCTGAGGTAGTCTATGCCAAGGATGCACGGAGCTTCTGGACCAGTCACAATGGGATGCTTTTGCCATTTTTTTCCAGTTAGGCTCATTTCACCCTCTACAACAGTCAGCTCCTGGGATCCCCCAGTCACTCCAACAATATTGATGGATTGCGTTCCTTTATAATTAGAAGGAATTATTGTGCACTGAGCACCAGTGTCCACTACAGCTTTGTACTCCTGGGGTTGTGTTGTACCAGGCCATAGTATTTGTACAGTCCAATAAACTCTGTTATCCCTTTCCTCCACCTGGTTGGAGGCAGGGCACTTCTAATTCCTGTTTTGCACAGTCTCTGGGTGTGAATTAGAGGTTCCTTCAAGAGCATCAGAATTTCTTCTGCTCCTTTTGTAAACTGGAGCAGCCACCTTCCTAGGAGTTTTTCCTTTTATCTCACGTACTCGTTCCTGAAGTTCTGAGGTAGGCCTTCCATGCCACTTATTCATGTTTTCTCCCTGCTCATGTAGGAAGAACCACAGTGAACCTCTTTTTGTGGGCTGTCTCTGCCTTCTCTCTCAAGATTGGAAACGCCTTCTCCTAACAGCTGAAACATAGGTTTGTGCAGGTCGTGAACGGTACGAGTCTGCTCTGAGCTCTTTGATTTCTTGCAACAGCTTTTCAAACCGGTCATCAGATTTTTCACACAGTTTCTCCACAGCGGAGACACAAGCCCGTAGAGAACCAGCAAGGCTGTCCTCAAAGTACCGGAGCTGCTCAATCACTTCATTAATTTCTTGTATACCTCTAGCTGACCAGACCGTTCCTGCCAATGACTTAGCATATGCAGGTGGTGCACTTTGTACAAATCTGCGCCACATAGATTTTGTACAATTGATTCTATCTGGGTCTGTCCCCTCTTGGCTGTTTGGTCCTAGATAGATGATCTCTCGCACAGCTAATTCTCTCAGGAACTGGATACCTCTCTCCATAGTATTCCATTTCCCTAACTTGGATATACAATCTTCCTTGTAGGGAAATCTGACTTTCATAGCTGCCAGGAGTCGGGTCCAGAGAGTAGCGGCATTAGACTCTCTTGAAATTGCCCTATCAATGGTGGAATCTTTTGACAGAGATCCCAGCTGCCTGGCTTCACCACCTTCTAATTCAATTGTTTCTGCCCCATTGTCCCAGCATCGCAGCAGCCAGGTTAAAATATTCTCGCCTTCACGACGACTAAAGTCTTTTCGCAGATCTCTCAGCTCACCTGGAGAAAAAGACTGAGTGGTGGTCACTTCATCTCCACCCTGTCCTGATGATGCCTCTTGGGTTGATGTTGGCCCTGTGCCATCACCTGCTGCACGGGTAGTCTTTCTAGTGACTTTCTTACAACCAGCAACTGATGCTGATATGGGTTCACCATCATTTGATTCATTTTCAGAGTCTAAATGACTGTCACAGTGATTGTTGTGGTTACAGCAGCAACAGTGCCCAGTGTGTGAAGACGGGGGGGCTGCCTTGTTAGCCTTTGAGGCTGGAGAGGTAACGTTATCTGCAGTGACCTTGGCAGAGGAGCTCTGTGTAGGAGCTGTAGCTTCAGCCTGTGAAGCCGCGGTTGGGGGGGCAGTGGCTGCAGCAGCAGCTTTGGCTGTTTTGCCTTTTCTCGAGCGGCTAGGAGGGCTTTTTGCTAAAGCTTCCGAAGACGCACTGCAAATCTCAGGACTAAGAAGAGACGCAAACCTCCTATTGAACCTCATTTCTCTTAACAGTAACACAAACTGACACACATTCAGCAAACCAGATAACACCATCACAGTTCTATCAAAGCTCCAAGGGTATTCAAAGTTCTCTAACACATTTGCAAACTGTCCCAGCGAAATCACAAAAGTATTGTTAGTCAGCCTTTCTAAAGATTCGCTTGACCAATTAGCAAATATAGAGCCATTCTGCTCTTTAATCTCTCCTGGAGGTTTTTCAAGGTAAAGCAGAAGCGAGTAGAAATTCATTAGCGGCTGCAGTATAATGAAATAAACCAGTGCCATACCACACAGTATCATCATGACCGCTGTCCAGTTTCTTGTTGTTATATAATGAATACTTCGATTCAGAAAGAAACACCAACACAGATATGGGATCATCGAGCACAATGTAGCAAATAACTGATACAACTTATGCCACAACATCTTTAAGTCAATGTAATTCACTTTGCCTTAATACCACTAAATAATATCCGAAGCAAACAGACGCGCGAGTATCACAACTCTGAGTTGGCACCGTGCCAAGAAAATTGAAAGGTACGTCAGAGCAGTAGAAAAGCCAAAAATCTCCAAATTTACCCCTTTCTGTCGCCCCACGTTGGGCGCCAATTATCTGTCGAGGGTTAGGATTGCGGGGTGACAATCAAACCCTGGCAGATGTATTGTTAACCTCCTCTCCCCCCAACTTCCCCCTTTTGCCCCTCCCTCTCCCCCCTTCCCACTCAGGACAGGCGATTGGGAGGGAAAGAAGGACAGAGAGAAGAGAGCTGGAAAAGTTAAAGATGTTTTACTAATGCTACTAATAAGAATAGAGAAAATCATACAAAATATACAAAACCAATCTTGTAAGTCTCAGCAACTGCAGAGCCAGCACCCAAAGTCCTGGATTAGACTCTGTAGCCAACCGGAGCTGGATTCAGTCTCTCACTAGGCCTCAGTTCGCAGGGACGACCAGCAAGGTCCTCTCCTAATGTCAGCCATGAGGAAAAAAGGGAAAGAGACAAAAGGGAAAAGGGCCGAGATCCTCGTGATCTCCCACTTTTATATGAAGTATTCACGTGAATGGAAGGTTATACACCGTTGGTCAGTCTCTCAGTCATCAGTTTCTCGTTGCCCCTCTCGCGAGATGTCCATCCGTGCTTATCAATAAGTTTGCATTCCATTGCTAGGTTTAACCAAAACATGTGTTGGGTTCTCCAGGAAAATGCAGATAATATGAAGGCTTTAGCTGACAGGCAAATTCACTAAAAGAGAACTTGTTTTTAACAAAACCAGGACAATATATATATATAGTAGTAGTGATTAATTAGATTGTATTGATAGATTGTATTGATAAGGTTTAAGTATTCAGTGAATGTCATATTATAAGGGGTGGAATGTCCTGGTTTTGTTAAAAACAAGTTTCTCTTTTAGCGAATTTTTGCCTGTCAGCTAAAGCCTTCATATTAGCTGCATTTTCCTGGAGAACCCAACACATGTTTTGGTTAAACCTAGCAATGGAATGCAAACTTATTGATAAGCACGGATGGACATCTCGCGAGAGGGGCAACGAGAAACTGATGACTGAGAGACTGACCAACGGTGTATAACCTTCCATTCACGTGAATACTTCATATAAAAGTGGGAGATCACGAGGATCTCGGCCCTTTTCCCTTTTGTCTCTTTCCCTTTTTTCCTCATGGCTGACATTAGGAGAGGACCTTGCTGGTCGTCCCTGCGAACTGAGGCCTAGTGAGAGACTGAATCCAGCTCCGGTTGGCTACAGAGTCTAATCCAGGACTTTGGGTGCTGGCTCTGCAGTTGCTGAGACTTACAAGATTGGTTTTGTATATTTTGTATGATTTTCTCTATTCTTATTAGTAGCATTAGTAAAACATCTTTAACTTTTCCAACTCTCTTCTCTCTGTCCTTCTTTCCCTCCCGATCGCCTGTCCTGAGTGGGAAGGGGGGAGAGGGAGGGGCAAAAGGGGGAAGTGGGGGAGAGAGGAGGTTAACAATACATCTGCCAGGGTTTGATTGTCACCCCACAATCTTAACCCTCGACACAAAGTGATTGGTGTGTTTTATTCAGTCAGGAGTAATAAAAAGACGTCTGGATGCTGCATTGGTTAAAAAATCTTGAATATGTTGTAAAGGAAGGCAGGGAAAGCAAGCTCATATGAGAAGAAAGTTACACGGTCAGGGAAGTGAATAACCTGCTTATTGTGCTGCTTAGCATCAGCTTTCTCCTGTACATATACATACACATATATGTTACATTAGGTGGTAGGTGTGTTTGTTTTATGAGACTTGCTTTGTAGCTCTCTTTTGTTGTATCTACTCTTTAGACCACACACACAATAACATTTGGAATCAATGATCTAACAAAGCTTAAAGGTACTGATCTAACTAAATGCAAAGTGTGGCTCCTCACAGAAGGGTAGGCTCTCTCATGAGAAGGTTTGATGACCATGGTGACTTTTTCCTTTCATACTGTTCCAACTTTCTTCCTGTTTGATTATCTCCTATTTATGACATTATATGAGTTGGAGCAACTGTTTTTATGTCCCATAAATTTTTCATATTACTAACTCATTGGTGTTTTCACTTCAAACCCTGCAGTTATGTCTTCAGTGCAAGGCACTTGATGTCTGATCAACCTTTTAATACCAACATCCAAATTTGTCAAAAAATCAGTAGAATATGGCCAGATTCTGAAGTGTCATCGTCCCTTGAAAGAGATGGAATGATAGTGGTTGACACTAATGATTTGCCATTAGGATTTATCTGATTATGCCTTCTAACACTTCACTGTACAGGAGAAAAGAGAACATACAGCAGAATATGCAACCTATTTTTCTTCTTTACAGCAGGGTCGAGATGCCATTTACCTGGAATTTGAGTGGAAGGAATTAATTTGGCATTAAAATAGATTTTAGAGCATGCAGCACTTTTTTTTCCCTCCTCTGAGTGGTTCATAGCTTGTAGACTTCAAATACTTTAAAATCTTGCTAAAGTGCATGACAAGTATTGCAGTCATTTCAGCTGAGTGCTAAGCCTCGAGGCAGTGGTCTGCTGCTGATACTTCCAAATGAATATTTAAGTTCACAGAGAGTTTGGTGTTGCTTAGCCACACATTCAAGATCTAAATATTTCTCAAGATGGTTATTCTGAGCAATGATATTGCCATTTCTTTTGTTACACTCATTTGTAGTATATTTTAAGGTATTATTGTTTATGCCAGGAACATACATATTTATTAGCTGAGCAGTGTCAAATTTAGTAGGCAAGAGATTTCCTTGCTTACGTTGTAACCTGTGTAATTAAATTTAGGACTGATGCCTTGCACTGACAGCAAAATTAAACAATTAAACACAGTAATGGGTTTTGAGATTGATCTGTGGAGTCTCCAACTCTGAAGGCATTCAAGACCTGCCTGGACACCTTCCTGTGTAACCTCATCTAGGTGTTCCTGCTCCGGCAGTGGGATTAGACTGGATGATCTTTCGAGGTCCCTTCCAATCCCTAACATTCTGTGATTCTGTGATTCTGTGATCCAGTTTCAGTGGAGGAGACCAGAAGACAGTCAGGAACTATTTGACTTGACTGGGTTTTGCTTGCATCCAACTTAAGAGGCTCAGACTTAGTCTGGGCTTGAATCACCAGTGGGGCAGAGGTGCAGTGCTCTTGTGGGAGCTCTTGGAGACACCGTTCCTTCAAGGACTCACCTGGCAGTTTCCTGAGCTCTGGTGGGCATGAATACAGGGACGGCGGCAAATGCAATCTGCTGTTTCGCTCAGTGCCCATCACTTACGTCCAGGAAAGGGCCTGACACCATTCATCCAGAAATGCTACAAGTACCAGCACGTGGCCTTTCTGCTTTCAAACATTTTATATCACAGAATATTAAATGTTTATAAAATTGAAAAGCCACATGCTGGTACCCATGGCATTTCAGGATGAATTTTCATCCACCTAAGAGCAAAACATTCCAATTGCAGTTTGCAAAGTGGCTTCCAATGGCTTTATTGATCTTAAGGCCTAGTCTTTAAGTCACAGTAGGATAATGCAACATTTGCATATCACGTGATTGCATTATGATGCTGTGATTGCAGGGGGACTGTATCCGTTTAGAGTATGGTATAGGAATGAGGCCGAAGGCATAAATTAATAAAACCTTAATTTATCTCTAATGATGTTCTGATCAAAAGGCCTCAGACAGTAGAGGAAAAAGGTTTATAGAGTGCACCAGTCTGTCCGTATCATACGAGTTACCAGCCACTTCTGATCACATGAGAGAAGTGCAGGAAAAGAGTCAGGGCCTCGTTTATTAATTAGTGCTAAAAACTTATGAATTAATTATTTTATTTTTTCTTTTTTCAAGCACAGGAATTTTTAACTGCAGAAACTGACTCGAATCTCATCATCAGTGACTGCCTGACCTCCAGCCTTTCCCCACTGATTTCCCTGCTGTTTCTGTTAACCCAAACTCCAGTCACTGGGTTCTCTGATACCTTCCAAGCCCTTTCCCAGTGCTCGACTGAAGGACCTGAAAAGACCTCCTGAGGCAGGACTGCTCTTTTCCATGACCAGCATGCAAACAAACATCCCATGTTGTCTCCTGGCAACCTAACCATCCTTTGTAGAGCCCTCAGATGTTAAATTGCTCTTTCATGTCCAACCACCAATGTTACACCCCCCATCTTCTCCTTAAAACGATGAGAACCCAACATGTTATTTGTGATGAGGATGAAGGGTGAGAGGACTTGGTGAGCTGCTTTGTTTCTCTGCCCAGGTGCCAAACAGCCCCAGTCCTTCCAGTTGGAGAGCACAGTTGCTTGTGATGTTCTGGTTAGTCTCCTGTTGTTTCTGCAGTGTGGGACTGCATCAATGACAGAGCTTTCTGCCAGATTAATGAAACAGGCTATGTAGAAACGCTAGTGTTCTGGGGAGTCTGTTATCTGTGGTTAGTCTCAGGTTGAAATGTGATATATTAGTTTTGGATACTTTTTCCAATATATGTTTTTTAATCCATAAAACATTTCATCTAATCTGTGGGACACATTATTAAGCTAAAGTTGTGCATATGTACATTAGAACAACGGGCATCACTTCAAAGTCCTTAAGGGCCTAAAGGCCAACTATAAGTAGGTAGGAAATAGTTTAAACATAATTTTTTAATCCACTGGGCTCTGTGACCCTATTTGTTAGCTGCATTATTATCTCCACCGGCCCAAGGAGTGATTTACATCCAATAGCACAGAGAAAACGAGAGGGGAGAGGAGAGATGTGTTGGAGGTGGCAGGGTACTTTGACTTCTGGGGGATTTCAGCTGCAAGTGTAAGAATACAAAACAATTTCCTAAGATCATCAAAAATACCTGGAGGTTTTAATTTGACTTGTAGGGAAAGAGCATTCTTTGAGTTGAGAACTTTGAAGCCCTTCCTCTGTTAACGGAAAGCACTTTGCCATTCTTTACATGCTATGTTCTTTCCATGGATTTTATTTCTAGTTTTCTGTTTTTGTCTACTTCTCTGCCATCTTCATTCATGACCAGTTTCTAAGACATTCAGGACTGTATCTTATTATATAATGAATGCAAATCTACAGAAAGTGTCTAACTTCTGGCTATGTATACATACAAAAATAGTTAAAAAAATACATCTATATTAATTACAGATGGTCCCTCAGGGCTCTAGTGCTGGCTCTTTATGGAAAAAAGGAATAATTTAGGAGGCTACATTTGTGTTAAACAAATGAGATATATGTCTCTGAATTGAGCTCTTGGGGACTGTTTCAGGGTAAGAGCACGCAGTGCTGATAAAACTTGCTAATTACTGGCTAGTAATGTCATTACAGCTATGAAATATGAAAGATCAGAATCCAGTGCATCTTAACTAGCTGAAAAAGAGTGAATCCAGTATAATATTGATTTGATCTGAAGGTGTTTTTGCTTGTGGCTGAGGTATTGCTGTGAAAAGCTAAATGGCTGACATTATTTCAAGGTGGTGATATCTGGCTCTCAGAATAGCAGGGGCATGTTGCCAAAGTGCTAATAAGGGATTTTCAGAAAACATACCATTTAGTCAATGGTTGGTGTGCCCACAGCCTTCTGGTCCAAAGCTCAGACTCCTGATATTTCAGCTAATGGAATAATCAACACAGCAGTACAAGACTTTATTACCCTTTTGAGCATAGAAAGTGCACGCTGACAGTAGTTTGTTAGATTCATCATTTATGTATAACAACATATTTGACAAGCTTATAGATGAGATAACAGTGCTTAGCAGGAAGCTTGCATTTTTTCTTGATGGTAGAAAAGGTTGTGGTTAGAATCAGAGTTTGAGAAAGCACGTAGTCTAAAAGGCAGAATTTAAATAGATAAGTTTTGTGTTTAAATATGAAATTCTTCCAGTTCTTCCCAGTGTCTCATTTAAAAATCCCCTGATACTTGAAATTTTTGTCAATGTACTTATTTTCCTAGTAGTGAAGACTGGGGATAAAAAAAGAAACACTGAATGCCTTCCAGTAGAGGAGGTGGAAATCATAGTCCAGGGATTTTCAGGTCTTCTAAAGACCTCTGGGTTGGTCCTCATCCTTTGCAGACCTTTTGGACAGGCCTCATAATTTAGCAGTCGCAATACACAAACCACTCTAGGGCACAACTCTGAACACCACAGGCAGCCCAAGTACTGCCTTTAACAGCAATTGGACAAACTTGTGTGCCGTTGTTTCTTGTACCCCAGGTATGGGGATTGTACCTGTCCAGGTATTGTTCAGAATAATAGAGTGTTTGAGGTTAGAAGACACCTCTGGTGGTCATCCTGTCCAGTTCACCTGCTCAGGCAGGGTCACCAAGATGGTCCAGATGGCTTTTGAATGTCTCCAAGGATGGAGACTCCACAGCTTCCTGGGGCAACCTGTGCCAGCACTTGATCACCCTCACAGTGAAAAAGTGTTTCCTGATGTTCCAAGGGAACATCCTGTGTTTCAGTGTGTGTCCCTTGCCCTGCCCCTGGGCACCACTGAAAAGTGCCTGGCTCTGTCATCTTTGCACCCTCCATTCAGGTATTTATATACAAAAATGAGATCCTCCTGAGCCTTCTCTTCTCCAGGCTTCACAGTCCCAGGTCATCTGTTCTTTTTTTAAATAATGTTTTGGAAAATGCAGATCTCTAGCTTAGCACTAAGATCTGAAAATAGCTGCATTATGAATCCTATTAAAAGTCTTGGCATCACCTTGCTTGGATAGTTTGGAGCATGTGGATAAATATTGTTTAAGGGAAGTCTGCCTTTTGAGGCTTGAGCTGGCTCTGTGTGCAGTAACAACTCCAGAACCAAGCATGCTTGGTTCATTATCTTAGGCTGGACTGATTACGCTGGGTGCTATGCTACCCAAATACAGCTGTATCCAATTGGGTGCGGGCTGGCAATCAGAACAGGACGTGGTCTCACACCATGTGTGCTGCTTGGCTTAGGCCACGTGGCATAGATGTGTCTTCAGTTGGGATGACCAGATATTGCCAGAAGAGATTATTCCCAGGTCCCAACAGTAGTTCAGGATGCTATTTCCATGTTTCATAGCATCTTTTTCTTTGTCTCCTATTCTCTAGACACAGTTCTTGGAAACTGCTTGCCATGGGGGCAGGATGGGGTGGAGGGGAAGGTGGTCTATGCTGGGTGACACAACCTGGCACAGCAGGTTTACCTGCCTGCCATGTGGTCCTGTGCTGCAGTTGTGACCTTGCTTTGGTCCCAAGTAGTGTTTTAAGCAACGAAATTCATTTTCCTGTGGTCTATATAAGAGCATATATGCTAGTTTTAAGCAATAACTAGATCTTGGAAGACTTTCCAAGGAAAGTAGAAGTCATTATGCCTGTTTGATGGATGAGGAGATCAAAGTATAGCACCTAGCTTAAAGGGGATGAGATACTATGCCTCAAGGAGCTACCATCTGCAGCTGGACTGTAGCAGAAGTGCGTGTCCTCGGCCCCAGGACTTAGGCAACTTGGCCAAGATTTGTGGTAGACAGGTACAGAAATGAGTTCTCCCTTGTCTTATTAAAATGCTGCATAGGGCCTGCCACAGAATTTGGGACATTATGGCAGATCTGCACATGGGTGGCTTGGTGCCCCTGGCCTGCAGTGGAAATGCTCTTGAGGTTCTTGCTAAGCACTGAGCAGAAACAGGCAATGATGGATGTCTATTGAATGTTCATGGGCAATAATTCCAACGCCTTATTTCATAAAATAAAAGACTTTTTTTTTCTTGGTGGTGAATTCAAGCTTGCAGATGCTACACAGGCACTCCCAGTGACTATTTTCAGCGTATGGCGGTGTGGAATTAAGGTTGAGCTGTGAGGGTGGCAGATGCTTTAATTGCATATTTTGTGTATTATTTACCTTTTTCCTGAGTTTTTTTTAGTTGTTCTGTGCAATACCACAACGCTGACTCAGGTCTCCATTGGCAAGGTTTGCAGGCATCAAAGTATAATTACATGTTTGAATTTATTTCTATAATTTAAGAACCTAGAGGAAATTAATAACAAAATCCATGCCAATGTAATTGTGATGGTTGTATATTATTTTTTCTGGTAGTGAGCCAAAACAACAAATACAAGAGTGTTTCACTCTGTTAAATGTGCAAATAGCATTTGGTTCATTACCTGTGCACAGAGTTCCATTCATGGTTTGTTGATACGCAAGTGCTTCCTCTCCATGCCCAAAGATCATGAAAAGACCTGGCTGGTTTAATACATAGTGTATAGCAATCCAAGCTGCAGCAGCTCCAAGCTAATGTACATTGAGTTCCTGCAACAGGAAATGTAGCCTAATTCTGACAAAGGTTTTGAGAGCAGGCAGGTCCATAGACTGTGTCTGTCTAGTGTAATCATAAAAACAATGTTTGTACCTCTGCATTTTTCTAAGTGAAAATTTAGGTCTGCTTCCAGAGTAAATATGGCCTGTCCTGTTTTGTTTCAGTTTTGCGATCTGTTTTCAAACTAGTTTCTTGCAGGTGAGAAAAGCCTGTTGGATGCTGGTCTTGCTGCCATGGAGAGAAACCTGCTTTTTTTGTAGCTGGCTGGCAACTCTTGTGACGCACATTTGCTTATCGAGGGCATAATTACACAAAAGTCTGACACTGGGATTTTTAAAAAGTGAAGCATGACTAAAGATTATTGTTCTGAGCTATAATTAAGCACTCATTTTATTGCAGCAGGTCTTGAAGGGAACCTGATAGTTATTATTAACTGTAAGTGTGAATACATACAGTGTGACAAACAACTGCAGATTTTCTATCCTTGCTAATGCAACATAAAGCTGAGTCCTTCCTCTATTTGCTTCCCTCCTAGGCTTTTCCTGATTCCTGGATACAATGGCGTGTTTCATCATGTGTTGTTCTTGTTTACCCTTCATATAAGATCTTGGTTTCTGATACCTCTTTTGGGCTGTTCCGTTTAACTAGAGGAGAATCAAAACTACTGGGCATGCTCATTTTGCAAAGGCCATGGGATCCATCCCATTTGGAGGCTTTATTTTTGACATGTGACCTCTACAGCCACAACAACATCAATGTGCGGTATCTAATTCACCATTCAGGGCTTGCTCAGTGCTGTACTTTCTTGTGTAAAGCCCACAGGTACTCTCAGACTATACTTCTGCTGCTAAATGAATGAGCTTGAACGCTGCTCTCTCATTCTTCTGAGTCGTTCCCTCGTGTGCTGCTGGTTTGTGTGAGTGTCTGGATGTGGTGGGGTGGTGGCACACGAGGGACTGTTCTCACCAGACTGACCCGGGTTTGGATCTCTTCACAGGTGTCCTTTGGGGCCACTGGGTCCTATAGTAGATCAGACAGGCCAGCCTGTGCTGTTTGGCCTCAGGATCAGACACCTGTTTGTGGCCCTGTTCCATCTGACCCTGTAGATGTAGCCTTGAAGGCTGACCACCGTTGGGCTGTTGGACATGCTATGGCTCTATAAAAGAGGAATTCCTCATTAGTAGTATTTTGTAATATTTTCCTGGAACAGAGGTGAGAATCTGGCTCCTGTTGCCTCTGTGGGAGGGTGAAATTTTCTTGCTTGCCACCATAAGACTCTTTTGATTCCTTGAGGACCAGATCATTGCATCAGCATTGAGCTGGCCAGAAGAGAAACTGAATTTTATTCTTAATGACAGTAATGAAATGATTTTTTTTTCCCCCCTGAAACTAACAGATATTTCTCTCATTTACAAATTGTGGACTGTACAAAACTATCACCTGCAGAGCCTAGCAGTCTCTTGTGCCTTAGACATATATATGTACACTTGTATGAGGGGCTTAAACACTCGCCCTTCTCAAATGCTTCCTTATTAGTGTTCATGGTAAAACTCTGTCTATAGGTTAGCATCCTGCTTTGATGAAGTGAAATTAAATTCAAGACAGAATTCTGAAAATGTAAGCATTGCTAGTGCAAGATGAAAAGTAAATCTGATGTATGGCACTGCTTCAGTTTTCTATATTAGTCCTAGTGAGAGTTCTTCGATCTTGATTTGCAGGTGTGCAGTCTGGTATCACAACAGACTAAAATCTTCTGTTTTAATCTAATTTTATTGACTCTATTTGAAGTATGGTTTTAAAGTTGATGGCAAAACCTTCAGAACAAAATGCCTTTAGGGAACTGGAAAATAAAGTTAGATTTGCACTGAAAATTTCTCATGTCCATGAGCAGCTTTTCAAGAAGAGAATAATTTTTCCATTTTCTCAGTATTCCCAAAAGAAATACTGACAGAGATCAACCAGCACTCACAGGCTGAACTCCAGTCTCTCTAGAGGAAGCTTGTGTGTATCAGGAGGTAAATTATAAATGTCCATTTCCATGCAAAACCGATTTCCCTGATAATCCCTGCCCCTTCCTTTTCTGGGGCCGTTTTGTACAACATCTGCCAGTGGTGTCAGATTCTGTGGTAGGTTTATGGTGTCTGTGTGCAGCTATCTGTAGACTTTAACATTCAAACAAAGCCAAAGTGTGTCCACCATGATTTAGCTTTTTGTTTGTGGTTTGTTTTTTGTTGTTTGGTTGGTTGGTTTTTTGTTGTTGTTTTTTTCCTGTGTTTGTTGTTGTTGTTGGTTTCGGGGTTTTTTTTCTTATTTGTTTGTTTTTCTTGCCTTTTCTTTTTCAGAAGGCAAAAGGGCACTGGAGCTTGATTAAAGTCAACAAGAGGGTTTTTATTTTGGTCGGGCTGAACACAACCTCGAAGTAGTGTTTTTGTGCAGACCAGGGCTCCTGAAAAGAAACAAAAAAAAAGGTAGAATTGATCTTATGGCATTGTCTTTTGGTTTTTTTTTTTCTTTTTTCCCTATCCTGACCATCTTGATTTTGATAGATCCAAGCATATACAGCCTTTAAGTATTTCTCTTTCAGTTTTAGTGTCTTGGTGGGTGCTGCCTTCTCTTCCATCTTGAAAGGCACCTGCCTCTCAGGAGTCTGTTGGATTAGGCAGCCATGGTGGAAGGTGTCACTGGCTGTAGCTCTTGTCTCCCTCCTGCTGGAGGTTTTCATCACAGCAACAGCAGCAACCAAGTGCCTCCTCCTCAGCTCCTGCAGCTTTGAGGCTCCATAGCACAGCCCAGTAAAACAGCCTTGTGAACCTGGGGTAGCTGAAAAAATGGTTGCACTATTGCTCTTGTTGCCTCTTTTTCTCCTGGTGTTAATCTCCAGCAAAACAGAAGAGCTGGAGGTGATAAATGTTGCTTGTCTGCTGGAGCCCACATGATGGCTCTGAGCTGTGTTGGGGTGGGATTCAGGCTTAACTGAAACTGTCAGGACTTTACCTCATAAATTCAGCGGGGTCAGTGTTTTGAGCCTGATGCATATGGAGTGTTAGATGGATACCTGCTGCCAAAGTCATGGACTGAGGACTAACTTTCACTTCAGACCATAAAAAACAGGCACTTATTAAGGTTCCGGTGAAGTTAAAGCAAGATAATTGCCTCTCAAAACATTAAGTCTATCCAGCAAGCTCGGTAGTTTTTGTGTACCAAACAAGTGAATTTGGTAGCATACTAAGCTTGTACACATCACCTTGACCTGTGTAGGGTTTTTTAAAATGTTTTCTTTCACATTTGTGAGCACATAAATAGATTTTTGGGGGGATGTGGTAGTGGTGACAGAGCAAAGGTGAATTTGCAGTATTCTGACTGAAGACTTGCCGTTGAGCCAACAGATGTATTAATTGTTTATGATTCTCTTGACTGTAAGGAGCTAAGAGAAAACAATTCAGAAATTAGCAATTTTATCAATTATTTACAAAGTGGTGTCCTAACAAAGAAAACATCTAATTCTAGGCAAATGAGGTCCAAAGGAAGTGGAAGACTGTCAACAGCACTTGGCAAGTTTGTTCTGAAAGGCTAAGTCCACGTTAAAACCAAGTGTGGATCCCAAAGCAGAATCCTGACTTTATTTACTTGAGTTTCTGGCTCTTGCACTTTTGGAACTGTGATCAATGCAAGTGAGAGTTGGGCTCTGTTTGCAGTAGAGCTGAGTCAGCAGTTGCTCTTGGCAGATGGGACTTGGCTTCTCCATGTCTACTTGGAGCAGAGTGTGAAATGTCCTGTTAGGTGTTAAGCTTGGCACTTTAAAACAGAACAAACCCTAAGTGACTCCTCTAAATGTTCACGTATGCCTTTTTGCATGCAGCTTATTGCTGACTGAGAAATGGTCCTATTCATCAAAAATGATTTATGGTATTGCAGACATGCATACAGAGCAGGAACTCTGCAAACAGCCCATGCAGGGACCTGAAGTAATTGGCAATGTTTGGGCTGTCCTAAAACTTGGTGGGGCCCTGAGTACTGACTGTGGGCATGAACAGATGACTCTAGATTCTGTGCTCAAGGAGAATGGGCATTTTGGAGTCCTTTGCACCTACATACAGGCTCTCCTACGTGAGTATTGCATCTTCAGAATGGCACTGGCAGAAACGTTTTCTGCATCCAGTGTTTTGCCTGACTGCACTTGTACTGCATTGTACTGTTTCTTGTATCTCTAATATTGAGGATCTAGATCCAGCTGAGCTGCTGTCAGCCCTGCCATGACTAGAGGAGGCCTTTGGGGGTCTTCTCAAAATCCAGACAAGGATCTTTCTCATGGGGTATTGTGTGAATTGGGGTTTCTGCCTAAATGCCAAACCCAAAAACACAGCTGTGTGTGTGTTGGGGTGAGGTGGGTGTGTGTTATGAGTATGTTGGCAAAAATTTTTATGAGTCACACTGTTTAACCTTTTCTGACTCAGTTAGCTTTTCATCTTTGTTGTGGTTTAACCCTGGAAGGCAGTGAAGCACCACACAGCTGCTTGTTTGCTTTCTCTGACCCCAATGGGATGGGGGGAGAGGAAAGGAAGAGTAAAAGCAAGGAAACTTGTACATCAAGATTTAAATCGTTTAATAAGCAAAAGGTAAGTGGAAGAAGAGACAAAGCAAGCAAAAGTCATGCAAAGGCAATCACTCACCACCTCCCACAAGCAGACTGTTGCTCAGCCAGTTCGTGACCAAAAGATAGTTAATCCCCCTAAAATCCCCTCCTCTCCCTTTTTATTGCTGAGTGTGATGTTATATGGTACAGAATACCTCTTCGATCAGTTTGGGTTACCTGTCTGGTCATGTCCCCTCCTAACCTCTTGCAACGCCCCCAAACTATTCGCTGAGCGGGGGCAGAGTGAGAAACAGAGGCCCCCAATGCTGTGCAAGCGCTTTCAGCCACAGCTAAAATGTGTTATCAACCTTGTTTTGGTCACTAATCTAAAACACAGCACCATACAAAGTGCTATGAAGAAAATTCACTCTGTCCCAGCCAGATCTGATACAGTGTTATAAAACCGATGGGATTGATCACCTTTTTTCTAATGAGGAATAAGAAAATCTTCACCATCAGATGTAGTCCTGCAACTGGATCATTAATCATATGTTGTGACTTGAAGCTAGAATAATATTTTTTAAATGATTGCCCCAATTCAAATGAGCTTTTGGTACATCATGATTTCTAGCTAATGAGCACATGGCTAGCACACTAGCTGGAGTGCTGCTGTTGTTTAGCCATTAAATTATATTATTAATACTATTTTGTTACCACAGAAACAACAGAAGCACTGAGTTACAGTCTTTAAGGACTTGAAATACAACACCTGTTTGTGGGTTTTTTGAAAGTATTAGTAATCAATCATTCTGGCAGGACTACCAGCAGGATTATGTTGTACTCCTGCAATGTCCGCCAACCTGCCCACCTTGCTACGTGGGTTCTGATTTGGACAAGGGTCTAAAGTGTTTAGCCTGACACATCTCTCCTCAAGTGTGATGAGTGCTGCATTACCAACAAACAGAAACCCCCATCTTGTGGTGATCTGAAGAAGAACAAATACTGACTGAAGCAACATTAACATTGTTTGTGTATGCAAATAAGATTTTTGTGGATAAAATGATCTTGCACTCAGATTGCAGGGGTAGTATCTAAAGGGTTGGAGTAACTTTTTCAGCTGTCCAAATTAATCTCCTAACAACAAAATCAGAGATGTTTTGACTTGTCATTTGGAAACAATTAGTAGCACTGTGGAAGTAATGTGCATGTGATTTTATTTTTCTGCTTCAGCAGTTTCTTTTGTTTCACTGAGCTATGTTCAAAAATAAAATGTACCAAATGTTTAGTGTCAATGACTCAAAGAAAACACTCACTCTCTTCAAAAGAACGCCCAAGCAGCAAATGATGCTTAATTGCATTGCTCTTTTTGTTGCCCTCGGGACTGTTAGCCGCTGGGATATGTACAGAGGTTGCCAGGAAAGGACAGGTTAGTGCTGCTGGATGGGTACAGCACACAGTATGCTGCCAGCCTCTGTTACAGAGGTGTCATAGGAAAAAGAAACAAAGAAAGTGTAACATTTATTTCCCTCCCCCCCACCAAAGTCCTTCATTTTCTCTGTATGGCGATAACTTCTCAGTAGGGGGTGGATTTATTAATGTCACTTCCCTAGAGCCCTGTAGATAAATAATATCTGCCAGTAGAAACAAGGCATAATCAAAAAAAAAATACTTCCTTTATTCTTTGAAGTTCCTGAAGGAGCTCCTGAAGAAGCACCTCTCCCCACTTTCCCTGTCCTTGCACCCAAGCTGTGGCCTTTTCTAGCTCTTATTTCCATTGAGTGGCAACTGTGCTCTACCCCCACCAGGATGTATTTCTTTCCATTAGAGGGTCTCAATGGCCCGACATAGTCAACTTGCCACATGCTCCAGAGAGTCTTGCCCTGCCTGATATGTAGGACCGGGGCCTGATTTGTGTGATCAGCTTTAAGTCTGATCCGACATTGTGGACAGGCTGTGAGAATTGCTTCACATGTTCCCACGGACACTGGCCAACCCCGGGATCGGCATTCGTAATAAAGATCTGGTTTTCCAGAATGGCCTTGCTTAAGGTGTAACCATTCAGCTAACTGTGCCCACTCCTCTGGTATGCTTTCAGCTAGCCTGATCTGGGCTAGAAAGTCAGCTTGTTGATTCCATTTGGCAGCGGGGGTTCCATCCTTTGCATGTCCTTTTACCCAGCCCACACTCAAAGGTCGTGACGTGCCTATCTCTAATAGTCTTTGCCAATCTTCAGCTCTCCACACTCTGGTGCAATTTACTTCCCACTGGTTGGATTCCCATTGGCATATCCATTCAGTGGCACCCTTATAGGTTGCATAGAAATCAGTGTAAATCGTGAAGGCTCCTCCTTCTGCTGCTAATAAGAGAGCACGCAGTTCTCCTACTTGAGCACTACCTTCCCCCTCCTCTGTTATTCTTTTTCCAGTAGCAATCTCCAATGCTGCTGCCTTGTACTGCCAGTTTGTCCCTACCCGATGGGCTGATGCATCAGTGAACCAGACTCCTTGTGTGTCTGAGTCCTGAGTTAGCTTAGGTGCTTCTTTTATTGGAGAGGGTTTAGAAGGCAGGCTCAACAGGACCTGATCAGCGTTCACAGGTTGTTGAAGTTTTGAAACTTTTACAGAACCCTCCTTTAGTAGTAACAATTGGCTAACTCCCTCTAAATAGGCGTACCATTTTCGTACCGTTGCGTTCTGTGCCACCCCCTCGGGGGGGTAACCCTTTAAGGATTGAATTCAACAGAGGGAAGGGGCCTTGTACAATAACTTTCTGTGATGTACACAGTTTCTCTGCCTCCTTAACTGCTCAGGTAAGTGAGAGAAGCCCCTTTTCCCACTCCGAATATCGTTGTTCAGCTCCCTTAAATGCGGTGGAAGAGAACAACAAAGGTCTAGCTGGCCCTATTGGCCCCCTCTGGAATATAGCACAATAGGAGGCATGTTCTGCAAACCCCCATTCCACTCTTAATGGGTCTTGTGGATGTAGCGGGCCAAATTTCTGATAGGCTTTAAGTTCATCTTTTAGAACATTAAGGGCCTCTGTATGTTGTAGAGTCCAATTCCATTTCTTGTTTTTTCGGAGTAGGTCATATAGGGGACGGGCAATCACTGAGAATCCTGGGATATGTTTTCTCCAGTACCCTAATGTACCCAACAGGCATTGCAAGTCTGCTTTGCTGTTTGGGGTGTGCCCCTTGTCTATGGTAGCCAGAACATCATCAGGCACTGCTATGGCTCCCCCTGTCCACCAAGCCCCTAGGAATTTAACTTCGTGGCTGGGACCCTGGCACTTGGACGGTGGAATATCTAATCCGTTCTGTGTTAATAAATTCCAAAGAGTTTCTGCTACTTGCCCCACCTGTTCCTTATTGTCTCCGCCCACTAAGATGTTGTCTAAATATTGATATATGCAAATGCCTGACGGTACCTGTACAGTGTCAATGACTGCAGCAAGGGCATTGTGGGCAATAGTAGGAGAGTGTTTGTACCCCTGAGTAAGCTGATTAAAAGTGTATTGCTTCCCTTCCCAGGTAAAAGCAAATTGTGCCTTGTCTTCTTCCCTTAGGGGAATCATGAAGAACATATCTTTAACATCTAAAGCAGCCATCCGTGGGTGGGCTGCTGCTTGTATTACAGTCACCACGAGGCTATGTTTGGGACGGCAGCTGTTAGTGGTGCGGTGTTATTATTCAATTTTCGATAATCAATAGCTAGGCGCCAACAAAAGAAGCTGTTACCCTCAAGTAATAGAGAGGGAGATGTGCCTACTCCTTCCATATTGAAGGAGGGGGGGGGAGAGAGTGGGGGGGAAGGGTTGCATCCTGCCACAGATACTGAGGCTAGCAGCAAAGCACAAAAAAGGAGGATGCCTATGAACAAATATTTGTACAGGGGACCTCCTGTTTTCTGTATTTTTGTGTTGCATTGACTGTATGAAGGGCTGGAGAGCCATTAGCAGGGTCTTCTGAGATTGCTTTTCCTTCCTATAGTGTCTGGCAGGTGGTGAGGGTGTGGCAGGTCATTATATGCTCTGGTTATTTTCTCCTGCTGTACTGAATCTTTAAGGTTATTGCTAAATCTTAGCAGTATCCTTTACTCAAGGCTCACTTTTTCACTCCAATCTTGCATGCTTTTCTGTTGTTGCTACTGTCTTCTATAAAAGTCTAAGATGAATCTTGTTCAAAATGTTACCTTAACTGCCTTTCTTGGCAGACTTTAATCAGTAACACAGTTTTATGAGTGCTTCAAATCTTAAATACGGAATTCTATTCTATATATCACTGAGACATCAGAAAGAGTATTAGGCAGGCTGAAAAATAAACCTCTGAACAATTATGTCAAACAGCTATGTATATAGAAGATTGAAGTAAATGTTAGCTGCGAAAGAAGACATGCAAACTTGACAGTGAATGAGCCTGTAATTCATTCTGTCCTATCCTGGCACATAGAAATAAAGAGAAATTGTAGAAGACCCTTGCTGCATGAGACATTTTTTCAGAGGGCCTGAGTGTGGAAGGAGAGGCCACATCTCAGTCATGACCTGGAAAAACGGATTATGTTTTAGGGAATACAAAATGCTAGAGGTTTTTCTTCAGTCAACCACTTTCTTCTTGTCGTTGCTTGACAATAGGACTTCTGAGTCCCTGATGTTGCTTCCCCATCAAATAGCAGCTATAAGAGATTTGAGGTTGGTTTTGGCCAGTGCGTACCTGGTACTCTATGCATAGGAATAACTAAGTTTTGAATTGAATGAAAGTGCCCCTACTCTTTTTCTTAAGAAATTATTTTTTATTCCCCATTGAGCTTTGCTGTACTATTTCTATGCTCTATCACTGATAACAATGCTGAGTGATAAAATGCTTCTTGCCTTTGACGTCAGGTCTAATAACACTAATTTTCAAACCAGTCTGAACTCTTTTGTGGAAGAAGATAGGAAAATGATAGGGCGATCATTAGTTTCTTTTTTCCTCTAATCTGGTATAATGTGTCTTATTATGGTCTTTAATAACTGTAACCACAGCAACAAATAGTGATGGATATAATGCATTAGGGTCTCTCCTCTCAGTAATCATATTCTGCTTCCAGATGCCTTTCAGGCCACAAAGTAAATTAACATTCAACAGCAATACATCGAGATGCTGCGGAAATTCCCTCTTCCTTTTCAGAGAGGTGATCCAGGTTGTTAGGGACCTTTGAGTAGTAGCTGACTTTTCCAAAGACCAACAGTATTCCAACTTGACAGTTACTGAGCAGGCTGCTGTGTAAAGATTAATGAAGTTGTCTGCCCAGATTAGTTGGAGGGGCTATACAGGAATCAGCTTGTGGAATAAAATTCAATATATACCAGCAGAAGAATGAGAGAGTGGCTTAAGGGGGCAGGCTGTATTGGAGCTTTGGTTGTAGGGCACTCTCTGTTGTGGGGTGGAGTTTTTCTTAAACTGAAAGTCTTTCAAAGCCAAAATGTTTATATTGGTTATGGTTGTTGGTGTTTTGCATCGCAAACCCTGGCACAGGAACTAAACAGCATGGAGTGACATGCAGTGTTTTTGGAGAGTATTTATGGTCCAGGTGGGGATATAACAGTAATGTGTCCTGTAATCAGAGGGTGGTATCCTGGTGCAAGAGGTCTTGGGTGAATGTCAAAGCAACAGTGATTACAGAGGAAATGAATACATCTGGTTGTCCTCCCCAGCATCTTGTGGAAAAGACTGAAAACAGCAGCAGAAGTGATGTACTGAATGCAATGGAGAAGAGCTGTACCTTATATGTAATTAATCTTTATTTGAAGGGTTGTTAAAATGGAATCATAGAATCATTTCAGTTGTAAGAAAACCTCAGGATCATCGAGTCCAACCATAACCTAACTCTAGCACTAAACCGTGTCCCTAAGAACCTCCTTTTGACCTCCCCGAAATGAGGAAGGTAATATGTGTGTCCAGTTAAATTTCACATTTGCTGTGTACATAAGCAGGTTTAGAAATGTGAATTTTTGCCCAGCTACAGGATGTCCTGAGATCAGTATGAGAACAAGTGAGATAAATTGCGTCCAAGGAGTGTCTGCATCTTCCTAAAGAAGTTGAAAAAAAATGTCAGCTTTTACATATCTAAAGTCAGAAGAGATCTGAGTCCTATGGGAAGATTTTTGTAAAACATTCAAGAGGAAGAAACAGAAGAGTGCTTAAACTGTTGGATTGAGTTACTTACTAAAATTGCGTGTGTGTGTGTGTTGTTAAATCTCTTGGGCATTTTAGAAAATAATACCCTTCTCAAAAGAAACTGAGCAAAATATGCTTCTAGATAGTGATTCCACATAATATTTCTAAGAAGAAACAGAATTTTCTTCATTTTTTTAAAGAAATTTGCCTATGGCCTATTTACTACTCTCTTGTTACTAAAATGATTTTTTCTGAACAGTTCACAAATATGTAAATTCTATAGTTATGAAATACATAAAAAATAAACGGTGATCACAGATATATTGCATTCTAGTCCCCGCCAAGGTCCATCAGGTCAGGGGCATTTGAGCACTCTCGGGAGTCCAGGAGATGACTCCAGCTCAAGGGAGGATAGGATAGGATAGGATAGGATAGGATAGGATAGGATAGGATAGGATAGGATAGGATAGGATAGGATAGGATAGGATAGGATAGGATAGGATAGGATAGGATAGGGCTGGGGCAGGTCCTGGGAGGCGTGAGCAGCCTGTGGGACAAGGAGCCAGGTCTGGCTCACATGCTCAGGGAACAGCCGATCGCCAGCACTGGGGTCAGGAAGGAATTTTTTCCCCCGGGGCAGATTGGCACTGGTCCCCGGGGGTTTTTTGCCTTCCTCTGCAGCATTGAGCATGACCACTTTGCAGAGCTCCTCTGGGCCCTTTTGGCTCGGATCCTGCCTGCTGCTCAAGCACCAGGAAGATGGCCTCTCGTGCCCTGCAGCTGGGGGGAGGAAGGCTTTTTTTTTCCCCCAGGTGGGACGGCAAGCGTCTCCGGGGGTTTTTTGCCTTCCTCTGCAGCGCTGAGCACGGCCCCTTGCCACGGCTTCTTTGGGCCATTTGGGCTGGGTGCCTGCTGCTCCACGAGCTGGCCCTAAACTTAGCTAGAACAGCCTGCCCAAACCAGCATAGAACAGCTCACCTAAACCAACCTTAAAGAAGCTAAACCAATCTGCCTTAAAAAACTTCAATCAGCCACCAACAACCTAAACGGAACCTTAAACAATCTACAACAAATTACCTAAACCAAACAAAATAAACCAACCTAAACAATCCTAAAACAAACCTATCTAAACCAAATGATCTAAAAAAATCCTACCTAAAACAATCTAAAACTACATAAACCGGCATTTCTCAACCAACCTTAAGCAACCTAGAACCAAACAAGCTAAACAAACTGAAACCAACCAATCTTAACCTAAAATAACCATTAAACAATCTCAAACAACTTAAAACCAATCTAATAAAGGATAAAACCACCTAAAGCGACCGATCTAAACCAACCTCAAAAATACGAAACCAAATGACATAACCACACCAAAATGACCTAAAGCAAACAACCCAAAGCTAAATAGAACCACTGAAACCAGCCTACAATGACCAAGCTAAAAACCAATCTAGATCAACTCAACTTCAACAACAAAGCTAAAACACCCTAAAAAACCTCAACAACAAAAACCCAACCACCAGCCACCCTACCCCAGGCAGTGTCTCACTTGGATGTGCCTGCAGTCTTGGAAGCCTGACTACCCCAGGTTCTCCTCCTAACGGACCCTGAGCTTGTTTGGAGGTCCTCAAGCACGGCGCAGCTACCGTATAGCCTTGACCTAGCAATGGTTCGCCTCTAGCGGGGAACGTCGTCCTCTTTGAGCAAGGCGGGGAAACACGTGGAGCAGGGAAGGAGGAAGGGGACGTCTGCCGAGACAGCAGAAACAGCCCAATCGAGCCTGGTGATTAGTGGGGGGACACATGTCCCAGCGAGACTGCACTCACATCCAAAGCATCCAGACACAACCGAAAACCAACTAAACACAATGTACATCTAACCAAACCACCTAAAGCACCCTCAACAACCAATCTAAGCCACCCCAGCCTGAAGGAACCCATCTGCAAAACATGCACCGTGCATAACACTGCCCTAAACAACCTACCAGGAAATAACTAAACCAACCTAAACCAAACAACCTGAACCAACCTTAACAGAAACCCTTCAAGCGACCTAAACAATGTAAACCAAACCTGCCTAAACCAACCTACCTAAAAACACAGACACCCACCAACCCACCTAAACTGCTTACTGAAAAGAAACAACCCCAAATAACCAACCCACCCCCAACTTAAAATCATCTAAACAAACCTCAACCAAACTACAGAAAACAGCCTCAATGAAAACAGCTTCAGATAGGCCACCTACAACAACCGACGGAAGACAACTTCAACCAAAAATCACCTGCATCAAGCAACCTGAACCCACCAGCCTTCAACAACCAGCCTCTCACAACCACCCTCAAAGAACCTGCCTCAAACCAACCTCAAACGACCGCAACAAACTGAACCAAGCTACTAAAACCAGAAACCTAAACCAAACTAACACAACCAGTGCTAAAGAATCCTCAGAAAACAGCACCAACCAAAGAACCCAGCAAAACCAAGAAAAAGAAACCTCCTCAGCTAAACCACACAGAGCAGCGCTAAGAAAATCACATCAAACAACCTGAACCCACCCACCTAAACTAACCAACCCAAACCAAGCTAAACCATCAAACCGGAAACAAGCAGCTAAGACCGCCAACCTAAACCAAACTTAACAAACCTTAACCTAAAACAACCAGCCTTCAGTGACCTACGAACACACAACCTACCAACAACGTCATACAGCGTCAAACAACCACCTTCGAACAACCAGTCTCAAAAAGCCTACCAAAACCAACTCATAGAAACTGACCTACACCAACCAAACGAAACAAACTTAAAAAACCCCAACAAAACCAGAACAACAGCAATAAGAGAAACAACACCACCACCACCAAAACAAAAAAACAAACAAGGTAGAGAGAAACAGGCAAAACCCAAACAAGTTACAAACAAAGAAGGCAGATGTAGGGAACAGGATGCAGAGATGTTGCATGGGGACCCAGTGCTTTGGAGCAGCCATTGGTGTCCTGTCAGGAACAGGAAGGATTCGCAGCTGCCACTCGGCACCTCTCCCTGCGGGCAACAGCAGCGCCTGGCAGGGACCAGAGCGCTTCTCGTGCATCCCTGCCCAAGAAGCACAGCAGCAAAACAAGCTGTGGAAGGCAAAACACCTGCTTGTCATCGCTACATGTGATGCTTTGGAAAAGATCCCACAGTACCACATACCTCTTCTTTTGTGCACGGTCAGTCCCGCGCCTCATTCTCAAGGTTCTCCCTCTCCAGGAACCAGGGAAAGCTTGGCCTCTATTCCTGCTGCTGCTCTCTGCAGCTCTGGGACTTGCCTTTGCCAGCCTGCAAGGGCTGTTTGTTCAAGCTAAAGTGAAGAACGCATCAGCCTGCTCCTGGCTACACGTGGGCTTGTGTTCAGGATTGTGAGCACTGGCTCTGAAACAGAGTGAGAAATGGAGATGATATGAAATAACATAAAATTAAGTAAATTAAAAAAATAAAATAATAAAATAAAATAAAATAAAATAAAATAAAATAAAATAAAATAAAATAAAATAAAATAAAATAAAATAAAATAAAATAAAAACACTTGTATCCATTGTGTTTTGTGTCCTGGGAAGTGGTTTTTAGGGAAGAGTGAAGGAAGGGAGTGGGAAGGGGGAAGGGAAGGCAAAAGAAGGCAGAAGAGAAAAGAAATCCCTGACAGAGCCCTGAGGGCTCCATAACTGAAATTGTGCTGTTTTCACCGAAAGCGAACTGATTTTCCTCATGCAGTTAGAAACCTTTCTTTTTCACAGCTCGCACGCTCATTATTTGGAATTAGTTTGAGAACAAGAGCTAACACCCCAGCACAGAACTAATGCTTGTAATTGCTCTGGTCTGAGAGCCAAGGACATTCTGACTGCTCTGCCCAGGGATGGGACCTGCCGAGGAAGGGGGGCAGAGATGGGACAGAGCTTGGCTGACATCCAGGCTGATCAGTACAAGAATTTCATCCCATTAACATCATGCTAATTATTTAAGGAGGGAGGGGATCTCTCTCACTCTCTCGGGCTCTTTCTCTTGCGCACATAGTTTTGTTTCTTTCCTCTTTTTCTGTCAGAGCCAGGGGAGTTTTGGTGCGGGATGTTTTGTTCGGCCCTTTGCCGTTTTGCAGAGGCCTCTGGGCTTTTCTGCCTTTTTCCTTTTTTATCTCTTTGGGATCAACTGTGGGGACCAGGTGGCCCTTCCTGGGACCGGCTACTCGGTGTGGACAGAGTTTGTGAGAACTCGGTTGAGTACCTTCTATTTCTATTTTTTATACATACATATATATATATATATATATATATTTATTAGTGGTGTATTATTATTTTGTTATATTATTCCAGTGTGTTTATCTCACTCCAAGTTTCTCCTTTCCCTTTTGATTCTCTCCCCTATTGGGGAGGGTAAAGCGGGGTGGGGGTGGGTGTGAGCAGCTATCGTGGTTGTATTGCTAGCTCGAGTTAAACCACAACAAAATGGCAAAATCAGTTTAACTCAATATTTTTTTTTAGATCTGGGTAGTTTAAGGAGTCCTTTTCCATGCATGCAGGCCACACTTCAAGGCACTCTTCCCCTCTCTAGACAACCATTTCTCACTTCCCTCATGTCCAGACACCTTCACTATGATGGCAGAAGCACTCACTTATTACTTTCTCAGCAGAAGTAACTTTCAAACATGTAAAATAACCTGAGGCAGTTCTGGGGTGTTTAAAAAAATATAAGTCTTCAACCACTTATGCAAACAAACAGGATAAGATAACTAACAGGATTTTTCAAAGGGCATCTTCTGGTACTTCAGTCTGACTCCTAGATTCTAAAACAGGACATTGCAAACTGTTATTTATATATTCTCCTATTTGTTGTCCGGCATCATCTCATCCATATGTGCGGTGTTACTGTATTTCACAGAGCGGTATTGATTTCAGAAGCAACGGTTATCTCAAACGTTAAGAATTAACTGTCATTAACACATGTAGCTGTGAGCTGTTATCTAGATGCATATTATACTAACGAGATCAGAGACTTGTAATCCCTAAGAACACAGCAGCACAGGTTGAATAAGAAATCTTTGCTGATGAAGTGAACTGTCTCTGTTGCAGCTCTTAGACCTGAGATATTACTTTACACATTTAGCTACATGGGCCTCAAATGACACAAAACAACTCTCTGTCAGGACGTCACATAAGTGTGGAAGACTGTGATAGTGTGAATTATTTGTCTCAAAGCTTGCTTTCTAAAATAATATCCTTAAGGCCCGCTTGTTACAGAGAAATGCTCGCTCATGCTGCTTGCTTAATTGGGCCTGCTGTAAAGGTCTAAACACAGCGAGTTGAGGGGCAAAATGCATGATCATTGTGAATTGTTAAAACTAAAAGAATACTTGAAGCTTACATGTTAAAATTAAATAGATTGTCTTTACTCTGTCTTTAGGCATAACAATAAAATAAGATTGTTTAGCAGCGTCTGACGTCGTTTGTGTCTTAATCTCTCTCAGAATAATTTTTGAAACTTCCTGAGTCCAAAATTGGACTGGGAAGCCACACTGTGGGCAAACACCATAACTACAACATAGCTGACTTCCATAGCAGCTGCACATTGGTCTGAATTCATGTTACAATTTAGTAGGTTTATAGGTGTATGGGGATATAGCGGGAGATATGACGAGGAGATTAGTTAAATGTAAATACGCTGAAGTGACTTGCATCTGTCTGTAGAAAAAGCACGTACATCACACTCATTGTTTTACTGACTTTGTGTGCTGGATGGGTAGAACCTCTGTGAAATCAGTGGGGAAAGGCTGGAGGTCAGGCAGTCACTGATGATGAGATTCGAGTCAGTTTCTGCAGTTAAAAAATTCCTGTGCTTGAGAAGAGAAAAAATAAAATAATTAATTCATAAGTTTTTAGCACTAATTAATAAACGAGGCCTTGACTCTTTTCCTGCACTTCTCTCATGTGATCAGAAGTGGCTGGTAACTCGTATGATACGGACAGACTGGTGCACTCTATAAACCTTTTTCCTCTACTGTCTGAGGCCTTTTGATCAGAACATAATTAGAGATAAATTAAGGTTTTATTAATTTATGCCTTCGGTCTCATTCCCATACCATACTCTAAACAGATACAGTCCCCCTGCAATCACAGCATCATAATGCAATCACGTGATATGCAAATGTTGCATTATCCTACTGTGACTTAAAGACTAGGCCTTAAGATCAATAAAGCCATTGGAAGCCACTTTGCAAACTGCAATTGGAATGTTTTGCTCTTAGGCGGATGAAAATTCATCCTGAAATGCCATGGGTACCAGCATGTGGCTTTTCAATTTTATAAACATTTAATATTCTGTGATATAAAATGTTTGAAAGCAGAAAGACCACGTGCTGGTACTTGTAGCATTTCTGGATGAATGGTGTCAGGCCCTTTCCTGGACGTAAGTGATGGGCACTGAGCGAAACAGCAGATTGCATTTGCCGCCGTCCCTGTATTCATGCCCACCAGAGCTCAGGAAACTGCCAGGTGAGTCCTTGAAGGAACGGTGTCTCCAAGAGCTCCCACAAGAGCACTGCACCTCTGCCCCACTGGTGATTCAAGCTCAGACTAAGTCTGAGCCTCTTAAGTTGGATGCAAGCAAAACCCAGTCAAGTCAAATAGCTCCTGACTGTCTTCTGGTCTCCTTCACTGAAACTGGATCACAGAATCACAGAATCACAGAATGTTAGGGATTGGAAGGGACCTCGAAAGATCATCCAGTCTAATCCCACTGCCGGAACACCTAGATGAGGTTACACAGGAAGGTGTCCAGGCAGGTCTTGAATGCCTTCAGAGTTGGAGACTCCACAGATCAATCTCAAAACCCATTACTGTGTTTAATTGTTTAATTTTGCTGTCAGTGCAAGGCATCAGTCCTAAATTTAATTACACAGGTTACAACGTAAGCAAGGAAATCTCTTGCCTACTAAATTTGACACTGCTCAGCTAATAAATATGTATGTTCCTGGCATAAACAATAATACCTTAAAATATACTACAAATGAGTGTAACAAAAGAAATGGCAATATCATTGCTCAGAATAACCATCTTGAGAAATATTTAGATCTTGAATGTGTGGCTAAGCAACACCAAACTCTCTGTGAACTTAAATATTCATTTGGAAGTATCAGCAGCAGACCACTGCCTCGAGGCTTAGCACTCAGCTGAAATGACTGCAATACTTGTCATGCACTTTAGCAAGATTTTAAAGTATTTGAAGTCTACAAGCTATGAACCACTCAGAGGAGGGGAAAAAAAGTGCTGCATGCTCTAAAATCTATTTTAATGCCAAATTAATTCCTTCCACTCAAATTCCAGGTAAATGGCATCTTGACCCTGCTGTAAAGAAGAAAAATAGGTTGCATATTCTGCTGTATGTTCTCTTTTCTCCTGTACAGTGAAGTGTTAGAAGGCATAATCAGATAAATCCTAATGGCAAATCATTAGTGTCAACCACTATCATTCCATCTCTTTCAAGGGACGATGACACTTCAGAATCTGGCCATATTCTACTGATTTTTTGACAAATTTGGATGTTGGTATTAAAAGGTTGATCAGACATCAAGTGCCTTGCACTGAAGACATAACTGCAGGGTTTGAAGTGAAAACACCAATGAGTTAGTAATATGAAAAATTTATGGGACATAAAAACAGTTGCTCCAACTCATATAATGTCATAAATAGGAGATAATCAAACAGGAAGAAAGTTGGAACAGTATGAAAGGAAAAGGTCACCATGGTCATCAAACCTTCTCATGAGAGAGCCTACCCTTCTGTGAGGAGCCACACTTTGCATTTAGTTAGATCAGTACCTTTAAGCTTTGTTAGATCATTGATTCCAAATGTTATTGTGTGTGTGGTCTAAAGAGTAGATACAACAAAAGAGAGCTACAAAGCAAGTCTCATAAAACAAACACACCTACCACCTAATGTAACGTATATGTGTATGTATATGTACAGGAGAAAGCTGATGCTAAGCAGCACAATAAGCAGGTTATTCACTTCCCTGACCGTGTAACTTTCTTCTCATATGAGCTTGCTTCCCTGCCTTCCTTTACAACATATTCAAGATTTTTTAACCAATGCAGCATCCAGACGTCTTTTTATTACTCCTGACTGAATAAAACACACCAATCACTTTGTATTATCCCAAATGTGATGCACTGTTTTGAAACTGAAGTACAGATATGGGAAAAGCTTTCCCCAGACACACACAGCAAGAATGGAAATCTTTGGCTGAGGAAGTTTCGACACAGTGGGAACAATTTCAAACTGCCAGCATCCCGGGAAGAAACTCCTAACACTTACCAAGCTCTTTCCCCCGCTAAACTCTACCCAGGTTACTGCATAAGAAACCTGGAAGGGTGTTTCCAAAAGGTGGACCCAGTTTGAAGTCACTACATCTCTGCAACCACGAACTATCAACTATCCTCTCTATGTCGTCCATACAGCAGGTGAAGGGTATACTGTGCATTTATAAAAAGCTTACTAAAACCTGATAAATCATTAAACCACTTGTAATTTTTTGTGTAGTTGTAACATATTTGGCCCATCTTTTCGAAACGCTCTCTAACTTCCAGCGACCTCCTTCCCCCCAAAAAATCCAGCCCCCTCCCCACATCGCACCGCTGGAGCAAACAGCGCTCTGCCTCTGAACAAGCCCCCTCCACTTCCTCGCTGGGCGGGGGGAAAGATGGCCGAGGGTGGGCTCTTCCCCTCCACACCCCGGGGCACCCCCTGCCCCTTCCACTCGGGGCTGCGCCGCCCGCCGCCGCTTGGGCGAGCCCCGCGCCGAGGAAGCGGCGGGGGCGGCCGGGTGCCGGCGGCGGCTGCGGGGGGCCCCGGCGGTCCCGCCTCCCCTCGCTGACACTCACGGGTGCCGGGGCTGCGGGTGGGTGCCGGGGGCTCCGCGAGGCGGTCCGCTTCATTCTCCTCCTCTTCCTCCGCCTCCTCCTCCTCCTCCCCGCGGGGCCTCAGCACCGCGGACAGCGGCGGCGGGGGGCGGCTCGGTGCCCACCCGCACCAGGGCGCGCCGCGGCCGGCCCAGGGCCGAGCTCACGGAGCCCACGGCCGCCCCGCGCCGCCCGCTGCCCCCCGCCGGTCCCGCCTCTGCACGGGCAGCGGCCCCCGGCACGGCCCGAGCGCCGCTCCCCTGGCCCCACCTCCCCACACGGAAGAAAAGCTCCCGCTCCGGGCGCGGCCGAGCCCCGCCCCGCCTCACCGGGACGTTGTGTTTCTTCCCCCGCCCCACGCAAAGAGTGTGGGGAGACAGGAGGGGAAGGACCCACCCCGAGCACCCCCAGACCGGCGCGCCCTCCTCCAGCCTCCCCGGAGAGCCCCGTCCAACCCACAGGTGTCGGCTGCGGTGCGTGAGTGCCATTGGCACCAGGGAGTTCACGGCACCGTTTCAAAAGACACATTCATGCTGCTCTTCATCCTCTTCATAATGGAGCGGAAGTAAATCCAACACTTTTTGCTCTTTCTTAATGTCCTTATTTGTCGTTCAGCATTGTCTCCTGGGACCAGTCAGAGGGTTCTCTGCTCGCAGACGGAGAGGCAGCACGGTGGTATCCAGTGGACTCAGCACTGTGCGCTCTGCTCTAGCCGACCCTGCCTTGCGCAGGGGGCTTGGGCTGAATGATCTCCAGAGACACCTTCCAACCTCAACTGCTCTGTGCTATTAGACATTACAATATCATGTACCATGCTATATTGATAGCTTGTAACTGCAGAGTTTAGTACTATAGGTAGAGTCACCAACTTTAACAGCATCACTTGCAGAGGTCTTGTACAATCCAGATGCAGCTCTGAGCTGCTGGAGACTTCTATAGTGGAGTTTAATCTCGTATCCGTAAAACAGATATCGTAAAACTTTACCAGGGCACTTCAGTACCATCCTAACTGTGATAGATACTTCCTTAGATGTTTAAAACAACAGCAGAACATAGATACGCTTCCCTGAGCATATTGTCCCTGTTTCTGCACCTAACGGCTCAGCAGTACTGACTAGCAACACAAAAGTAACCGGCTGCATCCCTACCAAGAACAGAAGTCAGGTAATTGCAGCCTGTAGTCCCAGGCTTGTCTGGAAAGAATGTGCCCCTTTCCCAAGCAGTTCTGTGCCTCAGAGCTGACTGCCGCCAGCTGCTCTGCTCTCCTGTTACAGCGAGATCCCAAAGCAACTCGACACTGACGCAATAAACTGCAAATGGGAATTTCTTTGCTAGGGCGGTCTGCCTCTTCTGGATGAAAACAGTGCCACTACTGCATCGGAAAGCAAGAAAACAATGGCACACGCAGCCTGTTCTTTTTAACCCTCTGCAACCGTTCCACTAACTTTTTTTTTTTTTTGTCTCAGTGTCTCTACCTGTATTTTCTTCTTGATTCTACTTGCAGAGAAGACAGTTTCAGCACAAAGCAGCATTTCAGGGAGAGAACACGTCTTGCTCTCTGGGGATGTTGCTTGATCAGGAAGAACTTTCGATAACCACAAGAAGGAAATGGAAATCAAATGTATCAGCTTTTCCTTTAGAACAGCCCTACCTCCCATTTTCCTAAGTTTTGGTGTGTGGTAAAGGACAATTTGTTTCATGTAAACAATAATTTTTAAAAATATAATACTTTAAATTGAATGAGTAAAAGTATTAATGACATGCAGCATTGTAGAGTTATGCAATACAGGCACAAAATCTTAAGAAATACAAGAATCTAACTTGCAGCCCAACACGAAACTAAATTGCACACATGCATTGTCATTCCATCTTTAATGGTATGATCCTATGCATGCTTTTTTTTTTTTCCTCATAGCATTACCAGCCAGATCTAAATACAGCATTTCCACACAGTCTCTTCAGACAGCTACAGACACCTACTACACAGGCCCTGCACACGCAGCCTAAAGAAAAACGTACCATTTGTTCCTGAGCTGGGCTATCTCTAGGTTTTCAGGGAGTACATGACAAATAGTCAGTTTTGGTGAATCGCCAGCTAAAAGCTGCCTTACAGTCACAATGGCAATGTAATAGCAGGAGCAGTTCTCACAGAGTTAAGGACTTAGGGTCAATTATTTTTCCAAAATGCAAAACAGATGAAACAGAAGTCTGCCACAAGACGAGAGCTGAGTTCTGTTTCTAGCTCTGCCTGAAATGATCTTCTGTCACTGTAGTTCAGCCTAAATGAAAATGAGGCTATCAGATCACTGACTTCCTCATAATTTTTTAACTCCCAGTCAGATTTGTCTGAATGTAAAATGATAAAGTGCTCAAAGATGCAAAGCTAATGCAAGTTTCGTGAAAAGATTTGTGAGAATAAGTGAGCAGAACTCCTCATCACTGTGGGAAAGACTGCAGGGTTAACTTATTTCTTACCAGGCATTGGCTTGTCAATTAAAGTCCCAAATTGTCAGGAAATGAGGTTCCATGAGTTCACGGCACAGTTAACATGAGGGATATCTGCCTTCCTTCACAGAATCACAGAATCACAGAATGTCAGGGATTGGAAGGGACCTCGAAAGATCATCCAGTCCAATCCCCCTGCCAAAGCAGAACACCTAGATAGGGCTACACAGGAAGGTGTCCAGACAGGTTTTGAATGACTCCAGAGAAGGAGACTCCACAACTTCCCTGGGCAGCCTGTTCCAGTGCTCTGTCACCCTCACTGAGAAGAAGTTTCTTCTCATATTCAAGTGGAACCTCGTGTGTCCCAGGTTGTACCCGTTGCCCTTGTCTTATCATTGGTTGTCACTGAGAAGAGCCTGGCTCCATCCTCGTGACACTCACCCTTTATATATCTGTAAACATTTATGAGGTCGCCCCTCAGTCTCCTCTTCTCCAAACTAAAGAGACCCAGCTCCCTCAGCCTTTCCTCATAAGGGAGATGCTCCACTCCCTTAACCATCTTTGTTGCCCTGCGCTGGACTCTCTCCAGCAGTTCCCTGTTGTATGGGGATATAGCGGAAGATTTGGCGAGGAGGTTAGTTAAATGTAAATGTGCTCAAGTGACTTGCACCTGTCTGTAGAAAAAGCACATACATCACACTAATTCTTTTACTGACCTTGTGTGCTGGATGAGTAGAACCTCTGTGTTAGATAACATAGGCCTGTGAGAAGCTCTAGGCACCTTATCACTATGTCTGAGATTCCTGCTTTGTTGTGAGAAAGAGCGGGAGGCTGCGCCTGCCTGAAGCCTTGAAATACAGGCGAGCTCAGCAGGCCCAGCGATCTTCCAGCAGGGCTGAACTGACCAGTGCCTGTGTCCCCGCTGGTGTCACCTCTGCCTGGGAGCTCAGGTGTGGCTTCGGAGATCCCTCAGTAGAGACATTACTAAAATAAAACTTGCTCTTTACAATGCATCCGTGGCCTCTGGCTCTTCTTGCGATGTGCTTGTGTATGTGTACACAGTCAGTTCTTTGCTTTCTTCACAGGAAAGTGCAATGCTGCCTGGCTCCCTGCTGCCTGTAGAAGGGTTCAGGCTCTATCACTTGTTGGACTGTGCATAGCACTAGAAGTTGACAGGAGGAAACCACCTTCCCAGTCCAGCGCCAGTCTGGGGAAGAATGAGTGACTGGAGAAATGCTTCATGAAAGGAAGCATGTTCTTTGTCCTTTTAGAAATGAACTGTAGCGTTTCTAGACAGAGTTGTTTCCTTGAAGTGAATAACAGAGACAAAAGCCAAAATGTGTGTTCTCTGGGAACTCATTTCTGTTTTGTAAAGCGTTGTCTGTCTGCTTGTCTGGCAGTAACTGACTTCATCTGCTGGGAGAGTAAGATCATATTGAATATAAAAACCGCTTTTGTGGTCAACCCTGAAGTCTCCATCTGCTAAAATGTTGTAAAACAAGAACTGTCGCGTATGGGTTTGTAGAACTCAAACAGAAAATCGTGTTTATCTATCTTTCATAGCTGGTTCCTGGAGAAGAAGGACCTGAAGTATGAATTCAACAGTTATCATCTACAAAGACATGTTTTATGTAGGTGTATAATCTAAACAGAGCTTTTGGGGTGTGGGTGGGTTTTGGTGTGGGTTGTTTTGCTTTGTTTACAAGCTCTTGCAGCTGACATTTGATAAAAGGTGAGCAGTTCCTATTCTGGGAATGTGCGTTGCTAATGAGAATACTGACTTTGTATGTCGAACTCATGGCTTCTTGTAAAGACACACTGATCTCTTCTGAATCAAAGACTTTCTTTTTGTTAGTTATTGTGTTCTGTTCTGTAAGTGCACAAGCCATAGGTAGTTTCCTGACTGGTTGATGGAATGGACAAATAATAGTTGTTTTTCAGCTGCTCTAAGCCTTTTGTTTTTCAGTGTCTGGTGCGTTTGCTTATGGCCCAGGTCTGTAGAAATCACCAGTTGTGAGCTGGTGTTGCTCTTCTTTGGGGTACAGGCAGATACTAAGCTGGATCATGTGTTTAAACATATCTTCAGGCTGTATCACCAGAAACCATGTGATAAAATGCTGTAAAATTCTGGCAGCTCCTCCAAGTGGATGCATCTGTGTGGTGCTCAGCAGCCTTTGGTTCTGCTGGCTTCGAGGTTCAGCTCTCTTGGACTTCTTTTGCTTGGTAGCTCCACTTTCTTGTAGTGAAGGCACCGGAATGGTATTTGGCAAGTGAGGACAGACAGACCAGACCCAGTTCATGTTCAAGGGGTTAAAAATGAAAACTGGAGCAAACCTAAAAGAGGGCTGGTGTTAAATCTTCTTCATGTCAGTGGTGATTCTGCTTTCACCACCAGGTGGCGCTGTGTGTATTTAATTGCACTGGGAGCTGCCTGTGCCTGCCTGTGTAGTTCAGAGCAGTCATTAGAGGAAATGTTCTTCTGGCTGCGTCTGTTCTCCTGTGATATTAAAAACTTGAGAGATATTGGGAGCAGCTACTACTTTAGGAGAATTTCTATGAAGTAAGGAATTGCTGGTTTTATTTTGTCAGCATGGACAAGAAAAGAACTGATTCTAACTCATGTCCACTGCAGCTTATGCTTCCATGATCCACTGCTCCACTCATCACTGTGCATAAATGTCTTTGGAGAGGAATGGCAGGTGCTGGCTCTTCCCATGGACAAGTAGGGTGCTGTGTGGGCTCCCAGGGACAGGACACGCTTTGCCTTCCCGTCTCCAGAAGAAAGAAGAGTTGAAGAAGGGGCCTCAGGAGCGAGAGACTGCAAAGAAGTTGCTGCACTAGATCCATTTTTCTTCATTTATCTGTCAGAAAAGCTGCGTTCTGCTCACTGTGTCTTAGCTCAAAATACAGTGAGAGCTTCTTGCTTGAGCCTGCTAAAGGAGAAAAACCCTTCCCTATCTCAGGGAGCGTGCGACTTTTGACTCGCTTGTTCTGAATCTATGAGCTGCAGGTACCATGTTCAGATTGTGTGGTGACAATCTATACCACTGACTCCCTGAATGGGTTTTCATTTCTGACCCTATTTCCTTCTCCAGCATTTTTCACTATATAAAGAAAAAAAAATATTTTTAGAAAAAAATTAGATTGGATTGGGACATCATGTTGATTTTGGTCCCAAAGACTTTGTTTGCTAGAAATAAGTTGAGTCTTCATCAGATCACTGCAGAGATTTCTAGCCAGTGTAGAACTATTGCATTATGTTGTTTTTAACACGATTCAATGCATGTTCCAGTGTGTGCATTTAACTTCTACTTCACTCAGTATTTTGAAAACAGCCTTAAACTGAAGAGAGCTTTCAAGCTTGGGAGAGAAAAAGAGCAGATCTTGACTCCAAGGTCTGCGGACATCACTCTAAAGACAGTTTCTGTGCATCCAAATGCTGTTAATCCTTGATAATATGATGGTTGTGTGATGGCTACGGAAACACACAGAGGGGCAGCAATGAGGAAAGAAGAACCTTTAAAGATAGTCTGGTGTTGCTCACATCCCAAAGGAGGATGATCAGTTTTCCGTGTCATTCCTTACAAATGCTTGTCTAATTTATTCTTTAAAAATTCCTTTAATGTTACTCCTGTTGCAAAGGTTGCTGCATACCCTAAGTTTTTCAGGTGTTTAACTTAAGCCTCATAATTCTGTGTCCTGTGTGCAGTGGATGTACACAAAAGTTTTTCTTCATAGCTACCTTTTACATGTTTAAACACACTTGTTTCTCTTCACTATTGCCCTTTACAGGTTAAGCAGCTGGTTTTCGATTTGCACTTTGAAGTCGGACTTTTGTTCCCCTTTGGACTTTCTGTAGAATCCCAGAGGTTGTACTACACCCTTCTCAAAAGTCAAGACATCATCTGCAGGGTTCAACAGCTAATCTGTGCAAATACAATGCTGCAAAAATAATGCGTGGCTGTACCTACTGAAGTGTCATGTGTGATGAGTCGTCACTGGGTGTTTTAATTAGTGAGAAATGGTACATAAAAACTAGGTGACAGAAACAGGACATGAGGCTGGCCTACTGTTCTTCAAGCTTGCGGTGCAGCTCTGTGGGCTTTGGATGACTAAAGGAAAGCAGCAGGCACAGGAGAGAGCTGCTGCTGGATCTTAATGAAAGATGGTAAATGATTTGGAGAGATGTTTTCAAAGTCAGAAATGCAAGTCAGGAGCCCAGTTCCAACTTGCCTGTGAAATCACTGTGTACTTCCCTTGCTTGTGTAACTTTGTGTATTGTCCAGAAGCTTTCATTTCAATGTTAAGAAAGTTACAGTTGTCTGATAGGTGATGTAATGATCTCGTAATAACAGCTATAATGAAAGTAATGGAAAATGTCAGTATTCAAAACAGAGCCATGATAAATTATTAATGAACTTATACAACTGTTGCTTACCGTACCTTCCATGTTACAGCTGTCGTTAGGCATTGATGCTGTTTCCTCAGAGTTCGAGCTGTAGTATCTGATTTTTGTTTCAGGGTGTGTTCTGAAGCTGCTGATGGCAATGCCTTTGGCTACAAAGTGTAGCAAATATTTTGTGGATTATCAGTCTGAGCAGCAGTCAAACAGCATTCTTTTCAAATCACTAAGGAAGAAAGTTGTACCAGTTCATCTCAGTTCCCTAATGCCAAAGGTCTTTTTCACATCTATTGATCCTTTTGTATTTTGTTCCTTCTTTAAGGTCAGTTGATGCCTGGAGGGAACTGTCACATCTTTGAAAACTCCTTGTAGCTACGGAAAAGAGATTTGATGACTTCCTCGAGTGATAAGTAGACACTGAAGAAATGATATGCTGCTCATCTCTAAGTCAGAAATAGGAATTAGGAAGGAATGTCTTACTGGAAAATAAAATAGGACCGGGCCCCTTGAGACAGAAATATGTTGATGAAATCGTGTAGTGTTATTAACCAAGACATAGTGACTCTTTGGCCAGGAAACAAACAGATCCTATGCTAAAATAGTGTTTGTTCCAGGTAATTCACGTCAGTCTCTCCAAGCAATGGATCTACTTTGCAAGTGAGAAAAGATAGACCTAAATATTGAAACAATAAGGGCTGTTTTTCTTCCCCCGGATCAAAACTGACACAGCAGAGCCCATGTAGTTTTCAAATCAGTAGCAGCGCCTTCACCTACTTGCTATCATACAGAGCAGAATCTGTACTTTCTCCTTCTGTATGGCTCTTGGAAGAAACTTGGTTGCACTTGTTCACTTGTTCACTTGTTGCTAAGAACGGGATGTTGATCAAGTGCAACTGTAGCAAATACTTGATTTGCTTAAACAATTTAGAATTTTCCTGTGTTGATTCTCATCAGAAAAAATTAAAACATGAAAAAAACAATACTTTAAGGATTAAACTATAAGATTGTTTTAAACAAAAAGAACATCATAGTTTTATAGAAAGTAATTTTTTATTTTCATAGCACTTTGAAGTGAGGTAAAATAGCTGTCTGTAAGCACAATTTTGAAACAAAAGCTATGTCATCTCTGTTATTCTTTTTGCGGCCTTCTAAATGAAAAGTCTGTGTGAACTCTTGTTATCTGTGTTCTAGAAAACTGATCTGCTTTGCAAGCTGAGATGATTCTGAGGCAGAACAAAGCATGAGAGACATGGTCTTCTCATTATTGTATAGTTTAAGCATACTATGTAACAGCCAAATCTTTTTGTGATTTAAAAACTTCATTTAACTACATAAAGGATGAATGTGCTGCATGAATAGTTTCTTGTGTTCAAGCATATTGCCAGTGTTTTACTACTGAGAGAAATCCTAGCAACTGCAAACAACTAGATAATTCATCAGAAGCCAAACATATATGTATCTCAAATAATTTTTGTATCACAGCTAGTCTAATGCATTAACTTTTTATGTTGGGAGATTTTCTATAATAATCTATTTCTTGTTTCATGGGATAGACAATGACCAAGTTTCTTGAAATATCTAAAATGAAATGTTGGATGAGAATAGAATAGCGACAGAACCATTTTTAAGTGCCTATGCGATATTATAGATTGTCTTCAAGTTCGCAGAGAAAAGGATACTTTGGTTATGATAACAAAATATTTCTCTTCCACATCTGTAAGCTATACTAATTATTTCACACTTGGAAGCTTAAAAGATCCTGAGAAGTTTATTTCAACCTCTTAAGAAAGGCTTCTTGGCTAACATGGTATTTTTCCATTTGTGTGGTCTAGATTAACTCGTATCATTCTCAACGACAACTGTCGAGGTGAAAGTTTTATTTTCACGTATCCTGGGTATCAGAAATGATAGGCATAAGTAAATTGTCAGAGGTTTGAATTTACAAGTGTACTGAAGCTTTTAAGTGCCTGATTCAGGTTTAAGAGCAGAAGAAACCCTACTGAACTCAAGCGGGACCATGTTTTTGTGAAGCAGCAAATCTGGTTTCAGTACACTCAACACTCATTTAGAAATGCTGTAACTACATGGTGCAAAGCAGTGAAATCTTGTGAAGTTGCTCTTCTAACATTTTTTGTGAATAAATTTTGAGTGAGCAATTTCTCCTGGGAAACTCTCTGATGGATCATGTACTGTTTCCTCCCCCACAAAGCGTAAGAACTGTCATAAATATCAGATTGTAAATTCTGGCTCAATCAAAAGAAATTTGCTTAAACCTTGTCAACAGGAAATTTCAACTTTTAGGTGATCCGAGTAGTGCACAGACCTGATAATAATAAAAATTGAACTACAGTTTCCACACTCCATTGGAGTGAAGCCAGAATGTACAGTACTTCCACATCCAGCTTAGCTGTAACCAACTGGTTTTGCCATATTGTAAGTAATTATTTTTATCTTATGTTGAGTTTCAAAGTTATTATGAATAGTAAGCTGTGTGTATACCATAATGCAGGATGTTTAGTAAGTTGAAGTGAATGTTTTCTAGCAGCACAAGAAGAAAATGACGTCTAGCATAGCATTATAATTGAACCCCAAAATCGTGACATGAGAATTTTGCCAGGGAGTATTTGTAACAGAAATCCACGATACTGCCGAATCACCTGTTTTCGTCACAAGTGAAGATGTCAGTTTTCAGTAAGATGTGGCTAAATGAAACACGTAGGCAAGAAAGCATCTTTTATTGAACACAGAGGAATTAATATTAAACTGAAGTCAAGTTTTCACATAAAAATTCACTGTGCTTGTTCTTGAGGTTTTGGATTACATAAGAAGGAAAGGCATGTGTCCCGTTAAGTCAACAGGCTTTTTCTAAGGTGTGTACTGAAAGACCATATATTTCTTGCTCCAAGGTTAAATTAGCATCTCATGCAGACAACAGAGGCAGCTTTAAAAGTGAAATCCTTCAGTTTCATGCTCCAAGTCATCGATGCTGCTAAGTCTTCTAAATTGTTGAAATTTACACCAAATTTAAAGCTAATAGTTTCCTCTTGCGAAGGTTTAATTGTACCTTGGGGAAAAGTTGCTTCCCTTTGAGATTAAAAGGGAAATACTTCTATGGACAACAGCTGCATTAAATGTAAACTTCTCAGCCATGTATGCTGGCTGCAGGACCTGTGCTAATCTATAGAAAAGCAAACAAATTCAGTGAGTTTTCTCTGCAGACCAAAATGATGTGAAATTTTACTAATTTTACAAAAATGACATTTCTCAGTTACCCGTAACAATGTTTGTTGTCTCACGTTAAACATTTAGCTGAAAGTAAGCTGCTGTTCTCTGCCAAACTCTGGTTGTCCTCTGCACCAAGAGTGGGATCAGGGGCAAGAACTGTCTGGTCAGGAACCTTGGTCAGAGCTGTGGATGTGAAGCTCTTGGGGAAGAGCTGTTTTAGCTTAATCCATGATCCTCCTTAACAAACGGGAAACAGCACTTTACTTGCAACTGATTTTTGTGATGTTTCTTTTCCCCATCTTTCTCTTTATATTTCTGACATGCTGGAGTCTCCCAGAGGATGGGATGGTGTCATGAGCGCTCAGGCAGAGTATATCCACTTTAGTTCAAATAATTGGTATGTGTTTCCTAGGTTGCTGCCTATAAAAAGCACTTAACTATGGCAATAGTCCCTAGTGACAAGTGGATGGGTTTGTTGGTTTAATTAAACCTCTCTTGCGCTCCTGATTTCCCCACCTTATCCCCCATCAAGCTTATATAAAAAAATCAAGTAACAAGGCAGTCTAGAAATGGAAATGTGAGTTTTAAGGCAAGAGGAACCGTCATTTAATCTGCACTCCAGGAGGCCATGAAGGAGGTTTGTGTCAAGCAATTGCTAAATCAGACTTTGTGTGATGGCTGTTTATTATGGTAATGATTAGGGATGAACCAAAATTACATGATGGCTGTGCAAGTGTAAAGAAGTAGCTGAATTTCTGTGGTCTATTTGTTCTGGATACACATTGTTTAATGCACGTGTATAGCTAATATTCACATACTTAAGTAGTGAATTGTTCTAGCTTGTGTCTACAGACTGTCAATGACTCAGTGCTGAATGTGGTGAATATTCTGAGAAATTAGTGCTGAAATTCTGAACTTGCGGAAGAGAGATACCATCTTGAAGTATTTCTTCAAACGGAAGACATCCACTAATACTTCAAGTGCCGTTTAATCTGAATGTTACATTGTGGCAGTTTCTTTTGCTATCATAGCGTAACATTAGGATGGTGTTTCATTTTTTTCACAGATATTTCGCAGCTCACAAAGAATGGAAAGCTCAGGAAGACAAAAGCACAAAAGCTTTATTTTGTACATGAACATCTATAAGAAAGCAGTTGGAAAACATCCAGTGGCAAACATATCTTTGCAATATATCTTTACTCCTCTTTGGTTATTTATCTCTCTTCTCTTAGTTCTGCAAAACCTTCCAAGCATTTAAATTGTCTACTCTGTGTGTATTGATTTGTGCATTCATCATCTTAAATTACATGTGCATAACACAGAGTTGTTTTGTGTCATTTGAGGCTCATGTTGCTAAATGTGTAAAGTAATATCTCGGGTCTAAGAGCTGCAACATAGTTCACTTCATTAGCCAAGATTTCTTATTCAGCCTATGCCACTATGTTCTTAGGGATTACGAGTCTCTGATCTCGTTAGTATAATATGCATCTAGACAATAGCTCACAGCTATTTGTGTTAGAGGAAATGACAGTTTATTCTTAACATTTGAGATCACCATTGCTCCTGAAATCAATACAACTCTGTGAAATACAGTAATAGCACACATATGGATGAGATGTTGCCAGACAACAAATAGGCAGAATAGAAAAATAAAAGTTTGCAACGTCCTGTTGTAGAATCTAGGAATCAGACTGAAGTATCAGAAGACGCCTTTTGAAAAATCCTGTTAGTTATCTTATCCTGTTTGTTTGCAAAAGTGGTTAAAGACTTATATTTTTTTAAACACCCCAGAACTGCCTCAGGTTATTTTACATGTTTGAAAGTTACTTCTGCTGAGAAAGTAATAAGTGAGTGCTGCTGCCATCACAGTGAAGGTGTCTGGACATGAGGGAAGTGAGAAATGGTTGTCTAGAGAGGGGAAGAGTGCCTTGAAGTGTGGCCTGCATGCAGGGAAAAGGACTCCTTAAACTACCCAGATCTAAAACAATATTGAGTTAAAATGGTTTTACCATTTTGTCGTGGTTTAACTCGAGCTAGCAATACAAACACAAGAGCCACTCATTCACTCCATCCTCCCGCCCACTCCCCAATAGAGAATGAAAAGAGAAGGAAGAAACTTGGATAGATAAACACAGTGTAATAAAATAACAAAATACTAATATACTACTAGTAAATACATATATAAATAGAACTAAAAGGTACTCAAGCCAATTCTCAGAAACTCTGTCCACACCGAGTAGCCGGTCCCAGGAAGGGGCACCTGGTCCCCACAGTTGATCCCAAAGAGATAAAAAAGGAAAAAGGCAGAAAAGCCCAGAGGCCTCTGCAAAACGGCAAAGGGCCCAACAAAACATCCCACACCAAAACTCCCCCGGCTCTGACAAAATAGAGCGAAGAAAAAAAACTATGCACACAAGAGAAAGTGCCTGAGAGAGTGAGAGATCCCCTCCCTTCTTAAATAATTAGCGTGATGCTAATGGGATTAAATTCTTGTATTGCTCAGCCTGAATGTCAGCCAAGCTCCGTTCCATCTCTGCCGCTCTTCCTCGATACATATGTTAAATGTTAGGATTAGAAAACCAGGAATAAGTAGGATTCATGTCCTTAGTAGGATACATCTTCTCTCCTTCTCCCTCTCTCTCTCCCTTCCCTTCCCTTCCCTTCCCTTCCCTTCCCTTCCCTTCCCTTCCCTTCCCTTCCCTTCCCTTCCCTTCCCTTCCCTTCCCTTCCCTTCCCTTCCCTTCCCTTCCCTTCCCTTCCCTTCCCTTCCCTTCCCTTCCCTTCCCTTCCCTGCCCTGCCCTGCCCTGCCCTGCCCTGCCCTGCCCTGCCCTTCCCTTCCATCTCTCTTCCCTAAAAACTGCATTCAAGGACACAAAACACAATGGATACAAGTGTTTCTATTTCTATTTATTTTATTTTATTTTATTTTATTTATTTTATTTTATTATTTTATTTTTATTATTTTTATTTTTTATTATTAGTTATTTTTATTTTATATTTTGTTTTCTTGTTAATTTATTAATTTACTTTATTTTCTGTTATTTCATGTCATGTTATTTCATGTCATATTATTTCCATTTCTGATTCTGTTTCAGAGGCAGTGCTCACAATCCTTAACACAAGCCCATGTGTAGCCAGGAGCAGGTTGATGCATTCTTCAGTTCAGCTTGAACAAACAGCCCTTGCAGGCTGGCAAAGGCAAGTCCCAGAGCTGCAGAGAGCAGCAGCAGGAATAGAGGCCAAACTTTCCCTGCTTCCTGAAGAGGGAGAACCTTGAGAATGAGGCGCGGGACTGACCATGCACAAAAGAAGAAGAAGAAGAAGATGATGATGACAGGTGTGGCACCATGGGATGTCTTCCAGAGCTACGTGACACGTAGCGATGACGAGCAGACTGTTTGCCTTCCGCAGCTTGTTTTGCTGCCGTGCTTCTTGGGCAGGGATGCACGAGGAGCGCTTTGGTCCCTGCCAGGCGCTTGTGTTGCCTGCAGGGAGAGGTGCCGAGTGGCAGCTGCGGATGTTGCAGCCGGGCTGGAGCCCTTCCAAGCAGGGGCTGTTTTGGTGGAGGGAGGTTTTTGGTTTTGGTAGCTTGGTTGAGGTTGTTGAGGTGGTTTGAGGCAGGTTCTTCTTTGAGGGTGGTTGTGGGAGGCTGGTTGTTTAAGGTTGGTGGGTTTAGGTAGCTTGATGTAGGTGATTTTTGGTTGAAGTTGTCTTCCTTTGGCTATTTTAGGTGTGGTATGTGAAGTTGATTTTGTTGAGGTCGTTTTCAGTGGTTTGTTTGAGGTTGGTGTAGGTGGTTTGATTGAGGTCATTTTGATGATATGAGGTTGGGTGGTTTAGGCAGGTTATTTGAGGCTGGTTTGATTTGTTTCTGTTTGTTTTCAGTAGGCAGTTTAGGCAGGTTGGTGGATGTCTGTGTTTTTAGGTAGGTTGGTCTAGGTAGGTTTGGTTTCCATCATTGAGGTTGCTTGAAGGGTTTGTGTTGAGGTTGGTTCAGGTTGTTTGGTTGAGGTTGGTTTAGTTTTTTTTAGGTAGGTTGGGTTAGGTGATTTGATGACATCAGGCTGTTGGAGGTTGTTGAGGTGTTTTCTGGTGGTTTAGGTTGAATAGGTGGTCTAGTTTGGATTTCTTGGTAGATTTGGTAATGATCGTTTGGTGGTTGAGGTTCTTTTGGGCATTTGACTTAGGTTGTTTGGGTTGTTTGGGGTTTGTTGTTTTCAGTTGTTTTGTGCTGTCTGAGGCTGTTCGTGTGTTTGTAGGTTGTCTGTTTCTCAGAGGCTTCATATTGTTGAAGCTGGGTTCTTGGAGGTCATTGAAAGTTGTTTGTTTTTTGGTTTCGGTTGGTTGCTTGAGGTTGATCAAGGTTGGTTCAGGTAGTATGTTGTAGATCGTTGAAGGTTCTTTTTAGGTTGTTGATGGCTGGTTGTGTGAAGATTTTGAAGCTAGATTGGTTTAGGCTCTTGAATGTTGGTTGATTGTTTGCAGACGTTCAAGGTTGGTTTAGGTGAGTTGTTCTATGCTGGTTTGGGCAGGCTGTTCTAGCTAAGTTTAGGGCCAGCTCGTGGAGCAGCAGGCACCCAGCCCAAATGGCCCAAAGAAGCCGTGGCAAGGGGCCGTGCTCAGCGCTGCAGAGGAAGGCAAAAAACCCCCGGAGACGCTTGCTGTCCCACCTGGGGGAAAAAAAAAGCCTTCCTCCCCCCAGCTGCAGGGCACGAGAGGCCATCTTCCTGGTGCTTGAGCAGCAGGCAGGATCCGAGCCAAAAGGGCCCAGAGGAGCTCTGCAAAGTGGTCATGCTCAATGCTGCAGAGGAAGGCAAAAAACCCCCGGGGACCAGTGCCAATCTGCCCCGGGGGAAAAAATTCCTTCCTGACCCCAGTGCTGGCGATCGGCTGTTCCCTGAGCATGTGAGCCAGACCTGGCTCCTTGTCCCACAGGCTGCTCACGCCTCCCAGGACCTGCCCAAGCCCTGTCCTGTCCTGTCCTGTCCTATGCTATCCTCCCTTGAGCTGGAGCCATCTCCTGGACTTGGGAGAGTGCCCAAATGCCTCTGATCTTATGGACCTTGGGGGCAAGAATGCTTCCTGTGCCTGGTGGGACACCAGTGGGTGTTCCAAAGCACTGCAACCCCTTGCAACCCCTCTACATCCTATTTCTTACAGCTCCTGAGCCTGGCTCCACAGGGGATGAAGATGGTGAGCTCTGCAGTGCTCCTCCAGAAGAAATTTTCTTGGTCTCTCCACTGCTATCCAGCTGAAAAGGATTTCCAGCCATCAGATGAGTTTGGAAGGTGGCCCTGGCAGCAGATTGCCTTGCAGTGGAGAACCTCCAGCAGCCTCATGCAAGGTCTTCCTCCTTCAGCCCCTGCCCTGTGATGCCACCAGCTCCTCAAGTGCTTCCTCCGGGAGGTGTTGGGGCTGCCCCCGGGCCAGCTCTGGCAGTGGACGCGGGAGCCGGCTGCTCCTTTTGATCCTGCCCAGGGCATTGTGAGCTCTGTGTTGCTGCGTGCTGGCATTGTGACACTCGGGTGACAGAGCCCCACGTGTGAAGCCCCGCCCGCAGCAGCCCTGCTTATCTTCCAAAAATCAAATAGCATTTGCATAGTCAGTGCTTTGCCCTATTGGCTGATCTCTCCCTGTCCTCCTTCACAAGAACTGAAAAGTTACTGGGTTTTGCTGCACTCTTGCCATCTGGTGGAGGGAAAGGGCATCCCGTTGCAGTTGGCACTTCTCCTCGGCAGGCAAATGTTTGTGCTCTCAGGCAGGGAACAGCCCTGGCGGCTGAACCTTGTCACCAGGAAAGCCAATGGCATCCTGGGGTGCATTAGAAGGGGGGTGGTTAGCAGGTCGATAGAGGTTCTCCTTCCCCTCTACTCTGCCCTGGTGAGACCGCACCTGGAATACTGTGTCCAGTTCTGGGCTCCTCAGTTCAAGAAGGACAGGTGTGTACACATACGCAGGCACGTTGCAAGATGAACCAGAGGCCACTGATGCATTGTAAAGAGCAAGTTTTATTTTAGTAATCTCTCTACTGAGGGATCTCCGAAGCCACACCTGAGCTCCCAGGCAGAGGTGACACAGGCGGGGACACAGGCGCTGGTCAGTTCAGCCCTGCTGGAAGATCGCTGGGCCTGCTGAGCTCCCCTGTATTTCAAGGCTTCAGGCAGGCGCAGCCTCCCGCTCTTTCTCACAACAAAGCAGGAATCTCAGACACAGTGATAAGGTGCCTAGAGCTTCTCACAGGCCTATGTTACCTAACACAGAGGTTCTACTCATCCAGCACGCAAGGTCAGTAAAGGAATTAGTGTGATGTATGTGCTTTTTCTACAGACAGGTGCAAGTCACTTGAGCACATTTACATTTAACTAACCTCCTCGCCAAATCTTCCGCTATATCCCCATACAACAGGGAACTGCTGGAGAGAGTCCAGCGCAGGGCAACAAAGACGGTTAAGGGAGTGGAGCATCTCCCTTATGAGGAAAGGCTGAGGGAGCTGGGTCTCTTTAGTTTGGAGAAGAGGAGACTGAGGGGCGACCTCATAAATGTTTACAGATATATAAAGGGTGAGTGTCACGAGGATGGAGCCAGGCTCTTCTCAGTGACAACCAATGATAAGACAAGGGCAACGGGTACAACCTGGGACACACGAGGTTCCACTTGAATATGAGAAGAAACTTCTTCTCAGTGAGGGTGACAGAGCACTGGAACAGGCTGCCCAGGGAAGTTGTGGAGTCTCCTTCTCTGGAGTCATTCAAAACCTGTCTGGACACCTTCCTGTGTAGCCCTATCTAGGTGTTCTGCTTTGGCAGGGGGATTGGACTGGATGATCTTTCAAGGTCCCTTCCAATCCCTGACATTCTGTGATTCTGTGATTCTGTGAAGGAAGGCAGATATCCCTCATGTTAACTGTGCCGTGAACTCATGGAACCTCATTTCCTGACAATTTGGGACTTGAATTGACAAGCCAATGCCTGGTAAGAAATAAGTTAACCCTGCAGTCTTTCCCACAGTGATGAGGAGTTCTGCTCACTTATTCTCACAAATCTTTTCACGAAACTTGCATTAGCTTTGCATCTTTGAGCACTTTATCATTTTACATTCAGACAAATCTGACTGGGAGTTAAAAAATTATGAGGAAGTCAGTGATCTGATCGCCTCATTTTCATTTAGGCTGAACTACAGTGACAGAAGATCATTTCAGGCAGAGCTAGAAACAGAACTCAGCTCTCGTCTTGTGGCAGACTTCTGTTTCATCTGTTTTGCATTTTGGAAAAATAATTGACCCTAAGTCCTTAACTCTGTGAGAACTGCTCCTGCTATTACATTGCCATTGTGACTGTAAGGCAGCTTTTAGCTGATGATTCACCAAAACTGACTATTTGTCATGTACTCCCTGAAAACCTAGAGATAGCCCAGCTCAGGAACAAATGGTACGTTTTTCTTTAGGCTGCGTGTGCAGGGCCTGTGTAGTAGGTGTCTGTAGCTGTCTGAAGAGACTGTGTGGAAATGCTGTATTTAGATCTGGCTGGTAATGCTATGAGGAAAAAAAAAAAAGCATGCATAGGATCATACCATTAAAGATGGAATGACAATGCATGTGTGCAATTTAGTTTCGTGTTGGGCTGCAAGTTAGATTCTTGTATTTCTTAAGATTTTGTGCCTGTATTGCATAACTCTACAATGCTGCATGTCATTAATACTTTTACTCATTCAATTTAAAGTATTATATTTTTAAAAATTATTGTTTACATGAAACAAATTGTCCTTTACCACACACCAAAACTTAGGAAAATGGGAGGTAGGGCTGTTCTAAAGGAAAAGCTGATACATTTGATTTCCATTTCCTTCTTGTGGTTATCGAAAGTTCTTACTGATCAAGCAACATCCCCAGAGAGCAAGACATGTTCTCTCCCTGAAATGCTGCTTGGTGCTGAAACTGTCTTCTCTGCAAGTAGAATCAAGAAGAAAATACAGGTAGAGACACTGAGACAAAAAAAAAAAAAAGTTAGTGGAACGGTTGCAGAGGGTTAAAAAGAACAGGCTGCGTGTGCCATTGTTTTCTTGCTTTCCGATGCAGTAGTGGCACTGTTTTCATCCAGAAGAGGCAGACCGCCCTAGCAAAGAAATTCCCATTCGCAGTTTATTGCGTCAGTGTCGAGTTGCTTTGGGATCTCGCTGTAACAGGAGAGCAGAGCAGCTGGCGGCAGTCAGCTCTGAGGCACAGAACTGCTTGGGAAAGGGGCACATTCTTTCCAGACAAGCCTGGGACTACAGGCTGCAATTACCTGACTTCTGTTCTTGGTAGGGATGCAGCCGGTTACTTTTGTGTTGCTAGTCAGTACTGCTGAGCCGTTAGGTGCAGAAACAGGGACAATATGCTCAGGGAAGCGTATCTATGTTCTACTGTTGTTTTAAACATCTAAGGAAATATCTATCACAGTCAGGATGGTACTGAAGTGCCCTGGTAAAGTTTTATGATATCTGTTTTACGGATACGAGATTAAACTCCACTATAGAAGTCTCCAGCAGCTCAGAGCTGCATCTGGATTGTACAAGACCTCTGCAAGTGATGCTGTTATAGTTGGGGACTCTACCTATAGTACTAAACTCTGCAGTTACAAGCTATCAATATAGCATGGTACATGATATTGTAATGTCTAATAGCACAGAGCAGTTGAGGTTGGAAGGTGTCTCTGGAGATCATTCAGCCCAAGCCCCCTGCGAAAGGCAGGGTCGGCTAGAGCAGAGCGCACAGTGCTGAGTCCACTGGATACCACCGTGCTGCCTCTCTGTCTGCGAGCAGAGAACCCTCTGACTGGTCCCAGGAGACAATGCTGAACGACAAATAAGGACATTAAGAAAGGGCAAAAAGTGTTGGATTTACTCCCGCTCCATTATGAAGAGGATGAAGGGCAGCATGAATGTGTCTTTTGAAACGGTGCCGTGAACTCCCTGGTGCCAATGGCACTCACGCACCGCAGCCGACACCTGTGGGTTGGACGGGGCTCTCCGGGGAGGGTGGAGGAGGGCGCGCCGGTCTGGGGGTGCTCGGGGTGGGTCCTTCCCCTCCTGTCTCCCCACACTCTTTGCGTGGGGCGGGGGAAGAAACACAACGTCCCGGTGAGGCGGGGCGGGGCTCGGCCGCGCCCGGAGCGGGAGCTTTTCTTCCGTGTGGGGAGGTGGGGCCAGGGGAGCGGCGCTCGGGCCGTGCCGGGGGCCGCTGCCCGCGCAGAGGCGGGACCGGCGGGGGGCAGCGGGCGGCGCGGGGCGGCCGTGGGCTCCGTGAGCTCGGCGCTGGGCCGGCCGCGGCGCGCCCTGGTGCGGGTGGGCACCGAGCCGCCCCCCGCCGCCGCTGTCCGGGCCCCGCCGCCGCTGTCCGCGGTGCTGAGGCCCCGCGGGGAGGAGGAGGAGGAGGCGGAGGAAGAGGAGGAGAATGAAACGGACCGCCTCGCGGAGCCCCCGGCACCCACCCGCAGCCCCGGCGCCCGTGAGTGTCAGCGGGGGGAGGCGGGACCGCCGGGGCCCCCCGCAGCCGCCGCCGGCACCCGGCCGCCCCCGCCGCTTCCTCGGCGCGGGGCTCGCCCAAGCGGCGGCGGGCGGCACAGCCCCGAGTGGAAGGGGCAGGGGGTGCCCCGGGGTGTGGAGGGGAAGAGCCCAGCCTCGGCCATCTTTCCCCCCGCCCAGCGAGGAAGCGGAGGGGGCTTGTTCAGAGGCAGAGCGCTGTTTGCTCCAGCGGTGCGATGTGGGGAGGGGGCTGTTTTTTTTGGGGGGAAGGAGGTCGGTGGAAGTTAGAGAGCATTTCAAAAAGATGGGCCAAATATGTTACAACTACACAAAAAATTACAAGTGGTTTAATGATTTATCAGGTTTTAGTAAGCTTTTTATAAATGCACAGTATACCCTTCACCTGCTGTATGGACGACATAGAGAGGATAGTTGATAGTTTGTGGTTGCAGACATGCAGTGACTTCAAACTGGGTCCACCTTTTGGAAACACCCTTCCAGGTTTCTTATGCAGTAACCTGGGTAGAGTTTAGCGGGGGAAAGAGCTTGGTAAGTGTTAGGAGTTTCTTCCCGGGATGCTGGCAGTTTGAAATTGTTCCCACTGTGTCGAAACTTCCTCAGCCAAAGATTTGTGTGTGTGTGCGGAAAACTTTTTTTTTTGTTGTTTTTTCTTTTGTTTTTTTGTTTGTTTGTTTGTTTGTTTTTTTGTGTTTTTTCGGTTTTGTTTGTTTGTTTGTTTTTGTTTTTTTGTTTTTGTGTGTGTGTGTGGAAAACTTCCTCAGCCAAAGATTTGTGTGTGTGTGTGTGTGTGGAAAACTTGCTGTGTGTGTCTGTGGAAAACTTTTCCCATAGCTGTACTTCAGTTTCAAAACAGTGCATCACATTTTGGGTAATACAAAGTGTCCTGGTTTTGTTAAAAACAAGTTTCTCTTTTAGCGAATTTTTGCCTGTCAGCTAAAGCCTTCATATTAGCTGCATTTTCCTGGAGAACCCAACACATGTTTTGGTTAAACCTAGCAATGGAATGCAAACTTATTGATAAGCACGGATGGACATCTCGCGAGAGGGGCAACGAGAAACTGATGACTGAGAGACTGACCAACGGTGTATAACCTTCCATTCACGTGAATACTTCATATAAAAGTGGGAGATCACGAGGATCTCGGCCCTTTTCCCTTTTGTCTCTTTCCCTTTTTTCCTCATGGCTGACATTAGGAGAGGACCTTGCTGGTCGTCCCTGCGAACTGAGGCCTAGTGAGAGACTGAATCCAGCTCCGGTTGGCTACAGAGTCTAATCCAGGACTTTGGGTGCTGGCTCTGCAGTTGCTGAGACTTACAAGATTGGTTTTGTATATTTTGTATGATTTTCTCTATTCTTATTAGTAGCATTAGTAAAACATCTTTAACTTTTCCAGCTCTCTTCTCTCTGTCCTTCTTTCCCTCCCGATCGCCTGTCCTGAGTGGGAAGGGGGGAGAGGGAGGGGCAAAAGGGGGAAGTTGGGGGGAGAGGAGGTTAACAATACATCTGCCAGGGTTTGATTGTCACCCCGCAATCCTAACCCTCGACAGATAATTGGCGCCCAACGTGGGGCAAGAGAAAGGGGTAAATTTGGAGATTTTTTGCTTTTCTACTGCTCTGACGTACCTTTCAATTTTCTTGGCATGGTGCCAACTCATAGAGTTGTGATACTCACGCGCCTGTTTGCTTCGGATATTATTTAGTGGTATTAAGGCAAAGTGAATTACATTGACTTAAAGATGTTGTGGCATAAGTTGTATCAGTTATTTGCTACATTGTGCTCGCTGATCCCATATCTGTGTTGGTGTTTCTTTCTGAATCGAAGTATTCATTATATAACAACAAGAAACTGGACAGCGGTCATGATGATTCTGTGTGGTATGGCACTGGTTTATTTCATTATACTGCAGCCGCTAATGAATTTCTACTCGCTTCTGCTTTACCTTGAAAAACCTCCAGGAGAGATTAAAGAGCAGAATGGCTCTATATTTGCTAATTGGTCAAGCGAATATTTAGAAAGGCTGACTAACAATACTTTTGTGTTTTCGCTAGGACAGTTTGCAAATGTTTTAGAGAACTTTGAATACCCTTGGAGCTTTGATAGAACTGTGATGGTGTTATTTGGTTTGCTGAATGTGTGTCAGTTTGTGTTACTGTTAAGAGAAATGAGGTTCAATAGGAGGTTTGCGTCTCTTTTTAGTCCTGAGATTTGCAGTGCGTCTTCGGAAGCTTTAGCAAAAAGCACTCCTAGCCGCTCGAGAAAAGGCAAAACAGCCAAAGCTGCTGCTGCAGCCACTGCCCCCCCAACCGCGGCTTCACAGGCTGAAGCTACAGCTCCTCCGCAGAGCTCCTCTGCCAAGGTCGCTGCAGATAACGTTACCTCTCCAGCCTCAAAGGCTAACAAGGCAGCCCCCCCGTCTTCACACACTGGGCACTGTTGCTGCTGTAACCACAGCAATCACTGTGACAGTCATTCAGACTCTGAAAATTAATCAAATGATGGTGAACCCATATCAGCATCTGTTGCTGGTTGTAAGAAAGTCACTAGAAAGACTACCCGTGCAGCAGGTGATGGCACAGGGCCAACATCAACCCAAGATGCATCATCAGGACAGGGTGGAGATGAAGTGACCACCACTCGGTCCTTTTCTCCAGGTGAGCTGAGAGATCTGCGAAAAGACTTTAGTCGTCGTGAAGGCGAGAATATTTTAACCTGGCTGCTGCGATGCTGGGACAATGGGGCAGAAACAATTGAATTAGAAGGTGGTGAAGCCAGGCAGCTGGGATCTCTGTCAAAAGATTCCACCATTGATAGGGCAATTTCAAGAGAGTCTAATGCCGCTACTCTCTGGACCCGACTCCTGGCAGCTATGAAAGTCAGATTTCCCTACAAGGAAGATTGTATATCCAAGTTAGGGAAATGGAATACTATGGAGAGAGGTATCCAGTTCCTGAGAGAATTAGCTGTGCGAGAGATCATCTATCTAGGACCAAACAGCCAAGAGGGGACAGACCCAGATAGAATCAATTGTACAAAATCTATGTGGCGCAGATTTGCACAAAGTGCACCACCTGCATATGCTAAGTCATTGGCAGGAATGGTCTGGTCAGCTAGAGGTATACAAGAAATTAATGAAGTGATTGAGCAGCTCCGGTACTTTGAGGACAGCCTTGCTGGTTCTCTGCGGGCTTGTGTCTCCGCTGTGGAGAAACTGTGTGAAAAATCTGATGACCGGTTTGAAAAGCTGTTGCAAGAAATCAAAGAGCTCAGAGAAGACACGTACCGTTCACGACCTGCACAAACCTATGTTTCAGCTGTTAGGAGAAGGCGTTTCCAATCTCGAGAGAGAGGGCAGAGACAGCCCACAAAAAGAGGTTCACTGTGGTTCTTCCTACATGAGCAGGGAGAAAATATGAATAAGTGGCATGGAAGGCCTACCTCAGAACTTCAAGAACGAGTACGTGAGATAAAAGGAAAAACTCCTAGGAAGGTGGCTGCTCCAGTTTACAAAAGGAGCAGAAGAGATTCTGATGCTCTTGAAGGAACCTCTAATTCACACCCAGAGACTGTGCAAAACAGGAATTAGAGGTGCCCTGCCTCCAACCAGGTGGAGGAAAGGGATAACAGAGTCTATTGGACTGTACAAATACTATGGCCTGGTACAACACAACCCCAGGAGTACAAAGCTTTAGTGGACACTGGTGCTCAGTGCACAATAATTCCTTCTAATTATAAAGGAACACAATCCATCAATATTGTTGGAGTGACTGGGGGATCCCAGGAACTGACTGTTGTAGAGGGTGAAATGAGCCTAACTGGAAAAAAATGGCAAAAGCATCCCATTGTGACTGGTCCAGATGCTCCGTGCATCCTTGGTATAGACTACCTCAGGAGAGGGTATTTTAAGGACCCAAAAGGGTATAGGTGGGCATTTGGTATAGCAGCTGTGGACACTGAGAGAATTGAACAGCTGTCTGATTTGCCTGGTCTTTCAGATGACCCTTCTGTTGTGGGACTGCTGAGGGTTGACGATCAGCAGGTGCCAATTGCTACCATGACAGTGCATCACCGGCAATATCGCACCAATCGAGACTCTTTGATTCCTATCCAGAAGCTGATCCGTCAATTGGAAAGCCAGGGTGTGATCAGTAAGACTCGCTCACCTTTTAACAGCCCAATCTGGCCAGTGCGTAAGTCTAGTGACGAGTGGAGACTAACTGTAGACTACCGTGGCCTGAATGAAGTTACACCACCACTGAGTGCTGCTGTGCCTGACATGCTAGAACTGCAATTTGAACTGGAGTCAAAGGCAGCCAAGTGGTATGCTACAATTGACATTGCTAATGCATTTTTCTCTATTCCTGTAGCAGCAGAGTGCAGGCCGCAGTTTGCTTTCACCTGGAGGGGCATCCAGTATACATGGAATCGCTTGCCCCAGGGGTGGAAACACAGTCCTACCATCTGCCATGGACTGATCCAGACCATGCTGGAGCAAGGTGAAGCTCCAGAACACTTGCAATATATTGATGACATCATCGTATGGGGCGACACAGCGAAAGAAGTCTTCGAGAAAGGTGAGAGAATAATTCATATTCTTTTGGATGCTGGTTTTGCCATAAAACGAAGCAAGGTCAAGGGACCTGCACGAGAGATCCAGTTTTTAGGAATAAAATGGCAAGATGGCCGTCGTCAGATCCCAATGGATGTGATCAACAAAATTGCAGCAATGTCTCCACCTACTAATAAAAAGGAGACACAGACTTTCTTGGGCGTTGTAGGTTTTTGGAGAATGCATATTCCTGACTACAGCCACATTGTGAGCCCTCTCTATCGAGTGACTCGTAAAAAGAACCAATTTGAGTGGGGCCCTGAACAACGACAAGCCTTTGAACAAATTAAGCGTGAGATAACTCATGCGGTGGCCCTTGGACCAGTCCGAACTGGACTAGATGTTAAAAATGTGCTCTACACCGCAGCCGGAGATAATGGACTTACCTGGAGCCTCTGGCAGAAAGCACCAGGAGAAACCCGAGGTCGACCCTTAGGTTTTTGGAGTCGAGGATACAAAGGATCTGAGGCCAACTATACTCCAACTGAAAAGGAGATACTAGCAGCATATGAAGGAGTTCGAGCTGCTTCAGAAGTGATCGGCACTGAAGCACAGCTCCTCCTGGCACCTCGACTGCCGGTGCTGAGCTGGATGTTCAAAGGGACGGTTCCCTCTCCACATCATGCAACCGAAGTTACATGGAGTAAATGGATTGCACTGATCACGCAACGAGCTCGAATTGGAAGTCCCAACCGTCCAGGGATATTAGAAGTTATTACAGACTGGCCAGAAAGCAAAGACTTTGGGATGTCTCCAGATGAGGAGGAAGTAAAACGTGCTGAAGAAGCACCACCATATAATACGCTTTCAGAGACTGATAAGCAGTATGCACTGTTCACAGATGGATCCTGTCGTCTTGTAGGAAAACATCGAAGGTGGAAAGCTGCTGTGTGGAGTCCCACACGACAAGTTACAGAAGCCACTGAAGGACAAGGTGAATCCAGTCAGTTTGCAGAAGTGAAAGCCATCCAGCTGGCTTTGGACATTGCTGAACGAGAGAAGTGGCCAATACTTTATCTCTATACTGACTCATGGATGGTAGCAAATGCCTTGTGGGGGTGGCTACAGCAATGGAAGAAAAGCAACTGGCAGCGCAGAGGTAAACCCATTTGGGCTGCCACACTGTGGCAAGACATTGCTGCTCGGCTAGAGAGCCTGCCTGTGAAAGTTCGGCATGTAGATGCTCATGTGCCTAAAAGTCGAGCCACCAAGGAACATCTAAACAACCAACAAGCGGATCAAGCTGCTAAGATTAAAGTAGCTGAGGTGGACTTGGACTGGCAACATAAAGGTGAACTTTTCCTAGCTCGGTGGGCCCATGATGCTTCAGGGCATCAAGGTAGAGATGCAACATACAAATGGGCTCGTGATCGAGGAGTGGATTTAACTATGGACACTATTTCACAGGTTATTCATGAATGTGAAACTTGCGCCGAAATCAAACAAGCAAAACGGTTAAAACCTGTATGGTATGGGGGGCGATGGTTAAAGTATAAGTATGGAGAAGCTTGGCAGATTGATTATATTACACTTCCACAAACACGTCAAGGTAAGCGTTATGTACTTACAATGGTGGAAGCAACCACTGGATGGTTGGAAACATATGCCATACCTCATGCTACAGCCCGAAATACTATCTTGGGCCTTGAGAAGCAAGTCCTTTGGCGGCACGGTACGCCAGAAAGAATTGAATCAGACAATGGTACTCATTTCAAAAACAGTATTATAGACAATTGGGCCAAAGAACATGGTATTGAGTGGGTATATCATATTCCATATCATGCACCAGCCTCTGGGAAAATTGAAAGGTACAATGGTTTGTTAAAAACTACACTAAAGGCACTTGGTGGTGGAACCTTTAAAAACTGGGATTCACATTTAGCAAAAGCCACTTGGTTGGTCAACACTAGGGGATCAACCAATCGAGCCGGGCCTGCCCAATCAGAAATTCTACGGACTGTAGAAGGAGATAAAGTCCCTGTAGTACACATGAAAAATATCTTAGGAAAGGCAGTCTGGGTTACTCCTGCCTCAGGCAAAGGCAAACCTATTCGTGGGATTGTTTTTGCCCAGGGACCTGGCAGCACCTGGTGGGTGATGCTTAAGGATGGAGAAGTTCGGTGTGTACCTCAAGGGGATTTGATTTCAGGTGAAAATATGCAATGCTGAACTGTATGATGTGAATTGCCGTACTAACAGTGTTTAATAAGTGTCTTTCAGATCAAGACAATGGTGATGAAACTAGAGCTAGCTTCTTCGAGTGGCGCCCGACACCTTCTTCGAAGTTGGTGTCCTTAACCCACAAACAGTGGTCATGAGATGCACTTGTACCATTTTTTTTTCCTGCCCTGGGAGACTGTTGTGACAAAATGAACTAAATGAACTTTCAAAGGATGGTCCACTGATTAATTACTCCTGTGTATATATGTACATATGTATATATATATATAGTAGTAGTGATTAATTAGATTGTATTGATAGATTGTATTGATAAGGTTTAAGTATTCAGTGAATGTCATATTATAAGGGGTGGAATGTCCTGGTTTTGTTAAAAACAAGTTTCTCTTTTAGCGAATTTTTGCCTGTCAGCTAAAGCCTTCATATTAGCTGCATTTTCCTGGAGAACCCAACACATGTTTTGGTTAAACCTAGCAATGGAATGCAAACTTATTGATAAGCACGGATGGACATCTCGCGAGAGGGGCAACGAGAAACTGATGACTGAGAGACTGACCAACGGTGTATAACCTTCCATTCACGTGAATACTTCATATAAAAGTGGGAGATCACGAGGATCTCGGCCCTTTTCCCTTTTGTCTCTTTCCCTTTTTTCCTCATGGCTGACATTAGGAGAGGACCTTGCTGGTCGTCCCTGCGAACTGAGGCCTAGTGAGAGACTGAATCCAGCTCCGGTTGGCTACAGAGTCTAATCCAGGACTTTGGGTGCTGGCTCTGCAGTTGCTGAGACTTACAAGATTGGTTTTGTATATTTTGTATGATTTTCTCTATTCTTATTAGTAGCATTAGTAAAACATCTTTAACTTTTCCAGCTCTCTTCTCTCTGTCCTTCTTTCCCTCCCGATCGCCTGTCCTGAGTGGGAAGGGGGGAGAGGGAGGGGCAAAAGGGGGAAGTGGGGGAGAGAGGAGGTTAACAATACATCTGCCAGGGTTTGATTGTCACCCCACAATCTTAACCCTCGACACAAAGTGATTGGTGTGTTTTATTCAGTCAGGAGTAATAAAAAGACGTCTGGATGCTGCATTGGTTAAAAAATCTTGAATATGTTGTAAAGGAAGGCAGGGAAGCAAGCTCATATGAGAAGAAAGTTACACGGTCAGGGAAGTGAATAACCTGCTTATTGTGCTGCTTAGCATCAGCTTTCTCCTGTACATATACATACACATATATGTTACATTAGGTGGTAGGTGTGTTTGTTTTATGAGACTTGTTTTGTAGCTCTCTTTTGTTGTATCTACTCTTTAGACCACACACACAATAACATTTGGAATCAATGATCTAACAAAGCTTAAAGGTACTGATCTAACTAAATGCAAAGTGTGGCTCCTCACAGAAGGGTAGGCTCTCTCATGAGAAGGTTTGATGACCATGGTGACTTTTTCCTTTCATACTGTTCCAGCTTTCTTCCTGTTTGATTATCTCCTATTTATGACATTATATGAGTTGGAACAACTGTTTTTATGTCCCATAAATTTTTCATATTACTAACTCATTGGTGTTTTCACTTCAAACCCTGCAGTTATGTCTTCAGTGCAAGGCACTTGATGTCTGATCAACCTTTTAATACCAACATCCAAATTTGTCAAAAAATCAGTAGAATATGGCCAGATTCTGAAGTGTCATCGTCCCTTGAAAGAGATGGAATGATAGTGGTTGACACTAATGATTTGCCATTAGGATTTATCTGATTATGCCTTCTAACACTTCACTGTACAGGAGAAAAGAGAACATACAGCAGAATATGCAACCTATTTTTCTTCTTTACAGCAGGGTCGAGATGCCATTTACCTGGAATTTGAGTGGAAGGAATTAATTTGGCATTAAAATAGATTTTAGAGCATGCAGCACTTTTTTTTCCCTCCTCTGAGTGGTTCATAGCTTGTAGACTTCAAATACTTTAAAATCTTGCTAAAGTGCATGACAAGTATTGCAGTCATTTCAGCTGAGTGCTAAGCCTCGAGGCAGTGGTCTGCTGCTGATACTTCCAAATGAATATTTAAGTTCACAGAGAGTTTGGTGTTGCTTAGCCACACATTCAAGATCTAAATATTTCTCAAGATGGTTATTCTGAGCAATGATATTGCCATTTCTTTTGTTACACTCATTTGTAGTATATTTTAAGGTATTATTGTTTATGCCAGGAACATACATATTTATTAGCTGAGCAGTGTCAAATTTAGTAGGCAAGAGATTTCCTTGCTTACGTTGTAACCTGTGTAATTAAATTTAGGACTGATGCCTTGCACTGACAGCAAAATTAAACAATTAAACACAGTAATGGGTTTTGAGATTGATCTGTGGAGTCTCCAACTCAGAAGGCATTCAAGACCTGCCTGGACACCTTCCTGTGTAACCTCATCTAGGTGTTCCTGCTCCGGCAGTGGGATTAGACTGGATGATCTTTCGAGGTCCCTTCCAATCCCTAACATTCTGTGATTCTGTGATTCTGTGATCCAGTTTCAGTGGAGGAGACCAGAAGACAGTCAGGAACTATTTGACTTGACTGGGTTTTGCTTGCATCCAACTTAAGAGGCTCAGACTTAGTCTGGGCTTGAATCACCAGTGGGGCAGAGGTGCAGTGCTCTTGTGGGAGCTCTTGGAGACACCGTTCCTTCAAGGACTCACCTGGCAGTTTCCTGAGCTTTGGTGGGCATGAATACAGGGACGGTGGCAAATGCAATCTGCTGTTTCGCTCAGTGCCCATCACTTATGTCCAGGAAAGGGCCTGACACCATTCATCCAGAAATGCTACAAGTACCAGCACGTGGCCTTTCTGCTTTCAAACATTTTATATCACAGAATATTAAATGTTTATAAAATTGAAAAGCCACATGCTGGTACCCATGGCATTTCAGGATGAATTTTCATCCACCTAAGAGCAAAACATTCCAATTGCAGTTTGCAAAGTGGCTTCCAATGGCTTTATTGATCTTAAGGCCTAGTCTTTAAGTCACAGTAGGATAATGCAACATTTGCATATCATGTGATTGCATTATGATGCTGTGATTGCAGGGGGACTGTATCTGTTTAGAGTATGGTATAGGAATGAGGCCGAAGGCATAAATTAATAAAACCTTAATTTATCTCTAATGATGTTCTGATCAAAAGGCCTCAGACAGTAGAGGAAAAAGGTTTATAGAGTGCACCAGTCTGTCCGTATCATACGAGTTACCAGCCACTTCTGATCACATGAGAGAAGTGCAGGAAAAGAGTCAGGGCCTCGTTTATTAATTAGTGCTAAAAACTTATGAATTAATTATTTTATTTTTTCTTTTTTCAAGCACAGGAATTTTTAACTGCAGAAACTGACTCGAATCTCATTATCAGTGACTGCCTGACCTCCAGCCTTTCCCCACTGATTTCCCTGCTGTTTCTGTTAACCCAAACTCCAGTCACTGGGTTCTCTGATACCTTCCAAGCCCTTTCCCAGTGCTCGACTGAAGGACCTGAAAAGACCTCCTGAGGCAGGACTGCTCTTTTCCATGACCAGCATGCAAACAAACATCCCATGTTGTCTCCTGGCAACCTAACCATCCTTTGTAGAGCCCTCAGATGTTAAATTGCTCTTTCATGTCCAACCACCAATGTTACACCCCCCATCTTCTCCTTAAAACGATGAGAACCCAACATGTTATTTGTGATGAGGATGAAGGGTGAGAGGACTTGGTGAGCTGCTTTGTTTCTCTGCCCAGGTGCCAAACAGCCCCAGTCCTTCCAGTTGGAGAGCACAGTTGCTTGTGATGTTCTGGTTAGTCTCCTGTTGTTTCTGCAGTGTGGGACTGCATCAATGACAGAGCTTTCTGCCAGATTAATGAAACAGGCTATGTAGAAACGCTAGTGTTCTGGGGAGTCTGTTATCTGTGGTTAGTCTCAGGTTGAAATGTGATATATTAGTTTTGGATACTTTTTCCAATATATGTTTTTTAATCCATAAAACATTTCATCTAATCTGTGGGACACATTATTAAGCTAAAGTTGTGCATATGTACATTAGAACAATGGGCATTACTTCAAAGTCCTTAAGGGCCTAAAGGCCAACTATAAGTAGGTAGGAAATAGTTTAAACATATTTTTTTAATCCACTGGGCTCTGTGACCCTATTTGTTAGCTGCATTATTATCTCCACCGGCCCAAGGAGTGATTTACATCCAATAGCACAGAGAAAACGAGAGGGGAGAGGAGAGATGTGTTGGAGGTGGCAGGGTACTTTGACTTCTGGGGGATTTCAGCTGCAAGTGTAAGAATACAAAACAATTTCCTAAGATCATCAAAAATACCTGGAGGTTTTAATTTGACTTGTAGGGAAAGAGCATTCTTTGAGTTGAGAACTTTGAAGCCCTTCCTCTGTTAACGGAAAGCACTTTGCCATTCTTTACATGCTATGTTCTTTCCATGGATTTTATTTCTAGTTTTCTGTTTTTGTCTACTTCTCTGCCATCTTCATTCATGACCAGTTTCTAAGACATTCAGGACTGTATCTTATTATATAATGAATGCAAATCTACAGAAAGTGTCTAACTTCTGGCTATGTATACATACAAAAATAGTTAAAAAAATACATCTATAGTAATTACAGATGGTGCCTCAGGGCTCTAGTGCTGGCTGTTTATGGAAAAAAGGAATAATTTAGGAGGCTACATTTGTGTTAAACAAATGAGATATATGTCTCTAAATTGAGCTCTTGGGGACTGTTTCAGGCTAAGAGCATGCAGTGCTGATAAAACTTGCTAATTACTGGCTAGTAATGTCATTACAGCTATGAAATATGAAAGATCAGAATCCAGTCCATCTTAACTAGCTGAAAAAGAGTGAATCCAGTATAATATTGATTTGATCTGAAGGTGTTTTTGCTTGTGGCTGAGGTATTGCTGTGAAAAGCTAAATGGTTGACATTATTTCAAGGTGGTGATATCTGGCTCTCAGAATAGCAGGGGCATGTTGCCAAAGTGCTAATAAGGGATTTTCAGAAAACATACCATTTAGTCAATGGTTGGTGTGCCCACAGCCTTCTGGTCCAAAGCTCAGGCTCCTGATATTTCAGCTAATGGAATAATCAACACAGCAGTACAAGACTTTATTACCCTTTTGAGCATAGAAAGTGCACACTGACAGTAGTTTGTTAGATTCATCATTTATGTATAACAACATATTTGACAAGCTTATAGATGAGATAACAGTGCTTAGCAGGAAGCTTGCATTTTTTCTTGATGGTAGAAAAGGTTGTGGTTACAATCAGAGCTTGAGAAAGCACGTAGTCTAAAAGGCAGAATTTAAATAGATAAGTTTTGTGTTTAAATATGAAATTCTTCCAGTTCTTCCCAGTGTCTCATTTAAAAATCCCCTGATACTTGAAATTTTTGTCAATGTACTTATTTTCCTAGTAGTGAAGACTGGGGATAAAAAAAGAAACACTGAATGCCTTCCAGTAGAGGAGGTGGAAATCATAGTCCAGGGATTTTCAGGTCTTCTAAAGACCTCTGGGTTGGTCCTCATCCTTTGCAGACCTTTTGGACAGGCCTCATAATTTAGCAGTCGCAATACACAAACCACTCTAGGGCACAACTCTGAACACCACAGGCAGCCCAAGTACTGCCTTTAACAGCAATTGGACAAACCTGTGTGCCGTTGTTTCTTGTACCCCAGGTATGGGGATTGTACCTGTCCAGGTATTGTTCAGAATAATAGAGTGTTTGAGGTTAGAAGACACCTCTGGTGGTCATCCTGTCCAGTTCACCTGCTCAGGCAGGGTCACCAAGATGGTCCAGATGGCTTTTGAATGTCTCCAAGGATGGAGACTCCACAGCTTCCTGGGGCAACCTGTGCCAGCACTTGATCACCCTCACAGTGAAAAAGTGTTTCCTGATGTTCCAAGGGAACATCCTGTGTTTCAGTGTGTGTCCCTTGCCCTGCCCCTGGGCACCACTGAAAAGTGCCTGGCTCTGTCATCTTTGCACCCTCCATTCAGGTATTTATATACAAAAATGAGATCCTCCTGAGCCTTCTCTTCTCCAGGCTTCACAGTCCCAGGTCATCTGTTCTTTTTTTAAATAATGTTTTGGAAAATGCAGATCTCTAGCTTAGCACTAAGATCTGAAAATAGCTGCATTATGAATCCTATTAAAAGTCTTGGCATCACCTTGCTTGGATAGTTTGGAGCATGTGGATAAATATTGTTTAAGGGAAGTCTGCCTTTTGAGGCTTGAGCTGGCTCTGTGTGCAGTAACAACTCCAGAACCAAGCATGCTTGGTTCATTATCTTAGGCTGGACTGATTACGCTGGGTGCTATGCTACCCAAATACAGCTGTATCCAATTGGGTGCGGGCTGGCAATCAGAACAGGACGTGGTCTCACACCATGTGTGCTGCTTGGCTTAGGCCACGTGGCATAGATGTGTCTTCAGTTGGGATGACCAGATATTGCCAGAAGAGATTATTCCCAGGTCCCAACAGTAGTTCAGGATGCTATTTCCATGTTTCATGGCATCTTTTTCTTTGTCTCCTATTCTCTAGACACAGCTCTTGGAAACTGCTTGCCATGGGGGCAGGATGGGGTGGAGGGGAAGGTGGTCTATGCTGGGTGACACAACCTGGCACAGCAGGTTTACCTGCCTGCCATGTGGTCCTGTGCTGCAGTTGTGACCTTGCTTTGGTCCCAAGTAGTGTTTTAAGCAATGAAATTCATTTTCCTGTGGTCTATATAAGAGCATATATGCTAGTTTTAAGCAATAACTAGATCTTGGAAGACTTTCCAAGGAAAGTAGAAGTCATTATGCCTGTTTGATGGATGAGGAGATCAAAGTATAGCACCTAGCTTAAAGGGGATGAGATACTATGCCTCAAGGAGCTACCATCTGCAGCTGGACTGTAGCAGAAGTGCGTGTCCTCGGCCCCAGGACTTAGGCAACTTGGCCAAGATTTGTGGTAGACAGGTACAGAAATGAGTTCTCCCTTGTCTTATTAAAATGCTGCATAGGGCCTGCCACAGAATTTGGGACATTATGGCAGATCTGCACACGGGTGGCTTGGTGCCCCTGGCCTGCAGTGGAAATGCTCTTGAGGTTCTTGCTAAGCACTGAGCAGAAACAGGCAATGATGGATGTCTATTGAATGTTCATGGGCAATAATTCCAATGCCTTATTCCATAAAATAAAAGACTTTTTTTTTCTTGGTGGTGAATTCAAGCTTGCAGATGCTACACAGGCACTCCCAGTGACTATTTTCAGCGTATGGCGGTGTGGAATTAAGGTTGAGCTGTGAGGGTGGCAGATGCTTTAATTGCATATTTTGTGTATTATTTACCTTTTTCCTGAGTTTTTTTCGGTTGTTCTGTGCAATACCACAACGCTGACTCAGGTCTCCATTGGCAAGGTTTGCAGGCATCAAAGTATAATTACATGTTTGAATTTATTTCTATAATTTAAGAACCTAGAGGAAATTAATAACAAAATCCATGCCAATGTAATTGTGATGGTTGTATATTATTTTTTCTGGTAGTGAGCCAAAACAACAAATACAAGAGTGTTTCACTCTGTTAAATGTGCAAATAGCATTTGGTTCATTACCTGTGCACAGAGTTCCATTCATGGTTTGTTGATACGCAAGTGCTTCCTCTCCATGCCCAAAGATCATGAAAAGACCTGGCTGGTTTAATACATAGTGTATAGCAATCCAAGCTGCAGCAGCTCCAAGCTAATGTACATTGAGTTCCTGCAACAGGAAATGTAGCCTAATTCTGACAAAGGTTTTGAGAGCAGGCAGGTCCATAGACTGTGTCTGTCTAGTGTAATCATAAAAACAATGTTTGTACCTCTGCATTTTTCTAAGTGAAAATTTAGGTCTGCTTCCAGAGTAAATATGGCCTGTCCTGTTTTGTTTCAGTTTTGCGATCTGTTTTCAAACTAGTTTCTTGCAGGTGAGAAAAGCCTGTTGGATGCTGGTCTTGCTGCCATGGAGAGAAACCTGCTTTTTTTGTAGCTGGCTGGCAACTCTTGTGACGCACATTTGCTTATCGAGGGCATAATTACACAAAAGTCTGACACTGGGATTTTTAAAAAGTGAAGCATGACTAAAGATTATTGTTCTGAGCTATAATTAAGCACTCATTTTATTGCAGCAGGTCTTGAAGGGAACCTGATAGTTATTATTAACTGTAAGTGTGAATACATACAGTGTGACAAACAACTGCAGATTTTCTATCCTTGCTAATGCAACATAAAGCTGAGTCCTTCCTCTATTTGCTTCCCTCCTAGGCTTTTCCTGATTCCTGGATACAATGGCGTGTTTCATCATGTGTTGTTCTTGTTTACCCTTCATATAAGATCTTGGTTTCTGATACCTCTTTTTGGGCTGTTCCGTTTAACTAGAGGAGAATCAAAACTACTGGGCATGCTCATTTTGCAAAGGCCATGGGATCCATCCCATTTGGAGGCTTTATTTTTGACATGTGACCTCTACAGCCACAACAACATCAATGTGCGGTATCTAATTCACCATTCAGGGCTTGCTCAGTGCTGTACTTTCTTGTGTAAAGCCCACAGGTACTCTCAGACTATACTTCTGCTGCTAAATGAATGAGCTTGAACGCTGCTCTCTCATTCTTCTGAGTCGTTCCCTCGTGTGCTGCTGGTTTGTGTGAGTGTCTGGATGTGGTGGGGTGGTGGCACACGAGGGACTGTTCTCACCAGACTGACCCGGGTTTGGATCTCTTCACAGGTGTCCTTTGGGGCCACTGGGTCCTATAGTAGATCAGACAGGCCAGCCTGTGCTGTTTGGCCTCAGGATCAGACACCTGTTTGTGGCCCTGTTCCATCTGACCCTGTAGATGTAGCCTTGAAGGCTGACCACCGTTGGGCTGTTGGACATGCTATGGCTCTATAAAAGAGGAATTCCTCATTAGTAGTATTTTGTAATATTTTCCTGGAACAGAGGTGAGAATCTGGCTCCTGTTGCCTCTGTGGGAGGGTGAAATTTTCTTGCTTGCCACCATAAGACTCTTTTGATTCCTTGAGGACCAGATCATTGCATCAGCATTGAGCTGGCCAGAAGAGAAACTGAATTTTATTCTTAATGACAGTAATTAAATGATTTTTTTTTCCCCCCTGAAACTAACAGATATTTCTCTCATTTACAAATTGTGGACTGTACAAAACTATCACCTGCAGAGCCTAGCAGTCTCTTGTGCCTTAGACATATATATGTACACTTGTATGAGGGGCTTAAACACTCGCCCTTCTCAAATGCTTCCTTATTAGTGTTCATGGTAAAACTCCGTCTATAGGTTAGCATCCTGCTTTGATGAAGTGAAATTAAATTCAAGACAGAATTCTGAAAATGTAAGCATTGCTAGTGCAAGATGAAAAGTAAATCTGATGTATGGCACTGCTTCAGTTTTCTATATTAGTCCTAGTGAGAGTTCTTCGATCTTGATTTGCAGGTGTGCAGTCTGGTATCACAACAGACTAAAATCTTCTGTTTTAATCTAATTTTATTGACTCTATTTGAAGTATGGTTTTAAAGTTGATGGCAAAACCTTCAGAACAAAATGCCTTTAGGGAACTGGAAAATAAAGTTAGATTTGCACTGAAAATTTCTCATGTCCATGAGCAGCTTTTCAAGAAGAGAATAATTTTTCCATTTTCTCAGTATTCCCAAAAGAAATACTGACAGAGATCAACCAGCACTCACAGGCTGAACTCCAGTCTCTCTAGAGGAAGCTTGTGTGTATCAGGAGGTAAATTATAAATGTCCATTTCCATGCAAAACCGATTTCCCTGATAATCCCTGCCCCTTCCTTTTCTGGGGCCGTTTTGTACAACATCTGCCAGTGGTGTCAGATTCTGTGGTAGGTTTATGGTGTCTGTGTGCAGCTATCTGTAGACTTTAACATTCAAACAAAGCCAAAGTGTGTCCACCATGATTTAGCTTTTTGTTTGTGGTTTGTTTTTTGTTGTTTGGTTGGTTGGTTTTTTGTTGTTGTTTTTTTCCTGTGTTTGTTGTTGTTGTTGGTTTCGGGGGTTTTTTTCTTATTTGTTTGTTTTTCTTGCCTTTTCTTTTTCAGAAGGCAAAAGGGCACTGGAGCTTGATTAAAGTCAACAAGAGGGTTTTTATTTTGGTCGGGCTGAACACAACCTCGAAGTAGTGTTTTTGTGCAGACCAGGGCTCCTGAAAAGAAACAAAAAAAAAGGTAGAATTGATCTTATGGCATTGTCTTTTGTTTTTTTTTTTTCTTTTTTCCCTATCCTGAACATCTTGATTTTGATAGATCCAAGCATATACAGCCTTTAAGTATTTCTCTTTCAGTTTTAGTGTCTTGGTGGGTGCTGCCTTCTCTTCCATCTTGAAAGGCACCTGCCTCTCAGGAGTCTGTTGGATTAGGCAGCCATGGTGGAAGGTGTCACTGGCTGTAGCTCTTGTCTCCCTTCTGCTGGAGGTTTTCATCACAGCAACAGCAGCAACCAAGTGCCTCCTCCTCAGCTCCTGCAGCTTTGAGGCTCCATAGCACAGCCCAGTAAAACAGCCTTGTGAACCTGGGGTAGCTGAAAAAATGGTTGCACTATTGCTCTTGTTGCCTCTTTTTCTCCTGGTGTTAATCTCCAGCAAAACAGAAGAGCTGGAGGTGATAAATGTTGCTTGTCTGCTGGAGCCCACATGATGGCTCTGAGCTGTGTTGGGGTGGGATTCAGGCTTAATTGAAACTGTCAGGACTTTACCTCATAAATTCAGCGGGGTCAGTGTTTTGAGCCTGATGCCTATGGAGTGTTAGATGGATACCTGCTGCCAAAGTCATGGACTGAGGACTAACTTTCACTTCAGACCATAAAAAACAGGCACTTATTAAGGTTCCGGTGAAGTTAAAGCAAGATAATTGCCTCTCAAAACATTAAGTCTATCCAGCAAGCTCGGTAGTTTTTGTGTACCAAACAAGTGAATTTGGTAGCATACTAAGCTTGTACACATCACCTTGACCTGTGTAGGGTTTTTTAAAATGTTTTCTTTCACATTTGTGAGCACATAAATAGATTTTTGGGGGGATGTGGTAGTGGTGACAGAGCAAAGGTGAATTTGCAGTATTCTGACTGAAGACTTGCCGTTGAGCCAACAGATGTAGTAATTGTTTATGATTCTCTTGACTGTAAGGAGCTAAGAGAAAACAATTCAGAAATTAGCAATTTTATCAATTATTTACAAAGTGGTGTCCTAACAAAGAAAACATCTAATTCTAGGCAAATGAGGTCCAAAGGAAGTGGAAGACTGTCAACAGCACTTGGCAAGTTTGTTCTGAAAGGCTAAGTCCACGTTAAAACCAAGTGTGGATCCCAAAGCAGAATCCTGTCTTTATTTACTTGAGTTTCTGGCTCTTGCACTTTTGGAACTGTGATCAATGCAAGTGAGAGTTGGGCTCTGTTTGCAGTAGAGCTGAGTCAGCAGTTGCTCTTGGCAGATGGGACTTGGCTTCTCCATGTCTACTTGGAGCAGAGTGTGAAATGTCCTGTTCAGTGTTAAGCTTGGCACTTTAAAACAGAACAAACCCTAAGTGACTCCTCTAAATGTTCACGTATGCCTTTTTGCATGCAGCTTATTGCTGACTGAGAAATGGTCCTATTAATGAAAAATGATTTATGGTATTGCAGACATGCATACAGAGCAGGAACTCTGCAAGCAGCCCATGCAGGGACCTGAAGTAATTGGCAATGTTTGGGCTGTCCTAAAACTTGGTGGGGCCCTGAGTACTGACTGTGGGCATGAACAGATGACTCTAGATTCTGTGCTCAAGGAGAATGGGCATTTTGGAGTCCTTTGCACCTACATACAGGCTCTCCTACGTGAGTATTGCATCTTCAGAATGGCACTGGCAGAAACGTTTTCTGCATCCAGTGTTTTGCCTGACTGCACTTGCACTGCATTGTACTGTTTCTTGTATCTCTAATATTGAGGATCTAGATCCAGCTGAGCTGCTGTCAGCCCTGCCATGACTAGAGGAGGCCTTTGGGGGTCTTCTCAAAATCCAGACAAGGATCTTTCTCATGGGGTATTGTGTGAATTGGGGTTTCTGCCTAAATGCCAAACCCAAAAACACAGCTGTGTGTGTGTTGGGGTGAGGTGGGTGTGTGTTATGAGTATGTTGGCAAAAATTTTTATGAGTCACACTGTTTAACCTTTTCTGACTCAGTTAGCTTTTCATCTTTGTTGTGGTTTAACCCTGGAAGGCAGTGAAGCACCACACAGCTGCTTGTTTGCTTTCTCTGACCCCCAATGGGATGGGGGGAGAGGAAAGGAAGAGTAAAAGCAAGGAAACTTGTACATCAAGATTTAAATCGTTTAATAAGCAAAAGGTAAGTGGAAGAAGAGACAAAGCAAGCAAAAGTCATGCAAAGGCAATCACTCACCACCTCCCACAAGTAGACTGTTGCTCAGCCAGTTCGTGACCAAAAGATAGTTAATCCCCCTAAAATCCCCTCCTCTCCCTTTTTATTGCTGAGTGTGATGTTATATGGTACAGAATATCTCTTCGATCAGTTTGGGTTACCTGTCTGGTCATGTCCCCTCCTAACCTCTTGCAACGCCCCCAAACTATTCGCTGAGCGGGGGCAGAGTGAGAAACAGAGGCCCCCAATGCTGTGCAAGCGCTTTCAGCCACAGCTAAAATGTGTTATCAACCTTGTTTTGGTCACTAATCTAAAACACAGCACCATACAAAGTGCTATGAAGAAAATTCACTCTGTCCCAGCCACATCTGATACAGTGTTATAAAACCGATGGGATTGATCACCTTTTTTCTAATGAGGAATAAGAAAATCTTCACCATCAGATGTAGTCCTGCAACTGGATCATTAATCATATGTTGTGACTTGAAGCTAGAATAATATTTTTTAAATGATTGCCCCAATTCAAATGAGCTTTTGGTACATCGTGATTTCTAGCTAATGAGCACTTGGCTAGCACACTAGCTGGAGTGCTGCTGTTGTTTAGCCATTAAATTATATTATTAATACTATTTTGTTACCACAGAAACAACAGAAGCACTGAGTTACAGTCTTTAAGGACTTGAAATACAACACCTGTTTGTGGGTTTTTTGAAAGTATTAGTAATCAATCATTCTGGCAGGACTACCAGCAGGATTATGTTGTACTCCTGCAATGTCCGCCAACCTGCCCACCTTGCTACGTGGGTTCTGATTTGGACAAGGGTCTAAAGTGTTTAGCCTGACACATCTCTCCTCAAGTGTGATGAGTGCTGCATTACCAACAAACAGAAACCCCCATCTTGTGGTGATCTGAAGAAGAACAAATACTGACTGAAGCAACATTAACATTGTTTGTGTATGCAAATAAGATTTTTGTGGATAAAATGATCTTGCACTCAGATTGCAGGGGTAGTATCTAAAGGGTTGGAGTAACTTTTTCAGCTGTCCAAATTAATCTCCTAACAACAAAATCAGAGATGTTTTGACTTGTCATTTGGAAACAATTAGTAGCACTGTGGAAGTAATGTGCATGTGATTTTATTTTTCTGCTTCAGCAGTTTCTTTTGTTTCACTGAGCTATGTTCAAAAATAAAATGTACCAAATGTTTAGTGTCAATGACTCAAAGAAAACACTCACTCTCTTCAAAAGAACGCCCAAGCAGCAAATGATGCTTAATTGCATTGCTCTTTTTGTTGCCCTCGGGACTGTTAGCCGCTGGGATATGTACAGAGGTTGCCAGGAAAGGACAGGTTAGTGCTGCTGGATGGGTACAGCACACAGTATGCTGCCAGCCTCTGTTACAGAGGTGTCATAGGAAAAAGAAACAAAGAAAGTGTAAGATTTATTTCCCTCCCCCCCACCAAAGTCCTTCATTTTCTCTGTATGGCGATAACTTCTCAGTAGGGGGTGGATTTATTAATGTCACTTCCCTAGAGCCCTGTAGATAAATAATATCTGCCAGGAGAAACAAGGCATAATCAAAAAAAAAAAACTTCCTTTATTCTTTGAAGTTCCTGAAGGAGCTCCTGAAGAAGCACCTCTCCCCACTTTCCCTGTCCTTGCACCCAAGCTGTGGCCTTTTCTATCTCTTATTTCCATTGAGTGGCAACTGTGCTCTACCCCCACCAGGATGTATTTCTTTCCATTAGAGGGTCTCAATGGCCCGACATAGTCAACTTGCCACATGCTCCAGAGAGTCTTGCCCTGCCTGATATGTAGGACCGGGGCCTGATTTGGGTGATCAGCTTTAAGTCTGATCCGACATTGTGGACAGGCTGTGAGAATTGCTTCACATGTTCCCACGGACACTGGCCAACCCCGGGATCGGCATTCGTAATAAAGATCTGCTTTTCCAGAATGGCCTTGCTTAAGGTGTAACCATTCAGCTAACTGTGCCCACTCCTCTGGTATGCTTTCAGCTAGCCTGATCTGGGCTAGAAAGTCAGCTTGTTGATTCCATTTGGCAGCGGGGGTTCCATCCTTTGCATGTCCTTTTACCCAGCCCACACTCAAAGGTCGTGACGTGCCTATCTCTAATAGTCTTTGCCAATCTTCAGCTCTCCACACTCTGGTGCAATTTACTTCCCACTGGTTGGATTCCCATTGGCATATCCATTCAGTGGCACCCTTATAGGTTGCATAGGAATCAGTGTAAATCGTGAAGGCTCCTCCTTCTGCTGCTAATAAGAGAGCACGCAGTTCTCCTACTTGAGCACTACCTTCCCCCTCCTCTGTTATTCTTTTTCCAGTAGCAATCTCCAATGCTGCTGCCTTGTACTGCCAGTTTGTCCCTACCAGATGGGCTGATGCATCAGTGAACCAGACTCCTTGTGTGTCTGAGTCCTGAGTTAGCTTAGGTGCTTCTTTTATTGGAGAGGGTTTAGAAGGCAGGCTCAACAGGACCTGATCAGCGTTCACAGGTTGCTGAAGTTTTGAAACTTTTACAGAACCCTCCTTTAGTAGTAACAATTGGCTAACTCCCTCTAAATAGGCGTACCATTTTCGTACCGTTGCGTTCTGTGCCACCCCCTCGGGGGGGTAACCCTTTAAGGATTGAATTCAACAGAGGGAAAGGGCCTTGTACAATAACTTTCTGTGATGTACACAGTTTCTCTGCCTCCTTAACTGCTCAGGTAAGTGAGAGAAGCCCCTTTTCCCACTCCGAATATCGTTGTTCAGCTCCCTTAAATGCGGTGGAAGAGAACAACAAAGGTCTAGCTGGCCCTATTGGCCCCCTTTGGAATATAGCACAATAGGAGGCATGTTCTGCAAACCCCCATTCCACTCTTAATGGGTCTTGTGGATGTAGCGGGCCAAATTTCTGATAGGCTTTAAGTTCATCTTTTAGAACATTAAGGGCCTCTGTATGTTGTAGAGTCCAATTCCATTTCTTGTTTTTTCGGAGTAGGTCATATAGGGGACGGGCAATCACTGAGAATCCTGGGATATGTTTTCTCCAGTACCCTAATGTACCCAACAGGCATTGCAAGTCTGCTTTGCTGTTTGGGGTGTGCCCCTTGTCTATGGTAGCCAGAACATCATCAGGCACTGCTATGGCTCCCCCTGTCCACCAAGCCCCTAGGAATTTAACTTCCTGGCTGGGACCCTGGCACTTGGACGGTGGAATATCTAATCCGTTCTGTGTTAATAAATTCCAAAGAGTTTCTGCTACTTGCCCCACCTGTTCCTTATTGTCTCCGCCCACTAAGATGTTGTCTAAATATTGATATATGCAAATGCCTGACGGTACCTGTACAGTGTCAATGACTGCAGCAAGGGCATTGTGGGCAATAGTAGGAGAGTGTTTGTACCCCTGAGTAAGCTGATTAAAAGTGTATTGCTTCCCTTCCCAGGTAAAAGCAAATTGTGCCTTGTCTTCTTCCCTTAGGGGAATCATGAAGAACATATCTTTAACATCTAAAGCAGCCATCCACGGGTGGGCTGCTGCTTGTATTACAGTCACCACCGAGGCTATGTTTGGGACGGCAGCTGTTAGTGGTGCGGTGTTATTATTCAATTTTCGATAATCAATAGCTAGGCGCCAACAAAAGAAGCTGTTACCCTCAAGTAATAGAGAGGGAGATGTGCCTACTCCTTCCATATTGAAGGAGGGGGGGGAGAGAGTGGGGGGAAGGGTTGCATCCTGCCACAGATACTGAGGCTAGCAGCAAAGCACAAAAAAGGAGGATGCCTATGAACAAATATTTGTACAGGGGACCTCCTGTTTTCTGTATTTTTGTGTTGCATTGACTGTATGAAGGGCTGGAGAGCCATTAGCAGGGTCTTCTGAGATTGCTTTTCCTTCCTATAGTGTCTGGCAGGTGGTGAGAGTGTGGCAGGTCATTATATGCTCTGGTTATTTTCTCCTGCTGTACTGAATCTTTAAGGTTATTGCTAAATCTTAGCAGTATCCTTTACTCAAGGCTCACTTTTTCACTCCAATCTTGCATGCTTTTCTGTTGTTGCTACTGTCTTCTATAAAAGTCTAAGATGAATCTTGTTCAAAATGTTACCTTAACTGCCTTTCTTGGCAGACTTTAATCAGTAACACAGTTTTATGAGTGCTTCAAATCTTAAATACGGAATTCTATTCTATATATCACTGAGACATCAGAAAGAGTATTAGGCAGGCTGAAAAATAAACCTCTGAACAATTATGTCAAACAGCTATGTATATAGAAGATTGAAGTAAATGTTAGTTGCGAAAGAAGACATGCAAACTTGACAGTGAATGAGCCTGTAATTCATTCTGTCCTATCCTGGCACATAGAAATAAAGAGAAATTGTAGAAGACCCTTGCTGCATGAGACATTGTTTTAGAGGGCCTGAGTGTGGGAGGAGAGGCCACATCTCAGTCATGACCTGGAAAAACGGATTATGTTTTAGGGAATACAAAATGCTAGAGGTTTTTCTTCAGTCAACCACTTTCTTCTTCTTGTTGCTTGACAATAGGACTTCTGAGTCCCTGATGTTGCTTCCCCATCAAATAGCAGCTATAAGAGATTTGAGGTTGGTTTTGGCCAGTGCGTACCTGGTACTCTATGCATAGGAATAACGAAGTTTTGAATTGAATGAAAGTGCCCCTACTCTTTTTCTTAAGAAATTATTTTTTATTCCCCATTGAGCTTTGCTGTACTATTTCTATGCTCTATCACTGATAACAATGCTGAGTGATAAAATGCTTCTTGCCTTTGACGTCAGGTCTAATAACACTAATTTTCAAACCAGTCTGAACTCTTTTGTGGAAGAAGATAGGAAAATGATAGGGCGATCATTAGTTTCTTTTTTCCTCTAATCTGGTATAATGTGTCTTATTATGGTCTTTAATAACTGTAACCACAGCAACAAATAGTGATGGATATAACGCATTAGGGTCTCTCCTCTCAGTAATCATATTCTGCTTCCAGATGCCTTTCAGGCCACAAAGTAAATTAACATTCAACAGCAATACATCGAGATGCTGCAGAAATTCCCTCTTCCTTTTCAGAGAGGTGATCCAGGTTGTTAGGGACCTTTGAGTAGTAGCTGACTTTTCCAAAGACCAACAGTATTCCAACTTGACAGTTACTGAGCAGGCTGCTGTGTAAAGATTAATGAAGTTGTCTGCCCAGATTAGTTGGAGGGGCTATACAGGAATCAGCTTGTGGAATAAAATTCAATATATACCAGCAGAAGAATGAGAGAGTGGCTTAAGGGGGCAGGTTGTATTGGAGCTTTGATTGTAGGGCACTCTCTGTTGTGGGGTGGAGTTTTTCTTAAACTGAAAGTCTTTCAAAGCCAAAATGTTTATATTGGTTATGGTTGTTGGTGTTTTGCATCGCAAACCCTGGCACAGGAACTAAACAGCATGGAGTGACATGCAGTGTTTTTGGAGAGTATTTATGGTCCAGATGGGGATATAACAGTAATGTGTCCTGTAATCAGAGGGTGGTATCCTGGTGCAAGAGGTCTTGGGTGAATGTCAAAGCAACAGTGATTACAGAGGAAATGAATACATCTGGTTGTCCTCCCCAGCATCTTGTGGAAAAGACTGAAAACAGCAGCAGAAGTGATGTACTGAATGCAATGGAGAAGAGCTGTACCTTATATGTAATTAATCTTTATTTGAAGGGTTGTTAAAATGGAATCATAGAATCATTTCAGTTGTAAGAAAACCTCAGGATCATCGAGTCCAACCATAACCTAACTCTAGCACTAAACCGTGTCCCTAAGAACCTCCTTTTGACCTCCCCGAAATGAGGAAGGTAATATGTGTGTCCAGTTAAATTTCACATTTGCTGTGTACATAAGCAGGTTTAGAAATGTGAATTTTTGCCCAGCTACAGGATGTCCTGAGATCAGTATGAGAACAAGTGAGATAAATTGCGTACAAGGAGTGTCTGCATCTTCCTAAAGAAGTTGAAAAAAAATGTCAGCTTTTACATGTCTAAAGTCAGAAGAGATCTGAGTCCTATGGGAAGATTTTTGTAAAACATTCAAGAGGAAGAAACAGAAGAGTGCTTAAACTGTTCGATTGAGTTACTTACTAAAATTGCGTGTGTGTGTGTGTTGTTAAATCTCTTGGGCATTTTAGAAAATAATACCCTTCTCAAAAGAAACTGAGCAAAATATGCTTCCAGATAGTGATTCCACATAATATTTCTAAGAAGAAACAGAATTTTCTTCATTTTTTAAAAGAAATTTGCCTATGGCCTATTTACTACTCTCTTGTTACTAAAATGATTTTTTCTGAACAGTTCACAAATATGTAAATTCTATAGTTATGAAATACATAAAAAATAAACGGTGATCACAGATATATTGCATTCTAGTCCCCGCCAAGGTCCATCAGGTCAGGGGCATTTGAGCACTCTCGGGAGCCCAGGAGATGACTCCAGCTCAAGGGAGGATAGGATAGGATAGGATAGGATAGGATAGGATAGGATAGGATAGGATAGGATAGGATAGGATAGGATAGGATAGGATAGGATAGGATAGGATAGGATAGGATAGGATAGGATAGGGCTGGGGCAGGTCCTGGGAGGCGTGAGCAGCCTGTGGGACAAGGAGCCAGGTCTGGCTCACATGCTCAGGGAACAGCCGATCGCCAGCACTGGGGTCAGGAAGGAATTTTTTCCCCCGGGGCAGATCGGCACTGGTCCCCGGGGGTTTTTTGCCTTCCTCTGCAGCATTGAGCATGACCACTTTGCAGAGCTCCTCTGGGCCCTTTTGGCTCGGATCCTGCCTGCTGCTCAAGCACCAGGAAGATGGCCTCTCGTGCCCTGCAGCTGGGGGGAGGAAGGCTTTTTTTTTCCCCCAGGTGGGACAGCAAGCGTCTCCGGGGGTTTTTTGCCTTCCTCTGCAGCGCTGAGCACGGCCCCTTGCCACGGCTTCTTTGGGCCATTTGGGCTGGGTGCCTGCTGCTCCACGAGCTGGCCCTAAACTTAGCTAGAACAGCCTGCCCAAACCAGCATAGAACAGCTCACCTAAACCAACCTTAAAGAAGCTAAACCAATCTGCCTTAAAAAACTTCCATCAGCCACCAACAACCTAAACGGAACCTTAAACAATCTACAACAAATTACCTAAACCAAACAAAATAAACCAACCTAAACACCCTAAAACAAACCTATCTAAACCAAATGATCTAAAAAAATCCTACCTAAAACAATCTAAAACTACATAAACCGGCATTTCTCAACCAACCTTAAGCAACCTAGAACCAAACAAGCTAAACAAACTGAAACCAACCAATCTTAACCTAAAATAACCATTAAACAATCTCAAACAACTTAAAACCAATCTAATAAAGGATAAAACCACCTAAAGCGACCGATCTAAACCAACCTCAAAAATAGGAAACCAAATGACATAACCACACCAAAATGACCTAAAGCAAACAACCCAAAGCTAAATAGAACCACTGAAACCAGCCTACGACGACCAAGCTAAAAACCAATCTAGATCAACTCAACTTCAACAACAAAGCTAAAACACCCTAAAAAACCTCAACAACAAAAACCCAACCACCAGCCACCCTGCCCCAGGCAGTGTCTCACTTGGATGTGCCTGCAGTCTTGGAAGCCTGACTACCCCAGGTTCTCCTCCTAACGGACCCTGAGCTTGTTTGGAGGTCCTCAAGCACGGCGCAGCTACCGTATACCCTTGACCTAGCAATGGTTCGCCTCTAGCAGGGAACGTCGTCCTCTTTGAGCAAGGCGGGGAAACACGTGGAGCAGGGAAGGAGGAAGGGGACGTCTGCCGAGACAGCAGAAACAGCCCAATCGAGCCTGGTGATTAGTGGGGGGACACATGTCCCAGCGAGACTGCACTCACATCCAAAGCATCCAGACACAACCGAAAACCAACTAAACACAATGTACATCTAACCAAACCACCTAAAGCACCCTCAACAACCAATCTAAGCCACCCCAGCCTGAAGGAACCCATCTTCAAAACATGCACCGTGCATAACACTGCCCTAAACAACCTACCAGGAAATAACTAAACCAACCTAAACCAAACAACCTGAACCAACCTTAACAGAAACCCTTCAAGCGACCTAAACAATGTAAACCAAACCTGCCTAAACCAACCTACCTAAAAACACAGACACTCACCAACCCACCTAAACTGCTTACTGAAAAGAAACAACCTCAAATAACCAACCAACCAACCAACCCACCCCCAACTTAAAATCATCTAAACAAACCTCAACCAAACTACAGAAAACAGCCTCAATGAAAACAGCTTCAGATAGGCCACCTACAACAACCGACGGAAGACAACTTCAACCAAAAATCACCTGCATCAAGCAACCTGAACCCACCAGCCTTCAACAACCAGCCTCTCACAGCCACCCTCAAAGAACCTGCCTCAAACCAACCTCAAACGACCGCAACAAACTGAACCAAGCTACTAAAACCAGAAACCTAAACCAAACTAACACAACCAGTGCTAAAGAATCCTCAGAAAACAGCACCAACCAAAGAACCCAGCAAAACCGAGAAAAAGAAACCTCCTCAGCTAAACCACACAGAGCAGCGCTAAGAACATCACATCAAACAACCTGAACCCACCCACCTAAACTAACCAACCCAAACCAAGCTAAACCATCAAACCGGAAACAAGCAGCTAAGACCGCCAACCTAAACCAAACTTAACAAACCTTAACCTAAAACAACCAGCCTTCAGTGACCTACGAACACACAACCTACCAACAACGTCATACAGCGTCAAACAACCACCTTCGAACAACCAGTCTCAAAAAGCCTACCAAAACCAACTCATAGAAACTGACCTACACCAACCAAACGAAACAAACTTCAAAAACCCCAACAAAACCAGAACAACAGCAACAAGAGAAACAACACCACCACCACCAAAACAAAAAAAACCAAACAAGGTAGAAAGAAACAGGCAAAACCCAAACAAGTTACAGACAAAGAAGGCAGATGTAGGGAACAGGATGCAGAGATGTTGCATGGGGACCCAGTGCTTTGGAGCAGCCACTGGTGTCCTGTCAGGAACAGGAAGGATTCGCAGCTGCCACTCGGCAGCTCTCCCTGCGGGCAACACCAGCGCCTGGCAGGGACCAGAGCGCTTCTCGTGCATCCCTGCCCAAGAAGCACAGCAGCAAAACAAGCTGTGGAAGGCAAAACACCTGCTTGTCATCGCTACATGTGATGCTTTGGAAAAGATCCCACAGTACCACATACCTCTTCTTTTGTGCACGGTCAGTCCCGCGCCTCATTCTCAAGGTTCTCCCTCTTCAGGAAGCAGGGAAAGCTTGGCCTCTATTCCTGCTGCTGCTCTCTGCAGCTCTGGGACTTGCCTTTGCCAGCCTGCAAGGGCTGTTTGTTCAAGCTAAAGTGAAGAACGCATCAGCCTGCTCCTGGCTACACGTGGGCTTGCGTTAAGGATTGTGAGCACTGGCTCTGAAACAGAGTGAGAAACAGAAATGACATCAAATAACATCAAAGGAAGTACATTAAAAAGTAAAATAAAACCAAATAAAATAGAAACACTTGTATCCATTGCGTTTTGTGTCCTGGGAAGTGGTTTTTAGGGAAGAGTGAAGGAAGGGAGAGGGAAGGGGGAAGGGAAGGGAAAAGAAGGCGGAGGAGAAAAGAAAGCCCTGACAGAGCCCTGAGCGCTCCATACCTGAAAGAAATTGTGCTGTTTTCACCGAAAGCGAACTGATTTTCTTCATGCAGTTAGAAACCTTTCTTTTTCACAGCTCGCACGCTCATTATTTGGAATTAGTTTGAGAACAAGAGCTAACACCCCAGCACAGAACTAATGCTTGTAATTGCTCTGGTCTGAGAGCCAAGGACATTCTGACTGCTCTGCCCACAGATGGGACCTGCCGAGGAAGGGGGGCAGAGATGGGACAGAGCTTGACTGACATCCAGGCTGATCAAGAAGAGTATTTCATCCCATTAGCATCACGGTCATTATTTAAGGAGGGAGGGGATCTTTCTCACTCTCTCAGGCGTGCAGTGGAATCTTGATCAACTGGCCACATGGGTCAGGAAAGCTACCTGGCAAGCAAAAAGATCCATTGCACTCTTCTGCTCAGCACATCAAGATTTGCCCTCTGAGTCGCGGCAATTTCTTGAATATCACCAAGAATCAAAACAGGTTTCAAAGAGCAACATGGCATGACCAAATAATAAATACTTCTCTTTAAGTCCACTCATTTGTTTAATCTTTGCCTAGACCTTCAGGAAATGGAAAACCAAACTCACTACGGAGAAGTTCAACACAACAACCCACGCCAAATCAAGGCTACCAGGTAGGAACCCGATGACAAGGATCAGTCACGCAACTGCTACCCTACGACAGGGCTGCCCCGAACAGATCACCCCCAAGGATTCAGTCCAAGGCAGAAACTACTCAGCTGGCAAACATTCCAAAAAAACAAGCACGTTTTGCTTACACACCTTACAGCAAGTTTTCCCTCAGGAAACACAAAATGAAACAGCAACAACAAGCAGAAATAATACTCACAAGCCTGTAACATCTTCGACGGGATTTTCCCGCACCGGCCGACACCGCCGGACCCGGCGGGCACAGCCGCTCCCCCCGCTCCAGCTGCCCGCCAAGCGGCGGCGCCGAGCGCGCCACCCACGCGTGCCCGCAAGCGGCCTCGTCCTCCCCGCCCGCCCGGGCACCGGGAGAGCGCGGAAGCGTCGCGGCGGCGCTTATCGAGCGGCAGCAGCAGCTGAGAGGGGCTGCTGCTCGCCTTGGCCGCCATGCTGGACACAGAGCCGAGCAATCGCTACCGCCTCCCGCAAAGACCGAGCCAGCAGCCCCGACGAGCGGATGGCAGAGCCGTCGCTCCTCGGCCCCGCCCCGTGTGCCGGTAAACGCGGGAACGAGCACTGTCTCTTCAAACACCTTTTGCATTCTTCATCCTACAGCACTAAAGAAATAGCAGAATCCCTTAGCACAGGATAATTGTGCAATACAAGTGCCAGGTTTGTCGTGCTGGTAAAAGATATTGTCAAAAGATGTGCGGCTGTCGGTCTTTCCTCAAGACAAAAGGCAAACGAGCTGGTTCCATCCGAGGCGAGGCAAACCAAATGCAAGCACTGACAGCAGTGCAGAGCAAAATGGCCCCGCGACGGGGCCCTCGTGGCCCTGCGGGCCGCCATGCCGGCCACCGCAGCGTTCGCTGGGGACGCCGCGAGCCTCTGTTGTGGCAGTTGGAGCACAGCCGTGCCAGCCGCGCCAGCGCTCGGAGAGAAGAGGCCGCAGCGAGCAGAAGAGAGAAGAGGAGGCTCACGGACCCCCCGGCCCATGGCTCCGCCGCCCAAGAAACGGCGGCAGCCTGTCGCGAGCACCAGCACCGCCCACAGGCGAGAGGAGGAGCCGATGGAGGTTGACCCACCCCGGGAGGAGGAGGAGCAGCCCATGGACATCGACCCGCCTCGGGAGGAGGCGGAGCCGATGGACGTGGACCCGCCTCAGGCAGGGCTGCTGGGGCACAAGAACAGCATGGGCGGGCAGCCCCCGGCGCCGTGGTGCCCGAAGCGCCGCAGGACGGCCGGGGGCTCTCCCAGAGCCCCCAAGCAGGCGCCTGGGCACAAGCGGCGCCGCCCCCGCAGCCGCCACTAGCCGCCTCCGGGGCATGGGACGGGATGGGATGGGCCGGGCCGGAGCAGCAGCCGCTCTGGAGCCGCAGGTGAGCCCGGCTTCCCAGCCCGCATCCCCGGCCCTCATGCCGGGGCATCTCCTCTGCCCTGGGGCCTGGGGAAGAGGCGAGGAGAGTCGCTGCCATCTTCTGGTCGGCAGCCCCAGAGCACCGGGAGGAGTCCTCAGGAGCCACCACAGACGGCCAGGACACCCACAGGCAGCGCTGGAGCTGGAGCTTGCCTTCAAGGGAAAAGGTTTGCACATTGCACAAATAAGTCAGACTTTTTCTCCTTCTCCCTGTAGACGTGTATACAGACTCTAGAGCTAATAGAAATGTGTAGATATAGAAAATAAAAACCAGATATGTGCGTGCGTGCGTGTGTGTGCGTGTGTGTGTGTGCACAGAAGCCCACTGGAGACCGCCAGAGACCGTCGGGGACCGAAGGACGCCGCTGGAGGACATCGTCGGAGACCAAAGGACAGCGTGGGATCTGCACCTTGCCTTCAAAAGAGGAAAAGTTTGGAGACAAAACCTTACGAGGTATGCTTTGTATTCAGAGCCTGGTCTTTTGGAACCCTTCTCTTACTCCTCTGATTGGCTGAGATTCAAGGGTCTCGTTTACTTCTGTGTTCTCTGCTCCTCCTCTCCTTCCCCTCTTGCTGTTTTCCTCCGTCATCTCTGTTGTGTCCTCTTGTTACGTGCAGTAAGTTTCATCTCTGGCATTTTGTTTTCTCTGCCCAGGTTTGCTCAGGAATTCTTGACAGGACACTTGGAAGCAGGATTTTCCAAAGTGTCCTTGCCCCCAAGGTCCGTCAGGTGAGAGGCCTTTGGGCACTCTCCCAAGTCCAGGAGATGGCTCCAGCGCAAGGTAGGACAGGCTAGGCTAGGATAGGATAGGCTAGGGCTTGGGCAGGTCCTGGGAGGCGTGAGCAGCCTGTGGGACAAGGAGCCAGGTCTGGCTCACATGCTCAGGGAACAGCCGATCGCCAGCACTGGGGTCAGGAAGGAATTTTTTCCCCCGGGGCAGATTGGCACTGGTCCCCGGGGGTTTTTTTGCCTTCCTCTGCAGCATTGAGCATGACCACTTTGCAGAGCTCCTCTGGGCCCTTTTGGCTCGGATCCTGCCTGCTGCTCAAGCACCAGGAAGATGGCCTCTCGTGCCCTGCAGCTGGGGGGAGGAAGGCTTTTTTTTTCCCCCAGGTGGGACAGCAAGCGTCTCCGGGGGTTTTTTGCCTTCCTCTGCAGCGCTGAGCACGGCCCCTTGCCACGGCTTCTTTGGGCCATTTGGGCTGGGTGCCTGCTGCTCCACGAGCTGGCCCTAAACTTAGCTAGAACAGCACACCCAAACCAGCATAGAACAACTCACGTAAAGCAACCTACAACAGCAAGCAACTAACCGACCTTCAAGAACCTAACATCAAAATAAAAAGAAACACTTTGTATCCATTGTGTTTTGTGTCCTTGAAAGTGTTTTTTAGGGAAAAGAGGAGGGAGGGGGGAGAGAGAGGGAGGGAGGGAGGGGGGAGAGAGAGGGAGGGAGGGAGGGGGGAGAGAGAGGGAGGGAGGGGGGAGAGGGAGGGAGGGAGGGGGGAGAGAGAGGGAGGGAGGGGAGAGAGAGAGGGAGGGAGGGGAGGGAGGGAGGGAGGGGGGAGAGGGAGGGAGGGGGGAGAGGGAGTAAGGGAGGGGGGAGAGGGAGGGAGGGGGGGGAGGGAGGGAGGGAGGGGGGGGAGAGGGAGGGAGGGGAGAGAGGGAGGGAGGGGGGAGAGAGAGGGAGGGGGGAGAGAGAGGGAGGGAGGGAGGGGGGAGAGAGAGGGAGGGAGGGAGGGGGGAGAGAGAGGGAGGGAGGGAGGAGGGAGAGGGAGGGAGGGAGGGGGGAGAGGGAGGGAGGGAGGGGGGAGAGGGAGGGAGGGGGGGAGGGAGGGAGGGGGGAGAGGGAGGGAGGGAGGGGGGAGAGGGAGGGAGGGAGGGGGGAGAGGGAGGGAGGGAGGGAGGGGGGAGAGGGAGGGAGGGAGGGGGGAGAAGGGGGGAGAGGGAGGGAGGGAGGGAGGGGGGAGAAGGAGGGAGGGAGGGAGGGAGGGGGGAGAGGGAGGGAGGGAGGGGGGAGAGAGAGGGAGGGAGGGGGGAGAGAGAGGGAGGGAGGGGGGAGAGGGAGGGAGGGGGGAGAGAGAGGGAGGGAGGGGGGAGAGAGAGGGAGGGAGGGGGGAGAGAGAGGGAGGGAGGGAGGGGGGAGAGGGAGGGAGGGAGGGGGGAGAGGGGGGGGAGGGAGGGAGGGGGGAGAGAGAGGGGGGGAGGGAGGGAGGGGGGAGAGAGAGGGAGGGAGGGGGGAGAGAGAGGGAGGGGGGAGAGGGAGGGAGGGAGGGGGGAGAGGGAGGGAGGGAGGGGGGAGAGGGAGGGAGGGAGGGGGGAGAGGGAGGGAGGGAGGGGGGAGAGAGAGGGAGGGAGGGAGGGGGGAGAGAGAGGGAGGGAGGGAGGGGGGAGAGAGAGGGAGGGAGGGAGGGGGGAGAGAGAGAAAGGGAGGGAGGGGGGAGAGAGAGAAAGGGAGGGAGGGGGGAGAGAGGGAGTGAGGGGGAGTGAGGAGGGATAGGATGGGGAGGGGGGGACAGAGCGGGGAGCGCGGGAGAGACAGGGGAAGGGGGTGGGGGGAAGAGGGGGGCAGAAGGGGTGAGAGACAGGGGATGGGGGGGAGGGGAGATGATAGAGGGAGCTACCATTTCAAGGGTTAACTAAACATATCATGGGTGCCTACTAAGAAACTACCACTTTAAGGCTTAGGCACACAAGAAGTGCTTAGTTTAGAGCTTTATGTAGACTTATGCTAAGAAAAACAGAACCCCCTCGAATGCCAAGATAAGAAGTTTTACTGCACCCAGCTGTAAACTTGAGGAGACGAGATAACAAAGATTTAGAGCAAAAGGGGGCGCCAGCCTGGTTTCAATCGACTTGGCAGCTTGGGTCCCAGTCAATTCAACATAATGAGCCAAAGGTAAAAAGTTCACTGAGACCAAGCTGAAGGAGCCTTCATTCAAAGACCCCTCCTCAAGACCACCAGATGGCACTGCGCAGGCGCAACAGGGAGCTGTCTAGAAGGAGACTTTGCAAATTATGACCTGGGACTCATTTTAATAAGAAGCGGGGAAAGGTTATGAATAAGTATAGGCGTTCCTGGGGTCACTATGAATACCTAACACCTTGCTGTATTTAAACACACCTCGTAGTGTTAGAAGGTGCGCATGAATGGTGGAACGATCCCCCTTGCGCCCGATATCAGATAAACACACCCGCTTTATAACCTTGCACGTTGTAAAGTTTTATGACTTTCTAGGTTGTAAAGTTGTTTCCACGTATCAATTTTGGCCACCACGAAGGCACAAGCTCTGCCCGGCTGTGCGGACCGCCTGAGAGAAACGGACCTCCCAGACGTGTCCCGAACCTTTTATTTCAGAGGGGCTCCGTTCCACTCCGGCTGGTCACCGCGGGGGCAGACGACGACTTTTTGAATTAAGCGGATAAGGTATGCTTCTGTTTTACTGTAACGTGGGCCTGTAACATGGGGGGCCAGCAACTGGCGAGGGAAGCCTCCGCATGGCCAGATTCCCCATATTGCTGTAAATGGGCACCTACCTAAGGGGGCTACTGACTTGACTCCACCAGAAGGGGGTCAGCCGCTAGCCATCTTGGGGGTAGATCGAGTAACCCTGAGTGAGCCTTCTGTTGCGTCCCGGTCACGGGAGCCAGGATGGACCCGCTAATGACTGCATGGAAGTGGGAGAAGGGTAAACAGACTCTCCGCTCGTGGGTTCGAGTCCCCCCATGGCAACTGAAGCTTTATAACAGAACCAACCTAAGCCACCCAACCTCAAATCATCTAAACAACCTCAACCAAACCACCTACACCAACCTCAAACAAAATACTGAAAACAACCTCAATGAAAACAACTTCACATACCCCACCTAAAACAACCAAGGGGAAAACAACTTCAACCAAATATCACCTCCATCAAGCTACCTAAACCCACCAGCCTTCACCAACCCAGCCTCCCACAACCACCCTCAAAGAAGAACCTGCCTCAAACAAACCACCTCCAACCACCTCAACAACCTCAACCAAGCTACCAAAACCAAAAACCTCCCTCCACCAAAACAGCCCCTGCTTGGAAGGGCTCCAGCCCGGCTGCAACATCCGCAGCTGCCACTCGGCACCTCTCCCTGCGGGCAACACAAGCGCCTGGCAGGGACCAAAGCGCTCCTCGTGCATCCCTGCCCAAGAAGCACGGCAGCAAAACAAGCTGCGGAAGGCAAAAAGTCTGCTCGTCATCGCTACGTGTCACGTAGCTCTGGAAAACATCCCACGGTACCACACCCGTCATCATCTTCTTCTCCTTCTTCTTCTTCTTTTGGGCATGGTCAGTCCCGCGCCTCATTCTCAAGGTTCTCCCTCTTACGAACCAGGGAAAGCTTGGCCTCTATTCCTGCTGCTGCTCTCTGCAGCTCTCAAAATCACTCTCTTTATGCCTCAGGAAAGGGTTTGTGTCCAGCTGGATTGAGTCCCTGGTCTTCCTTGCTGTGGGACCCAGCGGGCTTTTTATGTGGGGCAGAGAGGAGATGGCTACTAGGGTGGCCTCGAGGCTGCAGGGCTGGTTTCTGCCTGAGAGAAGAGAAACAGCAGGAGGTTTGTTCTGGGGAGCCGAGCGGCAGAGGAGGCCTCAGGGACACCCAGCAGCTGTGCCCAGTGAATGCACACCAAGGGCAGGGACAGCCTCCTGGGCCTCTTCAGCTCAGGGACTGATTTGGGGCCAGCACCCCAAAGGCTTCCTCCATAGGGTGCTGGGCGGATTGGGGGCGGGCGGGGCTGCACACGTGGGGCTCTGTCACCCCCACGTCACAATGCCAGCACCCGGCAACGCAGAGCTCACAATGTCCTGGGCAGGATCAAAAGGAGCAGCCGGGTCCCGCGTCCACTGCCAGAGCTGGCCCGGGGGCAGCCCCAACACATCCCGGAGGAAGCACTTGAGGAGCTGGTGGCATCACAGGGCAGGGGCTGAGGGAGGAAGAGCTTGCGTGAGGCTGCTGGAGGTTCTCCACTGTAAGACAATCTGCTGCCAGGGCCACCTTCAAACCTCAGCTCATGGAGGGAAATCCTTTTCAGCTGGGTAGCAGTGGAGAGACCAAGGGAATTTCTTCTCTGCTTGGAATGCCCACTGATGTCCCACCAGGCACAGGAAAGATTCTTGCCCCCAAGGTCCATAAGATCAGCGGCGTTTGGGCACTCTCGGAAGTCCGGGAGATGGCTCCAGCTCAAGGGAGGACAGGATAGGCTAGGCTAGGCTAGGCTAGGCTAGGCTAGGCTAGGCTAGGCTAGGATAGGATAGGATAGGATAGGATAGGATAGGGCTTGGGCAGGTCCTGGGAGGCGTGAGCAGCCTGTGGGACAAGGAGCCAGGTCTGGCTCACATGCTCAGGGAACAGCCGATCGCCAGCACTGGGGTCAGGAAGGAATTTTTTCCCCCGGAGCAGATTGGCACTGGTCCCCGGGGGTTTTTTGCCTTCCTCTGCAGCATTGAGCATGACCACTTTGCAGAGCTCCTCTGGGCCCTTTTGGCTCGGATCCTGCCTGCTGCTCAAGCACCAGGAAGATGGCCTCTCGTGCCCTGCAGCTGGGGGGAGGAAGGCTTTTTTTTTCCCCCAGGTGGGACAGCAAGCGTCTCCGGGGGTTTTTTGCCTTCCTCTGCAGCGCTGAGCACGGCCCCTTGCCACGGCTTCTTTGGGCCATTTGGGCTGGGTGCCTGCTGCTCCAGGAGCTGGCCCTAAACTTAGCTAGAACAGTCTGCCCAAACCAGCATAGAACAGCTCACCTAAACCAACCTTAAAGAAGCTAAACCAATCTGCCTTAAAAAACTTCCATCAGCCACCAACAACCTAAACAGAACCTTAAACAATCTACAACAAATTACCTAAAACAATCTAAACCAAACTAAATAAACCAGCCTAAACACCCTAAAACAAACCTACCTAAACCAAATGATCTAAGTAATCCTACCTAAAACAAACTAAAACTACATAAACCGGCATTTCTCAGCATCTTAAGCAACCTAGAACCAAACAAGCTAAACAAACTGAAATCAACCAATCTTAACCCTAGATAACCATTAAACAATCTCAAACAACTTCTAAACAATCTAATAAACGATAAAACTACCTAAAACAACCGATCTAAACCGAAGGACATAACCTGACCAAAATGACCTAAAGTAAACAACCCAAAGCTAAATAGAACACCAAAACCAACCTACAGTGATGAAGCTAAAAACCAATCTAAATCAACTAAACTTCAACAACAAAACTAAAACACCCTAATAAACCTCAACAACGAAAACCCAACCACCAGCCACCCTGCCCCAGGCAGTGTCTCACTTGGATGTGCCTGCAGTCTTGGAAGCCTGACTACCCCAGGTTCTCCTCCTAACGGACCCTGAGCTTGTTTGGAGGTCCTCAAGCACGGCGCAGCTACCGTATACCCTTGACCTAGCAATGGTTCGCCTCTAGCGGGGAACGTCGTCCTCTTTGAGCAAGGCAGGGAAACACGTGGAGCAGGGAAGGAGGAAGGGGACGTCTGCCGAGACAGCAGAAACAGCCCAATCGAGCCTGGTGATTAGTGGGGGGACACATGTCCCAGCGAGATTGCACTCACATCCAAAGCATCCAGACACAACCGAAAACCAACAAAAACAATGTACATCTAACCAAACCACCTAAAGCACCCTCAACAACCAATCTAAGCCACCCCAGCCTGAAGGAACCCATCTGCAAAACATGCACCGTGCATAACACTGCCCTAAACAACCTACCAGGAAATAACTAAACCAACCTAAACCAAACAACCTGAACCAACCTTAACAGAAACCCTTCAAGCGACCTAAACAATGTAAACCAAACCTGCCTAAACCAACCTACCTAAAAACACAGACACCCACCAACCCACCTAAACTGCTTACTGAAAAGAAACAACCTCAAATAACCAACCAACCAACCAACCAACCCACCCACCCCCAACTTAAAATCATCTAAACAAACCTCAACCAAACTACAGAAAACAGCCTCAATGAAAACAGCTTCAGATAGGCCACCTACAACAACCGACGGAAGACAACTTCAACCAAAAATCACCTGCATCAAGCAACCTGAACCCACCAGCCTTCAACAACCAGCCTCTCACAGCCACCCTCAAAGAACCTGCCTCAAACCAACCTCAAACGACCGCAACAAACTGAACCAAGCTACTAAAACCAGAAACCTAAACCAAACTAACACAACCAGTGCTAAAGAATCCTCAGAAAACAGCACCAACCAAAGAACTCAGCAAAACCGAGAAAAAGAAACCTCCTCAGCTAAACCACACAGAGCAGCGCTAAGAAAATCACATCAAACAACCTGAACCCACCCACCTAAACTAACCAACCCAAACCAAGCTAAACCATCAAACCTGAAACAAGCAGCTAAGACCGCCAACCTAAACCAAACTTAACAAACCTTAACCTAAAACAACCAGCCTTCAGTGACCTACGAACACACAACCTACCAACAACGTCATACAGCGTCAAACAACCACCTTCGAACAACCAGTCTCAAAAAGCCTACCAAAACCAACTCATAGAAACTGACCTACACCAACCAAACGAAACAAACTTAAAAAACCCCAACAAAACCAGAACAACAGCAACAAGAGAAACAACACCACCACCACCAAAACAAAAAAAACAAACAAGGTAGAAAGAAACAGGCAAAACCCAAACAAGTTACAGACAAAGAAGGCAGATGTAGGGAACAGGATGCAGAGATGTTGCATGGGGACCCAGTGCTTTGGAGCAGCCACTGGTGTCCTGTCAGGAACAGGAAGGATTCGCAGCTGCCACTCGGCAGCTCTCCCTGCGGGCAACACCAGCGCCTGGCCGGGACCAGAGCGCTTCTCGTGCATCCCTGCCCAAGAAGCACAGCAGCAAAACAAGCTGTGGAAGGCAAAACACCTGCTTGTCATCGCTACATGTGATGCTTTGGAAAAGATCCCACAGTACCACATACCTCTTCTTTTGTGCATGGTCAGTCCCGCGCCTCATTCTCAAGGTTCTCCCTCTTAGGAACCAGGGAAAGCTTGGCCTCTATTCCTGCTGCTGCTCTCTGCAGCTCGGGGACTTGCCTTTGCCAGCCTGCAAGGGCTGTTTGTTCAAGCTAAAGTGAAGAACGCAGCAGCCTGCTCCTGGCTACACGTGGGCTTGTGTTCAGGATTGTGAGCATTGGCTCTGAAACAGAGTGAGAAATGGAGATGATATGAAATAACATAAAATTAAGTAAATTAAAAAAATAAAATAATAAAATAAAATAAAATAAAATAAAATAAAATAAAATAAAATAAAATAAAATAAAATAAAATAAAATAAAAACACTTGTATCCATTGTGTTTTGTGTCCTGGGAAGTGGTTTTTAGGGAAGAGTGAAGGAAGGGAGTGGGAAGGGGGAAGGGAAGGCAAAAGAAGGCAGAAGAGAAAAGAAATCCCTGACAGAGCCCTGAGGGCTCCATAACTGAAATTGTGCCGTTTTGACTGAAAGTGAACTGATTTTCCTCATGCAGTTAGAAACCTTTCTTTTTCACAGCTCGCACGCTCATTATTTGGAATTAGTTTGAGAACAAGAGCTAACACCCCAGCACAGAACTAATGCTTGTAATTGCTCTGGTCTGAGAGCCAAGGACATTCTGACTGCTCTGCCCAGGGATGGGACCTGCCGAGGAAGGCGGGCAGAGATGGGACAGAGCTTGACTGACATCCAGGCTGATCAGTACAAGAATTTCATCCCATTAACATCATGCTAATTATTTAAGGAGGGAGGGGATCTCTCTCACTCTCTCGGGCTCTTTCTCTTGCGCACATAGTTTTGTTTCTTTCCTCTTTTTCTGTCAGAGCCAGGGGAGTTTTGGTGCGGAATGTTTTGTTCGGCCCTTTGCCGTTTTGCAGAGGCCTCTGGGCTTTTCTGCCTTTTTCCTTTTTTATCTCTTTGGGATCAACTGTGGGGACCAGGTGGCCCTTCCTGGGACCGGCTACTCGGTGTGGACAGAGTTTCTGAGAACTGGGTTGAGTACCTTCTATTTCTATTTTTTATACATACATATATATATATATATATATATTTATTAGTGGTGTATTATTATTTTGTTATATTATTCCAGTGTGTTTATCTCACTCCAAGTTTCTCCTTTCCCTTTTGATTCTCTCCCCTATTGGGGAGGGTAAAGCGGGGTGGGGGTGGGTGTGAGCAGCTATCGTGGTTGTATTGCTAGCTCGAGTTAAACCACAACAAAATGGTAAAATCAGTTTAACTCAATATTTTTTTTTAGATCTGGGTAGTTTAAGGAGTCCTTTTCCGTGCATGCAGGCCACACTTCAAGGCACTCTTCCCCTCTCTAGACAACCATTTCTCACTTCCCTCATGTCCAGACACCTTCACTATGATGGCAGAAGCACTCACTTATTACTTTCTCAGCAGAAGTAACTTTCAAACATGTAAAATAACCTGAGGCAGTTCTGGGGTGTTTAAAAAAATATAAGTCTTCAACCACTTATGCAAACAAACAGGATAAGATAACTAACAGGATTTTTCAAAGGGCATCTTCTGGTACTTCAGTCTGACTCCTAGATTCTAAAACAGGACATTGCAAACTGTTATTTATATATTCTCCTATTTGTTGTCCGGCATCATCTCATCCATATGTGCGGTATTACTGTATTTCACAGAGCGGTATTGATTTCAGAAGCAACGGTTATCTCAAACGTTAAGAATTAACTGTCATTAACACATGTAGCTGTGAGCTGTTAGCTAGATGCATATTATACTAACGAGATCAGAGACTTGTAATCCCTAAGAACACAGCAGCACAGGTTGAATAAGAAATCTTTGCTGATGAAGTGAACTGTCTCTGTTGCAGCTCTTAGACCTGAGATATTACTTTACACATTTAGCTACATGGGCCTCAAATGACACAAAACAACTCTGTGTCAGGACGTCACATAAGTGTGGAAGACTGTGATAGTGTGAATTATTTGTCTCAAAGCTTGCTTTCTAAAATAATATCCTTAAGGCCCGCTTGTTACAGAGAAATGCTCGCTCATGCTGCTTGCTTAATTGGGCCTGCTGTAAAGGTCTAAACACAGCGAGCTGAGGGGCAAAATGCATGATTACTGTGAATTGTTAAAACTAAAAGAATACTTGAAGCTTACATGTTAAAATTAAATAGATTGTCTTTACTCTGTCTTTAGGCATAAAAATAAAATAAGATTGTTTAGCAGCGTCTGACGTCGTTTGTGTCTTAATCTCTCTCAGAATAATTTTTGAAACTTCCTGAGTCCAAAATTGGACTGGGAAGCCACACTGCGGGCAAACACCATAACTACAACATAGCTGACTTCCATAGCAGCTGCACATTGGTCTGAATTCATGTTACAATTTAGTAGGTTTATAGGTGTATGGGGATATAGCGGGAGATATGACGAGGAGATTAGTTAAATGTAAATACGCTGAAGTGACTTGCATCTGTCTGTAGAAAAAGCACGTACATCACACTCATTGTTTTACTGACCTTGTGTGCTGGATGGGTAGAACCTCTGTGTTAGATAACATAGGCCTGTGAGGAACTCTAGGCACCTTATCACTATGTCTGAGATTCCTGCTTTGTTGTGAGAAAGAGCGGGAAGCTGCGCCTGCCTGAAGCCTTGGAATACAGGGGAGCTCAGCAGGCCCAGCGATCTTCCAGCAGGGCTGAACTGACCAGGGCCTGCGTCCCCGCTGGTGTCACCTCTGCCTGGGAGCTCAGGTGTGGCTTCGGAGATCCCTCAGTAGAGACATTACTAAAATAAAACTTGCTCTTTACAATGCATCCGTGGCCTCCGGCTCTTCTTGCGATGTGCTTGTGTATGTGTACACAGTCAGTTCTTTGCTTTCTTCACAGGAAAGTGCAATGCTGCCTGGCTCCCTGCTGCCTGTAGAAGGGTTCAGGCTCTATCACTTGTTGGACTGTGCATAGCACTAGAAGTTGACAGGAGGAAACCACCTTCCCAGTCCAGCGCCAGTCTGGGGAAGAATGAGTGACTGGAGAAATGCTTCATGAAAGGAAGCATGTTCTTTGTCCTTTTAGAAATGAACTGTAGCGTTTCTAGACAGAGTTGTTTCCTTGAAGTGAATAACAGAGACAAAAGCCAAAATGTGTGTTCTCTGGGAACTCATTTCTGTTTTGTAAAGCGTTGTCTGTCTGCTTGTCTGGCAGTAACTGACTTCATCTGCTCGGAGAGTAAGATCATATTGAATATAAAAACCCCTTTTGTGGTCAACCCTGAAGTCTCCATCTGCTAAAATGTTGTAAAACAAGAACTGTCGCATATGGGTTTGTAGAACTCAAACAGAAAATCGTGTTTATCTTTCATAGCTGGTTCCTGGAGAAGAAGGACCTGAAGTATGAATTCAACAGTTATCATCTACAAAGACATGTTTTATGTAGGTGTATAATCTAAACAGAGCTTTTGGGGTGTGGGTGGGTTTTGGTGTGGGTTGTTTTGTTTTGTTTACAAGCTCTTGCAGCTGACATTTGATAAAAGGTGAGCAGTTCCTATTCTGGGAATGTGCGTTGCTAATGAGAATACTGACTTTGTATGTTGAACTCATGGCTTCTTGTAAAGACGCACTGATCTCTTCTGAATCAAAGACTTTCTTTTTGTTAGTTATTGTGTTCTGTTCTGTAAGTGCACAAGCCATAGGTAGTTTCCTGACTGGTTGATGGAATGGAAAAATAATAGTTGTTTTTCAGCTGCTCTAAGCCTTTTGTTTTTCAGTGTCTGGTGCGTTTGCTTATGGCCCAGGTCTGTAGAAATCACCAGTTGTGAGCTGGTGTTGCTCTTTTTTGGGGTACAGGCAGATACTAAGCTGGATCATGTGTTTAAACATATCTTCAGGCTGTATCACCAGAAACCATGTTATAAAATGCTATAAAATTCTGGCAGCTCCTCCAAGTGGATGCATCTGTGTGGTGCTCAGCAGCCTTTGGTTCTGCTGGCTTTGAGGTTCAGCTCTCTTGGACTTCTTTTGCTTGGTAGCTCCACTTTCTTGTAGTGAAGGCACCGGAATGGTATTTGGCAAGTGAGGACAGACAGACCAGACCCAGTTCATGTTCAAGGGGTTAAAAATGAAAACTGGAGCAAACCTAAAAGAGGGCTGGTGTTAAATCTTCTTCATGTCAGTGGTGATTCTGCTTTCACCACCAGGTGGCGCTGTGTGTATTTAATTGCACTGGGAGCTGCCTGTGCCTGCCTGTGTAGTTCAGAGCAGTCATTAGAGGAAATGTTCTTCTGGCTGCGTCTGTTCTCCTGTGATATTAAAAACTGGAGAGATATTGGGAGCAGCTACTACTTTAGGAGAATTTCTATGAAGTAAGGAATTGCTGGTTTTATTTTGTCAGCATGGACAAGAAAAGAACTGATTCTAACTCATGTCCACTGCAGCTTATGCTTCCATGATCCACTGCTCCACTCATCACTGTGCATAAATGTCTTTGGAGAGGAATGGCAGGTGCTGGCTCTTCCCATGGACAAGTAGGGTGCTGTGTGGGCTCCCAGGGACAGGACACGCTTTGCCTTCCCGTCTCCAGAAGAAAGAAGAGTTGAAGAAGGGGCCTCAGGAGCGAGAGACTGCAAAGAAGTTGCTGCATTAGATCCTTTTTTCTTCATTTATCTGTCAGAAAAGCTGCGTTCTGCTCACTGTGTCTTAGCTCAAAATACAGTGAGAGCTTCTTGCTTGAGCCTGCTAAAGGAGAAAAACCCTTCCCTATCTCAGGGAGCGTGCGACTTTTGACTCGCTTGTTCTGAATCTATGAGCTGCAGATACCATGTTCAGATTGTGTGGTGACAATCTATACCACTGACTCCCTGAATGGGTTTTCATTTCTGACCCTATTTCCTTCTCCAGCATTTTTCACTATATAAAGAAAAAAAAATATTTTTAGAAAAAAATTAGATTGGATTGGGACATCATGTTGATTTTGGTCCCAAAGACTTTGTTTGCTAGAAATAAGTTGAGTCTTCATCAGATCACTGCAGAGATTTCTAGCCAGTGTAGAACTATTGCATTATGTTGTTTTTAACACGATTCAATGCATGTTCCAGTGTGTGCATTTAACTTCTACTTCACTCAGTATTTTGAAAACAGCCTTAAACTGAAGAGAGCTTTCAAGCTTGGGAGAGAAAAAGAGCAGATCTTGACTCCAAGGTCTGCGGACATCACTCTAAAGACAGTTTCTGTGCATCCAAATGCTGTTAATCCTTGATAATATGATGGTTGTGTGATGGCTACGGAAACACACAGAGGGGCAGCAATGAGGAAAGAAGAACCTTTAAAGATAGTCTGGTGTTGCTCACATCCCAAAGGAGGATGATCAGTTTTCCGTGTCATTCCTTACAAATGCTTGTCTAATTTATTCTTTAAAAATTCCTTTAATGTTACTCCTGTTGCAAAGGTTGCTGCATACCCTAAGTTTTTCAGGTGTTTAACTTAAGCCTCATAATACTGTGTCCTGTGTGCAGTGGATGTACACAAAAGTTTTTCTTCATAGCTACCTTTTACATGTTTAAACACACTTGTTTCTCTTCACTATTGCCCTTTACAGGTTAAGCAGCTGGTTTTCGATTTGCACTTTGAAGTCGGACTTTTGTTCCCCTTTGGACTTTCTGTAGAATCCCAGAGGTTGTACTACACCCTTCTCAAAAGTCAAGACATCATCTGCAGGGTTCAACAGCTAATCTGTGCAAATACAATGCTGCAAAAATAATGCGTGGCTGTACCTACTGAAGTGTCATGTGTGATGAGGAGTCACTGGGTGTTTTAATTAGTGAGAAATGGTATATAAAAACTAGGTGACAGAAACAGGACATGAGGCTGGCCTACTGTTCTTCAAGCTTGCGGTGCAGCTCTGTGGGCTTTGGATGACTAAAGGAAAGCAGCAGGCACAGGAGAGAGCTGCTGCTGGATCTTAATGAAAGATGGCAAATGATTTGGAGAGAGGTTTTCAAAGTCAGAAATGCAAGTCAGGAGCCCAGTTCCAACTTGCCTGTGAAATCACTGTGTACTTCCCTTGCTTGTGTAACTTTGTGTATTGTCCAGAAGCTTTCATTTCAATGTTAAGAAAGTTACAGTTGTCTGATAGGTGATGTAATGATCTCGTAATAACAGCTATAATGAAAGTAATGGAAAATGTCAGTATTCAAAACAGAGCCATGATAAATTATTAATGAACTTATACAACTGTTGCTTACCATACCTTCCATGTTACAGCTGTCGTTAGGCATTGATGCTGTTTCCTCAGAGTTCGAGCTGTAGTATCTGATTTTTGTTTCAGGGTGTGTTCTGAAGCTGCTGATGGCAATGCCTTTGGCTACAAAGTGTAGCAAATATTTTGTGGATTATCAGTCTGAGCAGCAGTCAAACAGCATTCTTTTCAAATCACTAAGGAAGAAAGTTGTACCAGTTCATCTCAGTTCCCTAATGCCAAAGGTCTTTTTCACATCTATTGATCCTTTTGTATTTTGTTCCTTCTTTAAGGTCAGTTGATGCCTGGAGGGAACTGTCACATCTTTGAAAACTCCTTGTAGCTACGGAAAAGAGATTTGATGACTTCCTCGAGTGATAAGTAGACACTGAAGAAATGATATGCTGCTCATCTCTAAGTCAGAAATAGGAATTAGGAAGGAATCTTTTTGTGATTTAAAAACTTCATTTAACTACATAAAGGATGAATGTGCTGCATGAATAGTTTCTTGTGTTCAAGCATATTGCCAGTGTTCTACTACTGAGAGAAATCCTAGCAACTGCAAACAACTAGATAATTCATCAGAAGCCAAACATATATGTATCTCAAATAATTTTTGTATCACAGCTAGTCTAATGCATTAACTTTTTATGTTGGGAGATTTTCTATAATAATCTATTTCTTGTTTCGTGGGATAGACAATGACCAAGTTTCTTGAAATATCTAAAATGAAATGTTGGATGAGAATAGAATAGCGACAGAACCATTTTTAAGTGCCTATGCGATATTATAGATTGTCTTCAAGTTCGCAGAGAAAAGGATACTTTGGTTATGATAACAAAATATTTCTCTTCCACATCTGTAAGCTATACTAATTATTTCACACTTGGAAGCTTAAAAGATCCTGAGAAGTTTATTTCAACCTCTTAAGAAAGGCTTCTTGGCTAACATGGTATTTTTCCATTTGTGTGGTCTAGATTAACTCGTATCATTCTCAACGACAACTGTCGAGGTGAAAGTTTTATTTTCACGTATCCTGGGTATCAGAAATGATAGGCATAAGTAAATTGTCAGAGGTTTGAATTTACAAGTGTACTGAAGCTTTTAAGTGCCTGATTCAGGTTTAAGAGCAGAAGAAACCCTACTGAACTCAAGCGGGACCATGTTTTTGTGAAGCAGCAAATCTGGTTTCAGTACACTCAACACTCATTTAGAAATGCTGTAACTACATGGTGCAAAGCAGTGAAATCTTGTGAAGTTGCTCTTCTAACATTTTTTGTGAATAAATTTTGAGTGAGCAATTTCTCCTGGGAAACTCTGTGATGGATCATGTACTGTTTCCTCCCCCACAAAGCGTAAGAACTGTCATAAATATCAGATTGTAAATTCTGGCTCAATCAAAAGAAATTTGCTTAAACCTTGTCAACAGGAAATTTCAACTTTTAGGTGATCCAAGTAGTGCACAGACCTGATAATAATAAAAATTGAACTACAGTTTCCACACTCCATTGGAGTGAAGCCAGAATGTACAGTACTTCCACATCCAGCTTAGCTGTAACCAACTGGTTTTGCCATATTGTAAGTAATTATTTTTATCTTACGTTGAGTTTCAAAGTTATTATGAATAGTAAGCTGTGTGTATACCATAATGCAGGATGTTTAGTAAGTTGAAGTGAATGTTTTCTAGCAGCACAAGAAGAAAATGACGTCTAGCATAGCATTATAATTGAACCCCAAAATCGTGACATGAGAATTTTGCCAGGGAGTATTTGTAACAGAAATCCACGATACTGCCGAATCACCTGTTTTCGTCACAAGTGAAGATGTCAGTTTTCAGTAAGATGTGGCTAAATGAAACACGTAGGCAAGAAAGCATCTTTTATTGAACACAGAGGAATTAATATTAAACTGAAGTCAAGTTTTCACATAAAAATTCACTGTGCTTGTTCTTGAGGTTTTGGATTACATAAGAAGGAAAGGCATGTGTCCCGTTAAGTCAACAGGCTTTTTCTAAGGTGTGTACTGAAAGACCATATATTTCTTGCTCCAAGGTTAAATTAGCATCTCATGCAGACAACAGAGGCAGCTTTAAAAGTGAAATCCTTCAGTTTCATGCTCCAAGTCATCGATGCTGCTAAGTCTTCTAAATTGTTGAAATTTACACCAAATTTAAAGCTAATAGTTTCCTCTTGCGAAGGTTTAATTGTACCTTGGGGAAAAGTTGCTTCCCTTTGAGATTAAAAGGGAAATACTTCTATGGACAACAGCTGCATTAAATGTAAACTTCTCAGCCATGTATGCTGGCTGCAGGACCTGTGCTAATCTATAGAAAAGCAAACAAATTCAGTGAGTTTTCTCTGCAGACCAAAATGATGTGAAATTTTACTAATTTTACAAAAATGACATTTCTCAGTTACCCGTAACAATGTTTGTTGTCTCATGTTAAACATTTAGCTGAAAGTAAGCTGCTGTTCTCTGCCAAACTCTGGTTGTCCTCTGCACCAAGAGTGGGATCAGGGGCAAGAACTGTCTGGTCAGGAACCTTGGTCAGAGCTGTGGATGTGAAGCTCTTGGGGAAGAGCTGTTTTAGCTTAATCCATGATCCTCCTTAACAAACGAGAAACAGCACTTTACTTGCAACTGATTTTTGTGATGTTTCTTTTCCCCATCTTTCTCTTTATATTTCTGACATGCTGGAGTCTCCCAGAGGATGGGATGGTGTCATGAGCGCTCAGGCAGAGTATATCCACTTTAGTTCAAATAATTGGTATGTGTTTCCTAGGTTGCTGCCTATAAAAAGCACTTAACTATGGCAATAGTCCCTAGTGACAAAGTGGATGGGTTTGTTGGTTTAATTAAACCTCTCTTGCACTCTTGATTTCCCCACCTTATCCCCCATCAAGCTTATATAAAAAAATCAAGTAACAAGGCAGTCTAGAAATGGAAATGTGAGTTTTAAGGCAAGAGGAACCGTCATTTAATCCGCACTCCAGCAGGCCATGAAGGAGGTTTGTGTCAAGCAATTGCTAAATCAAACTTTGTGTGATGGCTGTTTATTATGGTAATGATTAGGGATGAACCAAAATTACATGATGGCTGTGCAAGTGTAAAGAAGTAGCTGAATTTCTGTGGTCTATTTGTTCTGGATACACATTGTTTAATGCACGTGTATAGCTAATATTCACATACTTAAGTAGTGAATTGTTCTAGCTTGTGTCTACAGACTGTCAATGACTCAGTGCTGAATGTGGTGAATATTCTGAGAAATTAGTGCTGAAATTCTGAACTTGCGGAAGAGAGATACCATCTTGAAGTATTTCTTCAAACGGAAGACATCCACTAATACTTCAAGTGCCGTTTAATCTGAATGTTACATTGTGGCAGTTTCTTTTGATATCATAGCTTAACATTAGGATGGTGTTTCATTTTTTTCACAGATATTTCGCAGCTCACAAAGAATGGAAAGCTCAGGAAGACAAAAGCACAAAAGCTTTATTTTGTACATGAACATCTATAAGAAAGCAGTTGGAAAACATCCAGTGGCAAACATATCTTTGCAATATATCTTTACTCCTCTTTGGTTATTTATCTCTCTTCTCTTAGTTCTGCAAAACCTTCCAAGCATTTAAATTGTCTACTCTGTGTGTATTGATTTGTGCATTCATCATCTTAAATTACATGTGCATAACACAGAGTTGTTTTGTGTCATTTGAGGCTCATGTTGCTAAATGTGTAAAGTAATATCTCAGGTCTAAGAGCTGCAACAGAGACAGTTCACTTCATTAGCCAAGATTTCTTATTCAGCCTATGCCACTGTGTTCTTAGGGATTACGAGTCTCTGATCTCATTAGTATAATATGCATCTAGACAATAGCTCACAGCTATTTGTGTTAGAGGAAATGACAGTTTATTCTTAACATTTGAGATCACCATTGCTCCTGAAATCAATCCAACTCTGTGAAATACAGTAATAGCACACATATGGATGAGATGTTGCCAGACAACAAATAGGCAGAATAGAAAAATAATAGTTTGCAACGTCCTGTTGTAGAATCTAGGAATCAGACTGAAGTATCAGAAGATGCCTTTTGAAAAATCCTGTTAGTTATCTTATCCTGTTTGTTTGCAAAAGTGGTTGAAGACTTATATTTTTTTAAACACCCCAGAACTGCCTCAGGTTATTTTACATGTTTGAAAGTTACTTCTGCTGAGAAAGTAATAAGTGAGTGCTGCTGCCATCACAGTGAAGGTGTCTGGACATGAGGGAAGTGAGAAATGGTTGTCTAGAGAGGGGAAGAGTGCCTTGAAGTGTGGCCTGCATGCAGGGAAAAGGACTCCTTAAACTACCCAGATCTAAAACAATATTGAGTTAAAATGGTTTTACCATTTTGTCGTGGTTTAACTCGAGCTAGCAATACAAACACAAGAACCACTCATTCACTCCATCCTCCCGCCCACTCCCCAATAGAGAATGAAAAGAGAAGGAAGAAACTTGGATAGATAAACACAGTGTAATAAAATAACAAAATACTAATATACTACTAGTAAATACATATATAAATAGAACTAAAAGGTACTCAAGCCAATTCTCAGAAACTCTGTCCACACCGAGTAGCCGGTCCCAGGAAGGGGCACCTGGTCCCCACAGTTGATCCCAAAGAGATAAAAAAGGAAAAAGGTAGAAAAGCCCAGAGGCCTCTGCAAAACGGCAAAGGGCCGAACAAAACATCCCACACCAAAACTCCCCCGGCTCTGACAAAATAGAGCGAAGAAAAAAAACTATGCACACAAGAGAAAGCGCCTGAGAGAGTGAGAGATCCCCTCCCTTCTTAAATAATTAGCGTGACGCTAATGGGATGAAATTCTTGTATTGCTCAGCCTGAATGTCAGCCAAGCTCTGTTCCATCTCTGCCCCTCTTCCTCGATACATATGTTAAAAGTTAGGATTAGAAAACCAGGAATAAGTAGGATTCATGTCCTTAGTAGGATACATCTTCTCTCCTTCTCCCTCTCTCTCTCCCTTCCCTTCCCTTCCCTTCCCTTCCCTTCCCTTCCCTTCCCTTCCCTTCCCTTCCCTTCCCTTCCCTTCCCTTCCCTTCCCTTCCCTTCCCTTCCCTTCCCTTCCCTTCCCTTCCCTTCCCTTCCCTTCCCTTCCCTTCCCTTCCCTTCCCTTATCTCTCTTCCCTAAAAACTGCATTCAAGGACACAAAACACAATGGATACAAGTGATTCTATTTCTATTTATTTTATTTTATTTTATTTTATTTTATTTTATTTTATTTTATTTTATTTTATTTTATTTTATTTTATTTTATTTTACTTTATCTTATTTTATTTTATTTTATTTTATTTTTTTATTTTTATTATTTTTATTTGTTATTATTAGTTATTTTATTTTTATTTTATATTTTGTTTTGTTGTCAATTTATTAATTTACTTTATTTTCTGTTATTTCATGTCATGTTATTTCATGTCATATTATTTCCATTTCTGATTCTGTTTCAGAGGCAGTGCTCACAATCCTTAACGCAAGCCCATGTGTAGCCAGGAGCAGGTTGATGCATTCTTCACTTTAGCTTGAACAAACAGCCCTTGCAGGCTGGCAAAGGCAAGTCCCAGAGCTGCAGAGAGCAGCAGCAGGAATAGAGGCCAATCTTTCCCTGCTTCCTAAGAGGGAGAACCTTGAGAATGAGGCGGGGGACTGACCATGCACAAAAGACGAAGAAGAAGAAGATGATGATGACAGGTGTGGCACCATGGGATGTCTTCCAGAGCTACGTGACACGTAGCGATGACGAGCAGACTCTTTGCCTTCCGCAGCTTGTTTTGCTGCCGTGCTTCTTGGGCAGGGATGCACGAGGAGCGCTCTGGTCCCTGCCAGGCGCTTGTGTTGCCCGCAGGGAGAGGTGCCGAGTGGCAGCTGCGGATGTTGCAGCCGGGCTGGAGCCCTTCCAAGCAGGGGCTGTTTTGGTGGAGGGAGGGTTTTGGTTTTGGTAGCTTGGTTGAGGTTGTTGAGGTGGTTTGAGGCAGGTTCTTCTTTGAGGGTGGTTGTGGGAGGCTGGTTGTTTAAGGTTGGTGGGTTTAGGTAGCTTGATGTAGGTGATTTTTGGTTGAAGTTGTCTTCCTTTGGCTATTTTAGGTGTGGTATGTGAAGTTGATTTTGTTGAGGTCGTTTTCAGTGGTTTGTTTGAGGTTGGTGTAGGTGGTTTGATTGAGGTCATTTTGATGATATGAGGTTGGGTGGTTTAGGCAGGTTATTTGAGGTTGTTTTGATTTATTTCTGTTTGTTTTCAGTAGGCAGTTTAGGTAGGTTGGTGGATGGCTGTGTTTTTAGGTAGGTTGGTCTAGGTAGGTTTGGTTTCCATCGTTGAGGTTGCTTGAAGGGTTTGTGTTGAGGTTGGTTCAGGTTGTTTGGTTGAGGTTGGTTTAGTTTTTTTTAGGTAGGTTGGGTTAGGTGATTTGATGACGTCAGGCTGTTGGAGGTTGTTGAGGTGTTTTCTGGTGGTTTAGGTTGAATAGGTGGTCTAGTTTGGATTTCTTGGTAGATTTGGTAATGATCATTTGGTGGTTGAGGTTCTTTTGGTCATTTGACTTAGGTTGTTTGGGGTTTGTTGTTTTCAGTTGTTTTGTGCTGTCTGAGACTGTTTGTGTGTTTGTAGGTTGTCTGTTTCTCAGAGGCTTCATATTGTTGAAGCTGGGTTCTTGGAGGTCATTGAAAGTTGTTTGTTTTTTGGTTTCGGTTGGTTGCTTGAGGTTGATCAAGGTTGGTTCAGGTAGTATGTTGTAGATCGTTGAAGGTTCTTTTTAGGTTGTTGATGGCTGGTTGTGTGAAGATTTTGAAGCTAGATTGGTTTAGGCTCTTGAAGGTTGGTTGATTGTTTGCAGACGTTTGAGGTTGGTTTAGGTGAGTTGTTCTATGCTGGTTTGGGTGTGCTGTTCTAGCTAAGTTTAGGGCCACCTCGTGGAGCAGCAGGCACCCAGCCCAAATGGCCCAAAGAAGCCGTGGCAAGGGGCCGTGCTCAGCGCTGCAGAGGAAGGCAAAAAACCCCCGGAGACGCTTGCCGTCCCACCTGGGGGAAAAAAAAAGCCTTCCTCCCCCCAGCTGCAGGGCACGAGAGGCCATCTTCCTGGTGCTTGAGCAGCAGGCAGGATCCGAGCCAAAAGGGCCCAGAGGAGCTCTGCAAAGTGGTCATGCTCAATGCTGCAGAGGAAGGCAAAAAACCCCCGGGGACCAGTGCCAATCTGCCCCGGGGGAAAAAATTCCTTCCTGACCCCAGTGCTGGCGATCGGCTGTTCCCTGAGCATGTGAGCCAGACCTGGCTCCTTGTCCCACAGGCTGCTCATGCCTCCCAGGACCTGCCTAAGCCCTGTCCTGTCCTGTGCTGTCCTGTCCTATGCTATCCTCCCTTGAGCTGGAGCCATCTCCTGGACTTGGGAGAGTGCCCAAATGCCTCTGATCTTATGGACCTTGGGGGCAAGAATGCTTCCTGTGCCTGGTGGGACACCAGTGGGTGTTCCAAAGCACTGCAACCCCTTGCAACCCCTCTACATCCTATTTCTTACAGCTCCTGAGCCTGGCTCCACAGGGGATGAAGATGGTGAGCTCTGCAGTGCTCCTCCAGAAGAAATTTCCTTGGTCTCTCCACTGCTATCCAGCTGAAAAGGATTTCCAGCCATCAGATGAGTTTGGAAGGTGGCCCTAGCAGCAGATTGCCTTGCAGTGGAGAACCTCCAGCAGCCTCATGCAAGGTCTTCCTCCTTCAGCCCCTGCCCTGTGATTCCACCAGCTCCTCAAATGCTTCCTCCGGGATGTGTTGGGGCTGCCCCCGGGCCAGCTCTGGCAGTGGACACGGGAGCCGGCTGCTCCTTTTAATCCTGCCCAGGGCATTGTGAGCTCTGTGTTGCTGCGTGCTGGCATTGTGACACTCGGGTGACAGAGCCCCACGTGTGAAGCCCCGCCCGCAGCAGCCCTGCTTATCTTCCAAAAATCAAATAGCATTTGCATAGTCAGTGCTTTGCCCTATTGGCTGATCTCTCCCTGTCCTCCTTCACAAGAACTGAAAAGTTACTGGGTTTTGCTGCAGTCTTGCCATCTGGTGGAGGGAAAGGGCATCCCGTTGCAGTTGGCACTTCTCCTCGGCAGGCAAATGTTTGTGCTCTCAGGCAGGGAACAGCCCTGGCGGCTGAACCTTGTCACCAGGAAAGCCAATGGCATCCTGGGGTGCATTAGAAGGGGGGTGGTTAGCAGGTCGATAGAGGTTCTCCTTCCCCTCTACTCTGCCCTGGTGAGACCGCACCTGGAATACTGTGTCCAGTTCTGGGCTCCTCAGTTCAAGAAGGACAGGTGTGTACACATACGCAGGCACGTTGCAAGATGAACCAGAGACCATGAATGCATTGTAAAGAGCAAGTTTTATTTTAGTAATGTCTCTACTGAGGGATCTCCGAAGCCACACCTGAGCTCCCAGGCAGAGGTGACACAGGCGGGGACACAGGCGCTGGTCAGTTCAGCCCTGCTGGAAGATCGCTGGGCCTGCTGAGCTCGCCTGTATTCCAAGGCTTCAGGCAGGCGCAGCCTCCCGCTCTTTCTCACAACAAAGCAGGAATCTCAGACATAGTGATAAGGTGCCTAGAGCTTCTCACAGGCCTATGTTACCTAACACAGAGGTTCTACTCATCCAGCACGCAAGGTCAGTAAAAGAATTAGTGTGATGTATGTGCTTTTTCTACAGACAGGTGCAAGTCACTTGAGCACATTTACATTTAACTAACCTCCTCGCCAAATCTTCCGCTATATCCCCATACAACAGGGAACTGCTGGAGAGAGTCCAGCGCAGGGCAACAAAGATGGTTAAGGGAGTGGAGCATCTCCCTTATGAGGAAAGGCTGAGGGAGCTGGGTCTCTTTAGTTTGGAGAAGAGGAGACTGAGGGGCGACCTCATAAATGTTTACAGATATATAAAGGGTGAGTGTCACGAGGATGGAGCCAGGCTCTTCTCAGTGACAACCAATGATAAGACAAGGGCAACGGGTACAACCTGGGACACACGAGGTTCCACTTGAATGTGAGAAGAAACTTCTTCTCAGTGAGGGTGACAGAGCACTGGAACAGGCTGCCCAGGGAAGTTGTGGAGTCTCCTTCTCTGGAGTCATTCAAAACCTGTCTGGACACCTTCCTGTGTAGCCCTATCTAGGTGTTCTGCTTTGGCAGGGGGATTGGACTGGATGATCTTTCGAGGTCCCTTCCAATCCCTGACATTCTGTGATTCTGTGATTCTGTGAAGGAAGGCAGATATCCCTCATGTTAACTGTGCCGTGAACTCATGGAACCTCATTTCCTGACAATTTGGGACTTGAATTGACAAGCCAATGCCTGGTAAGAAATAAGTTAACCCTGCAGTCTTTCCCACAGTGATGAGGAGTTCTGCTCACTTATTCTCACAAATCTTTTCACGAAACTTGCATTAGCTTTGCATCTTTGAGCACTTTATCATTTTACATTCAGACAAATCTGACTGGGAGTTAAAAAATTATGAGGAAGTCAGTGATCTGATCGCCTCATTTTCATTTAGGCTGAACTACAGTGACAGAAGATCATTTCAGGCAGAGCTAGAAACAGAACTCAGCTCTCGTCTTGTGGCAGACTTCTGTTTCATCTGTTTTGCATTTTGGAAAAATAATTGACCCTAAGTCCTTAACTCTGTGAGAACTGCTCCTGCTATTACATTGCCATTGTGACTGTAAGGCAGCTTTTAGCTGGCGATTCACCAAAACTGACTATTTGTCATGTACTCCCTGAAAACCTAGAGATAGCCCAGCTCAGGAACAAATGGTACGTTTTTCTTTAGGCTGCGTGTGCAGGGCCTGTGTAGTAGGTGTCTGTAGCTGTCTGAAGAGACTGTGTGGAAATGCTGTATTTAGATCTGGCTGGTAATGCTATGAGGAAAAAAAAAAAAGCATGCATAGGATCATACCATTAAAGATGGAATGACAATGCATGTGTGCAATTTAGTTTCGTGTTGGGCTGCAAGTTAGATTCTTGTATTTCTTAAGATTTTGTGCCTGTATTGCATAACTCTACAATGCTGCATGTCATTAATACTTTTACTCATTCAATTTAAAGTATTATATTTTTAAAAATTATTGTTTACATGAAACAAATTGTCCTTTACCACACACCAAAACTTAGGAAAATGGGAGGTAGGGCTGTTCTAAAGGAAAAGCTGATACATTTCATTTCCATTTCCTTCTTGTGGTTATTGAAAGTTCTTACTGATCAAGCAACATCCCCAGAGAGCAAGACATGTTCTCTCCCTGAAATGCTGCTTTGTGCTGAAACTGCCTTCTCTGCAAGTGGAATCAAGAAGAAAATACAGGTAGAGACACTGAGGCAAAAAAAAAAAAGTTAGTGGAATGGTTGCAGAGGGTTAAAAAGAACAGGCTGCGTGTGCCATTGTTTTCTTGCTTTCCGATGCAGTAGTGGCACTGTTTTCATCCAGAAGAGGCAGACCGCCCTAGCAAAGAAATTCCCATTTGCAGTTTATTGCGTCAGTGTCGAGTTGCTTTGGGATCTCGGTGTAACAGGAGAGCAGAGCAGCTGGCGGCAGTCAGCTCTGAGGCACAGAACTGCTTGGGAAAGGGGCACATTCTTTCCAGACAAGCCTGGGACTACAGGCTGCAATTACCTGACTTCTGTTCTTGGTAGGGATGCAGCCGGTTACTTTTGTGTTGCTAGTCAGTACTGCTGAGCCGTTAGGTGCAGAAACAGGGACAATATGCTCAGGGAAGCGTATCTATGTTCTACTGTTGTTTTAAACATCTAAGGAAGTATCTATCACAGTTAGGATGGTACTGAAGTGCCCTGGTAAAGTTTTACGATATCTGTTTTACGGATACGAGATTAAACTCCACTATAGAAGTCTCCAGCAGCTCAGAGCTGCATCTGGATTGTACAAGACCTCTGCAAGTGATGCTGTTATAGTTGGGGACTGTATCTATAGTACTGTGCTCTGCAGTTACAAGCTATCAATATAGCATGGTACATGATATTGTAATGTCTAATAGCACAGAGCAGTTGAGGTTGGAAGGTGTCTCTGGAGATCATTCAGCCCAAGCCCCCTGCGAAAGGCAGGGTCGGCTAGAGCAGAGCGCACAGTGCTGAGCCCACTGGATACCACCGTGCTGCCTCTCCGTCTGCGAGCAGAGAACCCTCTGACTGGTCCCAGGAGACAATGCTGAACGACAAATAAGGACATTAAGAAAGGGCAAAAAGTGTTGGATTTACTCCCGCTCCATTATGAAGAGGATGAAGAGCAGCATGAATGTGTCTTTTGAAACGGTGCCGTGAACTCCCTGGTGCCAATGGCGCTCACACACCGCAGCCGACACCTGTGGGTTGGACGGGGCTCTCCGGGGAGGCTGGAGGAGGGCGCTCCGGTCTGGGGGTGCTCGGGGTGGGTCCTTCCCCTCCTGTCTCCCCACACTCTTTGCGTGGGGCGGGGGAAGAAACACAACGTCCCGGTGAGGCGGGGCGGGGCTCGGCCGCGCCCGGAGCGGGAGCTTTTCTTCCGTGCGGGGAGGTGGGGCCAGGGGAGCGGCGCTCGGGCCGTGCCGGGGGCCGCTGCCCGCGCAGAGGCGGGACCGGCGGGGCGCAGCGGGCGGCGCGGGGCGGCCGTGGGCTCCGTGAGCTCGGCCCTAGGCGGGCCGCGGCGCGCCCTGGTGCGGGTGGGCACCGAGCCGCCCCCCGCCGCCGCTGTCCGGGCCCCGCCGCCGCTGTCCGCGGTGCTGAGGCCCCGCGGGGAGGAGGAGGCGGAGGCGGAGGAAGAGGAGGAGAATGAAACGGACCGCCTCGCGGAGCCCCCGACACCCACCCGCAGCCCCGGCGCCCGTGAGTGTCAGCGGGGGGAGGCGGGACCGCCGGGGCCCCCCGCAGCCGCCGCCGGCACCCGGCCGCCCCCGCCGCTTCCTCGGCGCGGGGCTCGCCCAAGCGGCGGCGGGCGGCACAGCCCCGAGGGGAAGGGGAAGGACAGGGGGTGCCCCGGGGTGTGGAGGGGAAGAGCCCAGCCTCGACCATCTTTCCCCCCGCCCAGCGAGGAAGCGGAGGGGGCTTGTTCAGAGGCAGAACGCTGTTTGCTCCAGCGGTGCGATGTGGGGAGGGGGCTGTTTTTTTGGGGGGGAAGGAGGTCGCTGGAAGTTAGAGAGCATTTCAAAAAGATGGGCCAAATATGTTACAACTACACAAAAAATTACAAGTGGTTTAATGATTTATCAGGTTTTAGTAAGCTTTTTATAAATGCACAGTATACCCTTCACCTGCTGTATGGACGACATAGAGAGGATAGTTGATAGTTTGTGGTTGCAGAGATGCAGTGACTTCAAACTGGGTCCACCTTTTGGAAACACCCTTCCAGGTTTCTTATGCAGTAACCTGGGTAGAGTTTAGCGGGGGAAAGAGCTTGGTAAGTGTTAGGAGTTTGTTTCCGGGATGCTGGCAGTTTGAAATTGTTCCCACTGTGTCGAAACTTCCTCAGCCAAAGATTTGTGTGTGTGTGTGGAAAACTTTTTTTTTTGTTGTCTTTTTCTTTTTTTGTTTCTTTGTTTGTTTGTGTTTTTTTGGTTTTTTTGTTTGTTTGTTTGTTTTTGGGTTTTTTTTTTTTTTGTTTTTTTTTTTTGTGTGTGTGTGTGGAAAACTTGCTGTGTGTGTCTGTGGAAAACTTTTCCCATAGCTGTACTTCAGTTTCAAAACAGTGCATCACATTTTGGGTAATACAAAGTGATTGGTGTGTTTTATTCAGTCAGGAGTAATAAAAAGACGTCTGGATGCTGCATTGGTTAAAAAATCTTGAATATGTTGTAAAGGAAGGCAGGGAAGCAAGCTCAGATGAGAAGAAAGTTACACGGTCAGGGAAGTGAATAACCTGCTTATTGTGCTGCTTAGCATCAGCTTTCTCCTGTACATATACATACACATATATGTTACATTAGGTGGTAGGTGTGTTTGTTTTATGAGACTTGCTTTGTAGCTCTCTTTTGTTGTATCTACTCTTTAGACCACACACACAATAACATTTGGAATCAATGATCTAACAAAGCTTAAAGGTACTGATCTAACTAAATGCAAAGTGTGGCTCCTCACAGAAGGGTAGGCTCTCTCATGAGAAGGTTTGATGACCATGGTGACCTTTTCCTTTCATACTGTTCCAACTTTCTTCCTGTTTGATTATCTCCTATTTATGACATTATATGAGTTGGAGCAACTGTTTTTATGTCCCATAAATTTTTCATATTACTAACTCATTGGTGTTTTCACTTCAAACCCTGCAGTTATGTCTTCAGTGCAAGGCACTTGATGTCTGATCAACCTTTTAATACCAACATCCAAATTTGTCAAAAAATCAGTAGAATATGGCCAGATTCTGAAGTGTCATCGTCCCTTGAAAGAGATGGAATGATAGTGGTTGACACTAATGATTTGCCATTAGGATTTATCTGATTATGCCTTCTAACACTTCACTGTACAGGAGAAAAGAGAACATACAGCAGAATATGCAACCTATTTTTCTTCTTTACAGCAGGGTCAAGATGCCATTTACCTGGAATTTGAGTGGAAGGAATTAATTTGGCATTAAAATAGATTTTTAGAGCATGCAGCACTTTTTTTTCCCTCCTCTGAGTGGTTCATAGCTTGTAGACTTCAAATACTTTAAAATCTTGCTAAAGTGCATGACAAGTATTGCAGTCATTTCAGTTGAGTGCTAAGCCTCGAGGCAGTGGTCTGCTGCTGATACTTCCAAATGAATATTTAAGTTCACAGAGAGTTTGGTGTTGCTTAGCCACACATTCAAGATCTAAATATTTCTCAAGATGGTTATTCTGAGCAATGATATTGCCATTTCTTTTGTTACACTCATTTGTAGTATATTTTAAGGTATTATTGTTTATGCCAGGAACATACATATTTATTAGCTGAGCAGTGTCAAATTTAGTAGGCAAGAGATTTCCTTGCTTACGTTGTAACCTGTGTAATTAAATTCAGGACTGATGCCTTGCACTGACAGCAAAATTAAACAATTAAACACAATAATGGGTTTTGAGATTGATCTGTGGAGTCTCCAACTCTGAAGGCATTCAAGACCTGCCTGGACACCTTCCTGTGTAACCTCATCTAGGTGTTCCTGCTCCGGCAGTGGGATTAGACTGGATGATCTTTCGAGGTCCCTTCCAATCCCTAACATTCTGTGATTCTGTGATTCTGTGATTCTGTGATCCAGTTTCAGTGGAGGAGACCAGAAGACAGTCAGGAACTATTTGACTTGACTGGGTTTTGCTTGCATCCAACTTAAGAGGCTCAGACTTAGTCTGGGCTTGAATCACCAGTGGGGCAGAGGTGCAGTGCTCTTGTGGGAGCTCTTGGAGACACCGTTCCTTCAAGGACTCACCTGGCAGTTTCCTGAGCTTTGGTGGGCATGAATACAGGGACGGCGGCAAATGCAATCTGCTGTTTCGCTCAGTGCCCATCACTTATGTCCAGGAAAGGGCCTGACACCATTCATCCAGAAATGCTACAAGTACCAGCACGTGGCCTTTCTGCTTTCAAACATTTTATATCACAGAATATTAAATGTTTATAAAATTGAAAAGCCACATGCTGGTACCCATGGCATTTCAGGATGAATTTTCATCCACCTAAGAGCAAAACATTCCAATTGCAGTTTGCAAAGTGGCTTCCAATGGCTTTATTGATCTTAAGGCCTAGTCTTTAAGTCACAGTAGGATAATGCAACATTTGCATATCATGTGATTGTATTATGATGCTGTGATTACAGGGGGACTATATCTGTTTAGAGTATGGTATAGGAATGAGGCCGAAGGCATAAATTAATAAAACCTTAATTTATCTCTAATGATGTTCTGATCAAAAGGCCTCAGACAGTAGAGGAAAAAGGTTTATAGAGTGCACCAGTCTGTCCGTATCATACGAGTTACCAGCCACTTCTGATCACATGAGAGAAGTGCAGGAAAAGAGTCAGGGCCTCGTTTATTAATTAGTGCTAAAAACTTATGAATTAATTATTTTATTTTTTCTCTTCTTAAGCACAGGAATTTTTTAACTGCAGAAACTGACTCGAATCTCATCATCAGTGACTGCCTGACCTCCAGCCTTTCCCCACTGATTTCCCTGCTGTTTCTGTTAACCCAAACTCCAGTCACTGGGTTCTCTGATACCTTCCAAGCCCTTTCCCAGTGTTCAACTGAAGGACCTGAAAAGACCTCCTGAGGCAGGACTGCTCTTTTCCATGACCAGCATGCAAACAAACATCCCATGTTGTCTCCTGGCAACCTAACCATCCTTTGTAGAGCCCTCAGATGTTAAATTGCTCTTTCATGTCCAACCACCAATGTTACACCCCCCATCTTCTCCTTAAAACGATGAGAACCCAACATGTTATTTGTGATGAGGATGAAGGGTGAGAGGACTTGGTGAGCTGCTTTGTTTCTCTGCCCAGGTGCCAAACAGCCCCAGTCCTTCCAGTTGGAGAGCACAGTTGCTTGTGATGTTCTGGTTAGTCTCCTGTTGTTTCTGCAGTGTGGGACTGCATCAATGACAGAGCTTTCTGCCAGATTAATGAAACAGGCTATGTAGAAACGCTAGTGTTCTGGGGAGTCTGTTATCTGTGGTTAGTCTCAGGTTGAAATGTGATATATTAGTTTTGGATACTTTTTCCAATATATGTTTTTTAATCCATAAAACATTTCATCTAATCTGTGGGACACATTATTAAGCTAAAGTTGTGCATATGTACATTAGAACAACGGGCATTACTTCAAAGTCCTTAAGGGCCTAAAGGCCAACTATAAGTAGGTAGGAAATAGTTTAAACATAATTTTTTAATCCACTGGGCTCTGTGACCCTATTTGTTAGCTGCATTATTATCTCCACCGGCCCAAGGAGTGATTTACATCCAATAGCACAGAGAAAACGAGAGGGGAGAGGAGAGATGTGTTGGAGGTGGCAGGGTACTTTGACTTCTGGGGGATTTCAGCTGCAAGTGTAAGAATACAAAACAATTTCCTAAGATCATCAAAAATACCTGGAGGTTTTAATTTGACTTGTAGGGAAAGAGCATTCTTTGAGTTGAGAACTTTGAAGCCCTTCCTCTGTTAACGGAAAGCACTTTGCCATTCTTTACATGCTATGTTCTTTCCATGGATTTTATTTCTTGTTTTCTGTTTTTGTCTACTTCTCTGCCATCTTCATTCATGACCAGTTTCTAAGACATTCAGGACTGTATCTTATTATATAATGAATGCAAATCTACAGAAAGTGTCTAACTTCTGGCTATGTATACATACAAAAATAGTTAAAAAAATACATCTATAGTAATTACAGATGGTCCCTCAGGGCTCTAGTGCTGGCTCTTTATGGAAAAAAGGAATAATTTAGGAGGCTACATTTGTGTTAAACAAATGAGATATATGTCTCTAAATTGAGCTCTTGGGGACTGTTTCAGGCTAAGAGCATGCAGTGCTGATAAAACTTGCTAATTACTGGCTAGTAATGTCATTACAGCTATGAAATATGAAAGATCAGAATCCAGTCCATCTTAACTAGCTGAAAAAGAGTGAATCCAGTATAATATTGATTTGATCTGAAGGTGTTTTTGCTTGCGGCTGAGGTATTGCTGTGAAAAGCTAAATGGCTGACATTATTTCAAGGTGGTGATATCTGGCTCTCAGAATAGCAGGGGCATGTTGCCAAAGTGCTAATAAGGGATTTTCAGAAAACATACCATTTAGTCAATGGTTGGTGTGCCCACAGCCTTCTGGTCCAAAGCTCAGGCTCCTGATATTTCAGCTAATGGAATAATCAACACAGCAGTACAAGACTTTATTACCCTTTTGAGCATAGAAAGTGCACACTGACAGTAGTTTGTTAGATTCATCATTTATGTATAACAACATGTTTGACAAGCTTATAGATGAGATAACAGTGCTTAGCAGGAAGCTTGCATTTTTTCTTGATGGTAGAAAAGGTTGTGGTTAGAATCAGAGTTTGAGAAAGCACGTAGTCTAAAAGGCAGAATTTAAATAGATAAGTTTTGTGTTTAAATATGAAATTCTTCCAGTTCTTCCCAGTGTCTCATTTAAAAATCCCCTGATACTTGAAATTTTTGTCAATGTACTTATTTTCCTAGTAGTGAAGACTGGGGATAAAAAAAGAAGCACTGAATGCCTTCCAGTAGAGGAGGTGGAAATCATAGTCCAGGGATTTTCAGGTCTTCTAAAGACCTCTGGGTTGGTCCTCATCCTTTGCAGACCTTTTGGACAGGCCTCATAATTTAGCAGTCGCAATACACAAACCACTCTAGGGCACAACTCTGAACACCACAGGCAGCCCAAGAACTGCCTTTAACAGCAATTGGACAAACCTGTGTGCCGTTGTTTCTTGTACCCCAGGTATGGGGATTGTACCTGTCCAGGTATTGTTCAGAATAATAGAGTGTTTGAGGTTAGAAGACACCTCTGGTGGTCATCCTGTCCAGTTCACCTGCTCAGGCAGGGTCACCAAGATGGTCCAGATGGCTTTTGAATGTCTCCAAGGATGGAGACTCCACAGCTTCCTGGGGCAACCTGTGCCAGCACTTGATCACCCTCACAGTGAAAAAGTGTTTCCTGATGTTCCAAGGGAACATCCTGTGTTTCAGTGTGTGTCCCTTGCCCTGCCCCTGGGCACCACTGAAAAGTGCCTGGCTCTGTCATCTTTGCACCCTCCATTCAGGTATTTATATACAAAAATGAGATCCTCCTGAGCCTTCTCTTCTCCAGGCTTCACAGTCCCAGGTCATCTGTTCTTTTTTTAAATAATGTTTTGGAAAATGCAGATCTCTAGCTTAGCACTAAGATCTGAAAATAGCTGCATTATGAATCCTATTAAAAGTCTTGGCATCACCTTGCTTGGATAGTTTGGAGCATGTGGATAAATATTGTTTAAGGGAAGTCTGCCTTTTGAGGCTTGAGCTGGCTCTGTGTGCAGTAACAACTCCAGAACCAAGCATGCTTGGTTCATTATCTTAGGCTGGACTGATTACGCTGGGTGCTATGCTACCCAAATACAGCTGTATCCAATTGGGTGCGGGCTGGCAATCAGAACAGGACGTGGTCTCACACCATGTGTGCTGCTTGGCTTAGGCCACGTGGCATAGATGTGTCTTCAGTTGGGATGACCAGATATTGCCAGAAGAGATTATTCCCAGGTCCCAACAGTAGTTCAGGATGCTATTTCCATGTTTCATGGCATCTTTTTCTTTGTCTCCTATTCTCTAGACACAGCTCTTGGAAACTGCTTGCCATGGGGGCAGGATGGGGTGGAGGGGAAGGTGGTCTATGCTGGGTGACACAACCTGGCACAGCAGGTTTACCTGCCTGCCATGTGGTCCTGTGCTGCAGTTGTGACCTTGCTTTGGTCCCAAGTAGTGTTTTAAGCAATGAAATTCATTTTCCTGTGGTCTATATAAGAGCATATATGCTAGTTTTAAGCAATAACTAGATCTTGGAAGACTTTCCAAGGAAAGTAGAAGTCATTATGCCTGTTTGATGGATGAGGAGATCAAAGTATAGCACCTAGCTTAAAGGGGATGAGATACTATGCCTCAAGGAGCTACCATCTGCAGCTGGACTGTAGCAGAAGTGCGTGTCCTCGGCCCCAGGACTTAGGTAACTTGGCCAAGATTTGTGGTAGACAGGTACAGAAATGAGTTCTCCCTTGTCTTATTAAAATGCTGCATAGGGCCTGCCACAGAATTCGGGACATTATGGCAGATCTGCACACGGGTGGCTTGGTGCCCCTGGCCTGCAGTGGAAATGCTCTTGAGGTTCTTGCTAAGCACTGAGCAGAAACAGGCAATGATGGATGTCTATTGAATGTTCATGGGCAATAATTCCAATGCCTTATTTCATAAAATAAAAGACTTTTTTTTTTCTTGGTGGTGAATTCAAGCTTGCAGATGCTACACAGGCACTCCCAGTGACCATTTTCAGCGTATGGCGGTGTGGAATTAAGGTTGAGCTGTGAGGGTGGCAGATGCTTTAATTGCATATTTTGTGTATTATTTACCTTTTTCCTGAGTTTTTTTCAGTTGTTCTGTGCAATACCACAACGCTGACTCAGGTCTCCATTGGCAAGGTTTGCAGGCATCAAAGTATAATTACATGTTTGAATTTATTTCTATAATTTAAGAACCTAGAGGAAATTAATAACAAAATCCATGCCAATGTAATTGTGATGGTTGTATATTATTTTTTCTGGTAGTGAGCCAAAACAACAAATACAAGAGTGTTTCACTCTGTTAAATGTGCAAATAGCATTTGGTTCATTACCTGTGCGCAGAGTTCCATTCACGGTTTGTTGATACTCAAGTGCTTCCTCTCCATGCCCAAGGATCATGAAAAGACCTGGCTGGTTTAATACATAGTGTATAGCAATCCAAGCTGCAGCAGCTCCAAGCTAATGTACATTGAGTTCCTGCAACAGGAAATGTAGCCTAATTCTGACAAAGGTTTTGAGAGCAGGCAGGTCCATAGACTGTGTCTGTCTAGTGTAATCATAAAAACAATGTTTGTACCTCTGCATTTTTCTAAGTGAAAATTTAGGTCTGCTTCCAGAGTAAATATGGCCTGTCCTGTTTTGTTTCAGTTTTGCGATCTGTTTTCAAACTAGTTTCTTGCAGGTGAGAAAAGCCTGTTGGATGCTGGTCTTGCTGCCATGGAGAGAAACCTGCTTTTTTTGTAGCTGGCTGGCAACTCTTGTGACGCACATTTGCCTATCGAGGGCATAATTACACAAAAGTCTGACACTGGGATTTTTAAAAAGTGAAGCATGACTAAAGATTATTGTTCTGAGCTATAATTAAGCACTCATTTTATTGCAGCAGGTCTTGAAGGGAACCTGATAGTTATTATTAACTGTAAGTGTGAATACATACAGTGTAACAAACAACTGCAGATTTTCTACCCTTGCTAATACAACATAAAGCTGAGTCCTTCCTCTATTTGCTTCCCTCCTAGGCTTTTCCTGATTCCTGGATACAATGGCGTGTTTCATCATGTGTTGTTCTTGTTTACCCTTCATATAAGATCTTGGTTTCTGATACCTCTTTTGGGCTGTTCCGTTTAACTAGAGGAGAATCAAAACTACTGGGCATGCTCATTTTGCAAAGGCCATGGGATCCATCCCATTTGGAGGCTTTATTTTTGACATGTGACCTCTACAGCCACAACAACATCAATGTGCGGTATCTAATTCACCATTCAGGGCTTGCTCAGTGCTGTACTTTCTTGTGTAAAGCCCACAGGTACTCTCAGACTATACTTCTGCTGCTAAATGAATGAGCTTGAACGCTGCTCTCTCATTCTTCTGAGTCGTTCCCTCGTGTGCTGCTGGTTTGTGTGAGTGTCTGGATGTGGTGGGGTGGTGGCACACGAGGGACTGTTCTCACCAGACTGACCCGGGTTTGGATCTCTTCACAGGTGTCCTTTGGGGCCACTGGGTCCTATAGTAGATCAGACAGGCCAGCCTGTGCTGTTTGGCCTCAGGATCAGACACCTGTTTGTGGCCCTGTTCCATCTGACCCTGTAGATGTAGCCTTGAAGGCTGACCACCGTTGGGCTGTTGGACATGCTATGGCTCTATAAAAGAGGAATTCCTCATTAGTAGTATTTTGTAATATTTTCCTGGAACAGAGGTGAGAATCTGGCTCCTGTTGCCTCTGTGGGAGGGTGAAATTTTCTTGCTTGCCACCATAAGACTCTTTTGATTCCTTGAGGACCAGATCATCGCATCAGCATTGAGCTGGCCAGAAGAGAAACTGAATTTTATTCTTAATGACAGTAATTAAATGATTTTTTTTCCCCCCTGAAACTAACAGATATTTCTCTCATTTACAAATTGTGGACTGTACAAAACTATCACCTGCAGAGCCTAGCAGTCTCTTGTGCCTTAGACATATATATGTACACTTGTATGAGGGGCTTAAACACTCGCCCTTCTCAAATGCTTCCTTCTTAGTGTTCATGGTAAAACTCCGTCTATAGGTTAGCATCCTGCTTTGATGAAGTGAAATTAAATTCAAGACAGAATTCTGAAAATGTAAGCATTGCTAGTGCAAGATGAAAAGTAAATCTGATGTATGGCACTGCTTCAGTTTTCTATATTAGTCCTAGTGAGAGTTCTTCGATCTTGATTTGCAGGTGTGCAGTCTGGTATCACAACAGACTAAAATCTTCTGTTTTAATCTAATTTTATTGACTCTATTTGAAGTATGGTTTTAAAGTTGATGGCAAAACCTTCAGAACAAAATGCCTTTAGGGAACTGGAAAATAAAGTTAGATTTGCACTGAAAATTTCTCATGTCCATGAGCAGCTTTTCAAGAAGAGAATAATTTTTCCATTTTCTCAGTATTCCCAAAAGAAATACTGACAGAGATCAACCAGCACTCACAGGCTGAACTCCAGTCTCTCTAGAGGAAGCTTGTGTGTATCAGGAGGTAAATTATAAATGTCCATTTCCATGCAAAACCGATTTCCCTGATAATCCCTGCCCCTTCCTTTTCTGGGGCCGTTTGGTACAACATCTGCCAGTGGTGTCAGATTCTGTGGTAGGTTTATGGTGTCTGTGTGCAGCTATCTGTAGACTTTAACATTCAAACAAAGCCAAAGTGTGTCCACCATGATTTAGCTTTTTGTTTGTGGTTTGTTTTTTGTTGTTTGTTTGGTTGGTTTTTTGTTGTTGTTTTTTTCCTGTGTTTGTTGTTGTTGGTTTCGGGGGTTTTTTTCTTATTTGTTTGTTTTTCTTGCCTTTTCTTTTTCAGAAGGCAAAAGGGCACTGGAGCTTGATTAAAGTCAACAAGAGGGTTTTTATTTTGGTCGGGCTGAACACAACCTCGAAGTAGTGTTTTTGTGCAGACCAGGGCTCCTGAAAAGAAACAAAAAAAAAGGTAGAATTGATCTTATGGCATTGTCTTTTGGTTTTTTTTTTCTTTTTTCCCTATCCTGACCATCTTGATTTTGATAGATCCAAGCATATACAGCCTTTAAGTATTTCTCTTTCAGTTTTAGTGTCTTGGTGGGTGCTGCCTTCTCTTCCATCTTGAAAGGCACCTGCCTCTCAGGAGTCTGTTGGATTAGGCAGCCATGGTGGAAGGTGTCACTGGCTGTAGCTCTTGTCTCCCTTCTGCTGGAGGTTTTCATCACAGCAACAGCAGCAAACAAGTGCCTCCTCCTCAGCTCCTGCAGCTTTGAGGCTCCATAGCACAGCCCAGTAAAATAGCCTTGTGAACCTGGGGTAGCTGAAAAAATTGTTGCACTATTACTCTTGTTGCCTCTTTTTCTCCTGGTGTTAATCTCCAGCAAAACAGAAGAGCTGGAGGTGATAAATGTTGCTTGTCTGCTGGAGCCCACATGATGGCTCTGAGCTGTGTTGGGGTGGGATTCAGGCTTAATTGAAACTGTCAGGACTTTACCTCATAAATTCAGCGGGGTCAGTGTTTTGAGCCTGATGCCTATGGAGTGTTAGATGGATACCTGCTGCCAAAGTCATGGACTGAGGACTAACTTTCACTTCAGACCATAAAAAACAGGCACTTATTAAGGTTCCGGTGAAGTTAAAGCAAGATAATTGCCTCTCAAAACATTAAGTCTATCCAGCAAGCTCGGTAGTTTTTGTGTACCAAACAAGTGAATTTGGTAGCATACTAAGCTTGTACACATCACCTTGACCTGTGTAGGGTTTTTTAAAATGTTTTCTTTCACATTTGTGAGCACATAAATAGATTTTTGGGGGGATGTGGTAGTGGTGACAGAGCAAAGGTGAATTTGCAGTATTCTGACTGAAGACTTGCCGTTGAGCCAACAGATGTATTAATTGTTTATGATTCTCTTGACTGTAAGGAGCTAAGAGAAAACAATTCAGAAATTAGCAATTTTATCAATTATTTACAAAGTGGTGTCCTAACAAAGAAAACATCTAATTCTAGGCAAATGAGGTCCAAAGGAAGTGGAAGACTGTCAACAGCACTTGGCAAGTTTGTTCTGAAAGGCTAAGTCCACGTTAAAACCAGTTTCTTTTTGGTTTAAATTACATGTAAGAGGGAAGGAGAAGCAATAGCATGTATCTTCTTGTAGATTATGACTGTATGTCTACATCTGTATTATGACATTAATTTGGAAAGATGTTATAATGCAAGCCATCAGCACTTCATCTAAACCATTTAAGTATGTGGAAACAGGCTACAGTTTTCACCGTATAGAAGCAATCGGGGCATCTATATATTCAAGTGTGGATCCCAAAGCAGAATCCTGACTTTATTTACTTGAGTTTCTGGCTCTTGCACTTTTGGAACTGTGATCAATGCAAGTGAGAGTTGGGCTCTGTTTGCAGTAGAGCTGAGTCAGCAGTTGCTCTTGGCAGATGGGACTTGGCTTCTCCATGTCTACTTGGAGCAGAGTGTGAAATGTCCTGTTAGGTGTTAAGCTTGGCACTTTAAAACAGAACAAACCCTAAGTGACTCCTCTAAATGTTCACGTATGCCTTTTTGCATGCAGCTTATTGCTGACTGAGAAATGGTCCTATTCATCAAAAATGATTTATGGTATTGCAGACATGCATACAGAGCAGGAACTCTGCAAACAGCCCATGCAGGGACCTGAAGTAATTGGCAATGTTTGGGCTGTCCTAAAACTTGGTGGGGCCCTGAGTACTGACTGTGGGCATGAACAGATGACTCTAGATTCTGTGCTCAAGGAGAATGGGCATTTTGGAGTCCTTTGCACCTACATACAGGCTCTCCTACGTGAGTATTGCATCTTCAGAATGGCACTGGCAGAAACGTTTTCTGCATCCAGTGTTTTGCCTGACTGCACTTGTACTGCATTGTACTGTTTCTTGTATCTCTAATATTGAGGATCTAGATCCAGCTGAGCTGCTGTCAGCCCTGCCATGACTAGAGGAGGCCTTTGGGGGTCTTCTCAAAATCCAGACAAGGATCTTTCTCATGGGGTATTGTGTGAATTGGGGTTTCTGCCTAAATGCCAAACCCAAAAACACAGCTGTGTGTGTGTTGGGGTGAGGTGGGTGTGTGTTATGAGTATGCTGGCAAAAATTTTTATGAGTCACACTGTTTAACCTTTTCTGACTCAGTTAGCTTTTCATCTTTGTTGTGGTTTAACCCTGGAAGGCAGTGAAGCACCACACAGCTGCTTGTTTGCTTTCTCTGACCCCCAATGGGATGGGGGGAGAGGAAAGGAAGAGTAAAAGCAAGGAAACTTGTACATCAAGATTTAAATCGTTTAATAAGCAAAAGGTAAGTGGAAGAAGAGACAAAGCAAGCAAAAGTCATGCAAAGGCAATCACTCACCACCTCCCACAAGTAGACTGTTGCTCAGCCAGTTCGTGACCAAAAGATAGTTAATCCCCCTAAAATCCCCTCCTCTCCCTTTTTATTGCTGAGTGTGATGTTATATGGTACAGAATATCTCTTCGATCAGTTTGGGTTACCTGTCTGGTCATGTCCCCTCCTAACCTCTTGCAACGCCCCCAAACTATTCGCTGAGCGGGGGCAGAGTGAGAAACAGAGGCCCCCAATGCTGTGCAAGCGCTTTCAGCCACAGCTAAAATGTGTTATCAACCTTGTTTTGGTCACTAATCTAAAACACAGCACCATACAAAGTGCTATGAAGAAAATTCACTCTGTCCCAGCCAGATCTGATACAGTGTTATAAAACCGATGGGATTGATCACCTTTTTTCTAACGAGGAATAAGAAAATCTTCACCATCAGATGTAGTCCTGCAACTGGATCATTAATCATATGTTGTGACTTGAAGCTAGAATAATATTTTTTAAATGATTGCCCCAATTCAAATGAGCTTTTGGTACATCATGATTTCTAGCTAATGAGCACATGGCTAGCACACTAGCTGGAGTGCTGCTGTTGTTTAGCCATTAAATTATATTATTAATACTATTTTGTTACCACAGAAACAACAGAAGCACTGAGTTACAGTCTTTAAGGACTTGAAATACAACACCTGTTTGTGGGTTTTTTGAAAGTATTAGTAATCAATCATTCTGGCAGGACTACCAGCAGGATTATGTTGTACTCCTGCAATGTCCGCCAACCTGCCCACCTTGCTACGTGGGTTCTGATTTGGACAAGGGTCTAAAGTGTTTAGCCTGACACATCTCTCCTCAAGTGTGATGAGTGCTGCATTACCAACAAACAGAAACCCCCATCTTGTGGTGATCTGAAGAAGAACAAATACTGACTGAAGCAACATTAACATTGTTTGTGTATGCAAATAAGATTTTTGTGGATAAAATGATCTTGCACTCAGATTGCAGGGGTAGTATCTAAAGGGTTGGAGTAACTTTTTCAGCTGTCCAAATTAATCTCCTAACAACAAAATCAGAGATGTTTTGACTTGTCATTTGGAAACAATTAGTAGCACTGTGGAAGTAATGTGCATGTGATTTTATTTTTTCTGCTTCAGCAGTTTCTTTTGTTTCACTGAGCTATGTTCAAAAATAAAATGTACCAAATGTTTAGTGTCAATGACTCAAAGAAAACACTCACTCTCTTCAAAAGAACGCCCAAGCAGCAAATGATGCTTAATTGCATTGCTCTTTTTGTTGCCCTCGGGACTGTTAGCCGCTGGGATATGTACAGAGGTTGCCAGGAAAGGACAGGTTAGTGCTGCTGGATGGGTACAGCACACAGTATGCTGCCAGCCTCTGTTACAGAGGTGTCATAGGAAAAAGAAACAAAGAAAGTGTAAGATTTATTTCCCTCCCCCCCACCAAAGTCCTTCATTTTCTCTGTATGGCGATAACTTCTCAGTAGGGGGTGGATTTATTAATGTCACTTCCCTAGAGCCCTGTAGATAAATAATATCTGCCAGTAGAAACAAGGCATAATCAAAAAAAAAATACTTCCTTTATTCTTTGAAGTTCCTGAAGGAGCTCCTGAAGAAGCACCTCTCCCCACTTTCCCTGTCCTTGCACCCAAGCTGTGGCCTTTTCTATCTCTTATTTCCATTGAGTGGCAACTGTGCTCTACCCCCACCAGGATGTATTTCTTTCCATTAGAGGGTCTCAATGGCCCGACATAGTCAACTTGCCACATGCTCCAGAGAGTCTTGCCCTGCCTGATATGTAGGACCGGGGCCTGATTTGTGTGATCAGCTTTAAGTCTGATCCGACATTGTGGACAGGCTGTGAGAATTGCTTCACATGTTCCCACGGACACTGGCCAACCCCGGGATCGGCATTCGTAATAAAGATCTGCTTTTCCAGAATGGCCTTGCTTAAGGTGTAACCATTCAGCTAACCGTGCCCACTCCTCTGGTATGCTTTCAGCTAGCCTGATCTGGGCTAGAAAGTCAGCTTGTTGATTCCATTTGGCAGCGGGGGTTCCATCCTTTGCATGTCCTTTTACCCAGCCCACACTCAAAGGTCGTGACCTGCCTATCTCTAATAGTCTTTGCCAATCTTCAGCTCTCCACACTCTGGTGCAATTTACTTCCCACTGGTTGGATTCCCATTGGCATATCCATTCAGTGGCACCCTTATAGGTTGCATAGGAATCAGTGTAAATCGTGAAGGCTCCTCCTTCTGCTGCTAATAAGAGAGCACGCAGTTCTCCTACTTGAGCACTACCTTCCCCCTCCTCTGTTATTCTTTTTCCAGTAGCAATCTCCAATGTTGCTGCCTTGTACTGCCAGTTTGTCCCTACCCGATGGGCTGATGCATCAGTGAACCAGACTCCTTGTGTGTCTGAGTCCTGAGTTAGCTTAGGTGCTTCTTTTATTGGAGAGGGTTTAGAAGGCAGGCTCAACAGGACCTGATCAGCGTTCACAGGTTGTTGAAGTTTTGAAACTTTTACAGAACCCTCCTTTAGTAGTAACAATTGGCTAACTCCCTCTAAATAGGCGTACCATTTTCGTACCGTTGCGTTCTGTGCCACCCCCTCGGGGGGGTAACCCTTTAAGGATTGAATTCAACAGAGGGAAAGGGCCTTGTACAATAACTTTCTGTGATGTACACAGTTTCTCTGCCTCCTTAACTGCTCAGGTAAGTGAGAGAAGCCCCTTTTCCCACTCCGAATATCGTTGTTCAGCTCCCTTAAATGCGGTGGAAGAGAACAACAAAGGTCTAGCTGGCCCTATTGGCCCCCTTTGGAATATAGCACAATAGGAGGCATGTTCTGCAAACCCCCATTCCACTCTTAATGGGTCTTGTGGATGTAGCGGGCCAAATTTCTGATAGGCTTTAAGTTCATCTTTTAGAACATTAAGGGCCTCTGTATGTTGTAGAGTCCAATTCCATTTCTTGTTTTTTCGGAGTAGGTCATATAGGGGACGGGCAATCACTGAGAATCCTGGGATATGTTTTCTCCAGTACCCTAATGTACCCAACAGGCATTGCAAGTCTGCTTTGCTGTTTGGGGTGTGCCCCTTGTCTATGGTAGCCAGAACATCATCAGGCACTGCTATGGCTCCCCCTATCCACCAAGCCCCTAGGAATTTAACTTCCTGGCTGGGACCCTGGCACTTGGACGGTGGAATATCTAATCCGTTCTGTGTTAATAAATTCCAAAGAGTTTCTGCTACTTGCCCCACCTGTTCCTTATTGTCTCCGCCCACTAAGATGTTGTCTAAATATTGATATATGCAAATGCCTGACGGTACCTGTACAGCGTCAATGAGTGCAGCAAGGGCATTGTGGGCAATAGTAGGAGAGTGTTTGTACCCCTGAGTAAGCTGATTAAAAGTGTATTGCTTCCCTTCCCAGGTAAAAGCAAATTGTGCCTTGTCTTCTTCCCTTAGGGGAATCATGAAGAACATATCTTTAACATCTAAAGCAGCCATCCATGGGTGGGCTGCTGCTTGTATTACAGTCACCACGAGGCTATGTTTGGGACGGCAGCTGTTAGTGGTGCGGTGTTATTATTCAATTTTCAATAATCAATAGCTAGGTGCCAACAAAAGAAGCTGTTACCCTCAAGTAATAGAGAGGGAGATGTGCCTACTCCTTCCATATTGAAGGAGGGGGGGAGAGAGTGGGGGGGAAGGGTTGCATCCTGCCACAGATACTGAGGCTAGCAGCAAAGCACAAAAAAGGAGGATGCCTATGAACAAATATTTGTACAGGGGACCTCCTGTTTTCTGTATTTTTGTGTTGCATTGACTGTATGAAGGGCTGGAGAGCCATTAGCAGGGTCTTCTGAGATTGCTTTTCCTTCCTATAGTGTCTGGCAGGTGGTGAGGGTGTGGCAGGTCATTATATGCTCTGGTTATTTTCTCCTGCTGTACTGAATCTTTAAGGTTATTGCTAAATCTTAGCAGTATCCTTTATTCAAGGCTCACTTTTTCACTCCAATCTTGCATGCTTTTCTGTTGTTGCTACTGTCTTCTATAAAAGTCTAAGATGAATCTTGTTCAAAATGTTACCTTAACTGCCTTTCTTGGCAGACTTTAATCAGTAACACAGTTTTATGAGTGCTTCAAATCTTAAATACGGAATTCTATTCTATATATCACTGAGACATCAGAAAGAGTATTAGGCAGGCTGAAAAATAAACCTCTGAACAATTATGTCAAACAGCTATGTATATAGAAGATTGAAGTAAATGTTAGCTGCGAAAGAAGACATGCAAACTTGACAGTGAATGAGCCTGTAATTCATTTTGTCCTATCGTGGCACATAGAAATAAAGAGAAATTGTAGAAGACCCTTGCTGCATGAGACATTGTTTTAGAGGGCGTGAGTGTGGGAGGAGAGGCCACATCTCAGTCATGACCTGGAAAAACGGATTATGTTTTAGGGAATACAAAATGCTAGAGGTTTTTCTTCAGTCAACCACTTTCTTCTTCTTGTTGCTTGACAATAGGACTTCTGAGTCCCTGATGTTGCTTCCCCATCAAATAGCAGCTATAAGAGATTTGAGGTTGGTTTTGGCCAGTGCGTACCTGGTACTCTATGCATAGGAATAACTAAGTTTTGAATTGAATGAAAGTGCCCCTACTCTTTTTCTTAAGAAATTATTTTTTATTCCCCATTGAGCTTTGCTGTACTATTTCTATGCTCTATCACTGATAACAATGCTGAGTGATAAAATGCTTCTTGCCTTTGATGTCAGGTCTAATAACACTAATTTTCAAACCAGTCTGAACTCTTTTGTGGAAGAAGATAGGAAAATGATAGGGCGATCATTAGTTTCTTTTTTCCTCTAACCTGGTATAATGTGTCTTATTATGGTCTTTAATAACTGTAACCACAGCAACAAATAGTGATGGATATAATGCATTAGGGTCTCTCCTCTCAGTAATCATATTCTGCTTCCAGATGCCTTTCAGGCCACAAAGTAAATTAACATTCAACAGCAATACATCAAGATGCTGCGGAAATTCCCTCTTCCTTTTCAGAGAGGTGATCCAGGTTGTTAGGGACCTTTGAGTAGTAGCTGACTTTTCCAAAGACCAACAGTATTCCAACTTGACAGTTACTGAGCAGGCTGCTGTGTAAAGATTAATGAAGTTGTCTACCCAGATTAGTTGGAGGGGCTATACAGGAATCAGCTTGTGGAATAAAATTCAATATATACCAGCAGAAGAATGAGAGAGTGGCTTAAGGGGGCAGGTTGTATTGGAGCTTTGGTTGTAGGGCACTCTCTGTTGTGGGGTGGAGTTTTTCTTAAACTGAAAGTCTTTCAAAGCCAAAATGTTTATATTGGTTATGGTTGTTGGTGTTTTGCATCGCAAACCCTGGCACAGGAACTAAACAGCATGGAGTGACATGCAGTGTTTTTGGAGAGTATTTATGGTCCAGGTGGGGATATAGCAGTAATGTGTCCTGTAATGAGAGGGTGGTATCCTGGTGCAAGAGGTCTTGGGTGAATGTCAAAGCAACAGTGATTACAGAGGAAATTAATACATCTGGTTGTCCTCCCCAGCATCTTGTGGAAAAGACTGAAAACAGCAGCAGAAGTGATGTACTGAATGCAATGGAGAAGAGCTGTACCTTACATGTAATTAATCTTTATTTGAAGGGTTGTTAAAATGGAATCATAGAATCATTTCAGTTGTAAGAAAACCTCAGGATCATCGAGTCCAACCATAACCTAACTCTAGCACTAAACCGTGTCCCTAAGAACCTCCTTTTGACCTCCCCGAAATGAGGAAGGTAATATGTGTGTCCAGTTAAATTTCACATTTGCTGTGTACATAAGCAGGTTTAGAAATGTGAATTTTTGCCCAGCTACAGGATGTCCTGAGATCAGTATGAGAACAAGTGAGATAAATTGCGTCCAAGGAGTGTCTGCATCTTCCTAAAGAAGTTGAAAAAAAATGTCAGCTTTTACATGCCTAAAGTCAGAAGAGATCTGAGTCCTATGGGAAGATTTTTGTAAAACATTCAAGAGGAAGAAACAGAAGAGTGCTTAAACTGTTCGATTGAGTTACTTACTAAAATTGCGTGTGTGTGTGTGTTGTTAAATCTCTTGGGCATTTTAGAAAATAATACCATTCTCAAAAGAAACTGAGCAAAATATGCTTCTAGATAGTGATTCCACATAATATTTCTAAGAAGAAACAGAATTTTCTTCATTTTTTTAAAGAAATTTGCCTATGGCCTATTTACTACTCTCTTGTTACTAAAATGATTTTTTCTGAACAGTTCACAAATATGTAAATTCTATAGTTATGAAATATATAAAAAATAAACAGTGATCACAGATATATTGCATTCTAGTCCCCGCCAAGGTCCATCAGGTCAGGGGCATTTGAGCACTCTCGGGAGTCCAGGAGATGACTCCAGCTCAAGGGAGGATAGGATAGGATAGGATAGGATAGGATAGGATAGGATAGGATAGGATAGGATAGGATAGGATAGGATAGGATAGGATAGGATAGGATAGGGCTGGGGCAGGTCCTGGGAGGCGTGAGCAGCCTGTGGGACAAGGAGCCAGGTCTGGCTCACATGCTCAGGGAACAGCCGATCGCCAGCACTGGGGTCAGGAAGGAATTTTTTCCCCCGGGGCAGATTGGCACTGGTCCCCGGGGGTTTTTTGCCTTCCTCTGCAGCATTGAGCATGACCACTTTGCAGAGCTCCTCTGGGCCCTTTTGGCTCGGATCCTGCCTGCTGCTCAAGCACCAGGAAGATGGCCTCTCGTGCCCTGCAGCTGGGGGGAGGAAGGCTTTTTTTTTCCCCCAGGTGGGACGGCAAGCGTCTCCGGGGGTTTTTTGCCTTCCTCTGCAGCGCTGAGCACGGCCCCTTGCCACGGCTTCTTTGGGCCATTTGGGCTGGGTGCCTGCTGCTCCACGAGCTGGCCCTAAACTTAGCTAGAACAGCCTGCCCAAACCAGCATAGAACAGCTCACCTAAACCAACCTTAAAGAAGCTAAACCAATCTGCCTTAAAAAACTTCAATCAGCCACCAACAACCTAAACAGAACCTTAAACAATCTACAACAAATTACCTAAACCAAACAAAATAAACCAACCTAAACAATCCTAAAACAAACCTACCTAAACCAAATGATCTAAAAAAATCCTACCTAAAACAATCTAAAACTACATAAACCGGCATTTCTCAACCAACCTTAAGCAACCTAGAACCAAACAAGCTAAACAAACTGAAACCAACCAATCTTAACCTAAAATAACCATTAAACAATCTCAAACAACTTAAAACCAATCTAATAAAGGATAAAACTACCTAAAGCGACCGATCTAAACCAACCTCAAAAATAGGAAACCAAATGACATAACCACACCAAAATGACCTAAAGCAAACAACCCAAAGCTAAATAGAACCACTGAAACCAGCCTACGACGACCAAGCTAAAAACCAATCTAGATCAACTCAACTTCAACAACACCCTAAAAAACCTCAACAACAAAAACCCAACCACCAGCCACCCTACCCCAGGCAGTGTCTCACTTGGATGTGCCTGCAGTCGTGGAAGCCTGACTACCCCAGGTTCTCCTCCTAACGGACCCTGAGCTTGTTTGGAGGTCCTCAAGCACGGCGCAGCTACCGTATACCCTTGACCTAGCAATGGTTCGCCTCTAGCGGGGAACGTCGTCCTCTTTGAGCAAGGCGGGGAAACACGTGGAGCAGGGAAGGAGGAAGGGGACGTCTGCCGAGACAGCAGAAACAGCCCAATCGAGCCTGGTGATTAGTGGGGGGACACATGTCCCAGCGAGATTGCACTCACATCCAAAGCATCCAGACACAACCGAAAACCAACAAAAACAATGTACATCTAACCAAACCACCTAAAGCACCCTCAACAACCAATCTAAGCCACCCCAGCCTGAAGGAACCCATCTGCAAAACATGCACCGTGCATAACACTGCCCTAAACAACCTACCAGGAAATAACTAAACCAACCTAAACCAAACAACCTGAACCAACCTTAACAGAAACCCTTCAAGCGACCTAAACAATGTAAACCAAACCTGCCTAAACCAACCTACCTAAAAACACAGACACCCACCAACCCACCTAAACTGCTTACTGAAAAGAAACAACCTCAAATAACCAACCAACCAACCAACCCACCCCCAACTTAAAATCATCTAAACAAACCTCAACCAAACTACAGAAAACAGCCTCAATGAAAACAGCTTCAGATAGGCCACCTACAACAACCGACGGAAGACAACTTCAACCAAAAATCACCTGCATCAAGAAAACTGAACCCACCAGCCTTCAACAACCAGCCTCTCACAACCACCCTCAAAGAACCTGCCTCAAACCAACCTCAAATGACCGCAACAAACTGAACCAAGCTACTAAAACCAGAAACCTAAACCAAACTAACACAACCAGTGCTAAAGAATCCTCAGAAAACAGCACCAACCAAAGAACCCAGCAAAACCGAGAAAATGAAACCTCCTAAGCTAAACCACACAGAGCAGCGCTAAGAAAATCACATCAAACAACCTGAACCCGCCCACCTAAACTAACCAACCCAAACCAAGCTAAACCATCAAACCTGAAACAAGCAGCTAAGACCGCCAACCTAAACCAAACTTAACAAACCTCAACCTAAAACAACCAGCCTTCAGTGACCTACGAACACACAACCTACCAACAACGTCATACAGCGTCAAACAACCACCTTCGAACAACCAGTCTCAAAAAGCCTACCAAAACCAACTCACAGAAACTGACCTACACCAACCAAACGAAACAAACTTAAAAAACCCCAACAAAACCAGAACAACAGCAACAAGAGAAACAACACCACCACCACCAAAACAAAAAAAAACCAAACAAGGTAGAAAGAAACAGGCAAAACCCAAACAAGTTACAGACAAAGAAGGCAGATGTAGGGAACAGGATGCAGAGATGTTGCATGGGGACCCAGTGCTTTGGAGCAGCCATTGGTGTCCTGTCAGGAACAGGAAGGATTCGCAGCTGCCACTCGGCAGCTCTCCCTGCGGGCAACAGCAGCGCCTGGCAGGGACCAGAGCGCTTCTCGTGCATCCCTGCCCAAGAAGCACAGCAGCAAAACAAGCTGTGGAAGGCAAAACACCTGCTTGTCATCGCTACATGTGATGCTTTGGAAAAGATCCCACAGTACCACATACCTCTTCTTTTGTGCACGGTCAGTCCCGCGCCTCATTCTCAAGGTTCTCCCTCTTCAGGAACCAGGGAAAGCTTGGCCTCTATTCCTGCTGCTGCTCTCTGCAGCTCTGGGACTTGCCTTTGCCAGCCTGCAAGGGCTGTTTGTTCAAGCTAAAGTGAAGAACGCAGCAGCCTGCTCCTGGCTACACGTGGGCTTGCGTTAAGGATTGTGAGCACTGGCTCTGAAACAGAGTGAGAAACAGAAATGACATGAAATAACATCAAAGGAAGTACATTAAAAAATAAAATAAAACAAAATAAAATAGAAACACTTGTATCCATTGCGTTTTGTGTCCTGGGAAGTGGTGTTTAGGGAAGAGTGAAGGAAGGGAGAGGGAAGGGGGAAGGGAAGGGAAAAGAAGGCAGAGGAGAAAAGAAAGCCCTGACAGAGCCCTGAGCGCTCCATACCTGAAAGAAATTGTGCTGTTTTCACCGAAAGCGAACTGATTTTCTTCATGCAGTTAGAAACCTTTCTTTTTCACAGCTCGCACGCTCATTATTTGGAATTAGTTTGAGAACAAGAGCTAACACCCCAGCACAGAACTAATGCTTGTAATTGCTCTGGTCTGAGAGCCAAGGACATTCTGACTGCTCTGCCCAGGGATGGGACCTGCCGAGGAAGGGGGGCAGAGATGGGACAGAGCTTGACTGACATCCAGGCTGATCAAGAAGAGTATTTCATCCCATTAGCATCACGGTCATTATTTAAGGAGGGAGGGGATCTTTCTCACTCTCTCAGGCGTGCAGTGGAATCTTGATCAACTGGCCACATGGGTCAGGAAAGCTACCTGGCAAGCAAAAAGATCCATTGCACTCTTCTGCTCAGCACATCAAGATTTGCCCTCTGAGTCGCGGCAATTTCTTGAATATCACCAAGAATCAAAACAGGTTTCAAAGAGCAACATGGCATGACCAAATAATAAATACTTCTCTTTAAGTCCACTCATTTGGAAATGGAAAACCAAACTCACTACGGAGAAGTTCAACACAACAACCCACGCCAAATCAGGGCTACCAGGTAGGAACCCGATGACAAGGATCAGTCACGCAACTGCTACCCTATGACAGGGCTGCCCCGAACAGATCACCCCCAAGGATTCAGTCCAAGGCAGAAACTACTCAGCCGGCAAACATTCCAAAAAAACAAGCACGTTTTGCTTACACACCTTACAGCAAGTTTTCCCTCAGGAAACACAAAATGAAACAGCAACAAGAAGCAGAAATAATACTCACAAGCCTGTAACATCTTCGACGGGATTTTCCCGCACCGGCCGACACCGCCGGACCCGGCGGGCACAGCCGCTCCCCCCGCTCCAGCTGCCCGCCAAGCGGCGGCGCCGAGCGCGCCACCCACGCGCGCCCGCAAGCGGCCTCGTCCTCCCCGCCCGCCCGCCCGCCGGGCCCAGGCCGGGCCCCAGCGCAGCCCCGCCCGGGCACCGGGAGAGCGCGGAAGCGTCGCGGCGCCGCTTACCGAGCGGCAGCAGCAGCTGAGAGGGGCTGCCGCTCGCCTTGGCCGCCATGCTGGACACAGACCCGAGCAATCGCTACCGCCTCCCGCAAAGACCGAGCCAGCAGCCCCGACGAGCGGATGGCAGAGCCGTCGCTCCTCGGCCCCGCCCCGTGTGCCGGTAAACGCGGGAACGAGCACTGTCTCTTCAAACACCTTTTGCATTCTTCATCCTACAGCACTAAAGAAATAGCAGAATCCCTTAGCACAGGATAATTGTGCAATACAAGTGCCAGGTTTGTCGTGCTGGTAAAAGATATTGTCAAAAGATGTGCGGCTGTCGGTCTTTCCTCAAGACAAAAGGCAAACGAGCTGGTTCCATCCGAGGCGAGGCAAACCAAATGCAAGCACTGACAGCACTGCAGAGCAAAATGGCCCCGCGACGGGGCCCTCGTGGCCCTGCGGGCCGCCATGCCGGCCACCGCAGCGTTCGCTGGGGACGCCGCGAGCCTCTGTTGTGGCAGTTGGAGCACAGCCGTGCCAGCCGCGCCAGCGCTCGGAGAGAAGAGGCCGCAGCGAGCAGAAGAGAGAAGAGGAGGCTCACGGACCCCCCGGCCCATGGCTCCGCCGCCCAAGAAACGGCGGCAGCCTGTCGCGAGCACCAGCACCGCCCACAGGCGAGAGGAGGAGCCGATGGAGGTTGACCCACCCCGGGAGGAGGAGGAGCAGCCCATGGACATCGACCCGCCTCGGGAGGAGGCGGAGCCGATGGACGTGGACCCGCCTCAGGCAGGGCTGCTGGGGCACAAGAGCAGCATGGGCGGGCAGCCCCCGGCGCCGTGGTGCCCGAAGCGCCGCAGGACGGCCGGGGGCTCTCCCAGAGCCCCCAAGCAGGCGCCTGGGCACAAGCGGCGCCGCCCCCGCAGCCGCCACTAGCCGCCTCCGGGGCATGGGACGGGATGGGATGGGCCGGGCCGGAGCAGCAGCCGCTCTGGAGCCGCAGGTGAGCCCGGCTTCCCAGCCCGCATCCCCGGCCCTCATGCCGGGGCATCTCCTCTGCCCTGGGGCCTGGGGAAGAGGCGAGGAGAGTCGCTGCCATCTTCTGGTCGGCAGCCCCAGAGCACCGGGAGGAGTCCTCAGGAGCCACCACAGACGGCCAGGACACCCAAGGGCAGCGCTGGAGCTGGAGCTTGCCTTCAAGGGAAAAGGTTTGCACATTGCACAAATAAGTCAGACTTTTTCTCCTTCTCCCTGTAGACGTGTATACAGACTCTAGAGTTAATAGAAATGTGTAGATATAGAAAATAAAAACCACATATGTGCGTGCGTGTGTGTGTGTGTGTGTGTGCACAGAAGCCCACTGGAGACCGCCAGAGACCGTCGGGGACCGAAGGACGCCGCTGGAGGACATCGTCGGAGACCAAAGGACAGCGTGGGATCTGCACCTTGCCTTCAAAAGAGGAAAAGTTTGGAGACAAAACCTTACGAGGTATGCTTTGTATTCAGAGCCTGGTCTTTTGGAACCCTTCTCTTACTCCTCTGATTGGCTGAGATTCAAGGGTCTCGTTTACTTCTGTGTTCTCTGCTCCTCCTCTCCTTCCCCTCTTGCTGTTTTCCTCCGTCATCTCTGTTGTGTCCTCTTGTTACGTGCAGTAAGTTTCATCTCTGGCATTTTGTTTTCTCTGCCCAGGTTTGCTCAGGAATTCTTGACAGGACAGTTGGAAGCAGGATTTTCCAAAGTGTCCTTGCCCCCAAGGTCCGTCAGGTGAGAGGCCTTTGGGCACTCTCCCAAGTCCAGGAGATGGCTCCAGCGCAAGGTAGGACAGGCTAGGCTAGGATAGGATAGGCTAGGGCTTGGGCAGGTCCTGGGAGGCGTGAGCAGCCTGTGGGACAAGGAGCCAGGTCTGGCTCACATGCTCAGGGAACAGCCGATCGCCAGCACTGGGGTCAGGAAGGAATTTTTTCCCCCGGGGCAGATTGGCACTGGTCCCCGGGGGTTTTTTGCCTTCCTCTGCAGCATTGAGCATGACCACTTTGCAGAGCTCCTCTGGGCCCTTTTGGCTCGGATCCTGCCTGCTGCTCAAGCACCAGGAAGATGGCCTCTCGTGCCCTGCAGCTGGGGGGAGGAAGGCTTTTTTTTTCCCCCAGGTGGGACAGCAAGCGTCTCCGGGGGTTTTTTGCCTTCCTCTGCAGCGCTGAGCACGGCCCCTTGCCACGGCTTCTTTGGGCCATTTGGGCTGGGTGCCTGCTGCTCCACGAGCTGGCCCTAAACTTAGCTAGAACAGCACACCCAAACCAGCATAGAACAACTCACCTAAAGCAACCTACAACAGCAAGCAACTAACCGACCTTCAAGAACCTAACATTAAAATAAAAAGAAACACTTTGTATCCATTGTGTTTTGTGTCCTTGAAAGTGTTTTTTAGGGAAAAGAGGAGGGCGGGGGAGTGAGAGGGAGGGAGGGGGGAGTGAGAGGGAGGGAGGGGGGAGTGAGAGGGAGGGAGGGGGGGAGAGAGTGAGAGGGAGGGAGGGGGGGGAGAGAGTGGGAGGGAGGGGGGGAGAGAGTGAGAGGGAGGGAGGGGGGGGAGAGAGTGAGAGGGAGGGAGGGGGGGAGAGAGTGAGAGGGAGGGAGGGGGGGGAGAGAGTGAGAGGGAGGGAGGGGGGGGAGAGAGTGAGAGGGAGGGGGGGGGAGAGAGTGAGAGGGAGGGGGGGGGGAGAGAGTGAGAGGGAAGGAGGGGGGGGGAGAGGGAGGGGGGAGAGAGGGAGGGGAGAGAGGGAGGGAGGGAGTGAGGGAGGGGAGAGAGGAGAGGGAGGGAGGGGGAAGAGGGAGGGAGGGAGGGGGGAGAGGGAGGGAGGGAGGGGGGAGAGGGAGGGAGGGGGGAGAGAGAGGGAGAGGGAGGGGGGAGAGAGAGGGAGAGGGAGGGGGGAGAGAGAGGGAGAGGGAGGGAGGGGGGGAGAGAGTGGGGGGGGTGAGAGAGTGAGAGGGAGGGAGGGGTGGAAGAGAGTGAGAGAGAGTGAGGGGGGGGGGAGAGAGTGAGGGGGGGGGGAGAGAGTGAGGGGGGGGGTGGAGAGAGTGAGAGGGGGGGGTTGAGAGAGTGGGGGGGGGAGAGAGGGAGGGGGGAGAGAGGGAGGGGAGGGGGGGGGGGGGGGGGAGAAAGGGAGGGAGGGGGGTGAGAGAGAGAGGGAGGGGGGAGAGGGAAGAGGGGGGTGAGAGAGGGACGGGGGAGAGGGAGGGAGGGGGAGGGAGGGGGGAGAGGGAGGGAGGGGGGGGAGAGGGAGGGGGGAGAGGGAGGGGGAGGGAGGGAGGGGGGGAGGGAGAGGGAGGGAGGGAGGGGGGAGAGAGAGAGGGAGGGAGGGGGGAGAGGGAGGGAGGGAGGGGGGAGAGAGAGAAAGGGAGGGAGGGGGGTGAGAGAGGGAGGGAGGGGGGAGAGGGAGGGAGGGGGGTGAGAGAGGGAGGGGGGAGAGGGAGGGAGGGGGAGGGAGGGAGGGGGGGAGAGAGAGGGATGGAGGGGGGGAGAGAGGGGGAGGGAGGGAGGGGGGGAGAGAGAGGGAGGGAGAGGGGAGAGAGGGGGAGGGAGGGAGGGGGGGAGAGAGAGGGAGGGAGAGGGGAGAGAGGGGGAGGGAGGGAGGGGGGGAGAGAGAGGGAGGGAGGGGGGAGAGAGAGAGGGAGGGAGGGGGGAGAGAGAGAGGGAGGGAGGGGGGAGAGGGAGAGAGGGAGGGAGGGGGGAGAGAGAGAAAGGGAGGGAGGGGGGAGAGAGAGAAAGGGAGGGAGGGGGGAGAGAGAGAAAGGGAGGGAGGGGGGAGAGAGAGAAAGGGAGGGAGGGGGGAGAGAGAGAAAGGGAGGGAGGGGGGAGAGAGGAGGGATAGGATGGGGAGGGGGGGACAGAGCGGGGAGCGCGGGAGAGACAGGGGAAGGGGGTGGGGGGAAGAGGGGGGCAGAAGGGGTGAGAGACAGGGGATGGGGGGGAGGGGAGATGATAGAGGGAGCTACCATTTCAAGGGTTAACTAAACATATCATGGGTGCCTACTAAGAAACTACCACTTTAAGGCTTAGGCACACAAGAAGTGCTTAGTTTAGAGCTTTATGTAGACTTATGCTAAGAAAAACAGAACCCCCTCGAATGTCAAGATAAGAAGTTTTACTGCACCCAGCTGTAAACTTGAGGAGACGGGATAACAAAGATTTAGAGCAAAAGGGGGCGCCAGCCTGGTTTCAATCGACTTGGCAGCTTGGGTCCCAGTCAATTCAACATAATGAGCCAAAGGTAAAAAGTTCACTGTGACCAAGCTGAAGGAGCCTTCATTCAAAGACCCCTCCTCAAGACCACCAGATGGCACTGCGCAGGCGCAACAGGGAGCTGTCTAGGAGGAGACTTTGCAAATTATGACCTGGGACTCATTTTAATAAGAAGCGGGGAAAGGTTATGAATAAGTATAGGCGTTCCTGGGGTCACTATGAATACCTAACACCTTGCTGTATTTAAACACACCTCATAGTGTTAGAAGGTGCGCATGAATGGTGGAACGATCCCCCTTGCGCCCGATATCAGATAAACACACCCGCTTTATAACCTTGCACGTTGTAAAGTTTTATGACTTTCTAGGTTGTAAAGTTGTTTCCACGTATCAATTTTGGCCACCACGAAGGCACAAGCTCTGCCCGGCTGTGCGGACCGCCTGAGAGAAACGGACCTCCCAGACGTGTCCCGAACCTTTTATTTCAGAGGGGCTCCGTTCCACTCCGGCTGGTCACCGCGGGGGCAGACGACGACTTTTTGAATTAAGCGGATAAGGTATGCTTCTGTTTTACTGTAACGTGGGCCTGTAACATGGGGGGCCAGCAACTGGCGAGGGAAGCCTCCGCATGGCCAGATTCCCCATATTGCTGTAAATGGGCACCTACCTAAGGGGGCTACTGACTTGACTCCACCAGAAGGGGGTCAGCCGCTAGCCATCTTGGGGGTAGATCGAGTAACCCTGAGTGAGCCTTCTGTTGCGTCCCGGTCACGGGAGCCAGGATGGACCCGCTAATGACTGCATGGAAGTGGGAGAAGGGTAAACAGACTCTCCGCTCGTGGGTTCGAGTCCCCCCATGGCAACTGAAGCTTTATAACAGAACCAACCTAAGCCACCCAACCTCAAATCATCTAAACAACCTCAACCAAACCACCTACACCAACCTCAAACAAAATACTGAAAACAACCTCAATGAAAACAACTTCACATACCCCACCTAAAACAACCAAGGGGAAAACAACTTCAACCAAATATCACCTCCATCAAGCTACCTAAACCCACCAGCCTTCACCAACCCAGCCTCCCACAACCACCCTCAAAGAAGAACCTGCCTCAAACAAACCACCTCCAACCACCTCAACAACCTCAACCAAGCTACCAAAACCAAAAACCTCCCTCCACCAAAACAGCCCCTGCTTGGAAGGGCTCCAGCCCGGCTGCAACATCCGCAGCTGCCACTCGGCACCTCTCCCTGCGGGCAACACAAGCGCCTGGCAGGGACCAAAGCGCTCCTCGTGCATCCCTGCCCAAGAAGCACGGCAGCAAAACAAGCTGCGGAAGGCAAAAAGTCTGCTCGTCATGGCTACGTGTCACGTAGCTCTGGAAAACATCCCACGGTACCACACCCGTCATCATCTTCTTCTCCTTCTTCTTCTTCTTTTGGGCATGGTCAGTCCCGCGCCTCATTCTCAAGGTTCTCCCTCTTACGAACCAGGGAAAGCTTGGCCTCTATTCCTGCTGCTGCTCTCTGCAGCTCTCAAAATCACTCTCTTTATGCCTCAGGAAAGGGTTTGTGTCCAGCTGGATTGAGTCCCTGGTCTTCCTTGCTGTGGGACCCAGCGGGCTTTTTATGTGGGGCAGAGAGGAGATGGCTACTAGGGTGGCCTCGAGGCCTGCTCGTGCCTGCTGCTCCACGAGCTGGCCCTAAACTTAGCTAGAACAGCACACCCAAACCAGCATAGAACAACTCACCTAAAGCAACAGTGTTTGAGGTCCCAGGTTCTCAACTGAACAATGCATCAGCACGTATTAAACATCCTGATCCCCCTTTTCTTTGCACATTTCAAAAATCACAAAGAACTCCCTCCTTTGATGGCAGAGAAGCTAAAGGCAGTGAATATTGCTCTGTAGGGTTGTTATCCTTGCCAGCAAGTTCAGAAAATTATTCCCTAGTGTTTGTTTTACCCTGAGCTACTATAGGGCATATTATAAATGCTGTGTGATGCCAGCATTAAGTTCATTCATTTCCTACCCCAACAGAGTCCCTAATGAATTATTACAACCTATTAATCATGCTTGAAAGAAATACCTCATTTATTAACACAATATTTAATCACAGTGGTCTACAGAGCAGCACAGCATTAGATTATAGAAAGCAACTGCCAGTCTTGTACATTTGCCTTTATGTCTTGCTGATACACATTTTGAACAAATTAAAATAATGGAGGTTTTCTAAAAGCAAATGGCCTAAAAAAAATGCTGAAGAGTCCTCTAAGCCATCGTCTTTCCTGTCACACACGATAAGGTCATTTAGGTGGATCCCTTTTGGAGTGATCATTTCTATCCTGGACTGCACAAATATATCATTCTTCTTTAACTCCAGGTTGAGGGACACATAAATCCACATTTGTGATTATACAGGGGAAAAATCAGGAGCAGAAATTTTGTAATGATGCCCACGTGAGTCTCTTATTAAGAAGACACATCTAACATTTACCACTACATCTAACAGAGATTAAGAGCCAACTTTTGGTCCTTTCATACACAAATTTCTTAGTGTAAAATCTAATAGCCTGCAGATTCAAGGTGAGGTGCTACAGCAAGACGCAGCAGGAGATATTCCAGCTGTTTAACATAAAGCAATATAAATGGTATACTAAATTAACTTACACAGTTTAGAAGTTGGGTGCTTTTAAAACCAGAAACACTTCATGCTTTCAGCAGCAGGGAAGTGTAAAGGAAGGCAGCCTCCGGGAAGAAAAGCAATCAGTACGCAGATTCGGGAAGACTGCTCTGTCTTCCAGTCTCTTGTTAATTATATTATCCAGGAGGCCTTGCACACTGGAAGCCAGGTAGTTAAAAGGTGCAGTGATAACAGTTCACACTTCCTTGTTACCACCAGCACAATTGCTGACAGACTTCCAGAATTAAGGCTGTTCACTCTAAGCAGGCAATTAAGAGTTAAACTCCTGCAATGGCCTCTAGAAAAGTCTATTTCTCTCTAATCACTGAAGGAACTCCAGGAAGGCTAAAATGAATAGTGCCCTGCAGCCTAATTTGGCCTTAAATTCCGTATTCTTGTCAGAGGAAGGCAAGTGTCCAATCAGGTATCCTGCTTAGCGCCACTGGCTCAACAGTTCTTATGCAGCACACAAGGATAAGCAGATTGATAATTTTCAACATTCAGTTGAATTGAGAATCCCGACTGTGAAACTGCATGTAAGATACCTTGTACAAACTTGACAATCAGTTGCTACCAGGACCGATTCTGTTAACAGTGACGCTATCCTCAATGGGAGCTTACAGCAGCTAGCTCACAAAATAGACACTGCAAATGCGGTGTTTGGTCAGCAGGAGGTGCATTTCACGAAACAAATAATTTCTATGCTCAAAACAGGATTTAACGTGCAACGAAGAATTAAGAGAAATTTTAGATGTACACTTCTCAATAGCTCAGATAATCCATTTACAGCCAAAATACTTCTTACCTGTATTTACTCATCTTACCTCTCCGATCATTTTCACATCTCGTCCATACCAATCTGGCTCATACACTTCATGAAGAGACTCTGTAAGCTTCTTTGAGGCATCTTGCATTCCTGTAATTCGACAGAAAGAGGGACATGTAACTACAAACTACATGAAACAGTTGCTGAATCTTTATTTTGACCCACATGTACCTACTCCATCATGTTTAGAGTATAATTTTCAAGAGCTGAAACAAAACCTCTGTGTTTACCCAGGTTAATGAGAAGTGTCCCTCACAGAAGGATTAACACAAGAAAAAGATTTCTATCAGATTAAAGACTCCACTTTCTATTCTGAACTAAACATATCTGAATCTGAATAACAACTCAAAAGGTAGTCCTCCCCACAAAAGACATTTAAGATCCAATTGAAAGACTACCACTAGAGAAGGCAATCAAACCTTTGTTTATCCTCAGCTCTTCCAGCAGTTTTCTGCCTTGTCTGTAGTGAGTACCAGGCCCACCCATGTAGAAGAAGAGGCGTCTCCAGGGTGACATGGCTAAAGTGTCAGAGATTCATGGGAATTGCTGTCTATAAAAATGGATTTAGGAGAAAAGCTAGAAGGTGTCTGTGCTAAACAAAAGTGCTCCCCGGAAGAGAGTAGGTCTCACATAGGTAGAACATATCTCAGAATTTCTCCACTTCCTTGTTTTCAAAGATATTTAAGCCTTGGGAGCTTTCATATGTAAAGTGAGAGTGGTTGAGCTTGTTATTTTTGTGCCCACAATAATGCTGGTGACCTGAAGATATGTAAATAATGAAGCAGAGGACTGGCAAGAGCTGAGACGGTGCCTAGGGAAAAAAGATGCCTGCACTTGGGCCCTAATGGACCTGGTTTTATGAAGAATTATTATCTTGTATGCTCACCCAGCAGGTTTAGAAGTACGTGGAGCTCAGATCTTATTTACGCTTGCAGCAGGGTGGTGTCTACAGAGAAGTGCGCTGAGTCACTTCTGGAGCTCTGGCTACCACAGGTGAAACAAGAACGGGGACTACTGATGGCTTCAACTATATCACAAGAAGGAGCCTAAACCTATCTCCATTGAGAGCAGTTTGACACCAGTGAATAAATTACAGCCCTCAGTGAAAATATCAGGGTTGCCTTTCCATTTTGATGGAGCACAAATATATTATGTGTTGAATATGACTGTGAACCCAATGAAAAAAAACCTCACCTAACATGCTAAGAGTCAGTTCAGAATCAGTAATTTTTAAATGACAACTTTATTTCAACTTCTTTGCAAAATTTGAACACTGCCAATTTTTTTACCTAGCATTAACTTTTTTTTAAAGAACACATTTTTTTCTCCAGTCAAAGTCTGTTTGTTGCAGCACATCTGTGCTGTCTTGAAAATATCTCTAGCGTGATCTTCAGATTTAACTGCTCAGTGGCTGAGTTTAGGAATTACATTGATATTTCTGTTTTCTGCACAAATAAATGTTTAGGAGTGGAAGAGAATCCATTTGAAACTTGAATGTCTAGAAGAGCAGAATTGACCTAGTCAGTAGCTATTCCACCATTCCAAAACACACTCGAGACACAGCAGGAAGATAAATGCAATAGTGCACACTTCCTAATATAAAAATGCTGGTCTATGAAATGAAAAGGATAGGAAGAAAAGATACTGAAACAGCTGGAGGCAGATGGCTCTTCTCAGACTTTGGGTTCAAGAGGGAGAATGCTGTGGGAGAGGGGGAGAACAAGCACAAAGGAAACCCTGGTGTTCAGAGGGTACAAGTTTTCACCCTTACATCAAAGGCTGTCAAAACAGAATATTTGATCTCTTCAGCTATTGTCTTGGGGTGCTTTTTAGTGAAAGAGCTCAGCTCAGAGAATTGGTACAACACAAGAACTTAAGATACATTTCTTCCTTTCCTTCTTCATGGTTAATGCTTAGAATGATGTATCACTAGCCAAGAAAGGGTTCCTGACTGAAGGGGCTCTTTTTTTTTTTTGCCTAGAATATGCCAGATTACATTAAAAGACAGACGAACTTTGCATATTTTTCCAGACGGGACTAATTTAAAATCTTCAATGCCACTACAAATTAATAAATTCAAGAGGCAAGGCAAAACCAGCACTAAATCACTGTGCCTGAGAAGGCTGCTTCTGTCCGCTCGGGGTGAGCGCACAGACCAGGAAGGTCTGTGCATCCCTGTTCATGTTTGATCCTTTCAGATACCTGAACTTTTGCCCTTCTGCACACTGCTCGCTAAACCCACCACCTCGGTCCCCGCGGCGCGCGGCCAGCACACTAATCCCTCCTATGGCCTGAGCTCAGCTTGGACACAGACCAGGCTTGGGCAAAGCACTTTTTCCTATGCAGACTTTCTTTTTTAAGTACTACAGGACTCAGGCATTTATCTGCTTAAAAGAGTAAGTGAGAGATATTTAATATCCCACACTTGAGTCATATCAAAGTTGCACCAACTTTTGCGTTTTTTTCAATTCTGAGAATCTGGTAATCCTCCATTCTACCACTTTCCTGTAAAGAACATCAATCAAATCCAGGTGAAGTGTGAGGCAAGTGGGCATTACAGTACTTGACTTCTTCAATCAGGGGCTTCAGTCTGAAATTTCTACAGGACAAGATCACCCGTTCTACTCCCCTCTTCCTACTAGATGTACTGCAACACCCCAAATGAGTGCATAAGTCCAGTGGCTTCTCATTCTTTTTCATGCCTGTGGGCATAAACTTACAATGTCCAATGTTTTTTTTTATTTGCTAGTTTTCACATAGAATTTTTTCTTATGCACTGATACCTTTTATGCATTATTCAGCACTGAAGTTAAGAGGATTAGTGTCAGCAATAGACCGCAGGCTGTGTCTCTCTGCTGTTTTTAACTGCTATCACTGAGGAAGATGAATTGTTTAAAGCAAGTCATTAATGTACTAAGAAATGTGAGAAGAATTTTTACTGCTGATGAACAGTTAGAAAAGTGTATTTAATATCAATTGTTTCATTTAGTACTGCTGCTTCTTGGTAATTGGGTCACTTATTTAATAACTACAAATGCCAAAATAATTGCATCGCTTAGGGAAAATGATGCTGAATAATCCAGTTACTGACGTCTGAGGCTCCTGCATGAAATCAGCTCTCTTTCTAGAGGAAAGAGCCCTGTCCCTGGAACCCCAAAGGACTCCTAGATGCCCCCACATGGTAGGGATCCTGGGGGTGATGGTGCAGACATTCTCATTAAGCACCCTAGAGACAGCAGAGGGTGGGTGACTCTTTGCCATCACAATTCCAATATACTCAAGCTCCCATGGAGATTGAGACTGGCCTGAGACTCCATAGGGCCCATATACAATAGGGTTTCCTCACTGCCCAGCAGGGAAATCTAGACTGAATCATGGAGAAAATTCCATTTTCCTGATGGAGCGAGGTACCTTGGTCTGGCTCTTAATATTTAATTGAGTGGGGAAAAGAGCTTAATGTGTGGTTCTCCAGTGAAATGATCTATCCTGCCACAAGGATTGTATCTGTTATTGCTAGTTATCCAGTAGAGCAGGGGTGTCAAACTCATTTTCACCAGGGGCCACATCAGCCTCACGGGTCCCTTTGAAGGGCCGAATGTAAGTTTAGGACTGGAAAAATATAGGAGTAGTTATCCCCGGTGAAAACGAGTTTGACATCCCTGCATTAGAGTTTCCACTGAAACAATTTAATAATTTCATAATTAATTACTAACTTTTTCACAAAAAGGATGGATAGTTTTATTGCTTCTAAGAAATTACATGATTGATTTTAAGATTTGTGTGTTTGGAAGATATACGCAGGTCTGTCTGCCACAGACTGACAAATAGGCAGCAAAACTGCTTATAGATCTCCAAAATGTCCCCTTCCCTTCCTGTAAACTGGTTATTATTTCTCACTTTGTTAAGTCACCTGAAAAGCATGGTGCTTCTTTTTCATGTTTCAGGATTCCTTTTTTACCTCTGCCACCTTGCCACATGCATGCAAATCCAGGTCTGTATGTCTGATATAGAATTTCTTTAACAATTGGTCCATAAAACTGTTCAAATTACCTACAGAACTCAAAAGCTTAAAAAAGTAAACCATGAAGTAGAGAACCCAGATACATGTTGCCAAGGAGACGGAAAGAGGCAGAACACCAAGGCATGAGAGGACTATAGCAATGGGGGATAGTGCACAGTCGCATCGGTACAAACACCCCCGATACACACCCAGACATGAAACTATCATGCAGGTGAAATAAAACAGCACATAAAAGCCATTCAGAAGTTCAACAGCTTTATGACATGATTCCTCTGAGTCATTGAGTAACAAGCAGTGAAGATCAAGATCCAGCTAAGACAAAGAAGCACCTCTGAGCAAGAGGAGGAGTCTGAATATGGCAAAAATTCTTTAATTTAAGAATGTGTGATATCAAATCTCAAACTGTGAAGTATATTAAAATCAAGGGATAGGGGGTCATAAGAAGGCTTGTTTGACCATTCCTAGCTTAAATCATGCTTGAATCTCATACTTCCAATTTGTAATATCCAGTCACTCGAAAGTCATGCAGCAGAATTAAACTTTTTCTTGAGTTCACAACATACCAACTTTATAAAATGTTTCAGTTAAAGTTATCTATCTTGCCAATTCCTGAAACCCTTTAAAATGAACTGCTTTTCTCACATCTGTAAGAGTACAAGAATATCAAGTCCATTATTTTCCAATATGACCAACCTTTTTCCTTGCAAAATGAGCCCCTGATGACAGCATGACTGCAAGGCTCAGATGTCCTATGTGCAAACATCCCACTCCCGTGCCTAAATTTGGGGGTTCCCATGCTTTTGTGCATAGCCAAAATGTTTTCATGATGGCAGTCCTTCAAGGAATAGCAACAAAGAGGTGGTAGCAGTTGCTGAATCTGCTTCTGCCATTCAAAATCTGGAAGGGTCTTTGCCACAGATGAGCTAGTCAGCTTTGGGGAAGCCCCAGCCAGAGCTGTGTTTTTGGACTCCTGCCTGGGGCTGTCCTCCCATTCCACAGTGCAAAAGTCCACATGAATGGCCAAGGATGCCCCACTGGTGGCTTGTTGGCTTCGGAGAATAACATTTTTAAGGCTTTTGTGAGTTGCTTATGATTGGGTCTTAAGACATGAAGATACTTTTCATTCATTCACAGTAAGAAAGTCGATCCAAATTATTTTCAAATATGGACTTACGGGTTGCAACAGGAGAAAGATGCTGAGCAGAAATGGGTGGCTAAAAAGGTAAAAGTTGCCCAGTGAAACATTTCATGCCAAGTTAGAAACAAAACTCGGTGCAAGGAGTAGCCCACTAGACATTAAACCATCAAAAGGACCACAAACGCACAAAGTTCTAGGAAAATAAGAGAATGAAAGAGAAAGAAAATGAAAGACAGAAAGGGGGATTCTTGTCACCAACATGGAAGTCAAAGCAGCATGTAAACAGTCAACCTATGTGATAGAAAAGCCATCTGGACAACAAACAGCCTCATCATGTTGCTTCTGAGTATCCATCTATTAATGGGTGTGGGGAACGGATGACTGAAAAGTAAGAATGTAAAATCAGCATCCAGTGCTGACTGACACAGAAATTTCCTCTAAGAACAGAAGACATTGTTCAAATCTCTACAAGGCATAATACCTCTTGTCTGGTAGAAGATTTTCCTTGCTCAGCCCATCCAGCAAAGACACTTAAGCTACCATTTTTCTTCCTGTTTTACAGTTCCCATCAAAAAGAGTTTTCTTCCCTGCCTTTCAACAGCTGCTAATGCTTTATTATGACACAGTGATTTCCAGAGATGTTAATACTGGTTCATAACATTTTCCCTACTGGACTGAAATTAGGTTTAAAATATATACACATGCACATATATATATTTATCTCAAGAAGGCATTATTTTCTCTCTGTCAGTCACCAAATCTTTTTGCCTTCCCTTTAGCATCTAGCCTCCAACTCCTCCAAAGAGTGGCAGCATGAGAAAGGGAACACTCTGTGTATGGTGCTAAGCTAAGTATGCTGGATTTACAGTAGGATTTAAATAGCTGTTAACTTAATCTCTGATATTTAAGCATTCACCTCTGAGCTTCTGCTACTTGGATTTTTCAATGTAGTATCATAAAAGATCACATTTGATTTTTAAACTTAAAAAAAATGGATTAAACAGGCAGAAATAGATGAGAAAACACATAATTGTGGGGAGCACGGTTTTGGCGGGAGATCGTCATCCAACTAGTAATACCTGGAAATGTTACAGTTGTGGAGGTCAAGCAATCCCTTACTGTACATGGGCTATTTCATGTTCTAGCATTCGCAAAGATGAGTAAGAAGATGTGTAGATTTTGTGGGTGCTCAAAATGCATGCAACGTGAGAATCTGGGCAGCAGTCCTGCACACAAAGGACAGTCAAGGACAAGCCCTGTATGCAACAATGTACACATGAGTTGACAGTGAAGGTGCAGAATCCCTACCAACAAGCTAAAGAGCCTGTGCCAGAGCCAAAGCAGAAATGTTGACTGCTAATGACAAAAGCAATATTACTTCTATTTGTCTCTGTATACTTTAAACAAGCCTACGTGCCTCAATTTTTTAAAGAAGTTTCATTTATGAAAACATGATGTAAAACTTAAAAATCACCTTTTATGGCTGCTAAATATCCTCTCAGTTCCCTCTGAAGCCTGGAACCCTCTGCCTGGAAAAGAAAAAAAAAAGGCAAGGAAGTGAAAACACATTTCAGTTATGTTATTGAAAACACATTTCAGGTAAATTTTATGCTTTTAAATACGCATACAGTACATCAAACTTAATAACAAAGAGCAATTTCAGGAGCTTTCTGATAAATAGTGTCACATGTTGTAAGCATGTACAGGTTCAAACAGAAGAGGTGGACTGGCCAAGATGCTACGCATATTGTACTCTCTAGGATAAAATTTCTGTTTTTATTTTATCAGCTATCTGCACAGGGAAGAATTCCAGCCAAAGAAGGAAACATATTTTATGGCCAAGATCCACTTGAAGTCGAACTGGCCAATGCCCTCACCTGAAACACGAAGAAGTATAATCACCTCCACTTGAAACCACCCAAATGAGGCCAGTCTAGACTTGCAGAAAAACCATGCTCTTGCATAAATGGCTTACCACTTTTGCAAATGTTTTTCCAAGTATTTTATCATTTATATATTCTGCAAGCAAATAACTACTAAGGAACAATAGCATTGGTTATGTTTTTTAGTTTGGCTACTGCATCTTGCAGTCTGCAGTGAAATCTCAACTGTTTCCTTGGCAAACACATCAAAATGATCTTTTTTTATCTGATAACCACAGCCTTCGAAAAACTCAGAACAGACAAAACTAAATGGGTTGCTTTATATTATCTCTGACTGTATCACAAGTTGGACTTCATGGCTCCCACAATTTGCAATAAAATCTCTGCTACACTACAGCACATGCTTTATTGCTAAAACGCTGTTGTTCAAGACACCTTCAATAGCCTGAAGATTTTGGAAACGCTCCATGTTTATTGGTTCCCAATATTCTTCAAATTATTTAAGCGGCTGGAAATTATATGAGTATCAGCTTGCAGTCACATTTTCTCACATACAGCTACACCTTTTGGAAAAATCAGCTGCAAAATATGACTGACTGCTTTGGAGTTGTTCTGTGTGAAAGTTAGACCCCAAAAGGCTGCATGTGTGAATACTTTAGGAGGCAGAGTCTCAAGCTGTTGTAATTCCACTTAAGTCAAAGGACATCTGATGTCAGTAAAGGATTTGCCATCAGTGGTAGCGATGTTAAGAGCATTCAGACACAGAGGATCCTAAGAAATTTAGGTTGAAAGGGACCATGTGGAGCTTAGAATCCATCTATGTGCAGCCACATTAAATTCAAAAGGTGTTTCTCAAAAAATACTTGCCTCTCCAGTATACAGACTGCAATACGCAGATCACATCAATCAAACTCACTTGCCTCTCCCAGCTCCCTGCAGGGAACTGCAGGACTTTAGAATTGAATCAAATTGCAATGCATCATAAGAAGACAACAACTGCTTTAAGGTCCTGTAAATATTATAGAATTTAGAAGGTGGATAGACTGAATTCACTTTATGGATTCAATGAACAGAAGGTTGCTTCTGCACTAAATCGATCTGAAGTAAAACTTCTTTTTGAACCTAAATCCATTCATCAACCAAATTCTGAGCACAGGAGTACACCAACCAGGGTGATACCTGAGAAGTTGCTGAGTAACAGCAAGACCACAGCAGCACTCAGACCACCAATCTGTCTTTGGGTTGGGACCATATTTGATGCTCAAGGAAAGGCAAATCCTTCCCTTGGTTGCAACACAACAGAGAGTTCCGAAAGTACTGGTAGCTTGATATTGTGTCCCTTAAGAAAACATACTCGTACACCACCTTAATGCATCACAACAACACATTTTGTCATCCTACATGGTAGCATCCTAACACGCTTCAGAAGCTTTTTTCTACTTCTTTCTGTGCTAGAATGGGAGGTAAAGAGACAACAGAAGTTGTCAGCTCTACACTGAGCTAGGCATGAAGTGAACAACACTGCCACAGCCAAAAGGAGACTGAACCCAAGAGCAGAATTTCTCGCTCTAAGATCTGAAGAGGAGTTTTGGCAAACATTCAGCAGAAAGAGCAGGGAAGATCCCCTTTTAAGCATGTCAGTCTCCTCCTGGGAGGTTCCCTTGTACTCTGAGAAACCACATGAAGGTATAGAAATTTTCTTTCCAATTCTTATCTTCTTTGGCCTGAGTGCTAGTACAGCCAATTAGCTTGTGGTGAAAATGGGAAGTAGATACTGACAGCAACTCAATTCTTCACCGAGACACAGCTGAACAGGTGCCCATACAATATCCATTTTTAGTTATTGAAGAATTTCTGATGTTTCAGAAGCAGCAAACTGCAACTGGAAGGCTCAGAACCCTGTTAGCTGTCCTGACATCCAGGAAGAAGGTCTATATTTACTCGTATATGTACCATTTTGTCACTAACTAGCACACAACGAATGGCATGCCATGGACACACATTGCTCAAATGCCATGTCCATAACTGTACTGCTATGTCGTTTTACGATGGGTACCGTAAACCACTATGAGATCCATTGTGGCTGGTCAGCGTTGTGAGCCATCAGCAGCCGCTGGTCAGGAAAATGTAGAAGAAAAAGTCACAGCAGGAAAGCACGATGCAAATATTTTGCCATATGTGCTGTTATGAATTCTGACAGTTCAAAAGAACAATTTTAGCATGAAGCTCCCTCAGTCTACGTTATTAACAGATCACAAGCTGCTGAAATATCTAAGCAGCGTAGAGCCATATGACTTTTCCCTCATTAGCAAATGTTGTGTGCCACGTGACACTAAAGCACTCATGGGCAAGGGTCAGCTTCCATTGAATTTGAGATCAACTCACTCCATTTGGTAACAGAATTAGACCTTTCTATAAAATATCAGAAATAACAATTTGTATCAGAAGTCCTCGGTCCTGTGAGTTCTACAAAACTTGCCTCTGGTCTACACATTTTGCTACAGTAAACTCACTATTAGTGAAGGCAGATACACTTTTATCATCTAACAGATCAATTAATATTCACAGGATGAAAATACCGTATTGCTGGCTCCAGACACCTTGCAAACCACAATGTGGTGGTTTTAAAATGCACTGTTTTAAAAACTGTCAAGTATTTAATGTTCCCCCTTCTTGATGCCTCCTGATGTACTTTTTCTCCTTCCTGGTCTATCACATGAAAGCATCTGGTGGCTCTGAAACCACTGCTCCAAGTCTTTTCATTAAGGCCATAAATTTTGTTAATTTGAGATGCAGCTTCTTGAAGGAGAATGAAAAGTAGGTGTAATTTTTCAGATGTTGTGCTCCTCTGAAATGAGATTTCCCAAGACAGCACTGATGCTTCCTTTATTGTTTCATAATTTCTTTTATTTGTTTTAGAGGAGGCAGCAAAATGAGTCAGAGTTTCATAATATGCAAGAAAACTCCACAGAGAAATCTCAGTAGCATCTTAATAGCAAACTTCTTACAACCAGGTTGCTTGATAACAGCAGGCATGTTCTCATTGGACTTGAGCACCAGAAATCAGTGCTCTTAGCTCACCTGGTCAAACTCAACATACAAATTACCGAAAAATCTGTCAGGCAATCTTGTTAAACTGCACAAAGGAGCAAGGGAGGCATGCTAACAACTCGAAACAACATCCCTCATTAGGAAAATCGACAGAAGCCTTCACAGCCATGTCCCAAACAAACTCTTGTTACTCTGAACACTGTAGCACACAGTCAGTGTCGCTGTCAAATGCCCTTTTCTACTCTCAGTTCTTACTGCGTGGTCAGCATTACGTAGCTGGTAAAGACATGTGCACGCAGCGAGATAAGGAAGCTCAGTGTTTCAGGATCTTGTCATCTACAGCCACAGGTCTTACACAACTTCACAGCAGCATTAGGCCTTTTCAGTACTACTGATGCTTGTGTATGTTTAGTTTTGGTTTTCTTTTCAAAGAATACTATTTAATCATATGTTACTGCTAGAATTAAGACAAAGAGAGCCACAGCACTGCTGGCTGTAAGACTGACGAGACCTGCAAAACCTTAAGTGGCTAAAACCATAAAAACCACGGTTTGTGTCTTATCAGCTTTTGCTTAGATACATTAGAAAAATCGTTGCTTCCACTCAGGAATTAAAGGCCACCTTGCCTCCACGAAAGGTGGAATTGGATGACCTATTTGCCAGGCATCATTTATTCACAGCTTTCCAGGTAGAAGAGTTTGATTTTTCTATCATGTCACATACAGGATGTAAACACAATACATCTCTACAAGAAAGGTCAGCACTGCAAGTGCTTGATAGCAAAAACAAATAAATCACTTCACTTTAGCGAAATCAAGAGCACTGTCAATACTGAACCTGCAGTACTGGTTAATTAATAACCTGCCCCACAGAAATGCAAATCAGATTATTATTAATGCAGTTCTATGTCTAATACTGGAATTTTGACATTCCATTGCTAAGACATCAGGAAAATAGCTCAAAGGAAAGCATTTTCTGTATCGCCTGGAAGACATCATTTATTGTAATGTGCAGATATCAGCTGCAATGTAAAGTAGCACTGTCCTTCTGTTCACAAACATTTAAGGTAGTATTTACTGGCAGGCCTTTCAAGGAACTCAGAAGTATAAATGCAAAGGACTATTGCATTAAGTGAAGCTTAACAAAATCATTCAGCTCCAGATTAAGACACCTATCACTGTCTACATGAGTTGGGTGCCTCTCCTTATCTTAGATCTCTTCAGTGCAACTTGTTGAGTCAGGATGGCAATTCAGAAAATCCTACAGTCAAAACCTTTCACTCAGCATAGCTGTCTAGTGACATTTGTGATACATCCACAAATGGCAAACTCAACTGGTCTTAAGGAACCTGCCAGCTTTGCTCAACAGCATTTGGAAGCCAGGGAGGACACACTAGGGTCTCTCAAGAAGCAACAGATGCCGGCATTTAGACAACTGACTCACAACCTGCACAGAAGCTGTTTAGCTCAGTTGGTGGGGCTGTACGATGAGCCACGAGTGACCCCAGCATAGGTCATGCCCTCACTAATGCATGTTGTCCTGCAGGGTCTGGGCCAGGTAGACAAAGGGAGGGGCTGGTAAGAGGCTTGACTGAAACCCCTCGACCTAGCAAGCACTATGAGCCATAAAAATACACTTGGGGATAAGGGAATTACTATGTCCTACCAAACAAAGAAAGTGAAAATATATTTTTTAGTGCTGATTCAAATGTATTAGTTCTACTGAAAAGACAAAAGAGGAGAAAACCAAAACAAAACAAAAAATTTGTTTAATGATGGTGTGAAGGAACAGGAGGAAGCAAGGCTCTCATTCAAGTCACATCTACACAGCTGTGGAAAACCTTCCAGAAAATTCGGTAAGGTGAAGCTGTGATCTCCACTCTCTCCCCCTTCTCCTCAGGGGCCAATATCCCTACAGCCCTGCTGGACATCCCCAGCTCCAGAGCAGCGGTGACACCACAGAACAGGTGACATCACCCAGGCTCCCAAGGCCTCTCTGATGTCACTGTGGATTGCCATGACGACCCCACGCTGTCCCCATGGCCATCTGGCATCTGACAGTCGACCTGTCTAGCCGGATTTCCCAGCGCTCTCCAGTCCGTCACTGTGAGAAGCAGCAGACGAAGCCAACCTCATCCAACCTCATCCCCATTGATCCTCATCTGTCCTTGTCCGTCCTCCTGGTCCATCCTCCTGCTCCTCATCTGTTCTCCTCATCATTGTTCGTCCTCCTCCTCCTCGTCCGTCCTCCTCCACCCTCCTCATCATCCATCCTTGTCCACCCTCATCCAGTTTGACTGCCGTGGCTGACACAGGTGACTGATCAGGACCTGAAACCTGGAGTAGTTTCAAAGCTTCCCTGCCACAGTTTAGCACCAGTGATGGGCTCCATTGGGTGTGATGGGAGATTCACCACCGGGCTGGAAGCACTTTGGACACCAGGGAAAATTCCGTCAGGCTGCTCGTAATGAGAAGACAGAACCTCTGAGGTGGCAATTCTTGCCCTGTCCACCCCGCTTGCAGGAAAAGCAGCATGTGGGGTGCACAGGGCAAATGACCATGTGGGTCAGAGGCAAACATGAGCCAATCAGCCCCTAGGTACTCCTCCTGATGAAAAAAAAAAAAAATCAGGAGAGAAAATTCGTAGGTGACGAAAAAGCAACACCTTTCCTTCTCGGCCCTCTTCACTTCAACAAATCGGGTGAGGAAATCCACCCACCCCCAAAAAAAAAGAGAAGCTCACACTTAGGATGGGAAATTGTGGGGACAGGAGACCATCAGGATGGGAAACCATCATGGGGCTGAGAATCCATTACCGGGAAACCATCGTCAGGAGGGAAAACCATCATTTAGCGCAGGTCAGGCCAGGCCATCACCAGTAGGATGGGAAATCGCTGAGATTGGAAGTTGTGGTACGAAAACTAAACCCCTCACATTGCTGTGCTTCCCCCAACAGACAGGATCCTTCTCCAGACGATGGCATCGCAGGCACCAGCCATGAGCTTCGCCATCCCCACCATGGCACCACTGGTCCCTGCCTCTGTCTCAGGGCTGGTGGTATCCTCCCAGTCTGCCCAGTTCCACCCTGTCCCATCCCAGATGGGACAGGGCGGTGTCTGGCAGGGGGTGCCGGGGGCCCTGGGGCAGCTGCTGCAGCTCCCGCAAGGGGTGCAGATGTCCCAGGGGGTTCAGCCAGCCCATCTCCCCCAAGTTGTGCAGCCAGCTGAGTTCCCCCAAGGGGTGCAGCTGGTCCAGGGGATGCAGCACGTTCAGCTCCCCCAAGGGCTGCTGTTCCAAGAGGGAGTGCAGCTGGTGCACCTGCCCCAGGGCGTGCAGCTTTTCCACGAGGTGCAGCCACTCCAGCTCCCCCAAGGGGTGCAGCAGGTCCCGCTGCCCCAAGGGGTCCAGCTGCTCCCTGTCCCTGCTGCTTTTGCCCCATCTTACACCTGGGGACAGCAGCTGATAATGGGGACACTGGTGCCACACCAGCCCATGGCGCTAGGGCCGGGGGCTGTGGTCCAGGGGCAGCCCCTGTATCCCACAGGCTCCTGCCACCTGCCTGTCCCTGCCTGCCCTGGCCACCCACCACACCGTGGCCGCGTGACTCAGCGGGTGCAGGGTCCCCCTGTGCCCCACACCCAGCCTGGAAGTGCCCAGAAGTCAGCAGAGGCCTCCGGCAAGGACAGGGTGGCCGCGGAGCTCGGCGTCCCCACTGCCAGCCCCCACCAGCCTGCCCTGGCTGCACCTGCCAGCACAACCATGGGGAAGCCTACAGGTGAGTGCTGGGGGCGGTAGAACCTGCGGGCGGGTGGCCAAGCTGAGGAAAGCTGCATCACCTGCCTTGGGGTGGCTCTGTTTGCTTTGTCAGCAGCACTGGCCACCCAGGCAGCCCTGGGGAGTCCGGAGGATCAGCCCCAGCAGGGATCAGCCACCTGTGCGGAGGCCAGTCTGGAGCCACCCCAGGACATTGTGGCCGATGCCACGTCCGCTTGGTTTGACACCACGGATTGCGCGGACAGTGTGCCTGATGTCTCCGACAGCCCCGGCTTGGAGGCCTTCCTCAGTGAGCTCCCACACCTCTCTGAGTACGTGCCAGAGGCGGCTGCGCAAAGCAGTGAGAGGTGGCAATGGGGCTGAGGGACAGCGGGGACACCATCCCTGATGTCCCTGACACCTCAAACCCACCACCTGCCTCAACAAGCTCCCTGATCTCTCTGAGTACAGGGCAGAGGACACCAGTCACAGAGAGCAAGGGGCGGTGGCGGGGCTGGAAGACGGCGATGTCACCGGGCATATCCCCCAGTCTCCCACCTTCCTCAGCCAGCTCCTGGACCTCTCCGAGTATGTGGCCAAGGGTGGCTGCCCCAAGGACTGAGTGGTGGCCATGGGGCTGGGAGACAGCAAGGACATCGTCCCTGACGGCCTTTATTTCCCCAACAGCCTCAGGGAGCTCGATGGGTTCTGGGAGTGTGCGGCTGAGAGCACCCAGGACCAGGTGGCACCTGCACCGCCTGGGGACAGCGAGGACAGTGGCTTTACCGCCGATGGCGCAGGCATGACCACCGAGGTCCTCAATGAGCTCCCCGACTTTTCCAAGTATGTTGCAGAGGGCAGCTGTCCCATAGATCCAATGGAGTGGCGGGGAGGGACTGAGGGATGGTGAGGACACCATGCCCGATGTCCCCCACATCCCCCACTTGACCATCTCTCTCAACAAGCTCCCCTACTTCTTGGTGTACAGGGCAGAGGGCGGCTGCACAGAGGAGGAGGTGGCAGTGGAGATGCTCCTCAATAGCTACGCCACCTTCCCTGATGGCCATGACAGCCTGGCCAGCAGCATCCCTGCCACTGAAGTCCCTCACTTCTGGGAGTACGGGCCAGAGGCTGACTGCCCTGAAGACCACCTGGCAGCCGCCATGCTGGGGGACACCGATCTCTTCTGTGGGGCAGTGGCGGCTTCCCCTTCGCCAGCTCCTCAGGAGATGCAGGGCACTGGGGCAACAGACCTGGCCCCTTGGCTGCAGATGAGTCCCATGGAGACTCCTGAGCAGAGCTCTCCAGAGAGTTCCAAGGAGCCTTCAGAGGACTGTCGCCTGGCCAGTCCCTGGAGGGACCCCCTGATGGACGCTCTGGAGAGGCCTCCGCTCAGCCTCCTGGCCAGCCCACCGCCTGCCCACCAGTCTCACCAGCCCTCCATGGCCCAACAAATGGAGGAGATGCAGAGCAGGCAGCTCCAGGTGCTGCTCACCCACCCCGCCCTGCCACCGGGCACCACCTCCTGCCGGGTGCCGCCAGGACCGGGAGCTGCACGGGCCATCAATACCAAACGCCCCATGCCAGCCACAGCTCCCGAGGGCCACGAGACCTCTCTGCACTACAGCATCCCACCAAAGCGGAGAAGATGACCAGGTGGCCCAACCAACATGGGAGACTCTGCTCACCACAACAGTGCTGGTCCTGGGCCAATTCTAACAGCTTCACCTGGCGACCCTGCTGGCCCCAAACCTGGAGAAGAGGCCACGGCCCTGCCCGGCACCTCATGCCTACCCAGAGGAACCACCACCATCTGTCAGCCTGGAACCAACAGTCCTGGGACCATCACCTCTACCCCATCCTGCTGCTGACAGCCCCACCACCGACATCCCCACCACCTGCTGGAACGGGCGTCCCCACCCATGGATGAGGACGCACCCACCGGGGAACACGCTAAATGAACACCGCGGGATCCAAACGCCATCAGCCGACCTGGCTCTGCCTGCGCCCACGGGGCCAAACCCACCACAGGGGCTGCTGCACCTCCCGCTGACTCCCCGCCATTCCTTGGGCACAGGGACCTCACAGCTGCATCCACCGCGCTGCGGAGCAGGAGGATTCGGTGCCCATCACACCTCAGCAGCGGCTCCAGCAGCAGTGCCTGAAGAAATTGGCCCAGCAGGAGTGGGACCAAGTGGCCCTGGAGATGTCACTGAGCAGCTGCAGTTTTTTGTGCAGAGGTGCATGGACACGGAAATAGTGACCTGTAACCCACCCATAACCCACTGCTCCAGCACCAGCCCTGTGGCACCCACACCCAGATGAGATGTGGAGGCAGAAACCTGCACCCACCCACCCTCTCCAGCCCCAGCCTCTCTGAAATCCCACATTCTTGCTTCATTAAACCACTTGGGTGTTGGCTTTGCAGCACCTCTGTCTGCAGTAATTTGTGCGGTGGGAGGGGGTGAAAACAGCCCCTGCCCACCCCAAGGGTGGCTGAGCCGGGGTGGGAATGGACACAGAGAGACGATGGCGACAGAGGACATCGCTCCAGGGGATGGTCGCCCAAGGGAGAAACCATGGTGATTGGCACCAGTGCTGGGATAACAGAAGCCTCCATCACTGCCCCAGCTCCAGCATCACCATCACTGCCCCAGCTCTGGCATCACAGGCCCTCAGCTGTTGTCATGGAACATTCTCACCAATCCTGTGCCAACTGAGGAGAGAGGTCAGAGCGCAAAGTAGAGAATTACATGGGCAAGCACTTTTTCATGTGTAGGCTGTGCCCCAGCTCAACTGAGACATCCCAAACAGGGCTCTACAGGGGGTTCTGATGCCCCTCAGTTCTTCAGGTATAATATGGCTTCACAGGGGCTGGTAAGAGGCTTCACTGACACCCCTCGAACTAGCAAGTGTTTGATCCAGGTCCAGCGGTTGTCTAGGAGATCCAGATGTGAGCAGCAGGTCCACTAGGCATGGGGACCAGCCTGTGACAAAGCTTAGGGAGGGACTGCATGCCCAGGGCTAAGCTAAAATGGGAAACCTAAGCCCATGTGCACGGTTAGGGGTCCCAGACAGGGCTGAACAAAGCCATTAAGACCCACAGATGCCCTGAGGCAACTTACAGGTTTCTGTCTTGACTCTCCAGACCACAATGCCCAGTTCAGCACTAGCATCTGGGAAGCCCCGACTCAAACACAGAAACCTACATTCAGGTGTCATGATCTGGAACTCGATCACACCCCAAGGGCAGGGTTCAACTGCCAAAAATGAAGATCTGGCCAGAATAAATCTTTTCAGGACCCCTACAATAACAACAGCTCTTACTGCGAGGCAAACATTAAGTAAAACAGTCCATAGAAGCAGGTTCTGCTAGCAACTAGCAACAACAGCACTTGACATTTTGCTTTATTCTGACAACACATCACGGGCAGCTGCTCTTCTAGTAGCAACTGCTATATCTTTGTGTGTACACACATGATGTATAATGTTAATGGTATTTTAACTGTAGTCTGTAAAATTAGTCTCACAACTAAATTTCGAAAAATAATGAGAGGTAAATATACATAGACATGAAATAGAATATTGATCTCTTACAAAAATGAAGCAAGCACTATGAGCCATTAAAATATACTTGGGGATAAGTGAACTGCTACTTCCTACCAAAAAAAGAAAGTGTACAGAATCACAGAATGTCAGGGATTGGAAGGGACATCAAAAGATCATCCAGTCCAATCCTCCCTCTGGAGCAGGAACACCCAGTTGAGGTTACACAGGAAGGTGTCCAGGTGGGTTTTGAATGTCTCCAGAGAAGGAGACTCCACAACCTCCTTGGGCAGCCTGTTCCAGTGTTCTGTTACCCTCACTGAGAAGCTTCTTCTCAAATTTAAGTGGAACCTCTTGTGTTCCAGTTTGAACCCATTACCCCTTGTCCTACTGATGGTTGTCATCAAGAAGAGTCTGGCTCCATCCTCGTGAGAGTCACCCTTTATATATTTGTAAACATTAATAAGGTCACCCCTCAGTCTCCTCCAAGCTAAAGAGACACAGCTCCGTCAGCCTTTCCTCATAAGGGAGATGCTCCACTCCCTTAATCATCTTTGTTGCCCTGCACTGGACTCTCTTCAGCAGTTGCCTGTCCTTCTGGAACTGAGGGCCCAGAACTGGACACAATATTCAAGATGTGGTCTCACCAAGGCAGAGTAGAGAGGAAGGAGAACCTCTCTCGACCACCCCCCTTCTAATGCACCCCAGGATGCCATTGGCCTTTTTGGCCACAACGGCACAGTGCTGGCTCATGGTCATCCTGCTGTCCACCAGGACCCCCAGGTCCCTTTCCCCTACACTGCTCTCTAATAGGTCTTTCCCCAACCTATACTGGAAGCTGGGGTTGTTCCTACCCAGATGTAAGACTCTACACTTGCCCTTGTTATATTTAAATTTTTCCCCACCCAACTCTCCAGCCTGTCCAGGTCCCGCCGGATGGCAGCACAGCCTTCTGGCATGTCAGCCACTTCTCCCAGCTTGGTGTCATCAGCAAACTTGCTGATAGTACACTCTATTCCCTCATCCAAATCATTGATGAATATATTGATTAGTACTGGCCCCAGTACTGACCCCTGAGGCACTCCACTAGATACAGGCCTCCAACTGGACTCCACCCCATTGACCACAACTCTCTGGCTTCTTCCCTTCAGCCAGTTCGCAGTCCACCTCACTACCTGATCATCCAAACCACACTACCTCAGTTTAGCTGTGAGGATGCTGTGGGAGACTGTGTCAAATGCCTTACTGAAGGCAAGGTAGACCACATCCACCACTCTGCCATCTATTCACCTCGTTATGTCTTCATAAAAGGCTATGAGATTGGTCAAGCATGACTTCCCCTTGGTGAAGCCATGTTGACTGCCCCTAATGACCCTCTTATCCTTGATATGCCTTGAGATGGCACCAAGGATAAGTTGTTCCATCACTTTCCCAAGGATGGAAGTGAGGCTGACCGGTCTATACTTACCCGGGTCCTCCTTCTTGCCCTTTTTGAAGACTGGAGTGACATTTGCTTTCCTCTAGTCCTCAGGCACCTCTCCCATTTCCCAAGACTTGGAAAAGATGATGGAGAGTGGCCTAGCAATGACCTCAGCCAGGTCCCTCAGCACCTGTGGGTGCATCCCATCTGGACCCATGGATTTATGCATGTCTAGATTGCCTAATTGCTCTATAACCCAGTCCTCATCAACCGAGCCAAACTACTCCATTGTCCTGACTTCCTCTGGGGCCTCAGGGGTACGGGGCTCCTCAGGACAGCCTCTGGCAGAGTACACAGGGACAAAGAAGGCATTCAGTAACTCTGCCTTCTCTGTATCTTCTGTCACCAGGGCACCTACATCATTCATCAGTGGGCCTACATTGCCTCTGGTGTTAGTTTTATCTGCCACGTATTTGAAAAAGCTCTTTCTGTTGTCCTTGACCCTCCTCACCAGGTTTAATTTTAAGGAGGCCTTAGCTTTCCCAGTTGCTACCTACATCCTCTGACAGCAGCCTTATATTCTTCCCAAGTGTCCAGCCCCTCCTTCCGTGATCTGTAAATTCTGCCACTTGAGCTTACCCTGTTCAACCACGCAGGTCTCCTGGCTCCCTTCCTTGACTTCCTACATGTCAGGATGCTCTGATCTTGAGCTTGGTAGAAGCAATCCCTGAATACTAACCATCTTGGGCCCCTTTACTTTCAAGCACGGTGTGGTTGCTTGTACAACAAAATAGAGATGAAATTTCAGGTAAATCCCTGGTGGACTTGATATTTTCCAAGTCAAGAGAAATATGCAGGAATTGTCTTTTTTCTCCCCTCTCTCAACTTCAGGCTTGATTAAGAGTCTGAGCACATCTACAATTAGCTGTGCAGAGAGACAGCCTTAAGAAATTTCTTGCAAAACAATGAAAATCTGCATGTTTTGTTTCTTCCACAAGTTTTGATCTAGAGTGGCAATTTTCAGTTTACAACTTCAGTGGAAGGTGAATAACAGCTGTATTCACTGTTAAAAATCTAAATGTTTTTACTGTTGGTTTCAGCTTCAGCAGCTTACTGCTTCTGGTAGGGAAAGATCTGAGGCTCTGCAAAGCCACTGTGCTCTGTTCTCTCCAGACATGAGATGACTCAGTTTCTCTATGGTGATTCATGTGGGTAATTCAACTCTGGGTTGTCAAGTCCAGAGGGGCTCTTATCCAGCTGTATTCAGAAAGAGACAGGAATGGATCATTGGGGTGTCTAAATGAGCTTTTTCTACAGACAGATCTGCTGCATGTATCCTTATACATAGCCTTCTGTTGAGTTCAGGACATACCCACCATCCAATCTGCTATTCAGGCAAGGAAGTTATAGCCAGGTGGGAACTGGTCTCTTCTCCCAGGCAGTTAGCAATAGGACAAGGGGACATGGGCTTAAACTCTGCCAGGGGAAGTTTAGGCTGGATATTAGGAAGAAGTTCTTTACGGAGAGAGTGATCAGGCATTGGAATGGCCTGCCCAGGGAGGTGGTGGACTCACTGTCCCTGGAGGTTTTTAAACTGAGATTGGCCATGGCTCTTAGTGCCATGATCTAGTAAATGGGCTGGAGTTGGACCAAGGGTTGGACTTGATGATCTCTGAGGTCTTTTCCAACCTAGCCAATTCTGTGATTCTGTGATTCTGTAATAGCATGTTAAGATTTCAGTTTTCCAATTATCTGTTTCCTGGATAATAAGCACTATGCTCTTTCTTTTCTCTGTCCTCTCCCTGAGCTGGAGTCCTCATTTATTATCTTTGGAGAGTATTAATAAAAAGATAATACTATATTTAAGACCAGTTGACCTCCCAAGTGTTGCAGGCTCAATAAGGTAGGGAAACGAAAAAAAAAATACACCATTTTCACAGCTTTCAGCTTACCAGCATCCCCAGGGCCCACATGGCACCAGCTGCTACAAACAGCTTACAAAGGGAAACAGAACTAAAGCAACAGTCTTCCTCAAAACCAAATATAGGTAGGTGAGATGGCCAGGGAACAGCCAAATCACTGCTAAGTGAGATTGCAAGAAACAAAGTAAAGTTTGGACCTTCTCTCAAACTGCTTCTGCCTAGAAAGGCCTTGTTAGGTCAACAACCACCATGGACACAAATGATCCTGGAGGGAACTGCAAAAGATGGGACAGCCTCTAACAAGGGTGGTCCTGCTTGCAAGCCACCTGAATGACCCACATCAACAGTTTGGCAGACCTCAGCACAAGGATCAATCACCCAGATTGCCTTTTTATTCTTTAATACCTAGAATTGATTTTTTTATTTCTTTTTTTTTTTTTTTTTACTGAAGGCTCTGGAGTTGCGAAGATCATCTTGAAAGCAGGACTGAATGTAAACCAAGAAGAGACGGCTGCATGAGATCAGAGAAGCCAGCAGTTCTGCAAGGTATTAATGAATAAGAGCGATAATTCAGATGCATATTATAGTGCTTCCTATATTTGCATTGCTAATAAGTTGTAGAACAAAGCACGGGCAGAACTAAGAAAATTTAAGCAATTTATATGCTTCTTATTAGGGAACATGGCAGAAACAGTGTTTTTGCAACACAACTCCTTAAGAGTGATCCCAGCAAAGTGCAGTATGCACGTGTTATTAGTTTAATAAATGTACAAATGGTCTCATATGGTGTGCCAGTTGACCTGGCCTAATCTGCTTGTACTGCTCATGAGAGTTGTAGTAGTTACCTCTGCACTCACTCCTCCCTACCCAATTCCTCCCCTGGCCCCAAGTCACATTCACATCTGAATTTAGCATCACGCAGTTCCTGCAGAGTCCTTGACTGCTTATTACTGCTTCTCTGTACATCAAAGGAGGAGGAAATACAAAGGAAGACAAGCTAAGATCCTCCTTAGACCTTAGCAAGACTTTCAGCTGAAAAGGACAAAAAAACAAACACTTGACACACAATTTTACTTAGTAAGATTTTCTTTTCTCTTTCGTCTCTCTTTTTTTAATTCCTTTCTGAATTTTTAGCTAAAAAAATATCCCAAAAGAACCTCTCTTTCTTCATAGGAACGTTCCAGCTGCTCTTTCTGCGTGCATTAGGAACCTTACAGATGAACCTTATTTCTAGTAAGAGTTACTAGCTGTGCAAAGAGCTGGCATATTGACACCAACATAAGGACAAGGAAAAAGAACAAAATGCTCTGTTGATATCCCAGCATATTTGCAGAAGAGGAAGGGGAAGAAAAGGGAAAATGTAACATCTCTGCATAGTTTCAAAGCTTCTGAGTGCTTATTCAGACCTATCAAATCCCAACAACATCCTGACTTCAAGAAATTTGAGGGAGGGACCACCCTCCTCAGAGAAACAGGTTCTTTTATTTCTCATTATGGTCATCTTTGGGGAAGAGCAAAGATGTACAAATCCCAGTGGCTCCTGATAACTCCCTCCCTTCGACAATGAGAGAGGAAACCAAAGGCTAAGTGACCACTACCTACAAAAGAGTTAATAAGCATCCCAGCACTCAGGATACAGCAATATTGTTTACATGGGAAAGACATAAATGTATGTGACAGATAGGGCTGATGCGGGACAGAAACTGCAAACACTGACCATGAGACAGTTTTGACATCGTGTAAAAGGTGTGGGAGTAGAATCACAGAATCATTTTGGTTGGAAGAGACCCTCAAAATCAAGTCCAACCATTAACCCAACCCTGGCACTATGCCAGTCAGAGCTCTCAAGGGCCACGAAACCTCTCTGCACTACAACGTTCCATCAAATGGGAGAAGATGACCAGGTGGATCAACCAACATGGGAGACTCTGCCCACCACAACAGCGCTGGCCCAGGGCCTGCCAAGCACCAATTCAAACACCTTCACCCGGCGACCCTGCTGGCCCCAACCCTGGAGAAGAGGCCACGGCTCTGCCTGGCACCTTGCAGTTACCCAGAGGAACCACCACCATGCACCAGCCTGGTACCAACAGCCCTGGGACCGCCACCTCTATCCCATCCTGCTTCTGACAGCCCCACCACCAGCATTCCCACCACCTGCTGGAACCAGTGTCCCCACCCATGGATGAGGACGCACCCACCAGGGGACATGCTGACTGAACACCGCGGGATCCAATCCTCAGCAGCCGAGCAGACTGTGCCTGCACCCATGGGGCCAAACCCACCACAGGGGCTGTGGCAGCAGCTGCCTGGGCCCCTCGGCTGCTGCACCTCCCATCAAATCCCCGCCATCCCTCGGGCACTGGGGCCTCACGGCTGCACCCACCACACTGACGAGTAGGAGGACTCGGTGCCCATCACACCTCAGCAGCGGTTCCAGCAGCAGTGCCTGAAGAAATTGGCCCAGCAGGAGTGGGACCAAGTGGCCCTGGAGATGTCACTGAGCAGCTGCAGGTTTCTGTGCAGAGGTGCATGACCACGGAAATAGTGACCTGTACGGTCACCCATAACCCACTGCTCCAGCACCAGCCCTGTGGCACCCACACCCAGATGAGATGTGGAGGCAGAGACAGGCACCCACTCACCCTCTCCAGCCCCAGCCTCTCTGAAATTCCACTTTCATGCTTCATTAAACCACTTGGGTGTTGGCTTTGCAGCACCTCTGTCTGCAGTCATTTGTGCGGTGGGAGGGGGTGAAAACAGCCCCTGCCCACCCCAAGGGTGGCTGAGCTAGGCTGGAAATGGACACGGAGAGAGGATGGGGACAGAGGACATCGCTCCAGGGGATGGTCGCCCAAGGGAGAAACCATGGTGATTGACACCAGTGCTGGGATAACAGAGGCTTCCATTGCTGCCCCAGCTCTGGCATCACAGGCCCTCAGCTGCTGTCATGGAACATTCTCACCACTCCTATGCCAACTGAGCAAATTGTTCCCAAGATCCAACCCCAACCTCCCCTGGTGTTACTTAAGGCTGTTTCCTCTTGTCTTTTCACTCACTACTCGCATTTTCCCTCCTTCGTGTTGCTGCCCAGTATGAGCTTGCCCACAATCCCAGCTCTCCAGTTAACAAACTTGACTGAAGTGCATTCAACTGCAGCCAGGGGATAAGAAGAAGAAAAAACAAGAGGCACTTGGAGGACAGAGACATGATGGCAAAACGCTCAGAGAGAAAAGGTATTTCCATGCCAGTTTGTCGGTATTTCCCACATGGAGAAATACACATCCCACCACAACTGTTTCCTTGTCATGGAAAGACCAAAGACTTCAAATGCTTTTGCCTGCCACCTCAGGATACATTTTGATGTGTTCCTAAGATAACTGTTACGGAAAACATCCTCTCTGACCTGTTGTTAAGGTCAGGGGCTCATCCTCAGCCTCACCTGAGCCCTATGGCAGGTACCGAGAGACACAGAGAGCTCACTCTCTGTTGAAGTCCCCAATATCAGCTTTGCTGCTAAAGCTTCCCATCAGAAGTACCTCTAACATTTATTTTCTACTTAATCCATTTCTCAGTAAACTGGCCTAGAAAAAGGAAAGGTCTGCTTCTATGAAAATAGTGGCCATATGGGAACATTTACTGACAGGTTAACATCACTCTAACAGTATAGTCCATTAAAATAATTTTCTCTATGTAAATAAACCCTATGGTGACATCATTACACCTATGACAGTGTTATGCATATGACAGATTGATGTGGATTTTGCAGAGAGTTTTATTAAAAAAAAATCTTCACAGCAAATATACTCTTTAAAAGCAATTGATAGAGGCAGGGAAAGAAAGCAAAACTAGAAAATACCACAGGGAGACACTAACATGAATCCTGCTACTGCTAAAAGGAAGAATAGGGGTTAGAGAGGAAAGTGCTTTATGTGAATCAAACAAACATGGATGTAATACATGGAGTAAGGACTAAAAGAGGACGCTCATAATCTTACAGAGCTTACAGATTTTTTTTTTTTCTTTTTATTTCACAGTTACTGGCTTTCTTCCTCATATCTTCCGGTGTCATGGTCACAAACCATTAAAAAAAAAAGACAGGTAAGATACTAAGGAGAAAGACACCTGAGGAATCCAGCTTTCACTGTACTAAAAACAAGCTCCCTCCAGCTGCATCAGCCACAGCCCAAAACTGATTCGAGTGTTTTAGTTCTATGGAAAGGACAAAAAAGGGGAAAAAAACCAAAACAAAACAAAAAATCTGTTTAATGATGGTGTGAAGGAACAGGAGGAAGCAAGGCTCTCATTCAAGTCACATCTACACAGCTGTGGAAAACCTTCCAGAAAATTCGGTAAGGTGAAGCTGTGATCTCCACTCTCTCCCCCTTCTCCTCAGGGGCCAATATCCCTACAGCCCTGCTGGACATCCCCAGCTCCAGAGCAGCGGTGACACCACAGAACAGGTGACATCACCCAGGCTCCCAAGGCCTCTCTGATGTCACTGTGGATTGCCATGACGACCCCACGCTGTCCCCATGGCCATCTGGCATCTGACAGTCGACCTGTCTAGCCGGATTTCCCAGCGCTCTCCAGTCCGTCACTGTGAGAAGCAGCAGACGAAGCCAACCTCATCCAACCTCATCCCCATTGATCCTCATCTGTCCTTGTCCGTCCTCCTGGTCCATCCTCCTGCTCCTCATCTGTTCTCCTCATCATTGTTCGTCCTCCTCCTCCTCGTCCGTCCTCCTCCACCCTCCTCATCATCCATCCTTGTCCACCCTCATCCAGTTTGACTGCCGTGGCTGACACAGGTGACTGATCAGGACCTGAAACCTGGAGTAGTTTCAAAGCTTCCCTGCCACAGTTTAGCACCAGTGATGGGCTCCATTGGGTGTGATGGGAGATTCACCACCGGGCTGGAAGCACTTTGGACACCAGGGAAAATTCCGTCAGGCTGCTCGTAATGAGAAGACAGAACCTCTGAGGTGGCAATTCTTGCCCTGTCCACCCCGCTTGCAGGAAAAGCAGCATGTGGGGTGCACAGGGCAAATGACCATGTGGGTCAGAGGCAAACATGAGCCAATCAGCCCCTAGGTACTCCTCCTGATGAAAAAAAAAAAAATCAGGAGAGAAAATTCGTAGGTGACGAAAAAGCAACACCTTTCCTTCTCGGCCCTCTTCACTTCAACAAATCGGGTGAGGAAATCCACCCACCCCCAAAAAAAAAGAGAAGCTCACACTTAGGATGGGAAATTGTGGGGACAGGAGACCATCAGGATGGGAAACCATCATGGGGCTGAGAATCCATTACCGGGAAACCATCGTCAGGAGGGAAAACCATCATTTAGCGCAGGTCAGGCCAGGCCATCACCAGTAGGATGGGAAATCGCTGAGATTGGAAGTTGTGGTACGAAAACTAAACCCCTCACATTGCTGTGCTTCCCCCAACAGACAGGATCCTTCTCCAGACGATGGCATCGCAGGCACCAGCCATGAGCTTCGCCATCCCCACCATGGCACCACTGGTCCCTGCCTCTGTCTCAGGGCTGGTGGTATCCTCCCAGTCTGCCCAGTTCCACCCTGTCCCATCCCAGATGGGACAGGGCGGTGTCTGGCAGGGGGTGCCGGGGGCCCTGGGGCAGCTGCTGCAGCTCCCGCAAGGGGTGCAGATGTCCCAGGGGGTTCAGCCAGCCCATCTCCCCCAAGTTGTGCAGCCAGCTGAGTTCCCCCAAGGGGTGCAGCTGGTCCAGGGGATGCAGCACGTTCAGCTCCCCCAAGGGCTGCTGTTCCAAGAGGGAGTGCAGCTGGTGCACCTGCCCCAGGGCGTGCAGCTTTTCCACGAGGTGCAGCCACTCCAGCTCCCCCAAGGGGTGCAGCAGGTCCCGCTGCCCCAAGGGGTCCAGCTGCTCCCTGTCCCTGCTGCTTTTGCCCCATCTTACACCTGGGGACAGCAGCTGATAATGGGGACATTGGTGCCACACCAGCCCGTGGCGCTAGGGCCGGGGGCTGTGGTCCAGGGGCAGCCCCTGTATCCCACAGGCTCCTGCCACCTGCCTGTCCCTGCCTGCCCTGGCCACCCACCACACCGTGGCCGCGTGACTCAGCGGGTGCAGGGTCCCCCTGTGCCCCACACCCAGCCTGGAAGTGCCCAGAAGTCAGCAGAGGCCTCCGGCAAGGACAGGGTGGCCGCGGAGCTCGGCGTCCCCACTGCCAGCCCCCACCAGCCTGCCCTGGCTGCACCTGCCAGCACAACCATGGGGAAGCCTACAGGTGAGTGCTGGGGGCGGTAGAACCTGCGGGCGGGTGGCCAAGCTGAGGAAAGCTGCATCACCTGCCTTGGGGTGGCTCTGTTTGCTTTGTCAGCAGCACTGGCCACCCAGGCAGCCCTGGGGAGTCCGGAGGATCAGCCCCAGCAGGGATCAGCCACCTGTGCGGAGGCCAGTCTGGAGCCACCCCAGGACATTGTGGCCGATGCCACGTCCGCTTGGTTTGACACCACGGATTGCGCGGACAGTGTGCCTGATGTCTCCGACAGCCCCGGCTTGGAGGCCTTCCTCAGTGAGCTCCCACACCTCTCTGAGTACGTGCCAGAGGCGGCTGCGCAAAGCAGTGAGAGGTGGCAATGGGGCTGAGGGACAGCGAGGACACCATCCTCGATGTCCCTGACACCCCAAACCCACCACCTGCCTCAACAAGCTCCCTGATCTCTCTGAGTACAGGGCAGAGGACACCAGCCACAGAGAGCAAGGGGCGGTGGCAGGGCTGGAAGATGGCGATGTCACCGGGCATATCCCCCAGTCTCCCACCTTCCTCAGCCAGCTCCTGGACCTCTCCGAGTATGTGGCCAAGGGTGGCTGCCCCAAGGACTGAGTGGTGGCCATGGGGCTGGGGGACAGCAAGGACACCGTCCCTGACGGCCTTTATTTCCCCAACAGCCTCAGGGAGCTCGATGGGTTCTGGGAGTGTGCGGCTGAGAGCACCCAGGACCAGGCAGCACCTGCACCGCTTGGGGACAGTGAGGACAGTGGCTTCACCACCGATGGCCCAGGCATGACCACTGAGGTCCTCAATGAGCTCCCCGACTTTTCCAAGTATGTTGCAGAGGGCAGCTGTCCCATAGACCCAATGGAGTGGGGGGGAGGGACTGAGGGATGGTGAGGACACCATGCCCGATGTCCCCCACATCCCCCACTTGACCATCTCTCTCAACAAGCTCCCCTACTTCTTGGTGTACAGGGCAGAGGGCGGCTGCACAGAGGAGCAGGTGGCAGTGGAGATGCTCCTCAATAGCTACGCCACCTTCCCTGATGGCCATGACAGCCTGGCCAGCAGCATCCCTGCCACTGAAGTCCCTCACTTCTGGGAGTACGGGCCAGAGGCTGACTGCCCTGAAGACCACCTGGCAGCCGCCATGCTGGGGGACACCGATCCCTTCTGTGGGGCGGCGGCGGCTTCCCCTTCGCCAGCTCCTCAGGAGATGCAGGGCACTGGGGCAACAGACCTGGCCCCTTGGCTGCAGATGAGTCCCATGGAGACTCCTGAGCAGAGCTCTCCAGAGAGTTCCAAGGAGCCTTCAGAGGACTGTCGCCCGGCCAGTCCCTGGAGGGACCCCCTGATGGACGCTCTGGAGAGGCCTCTGCTCAGCCTCCTGGCCAGCCCACCGCCTGCCCACCAGTCTCACCAGCCCTCCATGGCCCAACAAATGGAGGAGATGCAGAGCAGGCAGCTCCAGGTGCTGCTCACCCACCTCCCCCCGCCACCGGGCACCACCTCCTGCCGGGTGCCGCCAGGACCGGGAGCTGCACGGGCCATCAATACCAAACGCCCCATGCCAGCCACAGCTCCCGAGGGCCACGAGACCTCTCTGCACTACAGCATCCCACCAAAGCGGAGAAGATGACCAGGTGGCCCAACCAACATGGGAGACTCTGCTCACCACAACAGTGCTGGTCCTGGGCCAATTCTAACAGCTTCACCTGGCGACCCTGCTGGCCCCAAACCTGGAGAAGAGGCCACGGCCCTGCCCGGCACCTCATGCCTACCCAGAGGAACCACCACCATCTGTCAGCCTGGAACCAACAGTCCTGGGACCATCACCTCTACCCCATCCTGCTGCTGACAGCCCCACCACCGACATCCCCACCACCTGCTGGAACGGGCGTCCCCACCCATGGATGAGGACGCACCCACCGGGGAACACGCTAAATGAACACCGCGGGATCCAAACGCCATCAGCCGACCTGGCTCTGCCTGCGCCCACGGGGCCAAACCCACCACAGGGGCTGCTGCACCTCCCGCTGACTCCCCGCCATTCCTTGGGCACAGGGACCTCACAGCTGCATCCACCGCGCTGCGGAGCAGGAGGATTCGGTGCCCATCACACCTCAGCAGCGGCTCCAGCAGCAGTGCCTGAAGAAATTGGCCCAGCAGGAGTGGGACCAAGTGGCCCTGGAGATGTCACTGAGCAGCTGCAGTTTTTTGTGCAGAGGTGCATGGACACGGAAATAGTGACCTGTAACCCACCCATAACCCACTGCTCCAGCACCAGCCCTGTGGCACCCACACCCAGATGAGATGTGGAGGCAGAAACCTGCACCCACCCACCCTCTCCAGCCCCAGCCTCTCTGAAATCCCACATTCTTGCTTCATTAAACCACTTGGATGTTGGCTTTGCAGCACCTCTGTCTGCAGTCATTTGTGCGGTGGGAGGGGGTGAAAACAGCCCCTGCCCACCCCAAGGGTGGCTGAGCCGGGGTGGGAATGGACACAGAGAGAGGATGGAGACAGAGGACATCGCTCCAGGGGATGGTCGCCCAAGGGAGAAACCATGGTGATTGGCACCAGTGCTGGGATAACAGAAGCCTCCATCACTGCCCCAGCTCCAGCATCACCATCACTGCCCCAGCTCTGGCATCACAGGCCCTCAGCTGTTGTCATGGAACATTCTCACCAATCCTGTGCCAACTGAGGAGAGAGGTCAGAGCGCAAAGTAGAGAATTACATGGGCAAGCACTTTTTCATGTGTAGGCTGTGCCCCAGCTCAACTGAGACATCCCAAACAGGGCTCTACAGGGGGTTCTGATGCCCCTCAGTTCTTCAGGTATAACATGGCTTAACAGGGGCTGGTAAGAGGCTTCACTGACACCCCTCGAACTAGCAAGTGTTTGATCCAGGTCCAGCGGCTGTCTAGGAGATCCAGATGTGAGCAGCAGGTCCACTAGGCATGGGGACAAGCCTGTGACAAAGCTTAGGGAGGGACTGCATGCCCAGGGCTAAGCTAAAATGGGAAACCTAAGCCCATGTGCACGGTTAGGGGTCCCAGACAGGGCTGAACAAAGCCATTAAGACCCACAGATGCCCTGAGGCAACTTACAGGTTTCTGTCTTGACTCTCCAGACCACAATGCCCAGTTCAGCACTAGCATCTGGGAAGCCCCGACTCAAACACAGAAACCTACATTCAGGTGTCATGATCTGGAACTCGATCACACCCCAAGGGCAGGGTTCAACTGCCCAAACACTTGTATCTGTGGCTGCTGGAGATGTCATGGGGTGCTGCTCAAGAGGACCACAGAGCCAGCAGGTATGAGGCAGGACTGCAGCCAAAGCCATGTGCCTCTGTCTGCGGTAACAGCTGGGGACCAGGTAGAACACCGTGAGGCACTTCTGGTGCCTATATGCAGGTGGTGAATCTCATCTTGGGTATCCTAACTCACAAATTAATTTAAAGAAATCAGTGACACATCTCATACAAGAAGAGCACTGCAATAGAAGTTAATTGTCTTACAGAAGAACTTTAAGACAATGACATGCCACAGCTGACAGGCAGCTAAGCATGCTTGTGTAAAATGAAGATCTGGCCAGAATAAATCTTTTCAGGACCCCTACAATAACAACAGCTCTTACTGCGAGGCAAACATTAAGTAAAACAGTCCATAGAAGCAGGTTCTGCTAGCAACTAGCAACAACAGCACTTGACATTTTGCTTTATTCTGACAACACATCACGGGCAGCTGCTCTTGTAGTAGCAACTGCTATATCTTTGTGTGAACACACATGATGTATAATGTTAACGGTATTTTAACTGTAGTCTGTAAAATCAGTCTCACAACTAAATTTGGAACAATAATGAGAGGTAAATATACATAGACATGAAACAGAATATTGATCTCTTACAAAAATGAAGCAAGCAGTATGAGCCATTAAAATATACTTGGGGATAAGTGAACTGCTACTTCCTACCAAAAAAAGAAAGTGTACAGAATCACAGAATGTCAAGGATTGGAAGGAACATCAAAAGATCATCCAGTCCAATCCTCCCTCTGGAGCAGGAACACCCAGTTGAGGTTACACAGGAAGGTGTCCAGGTGGGCTTTGAATGTCTCCAGAGAAGGAGACTCCACAACCTCCTTGGGCAGCCTGTTCCAGTGTTCTGTTACCCTCACTGAGAAGCTTCTTCTCAAACTTAAGTGGAATCTCTTGTGTTCCAGTTTGAACCCATTACCCCTTGTCCTACTGATGGTTGTCATCAAGAAGAGTCTGGCTCCATCCTCGTGAGAGTCACCCTTTATATATTTGTAAACATTAATAAGGTCACCCCTCAGTCTCCTCCAAGCTAAAGAGACACAGCTCCGTCAGCCTTTCCTCATAAGGGAGATGCTCCACTCCCTTAATCATCTTTGTTGCCCTGCACTGGACTCTCTTCAGCAGTTGCCTGTCCTTCTGGAACTGAGGGCCCAGAACTGGACACAATATTCAAGATGTGGTCTCACCAAGGCAGAGTAGAGAGGAAGGAGAACCTCTCTCGACCACCCCCCTTCTAATGCACCCCAGGATGCCATTGGCCTTTTTGGCCACAAGGGCACAGTGCTGGCTCATGGTCATCCTGCTGTCCACCAGGACCCCCAGGTCCCTTTCCCCTACACTGCTCTCTAATAGGTCTTTCCCCAACCTATACTGGAAGCTGGGGTTGTTCCTACCCAGATGTAAGACTCTACACTTGCCCTTGTTATATTTAAATTTTTCCCCACCCAACTCTCCAGCCTGTCCAGGTCCCGCCGGATGGCAGCACAGCCTTCTGGCACGTCAGCCACTTCTCCCAGCTTGGTGTCATCAGCAAACTTGCTGATAGTACACTCTATTCCCTCATCCAAATCATTGATGAATATATTGATTAGTACTGGCCCCAGTACTGACCCCTGAGGCACTCCACTAGATACAGGCCTCCAACTGGACTCCACTCCATTGACCACAACTCTCTGGCTTCTTCCCTTCAGCCAGTTCGCAGTCCACCTCACTACCTGATCATCCAAACCACACTTCCTCACTTTAGCCGTGAGGATGCTGTGGGAGACTGTGTCAAATGCTTTACTGAAGTCAAGGTAGACCACATCCACCACTCTGCCATCTATTCACCTCGTTATGTCTTCATAAAAGGCTATGAGATTGGTCAAGCATGACTTCCCCTTGGTGAAGCCATGTTGACTGCCCCTAATGACCCTCTTATCCTTGATATGCCTTGAGATGGCGCCAAGGATAAGTTGTTCCATCACTTTCCCAAGGATGGAAGTGAGGCTGGACCGGTCTATACTTACCCGGGTCCTCCTTCTTGCCCTTTTTGAAGACTGGAGTGACATTTGCTTTCCTCCAGTCCTCAGGCACCTCTCCCATTTCCCAAGACTTGGAAAAGATGATGGAGAGTGGCCTAGCAATGACCTCAGCCAGGTCCCTCAGCACCTGTGGGAGCATCCCATCTGGACCTATGGATTTATGCATGTCTAGATTGCCTAATTGCTCCCTAACCGAGTCCTCATCAACCGAGCCAAACTACTCCATTGTCCTGACTTCCTCTGGGGCCTCAGGGGTACGGGGCTCCTCAGGACAGCCTCTGGCAGAGTACACAGGGACAAAGAAGGCATTCAGTAACTGCCTTCTCTGTATCTTCTGTCAGCAGGGCACCTACCTCATTCATCAGTGGGCCTACATTGCCTCTGGTGTTAGTTTTATCTGCCACGTATTTGAAAAAGCTCTTTCTGTTGTCCTTGACCCTCCTCACCAGGTTTAATTTTAAGGAGGCCTTAGCTTTCCCAGTTGCTACCTACATCCTCTGACAGCAGCCTTATATTCTTCCCAAGTGTCCAGCCCCTCCTTCCGTGATCTGTAAATTCTGCCACTTGAGCTTACCCTGTTTAACCACGCAGGTCTCCTGGCTCCCTTCCTTGACTTCCTACATGTCAGGATGCTCTGATCTTGAGCTTGGTAGAAGCAATCCCTGAATACTAACCATCTTGGGCCCCTTTACTTTCAAGCACGGTGTGGTTGCTTGTACAACAAAATAGAGATGAAATTTCAGGTAAATCCCTGGTGGACTTGATATTTTCCAAGTCAAGAGAAATATGCAGGAATTGTCTTTTTTCTCCCCTCTCTCAACTTCAGGCTTGATTAAGAGTCTGAGCACATCTACAATTAGCTGTGCAGAGAGACAGCCTTAAGAAATTTCTTGCAAAACAATGAAAATCTGCATGTTTTGTTTCTTCCACAAGTTTTGATCTAGAGTGGCAATTTTCAGTTTACAACTTCAGTGGAAGGTGAATAACAGCTGTATTCACTGTTAAAAATCTAAATGTTTTTACTGTTGGTTTCAGCTTCAGCAGCTTACTGCTTCTGGTAGGGAAAGATCTGAGGCTCTGCAAAGCCACTGTGCTCTGTTCTCTCCAGACATGCGATGACTCAGTTTCTCTATGGTGATTCATGTGGCTAATTCAACTCTGGGTTGTCAAGTCCAGAGGGGCTCTTATCCAGCTGTATTCAGAAAGAGACAGGAATGGATCATTGGGGTGTCTAAATGAGCTTTTTCTACAGACAGATTTGCTGCATGTATCCTTATACATAGCCTTCTGTTGAGTTCAGTACATACCCACCATCCAATCTGCTATTCAGGCAAGGAATAGCATGTTAAGATTTCAGTTTTCCAATTATCTGTTTCCTGGATAATAAGCACTATGCTCTTTCTTTTCTCTGTCCTCTCCCTGAGCTGGAGTCCTCATTTATTATCTTTGGAGAGTATTAATAAAAAGATAATTCTATGTTTAAGACCAGTTGACCTCCCAAGTGTTGCAGGCTCAATAAGGTAGGGAAACGAAAAAAAAAATACACCATTTTCACAGCTTTCAGCTTACCAGCATCCCCAGGGCCCACATGGCACCAGCTGCTACAAACAGCTTACAAAGGGAAACAGAACTAAAGCAACAGTCTTCCTCAAAACCAAATGTAGGTAGGTGAGATGGACAGGGAACAGCCAAATCACTGCTAAGTGAGATTGCAAGAAACAAAGTAAAGTTTGGACCATGGTGACTGGCACCAGTGCTGGGATAACAGAGGCCTCCATTGCTGCCCCAGCTCTGGCATCACAGGCCCCTCAGCTGCTGTCATGGAACATTCTCACCACTCCTATGCCAACTGAGCAAATTGTTCCCAAGATCCAACCCCAACCTCCCCTGGTGTTACTTAAGGCTGTTTCCTCTTGTCTTTTCACTCACTACTCGCATTTTCCCTCCTTCGTGTTGCTGCCCAGTATGAGCTTGCCCACAATCCCAGCTCTCCAGTTAACAAACTTGACTGAAGTGCATTCAACTGCAGCCAGGGGATAAGAAGAAGTAAAAACAAGAGGCACTGGGAGGACAGAGACATGATGGCAAAACGCTCAGAGAGAAAAGGTATTTCCATGCCAGTTTGTCGGTATTTCCCACATGGAGAAATACACATCCCACCACAACTGTTTCCTTGTCATGGAAAGACCAAAGACTTCAAATGCTTTTGCCTGCCACCTCAGGATACATTTTGATGTGTTCCTAAGATAACTGTTACGGAAAACATCCTCTCTGACCTGTTGTTAAGGTCAGGGGCTCATCCTCAGCCTCACCTGAGCCCTATGGCAGGTACCGAGAGACACAGAGAGCTCACTCTCTGTTGAAGTCCCCAATATCAGCTTTGCTGCTAAAGCTTCCCATCAGAAGTACCTCTAACATTTATTTTCTACTTAATCCATTTCTCAGTAAACTGGCCTAGAAAAAGGAAAGGTCTGCTTCTATGAAAATAGTGGCCATATGGGAACATTTACTGACAGGTTAACATCACTCTAACAGTATAGTCCATTAAAATAATTTTCTCTATGTAAATAAACCCTATGGTGACATCATTACACCTATGACAGTGTTATGCATATGACAGATTGATGTGGATTTTGCAGAGAGTTTTATTAAAAAAAAATCTTCACAGCAAATATACTCTTTAAAAGCAATTGATAGAGGCAGGGAAAGAAAGCAAAACTAGAAAATACCACAGGGAGACACTAACATGAATCCTGCTACTGCTAAAAGGAAGAATAGGGGTTAGAGAGGAAAGTGCTTTATGTGAATCAAACAAACATGGATGTAATACATGGAGTAAGGACTAAAAGAGGACGCTCATAAACTTACAGAGCTTACAGATTTTTTTTTTTCTTTTTATTTCACAGTTACTGGCTTTCTTCCTCATATCTTCCGGTGTCATGGTCACAAACCATTAAAAAAAAAAAAAGACAGGTAAGATACTAAGGAGAAAGACACCTGAGGAATCCAGCTTTCACTGTACTAAAAACAAGCTCCCTCCAGCTGCATCAGCCACAGCCCAAAACTGATTCGAGTGTTTTAGTTCTATGGAAAGGACAAAAAAGGGGAAAAAAACCAAAACAAAACAAAAAATCTGTTTAATGATGGTGTGAAGGAACAGGAGGAAGCAAGGCTCTCATTCAAGTCACATCTACACAGCTGTGGAAAACCTTCCAGAAAATTCGGTAAGGTGAAGCTGTGATCTCCACTCTCTCCCCCTTCTCCTCAGGGGCCAATATCCCTACAGCCCTGCTGGACATCCCCAGCTCCAGAGCAGCGGTGACACCACAGAACAGGTGACATCACCCAGGCTCCCAAGGCCTCTCTGATGTCACTGTGGATTGCCATGACGACCCCACGCTGTCCCCATGGCCATCTGGCATCTGACAGTCGACCTGTCTAGCCGGATTTCCCAGCGCTCTCCAGTCCGTCACTGTGAGAAGCAGCAGACGAAGCCAACCTCATCCAACCTCATCCCCATTGATCCTCATCTGTCCTTGTCCGTCCTCCTGGTCCATCCTCCTGCTCCTCATCTGTTCTCCTCATCATTGTTCGTCCTCCTCCTCCTCGTCCGTCCTCCTCCACCCTCCTCATCATCCATCCTTGTCCACCCTCATCCAGTTTGACTGCCGTGGCTGACACAGGTGACTGATCAGGACCTGAAACCTGGAGTAGTTTCAAAGCTTCCCTGCCACAGTTTAGCACCAGTGATGGGCTCCATTGGGTGTGATGGGAGATTCACCACCGGGCTGGAAGCACTTTGGACACCAGGGAAAATTCCGTCAGGCTGCTCGTAATGAGAAGACAGAACCTCTGAGGTGGCAATTCTTGCCCTGTCCACCCCGCTTGCAGGAAAAGCAGCATGTGGGGTGCACAGGGCAAATGACCATGTGGGTCAGAGGCAAACATGAGCCAATCAGCCCCTAGGTACTCCTCCTGATGAAAAAAAAAAAAAATCAGGAGAGAAAATTCGTAGGTGACGAAAAAGCAACACCTTTCCTTCTCGGCCCTCTTCACTTCAACAAATCGGGTGAGGAAATCCACCCACCCCCAAAAAAAAAGAGAAGCTCACACTTAGGATGGGAAATTGTGGGGACAGGAGACCATCAGGATGGGAAACCATCATGGGGCTGAGAATCCATTACCGGGAAACCATCGTCAGGAGGGAAAACCATCATTTAGCGCAGGTCAGGCCAGGCCATCACCAGTAGGATGGGAAATCGCTGAGATTGGAAGTTGTGGTACGAAAACTAAACCCCTCACATTGCTGTGCTTCCCCCAACAGACAGGATCCTTCTCCAGACGATGGCATCGCAGGCACCAGCCATGAGCTTCGCCATCCCCACCATGGCACCACTGGTCCCTGCCTCTGTCTCAGGGCTGGTGGTATCCTCCCAGTCTGCCCAGTTCCACCCTGTCCCATCCCAGATGGGACAGGGCGGTGTCTGGCAGGGGGTGCCGGGGGCCCTGGGGCAGCTGCTGCAGCTCCCGCAAGGGGTGCAGATGTCCCAGGGGGTTCAGCCAGCCCATCTCCCCCAAGTTGTGCAGCCAGCTGAGTTCCCCCAAGGGGTGCAGCTGGTCCAGGGGATGCAGCACGTTCAGCTCCCCCAAGGGCTGCTGTTCCAAGAGGGAGTGCAGCTGGTGCACCTCCCCCAGGGCGTGCAGCTTTTCCATGAGGTGCAGCCACTCCAGCTCCCCCAAGGGGTGCAGCAGGTCCCGCTGCCCCAAGGGGTCCAGCTGCTCCCTGTCCCTGCTGCTTTTGCCCCATCTTACACCTGGGGACAGCAGCTGATAATGGGGACATTGGTGCCACACCAGCCCGTGGCGCTAGGGCCGGGGGCTGTGGTCCAGGGGCAGCCCCTGTATCCCACAGGCTCCTGCCACCTGCCTGTCCCTGCCTGCCCTGGCCACCCACCACACCGTGGCCGCGTGACTCAGCGGGTGCAGGGTCCCCCTGTGCCCCACACCCAGCCTGGAAGTGCCCAGAAGTCAGCAGAGGCCTCCGGCAAGGACAGGGTGGCCGCGGAGCTCGGCGTCCCCACTGCCAGCCCCCACCAGCCTGCCCTGGCTGCACCTGCCAGCACAACCATGGGGAAGCCTACAGGTGAGTGCTGGGGGCGGTAGAACCTGCGGGCGGGTGGCCAAGCTGAGGAAAGCTGCATCACCTGCCTTGGGGTGGCTCTGTTTGCTTTGTCAGCAGCACTGGCCACCCAGGCAGCCCTGGGGAGTCCGGAGGATCAGCCCCAGCAGGGATCAGCCACCTGTGCGGAGGCCAGTCTGGAGCCACCCCAGGACATTGTGGCCGATGCCACGTCCGCTTGGTTTGACACCACGGATTGCGCGGACAGTGTGCCTGATGTCTCCGACAGCCCCGGCTTGGAGGCCTTCCTCAGTGAGCTCCCACACCTCTCTGAGTACGTGCCAGAGGCGGCTGCGCAAAGCAGTGAGAGGTGGCAATGGGGCTGAGGGACAGCGAGGACACCATCCTCGATGTCCCTGACACCCCAAACCCACCACCTGCCTCAACAAGCTCCCTGATCTCTCTGAGTACAGGGCAGAGGACACCAGCCACAGAGAGCAAGGGGTGGTGGCAGGGCTGGAAGACGGCGATGTCACCGGGCATATCCCCAAGTCTCCCACCTTCCTCAGCCAGCTCCTGGACCTCTCTGAGTATGCGGCCAAGGGTGGCTGCCCCAAGGACTGAGTGGTGGCCATGGGGCTGGGGGACAGCAAGGACATCGTCCCTGACGGCCTTTATTTCCCCAACAGCCTCAGGGAGCTCGATGGGTTCTGGGAGTGTGCGGCTGAGAGCACCCAGGACCAGGCAGCACCTGCACCGCTTGGGGACAGTGAGGACAGTGGCTTCACCACCGATGGCCCAGGCATGACCACTGAGGTCCTCAATGAGCTCCCCGACTTTTCCAAGTATGTTGCAGAGGGCAGCTGTCCCATAGACCCAATGGAGTGGGGGGGAGGGACTGAGGGATGGTGAGGACACCATGCCCGATGTCCCCCACATCCCCCACTTGACCATCTCTCTCAACAAGCTCCCCTACTTCTTGGTGTACAGGGCAGAGGGCGGCTGCACAGAGGAGCAGGTGGCAGTGGAGATGCTCCTCAATAGCTACGCCACCTTCCCTGATGGCCATGACAGCCTGGCCAGCAGCATCCCTGTCACTGAAGTCCCTCACTTCTGGGAGTACGGGCCAGAGGCTGACTGCCCTGAAGACCACCTGGCAGCCGCCATGCTGGGGGACACCGATCCCTTCTGTGGGGCGGCGGCGGCTTCCCCTTCGCCAGCTCCTCAGGAGATGCAGGGCACTGGGGCAACAGACCTGGCCCCTTGGCTGCAGATGAGTCCCATGCAGACCCCTGAGCAGAGCTCTCCAGAGAGTTCCAAGGAGCCTTCAGAGGACTGTCGCCCGGCCAGTCCCTGGAGGGACCCCCTGATGGACGCTCTGGAGAGGCCTCTGCTCAGCCTCCTGGCCAGCCCACCGCCTGCCCACCAGTCTCACCAGCCCTCCGTGGCCCAACAAATGGAGGAGATGCAGAGCAGGCAGCTCCAGGTGCTGCTCACCCACCTCCCCCCGCCACCGGGCACCACCTCCTGCCGGGTGCTGCCAGGACCGGGAGCTGCACGGGCCATCAATACCAAACGCCCCATGCCAGCCACAGCTCCCGAGGGCCACGAGACCTCTCTGCACTACAGCATCCCACCAAAGCGGAGAAGATGACCAGGTGGCCCAACCAACATGGGAGACTCTGCTCACCACAACAGTGCTGGTCCTGGGCCAATTCTAACAGCTTCACCTGGCAACAGTGCTGGCCCCAAACCTGGAGAAGAGACCACGGCTCTGCCCGGCACCTCATGCCTACCCAGAGGAACCACCACCATCTCCCAGCCTGGAAGCAACAGTCCTGGGACCCTCACCTCTACCCCATCCTGCTGCTGACAGCCCCACCACCGACATCCCCACCACCTGCTGGAACGGGCGTCCCCACCCATTGACGCCACCAGCGGACACACTAACTGAACACCGCGGGATCCAAACGCCAGCAGCCGAGCTGGCTGTGCCTGCGCCCACGAGGCCAAACCCACCACAAGGGCTGTGGTAGCAGCTGTCCGGGTCCCTTGACTGCTGCACCTCCCACCAACTCCCTGTCATCCCTCGAGCACCGGGGCCTCATGGCTGCACTCACCACAGTTAGGAGTAGGAGGACTCGGTTCCCATCACACAGCTCCAGCAGCAGCTCCAGCAGCAGTGTCTGAAGAAATTGGCCCAGTAGGAACTGGACCAGAGGCAGAGTCCTGCACCACCCTCTCCAGTCCCAGCCCCTCTCAGATCCCATTTTCTCGCTTCATTAAACCACTTGGGTCTTGCCTTTGCAGCACCTCTGCCTGTGGTAATTTGTGCGGTGGGAGGGGGTGAACACAGCACCTGCCCACCCCAAGTGTGGCTGGGCTGGGCTGGGAATGGACACAGAGAGAGGATGGGGACAGGACACTGTTCCAGGGGATGGTCACCCAAGGGAGAAACCACGGTTATTGGCACCAGTGCTGGGATAACAGAGGCCTCCATCACTGCTCCAGCACAGGTGTCACCATCACTGCCCCAGCACCAGCATCACTACCCCCACTACAGCGCCACCATCATAGCCCCAGCTGCAGTGTCACAGGCCCTCAGCTGCTGTCATGGAACATTCTCACCCATCCTATGCCAACTGAGGAGAGAGGTCAGAGCGCAAAGTAGAGAATTACATGGGCAAGCATGTGCAGGCTGTGCCCCAGTCCAACTGAGACAACCCAAATGGGTCTTTACGGGGGGGTTCTGATGCCCTCCATCCTTCAGGTACAATATGACTTCACTAATCACCAACACTCACACTACCCATCAGTGAGTATAGTCCAACCTGGCAAAGCAACTCTCGTTTTGCAGCATTTGTCCTTAAGGCTTTTGGCCACAACAACAGCCAAGAAAATTGAAAGGTATAACTAGCCTACATTCCTTCCTTGATCAGCACCTCTTTCTCTATCAGTTCTTTCCATTCCTTTAGTTCCTGGGGAGGACACACCAAGATTTTCCTCAGTCAAAGAGAGGAGAAAGAGCAGTCACAAGTCTGCAGAAAACATGCCATCCATATGTATGGTGTCTACACAGTAACGTGTAGGCCTGCAGATACACAGCATATTGAATTAAGGAACCGTTTTCCTGAACAGGGAGAAAATAGCGATCAGTTGAATACAACCATCACTTGTGGCTACTGTTGATAGCTAGGAAGTGCAAAGAATGAAGAGTTAATGCTGTTTCGTCAGGGACATGTGGACTGTGAGGAAGCTGGTGTGGTCTCCCACAAGCTTGTGACAAGCTGTGGGACAAGACGCCAAGGTTAGAGGAGGGTTTGCTAGTGAGGACCCTCAGCTGGTGGCCCTGGGATGTGTTGGCCTCACTAGAGCACATCTGGAATCTTATGGGGATGAGCCAGGGGCTCCTGAGGTAACAGAGGCCAACAGGGAAACACCACTGAAATACCACAAAGGAATTAAGGGATTGCCAATGGCTCACTGTGCTGCTTGTCCAGCTGTCATGCATTCTTGGACCTCGGCAAGTCCAGACCGCTCTGGACAGAGCACAGGAGTTGTTAGGGACACATATGGCCTGCATGATTTCAACAATGACAAGTCTGCTTGCTGGCATGTTCAATAACGAGGTAGCAGGCCAGGCTTTGTGTTTAGCTTAAAATCATAGAATCATTTTGTTTAGAATTGACCCTCAAGATCATAGAGTCCAACCATAACCCAACTCTGGAACTAACCCATGTCCCTAAGAACTTAATCTCTGCATCTGTTCAACCCCCTCCAGGGATGTTGATTCCACCACTGTCCTGGGCAGCCTGTTCCAATGCCCAGCAATCCCTTCTGGGAGGAAATTGTTCTTTACATCCAACCTAAACCTTCCCTGGTGCAACCTGAGGCCATAGTTCTCTCACCCTCCAGTGCCTTTCCATGTGAGCTCTAATTGATAGCTTACAAAGACAAGAGAGACCTCCGTCTACACTTAAGAAACAAGGCCACCTTCTCCGTCACATTAATGCAGCTCATGGCAGGCATTAATTTGTACTAGAAAGCTACTAGATAATTAATCACGATTAATCACCTTGGAGCCAAAAAGTCTGTCCAACAAAGCAAGGAGTAATTGAGGTTAGAATTTAGGATTGCATTGGGAGTAGATCATAAACTCTTCAGGGCACCTTCGTTTTCACATCTTGTGTTAACAACACTAAGAGTAATTGAGCGTTGCTCCCCAGTAGAGTTTCATCATCTCTGCCACCATAGCCCCCTCATGCCTGCACCAATCAGTGGCCTAACAACATACAGCAGCCTGAAACTATTCATCTTTGCACCTCATATAAAACTGGTATTATTATATACCACCGATGAAAGCAATCCACAAAATGAAACCAAGGAATATACATCTTCTTTTTGTAAGAAAGCTACTACAAATCTGTAATTAGTCAGGACTGGGTTCTGTTCTAAATTACAATGTGCCATCTCTCTGTTGATTCCAAGTGGTTCTGGATAGAATCATAGAATGTTTTGGGTTGGAAGGGACCTTTAAAGATCATGTAGTCCAACCAACATGATGATGTTATACATGTTATTACAGTATGTCCTTTTATTTTGAGCACATTTCTTAACCACCTGCATGCACAAATTCAAATGTTTTTTCTGTTTGAAAACAAAATCTTATGTCCCCCCAATCTTTTTACCTGTCACCCTGTAATGCCTTCTTCAAAATCAGCAAGTTCAAATATGATGCATTATTAAGATACTATTAAAGAAACCGCAAAAGCAACTGACCTCTTGCCGTTTGAAATTTTGAACGTATTCTTCAAACTGTTCATCTTTTGTTTCATCTGCTTTTCCTAGTTTCTGAAGTACCTATATTGGAAAAAAAAAAAAAAAGGAAAAGAAAAAGTAATAACTTAATATTTATGTCACAAAACAAAACCACTGCTACTTTCAACACTTCTGTTCTTGAAGTTAGGCTTAAATAGCATTTCATTTTTGTGGGTGTTGCACGCACTACTGTTTCCAAAGTTCACATAGACAATCATTTTGTCAAAATAAAAAAGGATAAAAACAAGAATACGGTGTGTGTATGTGTGTGTGGAAATACACTTCAAAATATGGAGTCCTTTGGGGGTGTGTGTTCTTTTTAATGAAGCAACTTTTCTTTCAGCAAAGAATCCCATGGTTTCAAAGCAAGGAAGAATAAGAAAAAATTGCTGGCACTGCAAGTCGTCCTCCCTTTCAGCCAGATAAGAGGAATAAAAAAATAAAATTTCATTAAGTTTTTCTTATGTTTATGGCTCATTACATCTAACAGTATTAATATTATCTGCATGATTTTCAACATAAAGTCAGAGAGAATAAAGAAGTGTAAGGCTGCATAGGGAATTGTTACAGTTGATGCTTATTTAAAACTTCTATTGGTGTTCATATTTGCTCCCCTCATTAATTCAGCAGTGCCTTGTCATCCACTAGATAATAAATATACTGCAATATGTCAGCAACAAGGGCTATTCATGAGATAGCAATCGCAAAAGTAATTTGACACAGTTACATTTTACACTGTATTTAACCACAATAAATGCATTCTATTATTAAATCCCGGCACTATTCATTCATTTCAATACGCAGCTGCAAATAGGCTTCACCCTTCTTGTCAAGCAACCCCCAAATATTTACAGACTACTATACGCGGGATGAATCATCTCATGCAGTGATGTTAGGATTGCTCCCCCATGACAAATTGACCAAACTTTCCATTTTTACAGGAAAACAAAACAAAACAAATGAAAAACAAACACAAAATAGAATCAGGAGCAATTAACTGATACTATGAATAAACATACGAACATCATCACCTATTCTTCTCAAAACAAAGGTTGCACAGCCTCAGTCCTGGCATATTCTGCCTCTTGCCTGCCTGTCTGTCCCAATCCCAGCCAGCCCCACGCCACAAACCCAGGCTGCACAAAGGGTGTGTGAGCAGTCTTGCAGCAGTATATGGGCGTCGATGACCATGAAGGTGATGCGACTCTACCTGTGGACCTAGTGTGCAGAACTTCAAAGACGTTTTAAAATATTCACAAGGGAAAGAAAGACATAGAGAGGAAAAACAGACAAAGACCAGCCTTTTGCTCTGGATGGCTGTGTTGTAGCTTTTCAATCCCTCAGCTCATTTGGGCATTTCGGGTTGCTTTTAAGCCTGCTGACTGCTCCAAAAGACCTCACATGCTCTCATCACCAACCTCTTCATAAAATATTAAAAAGTACCACAGATGGTTCTACAGAGGAATCTTTTCATTTAACATTTCAAATCATCACTTGCTCCTTGTCACCAACGAGCCAAACAATCTGCCCCCGACTGCTGTACGACTTTGATCCACACCAGGCGGTTCTCTGAAAATCCAACATCTCCTTTCCAAAGCAGTGGCTGCCAGGTAAGCCACCTGACCACAGCAATGCATTCAAATCATGTTCACAGGAGCAACTATCAGGTATGTTAAATGTAGTCCAAGCAATCCATAAGATAGGTAACAAAACATGGCAAGAAGGGTTGTCATGATAAACTCTTTTCTTCTTTCCCATAATATTAATGGCACACATCCATGTACACTCAGGCCCAATAGCACAAAGGCTTGGAAGGGAACAACCTGCCTCTCACAGCACTTAACCTCATATGTTTTGGAGTTTCTTATCCCATCTCCAACTTTCAATTTCTCTACAGTTATTTAGGTGAACTGAGAATAAAATGCAGTGTTAGAACCTGCAAACACCAACCCTAATCTTAATCCACAGTTACTTTAAATAACCATTAAAAACATAGCTTCCCAGTTTTCCTAATCCTAACCCAAACCAGAACTACAGGTATGTCACATGGGTGGAACTCCATGTTCCAAGGCAGAGGCCATCATGGAAATCCTGCTGCTCATGCCATATACATGGATACCTGGGGTTCAGTCACTCTTTTCCTAAATGCAATCCTAATCCCATCCCCACAATTCTATAGAGAGAGAGTGGAGCAGGCTGGGGATAGAATAATCTGTTCCTCACAGGTCCCTTTACATCCCATCCATATAGTCCCACAGACCACTGAACGTATAGCTCAGCCTTTTACAATCAACATAACTGTAATGGCAACTTTACTGCTGGTAATCTAAACAGAGAGGTGACCAGACTGAATGTAAGATGTAGAAATAGATTTACCTTTCAGCACTTATTTGTGTCCTTCTGTCTCAAAGTGGAAGCCTCTTCTCAACAAAAGTCTGTAGCTTATTTTTGCTCAGTTTGGTCACCATCTATAGGGTATCTTTGGGGCAGGGTTAAGTCCCAATGAAGGCTTGACTACACTACATGCAGGTTCCTCTAACTCCAACCCCTCTTGAGGACAGGCTGAAATAATTTTTAGACATGTTGGTCATCTTGTTATATAGAGTACCTGCATCAAGATTAGTGTCAGGGTTTGGTTTAGGGCTAAGGTTAGGCCTAGGAAAAGGCGAGTAGACAGCCTACTAGCATTAGGTTTAGACATTGGTCAAGAGAAAAGAAACTTAAAGTGCCCAGGTTACTGGAAAGCATCTGATGGCCTTTAAAGGTAAAACGAAGGCTGTACTTAGGAGCACCAAGTGCCTAATCTCCCCCTTAAGCCTCAATTCAACCACCTTTCTAGATGAGGATTAGATTTAGTAACAGGAATAGCTCAGAGGATAGGAGAAGGGTAGATGGATGGTGTTTTACAAAAGCCTTGGAGTGCTCTACAACATGCCAAAGAAAGGAGATCTAGATGGGTAAGTGGCTAATATTTTATTTTAGGTCCATGTGGTAGGTAACCCACTTGGTGGACTTGGATTCAGGCATTTAAAAAAAGAAAGAGGAACAAAAGCTGTTGCTGAACATTCAACGGCCTGCAGGGCTTGAATGAGGCTTGGACTCGCAGAAGGCAGGTGTCTAGCATTTCTTTTCTCTTCGCATGCCCATACAGAGAAACAATGTTTGGGGTTAGGGTTAGGAACATCTATCAATGTGTATGAACAGCCTGTATTATTTAAAATCAAATAATCATAATAAAACAAACAAACAAACCAGACGTGACCTGATTCTCAATACATATTCTACAGTCAAGTATTCTGTAGTGTTCTGAAGATTATATAAAATAGCTGGTGAACACAATCACCCTATCCAAAAAAATAGGTAAAAAGCTAACTCATTTCATATAATTAGACTAAATCAGCTACCAGTAAGCTTTTTCTTAAAAAGCCATAAAAAGACAAAAAAAGAGACAGAATTTGAAACAGCTGCTTTATTTTTTTCTTAATTTAACTGTGGTCTCCAAATGTGATATTGTACAATTTCCTTAATGCACTGAGTTACATTAAGGATCTAAAATGAACATCAGTGTTGACCCAGCATGTCACTGAGAGTGTATGAACTAAATAATTAAGTCCAATTAACACTGAGTATAAAGTAAATGCTAAATTTGATCTGATGGTAAACCTAGATGCTGTTGAGTGAATACACGTCTAGAGGAATTGTCTGTGAATGTGGTACTGAGAAAAATAAATATACAAGAACATAAAGAACATAAAAACTATACAAGAACATAAAATTTGAGTGAGGACATCAAGCATATCTGATATCATTCATAAATGTCATCAAGAGTACAGGTCTAGATACAAAATATTTCCATTTGGGGATGTTGCATCTTCAGTAAATCTTTTGGAAGACATAAGACTGAACAGTTCCTGTTTAATCTTCTAAGTGCCTTTATTTACTAAATAATACATTTCAGTTCTATGAGAATCTGAAGTGTTAGGAAGAAAAAGTCAGCAATTTGCTTATCTTGAATTAAAACGATCAACTTTACAATGATTGTGATGTGAATGTTAAGTGTCTGCAATGTGTCAAAGAAAGGAAACTAATATAATTTTAAAAATTACAGATGTGCTTGAGTTAGCTTGATTATGTTGAAAACTCTCCTCTTGTGGCAAGGATGACAATGTTGTAATAGCTGTTGAGACTACCACCTTGATAGGCCAACCTATTCCCCTCTAAAAAAGTTTCCAAGACTATGGCAATTCAAGGAAAGGAAAAACAAAAAAAAGGGGGGGGGGGGGGAAGAAATGTATTCTCTGATGTAAACTTGGCCAACCAGGAGCTGCCTTAAGAGCAGCTCAGCTCCCTGCACAGCAGCAAGGTTGAACAGGAGCTGACAGTAACCACATCGGACACCACAACATGCATTATCCCAGTCACGCATCTGTATTTTTAAAGAATAACCAGCATGTTCAAAACCTCTCAGGGCAGGAAGACATGACTGCTCAGACAAGACTACCTAGGACAAGACTTAATCAGAAATTCCCAGGACTGTTAAAACACTGAAAAAGCTAAGCTAATCTAACTGACTGTGAATAGCACTATTTAAGGATACTGCAGAATAAGCTTGCTTGAAAAGCAAGACAAACACTTGTGAGAGTCCAAAACTGTTGTCCCTGACCCACTGTCCAAAATCTTTTAAGAACAGCAAAGTGCTCCAGATCTCATCAGATGAAACTCATGCATCCACAACACTTTTTTTTTTCTAATACCATACTCTTCTACAACCTGGAAAAGAAATACTAGGGATGCATGACTAATATGTACAGCTTTCCAAAGGAGTTTCAAGATGGTACTTCTGGGAAGAAATTGGTTAAAATGAAAGCAGACCGTTCAGGAGAAATCATTTTAGAATTACGTATGTGCAAAACATCATTTGGATTTCGGCAAATGCTCACAAAATTGAAATAAGTATATGGTCAATATAAAACAGAAGCTTTGAAAGAAGCTTCTTCTGATGTATGACAAGAATGCTTATCTGAGGTGAAAAAGAAGCAGCACAATGGGATAAGTTTGAAATAAACACGACAGCATTTCAACTTACCCAACTCTAAAATAGTGTATGACAATTCATACAGCAAACATATATTGGTGCTAAGCTTACCACAGCCTGACAGTAATTCCAGACAAAATACTCCATCCCACCAATCCTCCCACGCCAAACCAACCCTCTCCCCACCAAAAAAAAACCCAGACAGGCACTTCCAAGTTTAAAAAGACAAAATTTTTCAGGTGATGAGATACTATACAAAGCATCCAACACTACAAAACCATTAAAAAGTGTCAAATTACAAAAACTAAGCGTGAGCGATGATACCCAGCTGATACTTGAGAAGAGTAGGAACCAAGTTTAAGAAGTAGCGTGGAACAAAGTTTAAGAAACCTTGTTCATTCCAGAAACAAAAGCTAGATTAGAAGACAATATATGGAAGTATGAAGACTGGAACAGAACTAATTCCAAAACGTACCTACTGACTCTCACTCAAGTATGAGAGCCGGGTGCTAAACACAGCAAATACAACAAATACTCAAGACTCACTGAAGCTCCACAAGATTCCCACCTCCTCACAGTCAGCATGTGGGTGGCTAAAGTGAAACCAGAGGGAGAGTCACTACAAGGCTGGTATTCAGTTGTTCCTCTGCAAAGAGGGGCAGGAAGAGACAGCAAATTGGATTACAGATACGTCAGTGTAAAGCTTATGGAACTCCATGTTTAGTCCAACTAATAAAAAGTCTCTTCTCCAAAGAGGTGACATTCATATCTAACTAACTCAAGTTCTATTTGCATGGCATTTAAAGACAAAACAAAACTTATTTTACCATGATGTCAAAGTTTACAGTTTTAGCCTGCCTCCATTTCACTCCAGCACAGAAATCTGAAAACACAGCCAGAAAAAGAAGATAGGCAGAGAGGTATCTTCCTATACTGTTACATCGTAGGAGTACAAGATGCACAATGTATTTTGTAAAAATTATATGGAATTTCCTAATTAGAAAAATAATGCATAAAAGATTCTTTAAGAACGTGCTAATTTTTTTTCTCTAGTATTGATCTTTGTTTTCTCTCTCTGTTTTTCTTGTGTTTTTTCTTTTTTTTTTTTTTGAAAGTTATAATTGTGCATAATCAATAGGCATTTCAAAAATCTAAAGTCCAAGAACTTTTCGGTATTGTATTAATTTCTGTAGAAATTAGTTTACATAGAATAAGTCTCACGGTACATGTGCAAAGCAATCATTATTATCATAGGTAGGGAAAACGAGTCATGGGGTAAACAAGATGGGTTTTGTTAACGTTTTTTCTTTTTCCTTTTTCTCCAAGGATTTCCATTTGAGAGTGTTGAAGTAAGTTTCTGACTAAACAGAGCAAAAGATCAATATTCTTCAGCTTTCATGGTACTAAGTTAGGCAGGTGAGCACTTTAGGGAGAAAAAAAACCAGCATTTAACACTTCATTTTTAGGGTTAAAGCCTTGGCTTTCCAAACAAGCTCAGTCTTTTGGCCTAGCCAGAAACCATGCCATATTTAACATTATTGGAATTTTGTAAAGTAAGTAGATCAGCAACCAGGACATACCCAATAAGTATAAATTACGATTTTATCACAGAGTTAAGATATGCATATCTGAAATAGTACAGTATATTGCTCCATTTCAGTTCTGCTGTGAATATTTTGATATCAACACAGCTCCAATGTAACAGCCTCAATTGCTTTTCTTTACCAAAAAGTCAAATGAATTTTGTACTTTCCCCGCTATACAGCCCTACACTTCCCAAGAACTCAGGGTTGCCTTTGTATCACTGCTGCTGCTATTCCACCACTGCGTTCCTGAAGAAACAAGAACTGACAGTAATAAATGTTTGCTCAAGCCTCTGGCCTCATTAATACCTGCTGAAGAGTTGTGGGAAAAAAATCCCTTTGTCATTGACAGTCTCTCAAAAGCCTGAAAACCTGTTTAAAACAGAACACTGAGCATTTTACACAGAGGGCTATAGAAAATGCAGAAAGACATTACACTAAAGCTCTTCACTGATAAGCAATAGCTTTGTGTGGTGCTGGTTTATAGCAGAACCACCCCAGGCATCCCGAGGACTGCAAGACCAGGCAGATCTGTGAGCTGAGTCAAGAAGGCTGATGCTCTGGCCTGTTTCTGAATTCTCAGGAAGATCCACTAGTGTATAAAACACAGATAAGATAATTTAAGTAAATTCACTTTAAATCATTAAGGAGAAAACAATGACCCTCTAACCCAGAACACACAACACTTCTTTTTCAAAGAAAAAATCGCCATGGAGATAGCAAATACAGTTGCAAAAGCTCAATAATCAGCCACGGAAGGAAGCAGAAGACTTGAAAAAAAACCAACAACCAACCAAACAACAAAACACCTATGGCCTTATTCTCCTCTGACCACTCTTCTTCTTCATCTTCAGCAGAATCTGCAGTCCGCATTGTTTGCTTTATGGATCTTAAGACATTACTAAACTTAGTTTGGGTATCCTGATCAATGTTAGGTGATCTGTAGTTACCACTCCTCTTCTCTGTCCATGCTTGCACTATTAACATTATATAGAACAACTGATCACTCAGCAAATCACAGCCGATCTTCACTGTCATGTAATGTACATCTTATATTTCTATTATGGTATTGGTCCCTAGCCTCCCATTTAGGTCTTCTCTTACATTGAGCACAATAGTCATCTTTTGTCCACCATTTACAGTTGAATTTCATTGCTGAAGTTTGACACAGAGGATCATATACTAGGAGAAAGGCTATAAAAATAAACTGCAATTTGGGAATGTACCATTTAGTGGAAGACTGCAATGCCACAATCACTATCCTAACACACGACAGAGGTAACTTCTGTTGTACAGTGTCACAAAGCAAAAGAGAAATAATATTCTGAACTGCATTAACACATGAAATGTGGCCCAAGCAATGGAAGAGGGCAATTGCATACTCTCCCGTATGGAAAAGCATAGAAACAACTCTACTGGTCAGACTAATTGTCCATATAATATATGAACCTCCCTCTGTTCCCCCCCCAAAAGAAGATGCCTCAGGAAGATACATGGCAAGTGTGCTGTGACACTCCTTCAGAACCCTTTTCCAAACCCTAACAAACTGCATTTTAACGAATTCCTGACATGGAGTTTCTTTACATTTTATAGTCCTGATGGATTTCTCTTACTGATGGATTGTCCTGCTGCTTGTGAAGCTCCAGTAAAGTATTTGCTGTTTCAAGAAGCATGGAAGTTCAATTTTCTCATGGCTGCTTTATTTTCTTTTTGTCAGCTTTTGCTTGCTGGTGCTTTGAGTATTGTAAAATACCATGATACATGGGAACAGTTTTCTAACAAATGAGAAGAGTACTGAATAATACCCAGTCGAACATAAAACACTATAAGATATGTTCTCTTAATCAAAATTGAAAGAGGAAAATGTGGTCTTTCTACATAGCCTAAATGACAAATGTGAACATTATGCTATGAGAGATTATTATAATAACCTTTCTGCAAATTACAGAATCTAATTGTACATCATTGCCCAGACAATGTAAAAATGCTCTAGAGAGATCCACAAAATAAACAACATTATGATTCCTCTCAGAATGAGGCCACAGACTTGTACATTAGTCCTTGGTCATTTGGTTAAAACCAGAAAGTACTTTACAGAGAGCACTGACTTGGACATTGCACCACAACACGTAGACCATTACTCACCCTTTTCTCCGCAACATCCAGCCTACTGCAAGTAGGCATCCTTGCAAAATTTAACACAATGGTAGCTGGATATCATTCTGCCTAAGTGTCATCCTAAGAGGTCCAGCAGTAAAACTGAGCTGGGCAGTAGGAATTTAAGGAGACCTAAGGATGAGCTTTGAAGTTCACAAGGCCTCATTTTGCTGGTAAGAAGCGAAGGGATACTAACAGCTATGACAAGGTACCTTGTACATGATTAGGGAACTATCCTGCTTGTCTCTTACAGGGTTCACAGGGTTTAACACTATGGGGCTCCCTCACATAGGTAATGTGGCTCATCACACACTCTCTGCACATGTTCTGGAAGGTGCTTATCCCCACCAAATGTGAAAGCCTGGCACACCTTCAAAAAACTGGCATGTACTTCAAAAACTAAGCAAGCTGTTAGACCAGTTTTCTCCAGTCTGCTCTGTATGACCAGTCTCTATAAGAGGATACCATCCAGGCAGAGATGCTGGAATGATGCACAGCAGGTGATTTGCATGGGATGTGGCTTAAAGAAAACTGAAAGGAATACGAAAAAATATAGACCAAGATGCAGAGAAGAAAAAGTCAGTAATCAAAAGTAAGAATTCAGAGAGAGAAAAAACACTTGGAGAGAATAGGGACCAAGCAAAAAGCAAAGAATCAGCTTTAAGAAACCATGGGTTTGATTCGTTTGCCTTCCTATAGGCATCTCAGATGGCACAGGATGTCTCAAACATCTCTGTGCAGGTGGTAAACATGACAAAAGACCTGTGGAAGCGTGTCCTGCAATAGCAGCTTGAGGCGAGGCAGGATACAACTAAAGCAGCCTATGTGTAGGCAGCTGAATTGAGCTAATATCATAGCAGCATCTACAATCCTCAAACTTTTGAGTGTTCTTTTTCCTCACAAAATCTTTTAATGCAATACTGGTTCATTCCTTGCTCACTTTACCATTGGGAAAACAAGGTACAGGAATGGCAAGTAACATCTACATCAAGTTCAGAGGAAGCTAATCACAAGCATCTCAACCTCTGGGCCATCCTCCTGTGAAAAGGAGTTTCATAGCACAGAAATCTGCTGAGTTCATATTATCTGCACTAGAGCTATATGGAAGAGGAAGAGTGAACAAAAGATCCTGAAGAACTGGAAAGACAATCTGTTTGCCCTTCTCTGGCTATTGTTGCTCCCACACTTCTTGAAAAGATTGATCACTTCTGTTGGTTGAACAAGAGCTAAATTTAACTGCCTGCACAATTAGCAATAAAATCCTCAGCTGAATTTCTGTGTCCTTTACAGTATCCCAGATAAATCAAAGTGCTACTCTGTTGAATTAATTAAAAAATCCCGTCTGTTGCTCTTGTTTCTGCCCATACTTACTCATCTAGACAAAAAGTACCTGGATGGCTTTCTAGTAGTGACCAGAATGTCTCAGCCTTGTAGAAGCAAGTTGTGCATCCAGGCTCACTTACACTTTTCTCATTACATTTTATTTCCCTCCCTCTTACCATCTCCTCTACTTTCCTACTCCCCTTTGGTTTGTCCTCTATACTTACTGTTAAGCAGACAGTATTCTTAATACTGCTCCCTCAAAAAACTAACAACAACGGAAGAAATGTGTTATTTACTAGCCTGATAGTTTTACTCTGTTTATGTGACAACTTCATTTACTTGATCTTCTGTTTACTTTTGGCCGTATTTGGGCTGCAAGATTTCCAAAGCAAGAGACCATCTGAACCTTTACCACTTTACAGCACCAAAGACAAGGGACCACCATCCTGATTTGCTTGAAGGTCCTACCAAAAAGCCGTGATTAATAATTTCTCTTCTGATGTTTACATTCACCTGGTGACTAGCTAGTTCTTTTACTGTCTATTTACTCGATACTCCTAGTCCTTAGGAACTAGGAAAAAAACTAAAGCAGACACTTGAAAAAACTTATTTCACTGTATTTTCAAAGCATAAAAAGTAGCATTGAATCAAATGTAAAAAAATAACCATTGACAAAACTTTAATTATTCAAATTAGATGTGGATAATTATAAAAAAATGAGTAGATTACCTGTATACAACTTTAAAAAAATTAATTTCTGAGATCTTATCTTAACATTAAAATAAACTACAATACAAAGGCATCTAGCACAAAAACTTTTAAGCTGGAAGCAGTCACAATGCAATAAACAATTCTGTCCCCTGCACAGAAGGGTCGCTAAAGCTCAATCTTGCACAAGGAGCCTAATATAATTTACTCTACCAAAGCCCTCAGCAGTGATACCTGACAGAGAGATATCAAATACAAAATTGTAATTTATCTGTAGCTACCATAGTTTCATTTTCTTAATTAAACATTCAAAATTCTACCTGGAAAAAGAGAACTTTGTCCTTTATAGACTGTCTCTCTGGATTTATCATAGAAAATATGTGATACTCTTCCTGTCTGCTGAGAATCAAATAAAAATATAATCAAGCAAAAAGCTTTTCAGACACAAGGCCAAAAGAAAGATCACATTCAATATAACAGACCTTGAATTTAAAAGTGCACATGAATCTCCACTGTCTGTTTCCACAGGATATATATATAGCAGACTCTTGATGACTTTATTTAGCTCTGATGATATGCTTTCAGTGGATCAAAGACCTTAAGGAAACCAGACTTTCACTTTAAGTAGTGAGGCGTTTCAGGCTATTTCCCTTTACACTCACATTGCGGTACCCAATTTTCTGTACTTGGGTCTGCGACCCAGTAGCATTATATCCTGTTGGTCTTGATTAAAATCAAGTTGAACCCATTTATAATAAAAGAAATGGATTTGGGCACTAAGTAGATAAAGAGTGTTAGTGGTAATACATAATGTCCCCTCAATAGAATGATATGAAGTTGATAAGTTTAATTAGACAGCATTATAGGTATCTCTAGGTTACTTTGCATCACAAAAGACAGACAAAGGGTAATTTACAAATGAAAGTAATTTCTTCAGCGTGGAAGAAGAACCAGATGAAAGTGTTTAAAAAAAAAAAAAAAACCACACAAAAAACAAACAGAATTCCTGGGGAGAAAAAAAATCTGATTTAAAAGAGATATTTTGATTTGACATAATAAGTTTTTTCTAACAGCTCCTGGTGAGATTATAATTGGCACTCTTAAACCTAAAATTACAGTTACACCAGTAAGTGTGCAGAGATGAAGACAGAGATAAGACTTCAGCCAGTCCTGACATTGGTAATTAACAGAGCTCACACATTTCTCACTGCACAGCCTCAAAGAGTTAACAAATGAATTTATTTTCTTTCCACTTCACCAGTACATCCACAAGACAGGCTACTAGTGGTTTTGTGTCTTATGAATTTGGCTTCTAAACTAATCCATATGCTCTAAGTAGCAATACAGATGCCTAATCTTGACTGCCTCCTCCAGTCTGAGCTGTGACATTTCCACGGATACTCTTACTTCTTGAGAAGGGTATTGGCTGAGGCTAGAAAGAGATGCCCAGGTTGTGTCCAGCATGCAGTGAGGTGCAGATGCTGCCCATCCTGAGGCTCCTTCATGTCCAGTAAGGATGGGATTTCTCTCTGCAGGCTCAGGGCAACGTTCATTACAGGCCTGATATAGTGGAGCACTGGGGAAATGAAAACAAAAGTTTCCAGTGTGGTTTGATGGCTTGCCAACAGCATATTTTGCCACCTGTTAAGACAGTCCCATGTCATGCCGCACATAGCAACGTGGAACATGAAGATAACTTTGCCTAGTACTTTGCAAAACATTTTCCAGATTGATGTTCATCTGTGGAGGAATTTACTGTTTCTTCATAGATCATGAATATATCGCACACTAAATACCAGTGATATGCCTGGCATGCTGATGAGCTACTCTTCACCTTTGGGATGCTCCAGATCTCTCTTCTCATCCAGAGGCAGATTGCGACACTGACATAACACTTCCAGATGAATTCACACCTCTCTAGATGGAATGATACACAAGTTTGTTTCAAAAAATTGAGGAGATTATCTCCTAACAGTGAGAAAAAATAGGTAGAGCATATACACTTATTTCCACTTATTGGAAGAATTTGCAAAGGCATATTCTCGTAAAAACCACAACTAACCCCAAGACCAGCTCTATAATGGAATAATTAAATGAGCATAATATGGCTAGTAGTATGTGCTAGTCAGATATTTCTGAAGAACTTTACCAGTGTTCCTTCTCATGGCTTTTTAGAATTATTCAGCATTTTTGCACGACCGAAGGTCACACAGGACCTCACGATATCGAAGTATTCGAAAGCTGCTCAGCTAACACAGTATATTTCTACTTTTCTCATTAATTGCTGCTAAGGATAAGCTTGCCTGTTCTCAGGAGTTTATGTTCATCACTTCTTCATGCTGACCCCAAATCCTGGTCTTTTAGATATTGAAAAGGAAAAAAGCTCTGAACTGAATATGAGCTCAGCAAGGACTACCAGCAGTAGCAGTGTCAGCGCTCCAGCTCTGACACCCCAACTTTGCAGGAGACACTGCGGGCAAACAGGGCTTCATCCTCTCCCATGGGGATTGGGGATGAGTCTCCAGAATTGGCCATCAGAGCTGCTGAATGTGGAAACAGACATGGTGTTGCTCGGATATCGAGCACATGATAAGGCCCGCTTTCCAGGGATGCCTTATCTTTGCTGAACAACCAGCAGTCCCATTCTACTCATTGTGCCTCTGTAAAAACAGCACATTTAAGAGCTCTATAACAGTCACAGTTTCCAGGTAAAAAGGTGTCCAGAAGAAGTCCCTATCTGACAATGCTGGAATAGAAACAGCGCTTTACTGCAAGAGAAGCCACGCTCTTCTGGAGTTAGTGTTCACCTGGCATCACATTCTGATGCCTTTTAATGGTCCTTATTCAGACAAACACTGAGCCAGAGGAATGTGCCACAGTGAGAGCAAGACTAAGGAGGAGAAAGAATTCAGGATCTGGACAAATGACATTTTCAACACAGAGAGAGGGTTAAGACAGGTAAGAAAAAAATATCACAAACTCGGTAGGTGGAAGGAAATTTAGAAAATAGCACTTCTAGAACTGAGACAAAATAAAGTAACAGTGGGATGCTGTGGCCATATAACCTCCAAGGCATGCTGGAGAAACAGCAGAAGCAAAGCCAAGCTTTAAAATAATATTTAAATAAATTAGAAGACTGTTATAATGCCTGCCTTCAGCCTACTCTCTTCTACATTGAACAAATGCTGTGACTTCAATCTCCCCTGGTGGTCAAGTTTTCTTATGTTCTACTATTTTGTTGGCTTTTCTCTAGTTTGGAGGTAACTTCCTTCTCTAGTAATAATATGACTAAATTAAGAGTTTCCTTAAATTACTCTGGATCTTTGAATTCTCTTTGTTTTTCCCATCTTTTCAGTGGTTTTGAAAATCAGTCACACATACAAAAATTATTAGAAAAATACCTGACGTATTTTAAAATCAATGGTAGAAAGAAATGTGTTGAACATCAAAAATCTGCTTACATGTGAAAATGGATCTGAAAATGGTATCGGACATGAAAAAGCAGCAAAGGAGATTAATCTACAACAACTTGATATTCAGAGCTAAATCCTATGAAAAAACAAACAAACAAAAAACAACATGCTGCACATCTCTCATCAAAAAGATATCCATTTCTCAGTGCCTCACAACATTTGGAGCTCAAATGTACAGTCCATCTAAATACTCCTGTCTACCATGATCAGCACAGTAAGTGAACATCTCCCAAGCACCTCTTACAATCACTCCAGGATTAAGTTATAACACGTCCATTTCTATGGGGAGGAAAGCGAGACACAGAAATTGACTACGCGGCTGTGCCAGTCTGTAATTAATCAAGCAATATGCCAAAAGGAGAGCTCTCAACTGAACATGTAGATGTTGTGCATTGACACCGTACCTATACAATCCTCTCTCTACAAATGTTGAGATACACAAAGAACTAAAGAAGCATGTATAACACAGTACAAGTATATTAAAAAGTCCAAATCTTGATTAGTTTAGTGAGGTAATTAGATATATGCATCTGAATGTGTGAGAAGGATGAGCAGGACTAGTTTCTCTATCACTCCCCAAAATAAAGTGATACATATGGCAATGATTACTTAATATTGTCTATCATACCTACTCAAGCTGTCATATTCCTTGTAACAAAAAAGTTAAAAGTCAAAGTTACTGGTGCAAAAATAAGTAGAACAAAGCTTACTGAGAATATTTCTGTAAGCGTAAAGACTGAATTGATTTTTTTCCTTTGTATCAAATTCAGTCCCTGAAATTTTCAGCTGTGTAAAATTGCTCCGTAGCAGGTAATTTCTTAACAAAGAAATTTTTGAAGTGATTTTTATTATATGCTTTTACAAAGGATGCTTTTCACGTAATAAGCAATAATGGTTTTAAAACTCAGGCAGAATTGTAGGCATTTATAAAAATAAATTTAACCTCTGGCAGTTACTAACAGATTACAAATGCACCACAGTCATAACATTTTGTTCATTTATAGGAATAAAAAGGAGTTTTTCTAGGAATACAGAAGTATTTGTCGCCCACATGTACTGAAGTATAATTAGATAAGAGTACTTTAGGAAATGTTCTTAGGTGTCTTTAAAAAAAAAAAAAAAAACAACTTTTTTTTTAAAAATTCAGATTTATAGAGACATTGTTTCTGACTAAGGAAGAACCCTCTATGCATGGTAATACTGCAGGAGCTTGTGTAATAGAATAACTAAAGTTGCAGGGATAAATCATCTGTCCAGGCATGTTTATATCAAGTATCTCCAGGATTCCCTTGACTGTGCAAAGATTGTACCTTCAATGATGTAAATATACACAGCCATATATATATGTGGCATATATATACACTCATGTGTGTCCAGTTGCACACTTTATAGATATATATATACATATGCTTATAACCCCACACCTGTATATACACTCTCCAGTACATTCCAGCCTCAAACGGGCATTCAATCCATGGTACTAGAGTTAATCCAAGTTAAAATCCTGGAAATGTGTAGAGTGCCAAGTCTACATCTACTGTTCTGGTCTAGAAATAAATTATCAGTTCACTTTCCTTGCAAATGTATACACAACCCATGCGACATGGAGTTCAGGGAACTGATGAAGATAAAACTGATAGCGCTCTGTGCCATGTTATCCTGGATGGGAGAGTTTTGAAGTCAATCTCTCCTTCAGGTGGTACATCTGGGTGGTCTGTCATAAATTAACACCAGCTTACATAGCACTTCTGCTACAAATAGGTGGTATAGCCACATTCAAGTCTCATGTACTCCAAGAATGTCTGATTTTGGAGGTGTTTTGTTTTGGTTTGTGGTTTGTTTGGGTTTTTTTAACCATTAAATAAACTCAAATGAGCATGGAACACAAACCATCATTGTGCTGTTCACCTGTTTTCAAAGATTCTGTAGAAGACCATTTTTTACTTATCCTTTATGTTACAACTGATATGAAATAGTTAAAATAAAAATATAGATGTTAAAATAGTATCATTTAATTGTAAAATATTTAAAATGCTAAAACTAATTTTCCAAGTATCCTTGAAATATATAATTTCTAAAAAAAAATCCATTAATATATACATAAGGTTCAAGTCAATATACTCAACTGACCAAAACTTTTTAAAAAAATCTGTCTATATCTGTTATATTTGTCAGACTTCCTTTTACAATGTGAATAACTCCATTTGCACTGAAATCTGAACCATGACATTAAGTGTAACATCATCCAGTACCACAGTACAAACCTCTTCTGTCTCCATTAATAAATTACAATGCTGTGGGAAAATAAAGCAGGAAAAGCTTTATTTAAAACACATTATAAACTCAAGGAATCAGCTGTTAGGGGGTGTAATTTTACAGATGTAATGTCCTAATTCTTAATAGCAATCCCAGAGCTAGGAGACAGAAACCTTGAATTGACTTTTGGCCTATCCCGTTGTCACCTCAACTACAAACATATGTTAAAATCTGCTGTTTATTTTAGACTTCATGTCATGCTGACTGATAAAATTTCAGGACAAGATTTTTATGTCAGCACTCCTGATCTATTCATGCCCTCTCCATTGCAATTCCGATGTGAGTCACGCTAATTTAGTCCACACAATGTTCTTGATGGCTACGATTCTTGTAGGTTTGCAGGTAAACTGGATGAAAACAAACGCGGGTGATTATGTGAGGTATTCCTAAACTGCACTGCAGTGTTGAGGCGAAGAAGTCCACAAGATGCAACCTAAACCCTGCCTGAATAATGATGCTGCTCCTCCTCTGAGGGCAGCTCTTGCCAAGTTACCCACATGCTTCTGTTCATAAAAACAAGGGCTCTACACCAGAAGCTCATAATATGCAAAGTAATAACAGGACAGAGTTATTATTCTTAGTTCTGTGCTTTATTATACTTTTTTTTTTTCTTTGGGAGCTGAGTTTTATGCTCTAGATATAAACCAAGACTGATAACCATAACGGAAATCCCAGATGCTGTAAGAAATCTTATCAGTTATTCAGTAGATGCCATTGCTTCCTCAAATTTAAATTAATCCCAGCACCTTAGTAGGTTGCTAGGAGGCCATCAGAGATGCTACGCTTTCATAAGAGTAGCAAAACTAAATCTTATTAGTCACAGGTATTGATCACAGTATATTTTTTCACAGCAGTAAGAATAAAACCATTCTAGTTATTACGTTCTGCCTTTCTTAACTTTCTCCGTCATTTCCCATGTGGTATGTTCCTGCTCTCAGCCGTTGTCAGCTCTGCTATGGGCCGTGAGACATTTGCCACATCCTTCAAAAAGAAACTGCATTTCGGTAGTGCCCAAAATGGTTTCTGCATAAAACACCATGGTCCTCATGGACGATAAAACAAGATAAATGCAAAGCTGTGTTATTAATGTAAGACTGTGTGATTAAGCGCCAGTCACTGTGATTAACAGCGCTGCAACATACTAGTCCTCAGCTTTCTCTTTCCATAATTAACTTAATTGATTCTAAATCTGCTCTGAAATTAGGATGACACTATTTAAAGCAAAGTTTTCAGATCCAAAGTACCATGTTGGTACAGCATTTCTCGTTCCAACCTTTAGCTATTTACTACTTTGTTTCAGACTAAATACGCATCTGTGAATGCCTGAGGATCTCAGTGTCACAGTGGCAGATTCCTGGGGAAATCACTGCACATGGATTACAACATTGGTCTAAATATAAATGTTTGAGATTTCAGGGTCATGTCCGGACAAGAAAAGAAAATTAGTTTTACCAAGGGACTCCTTATGCATACGGACGAGCAAGATTTTTAACTATCAGTTATAAAAGTAGTATTTGAAGGTATATGAAATTTATTAAAAATTCACAGACCAGATGAAGGGCTGTGGGCTCAGAGCCTTATGTGGTGGCATCTAGGGACCTTCCCATCGCTACCCACTCCCTCTCACCCTGCTGAGCAGAAGCCCCTCATCACAGCACCCACACTCAAGTATTAATAGCTCAAAACAATAAAGAGAATCAGTGGAACAAAGACTAGATATATAAAAGAGATTCAAAGAGCTGCTGTCTTTTTCCTTTTTTGACCTTCTTTTTTCATCCTTTTGTCTTTTTCATTTTATTTTTTTTCAATGCAGGACACTTCAAATTGCAAGGTACCTCAATGTCTAGTTATGGACAGAAATACTTCATCTTTGGATCAGCTGGAAGCCTTTAGCCTGTTCAAAAGCTTTAACACCTTTTGCCAGTTTTTGATGGCATTATATAAACACACTCAAAAGGATTTTTCAACCAGTTTCAATTCAGTACACACTGCAGTAAGACTTACTTTAGATAACCAGGCATGAAAGAAGTTAATAGTCTGTGAGCACAGATTTTTAACAAGGGTTAACCTGAACCTGATAGGGTCACCCTAAACACTTCTTTTAGAAAAATCACTATTTGAGAAACTTTCTTCCCTCTGAACCATATCATTCCAAATCAGAAATCTGGAAACTCATGCACAGCTTCCAAATAGCTGAAGAACCTTAACAATAGCTGTCACGTGAAAGGTAATGAGCTTAACTGTTCAGAGTTGCCACTTCATATCTTGCCTGACTTTAAATATATACACATACCTCAAGACAGTGGAGGGCCTCCATGTCAAAAGAAAGCATTATATACTATGTGTAGCTAGGGACAGGGCAGCAAAAGTCCTAGCTTGCCCCTTGTATACCAACAGTGCTGAAATTTCTCCTGAACCTGCAGGTCCCAGATCTCCTTCTGTAGTCACAGCTCTTCCCTTCTCTTCTGGTGAAGTACTATGACATACCATAGATCAAAGACAAATATGCTGTCACATGTCAAGCAAATCTCAGTCATCCCCCACACACACAAAAAAAAATAAAAATCTTCCTCTTTATCTGAAATACAAGGACAGAACAATTTTAATCAAGTGAAAGAGACTTGATTGATATGATGGTGCCCCACAGCCCCAACCCACACAGTTGCAATGCTGTGGGTTTTAGTCTTTTTCTGTGGGATCCAGAGAATATGATCCATGTACACTGCACAAAGAGGCCATTACACTGACATCTCCAAATTTTAACTGGAATTTGAGGTGAGAGCTGATCAATTCAGGCATGAAATTCTTTTGAGAACAAATAATGTGCTTAGTCAACCGCTTCCATTCAGTTAAGCAATCTATGCAAGAAACTGAGCAAAATCCGTAACTAAGGAGAATCAGAATTCCTCTATTCAAAGCTGGAAATTATTTTTTCCTTATCTGTCTACAAGGTTTGCACTTTTGAAGTCCACTTCTGCTAAAATTGACCTTTTATTCAAGAATCGTAGCTTCTGTGTGATTAAACTCATTATATAAAAATGCCTCCTGACTTAGCAGAACGATTTCCAATACCTTTCAAGAAGCATGTCACATGTTGGCCTTTAAAATATAATTATTATACCTCATTGTGTTAGAACTTCTGTGTCAATACAGATCTGGAATGTATTTTACAAGGAATTCACCCAAAGACTTTGAGAAAGAAATTCTGGTTTAAAAGTCTGTTTTATCATTGATGATTATGACAGCAAGAACTTAATTTAAATCCTAGATTTGGAGTCGTGTATGCTGACATATCAGACCAGGAAAGTTTTTGTGGTGTTGTTTTTTTAGTTGTTGTTGTTTGTTTGTTTTTTAATTGCTGAGACACTTTATCCTTGAGAAGTATGGTGAACAACTGTCCCATTTCTAGAATGCCTGTCTTCACCAGACTAACCCAAATTTACGAGTCTTTTTACATGTAGAGGAGGAAAAAATAGATATGGGAGAATATTACTGAAACACTGAAAGGACATCTGGGTATACAATAAAGCCTCTTATGTATTCTCAACATTTATTGGGTAATTTACATGACCTTGTTTGCAGTCATCAGATTAGAAGGATCCTCTGATATTTCTGTAGTGCTTGAGCTGCTATCAGAACAGTGTATCTTCATTTTCTTAATCTTTTTCTTAGAGCTCAGATAAACACTTCCCGGATGATAATATAAACTGACAGGAAGATGCAGTTGCTTCTGTAAGAAAAATTAACTCTTGGAAAAGAAATTTTGTGGGACCGAAGCTATCTGTTGTTTTTCCTTCTTGAAAAAGGGCCTTTTTTTGTAAACACACATTTTTTATGAGGGTGCTCATCCGGGGTTCGCTGCTGCTCTGGTTCAGCTCCTCTGCAGGGAACCGTTTTGCTGATTCACAGTGTCCCTGGGCAAGGTGAGTCCTGTCGCTGCCAGCTCAGGAAAAGGCTGAGCATGGGAAAGGAAATCCAGGCTCTGTGTCACCACCTGAGGAAGCTGAGGGAAGGTGGATGCTGCCAGAAAGAAAACTTAGGAGCAGCTGAGCTCAGCCAGAAGCCCCTGCTGAAGGTTACTTGCTTCTTTGTTTTGTTTAATAGAGCACAGGGGAGCACCACGACAGGCACATATTCAGAGCCTCCATGCACATGGGCATACCAGTGACTCACGGTGTGGAATATTTACACTGACTTTGAGCAAGAACATGGAGTATTTTCCTCCTGAAAAAAAAAAAAAATATACTGGCTGTACTGTTAGCAATATGCAGTACTCAGCTGATACTCGCCCATTAAATAAGATTTATTAAAACAAAAAAAACAAAACCAATTCCTGCTATTGCAAAGATCAGATTGCTGCAGAAAATTACAGTCCAAAAAATACCTCAATTTTAAAAAAATTCTTAGAATTTGATATTTTAATTATCCTGCTGTCAAATGTCTAAAGTTGTTGTTTGACTTAAAGGATTTGGAAGCTATTGCAGCAAATGAAGGAGGCAGATATGACAGCTAAATGAATGCCAGATGGCTTATCGAAAGGCATAAGTGTAGGGGGGTGCAGAGACACCAGGCCTGGGCGGGTTTGTGTGGCTTTGCTGGAGTAGCAGCTGCATCCTGGCTAATGAAATCCCTCTTCAGCTCTGGTGGGCGCATGAACATGGATGTACAGCTCTGGAAAACACAGCCTTGGAATCACTGCACTGGGTTTTGTTTTGCCACACAGGCACACTTACTTACAAATTTGGCTGAATTTTAGCAATAGAAATGCTTGAAGAAAAGACTGGCAGCCATAAAAATAGGGGCAACCTTATCCAGATTTAAAAAAAAAAAAGGGGGGGGGCGGGGGGGAATGTATTGCAGCTTTCTGTGTTGTAACAGATTTAAGGAAATAACTATGACTGGGGTTTCAGCTGAGTAACCTTTGCTATCTCAGAAAATCATCTTTCAAGGCACTCTTGACAGTACAGTGCACAGCAGAATTGTGAATCATGGTTTTGTGTGTTAAAAATCCCATGGACTAAAAACACTATAAAAAGTTACATCAGGATTTTCTGTCCTTATATAAATACTCTTGTGCAAGAGCAAAACACTGCATCGAGTCCCTGAGGAATTTCATGTGAGAAAAACAACACTAGTCAGCATTTCTGGGAGAAAACAACTTACTCCCCCAAACTGAACACACGTACAGACATTAATCAGTGATGTGCAAGAGATGTGCAGCTCTGCTTTCTGCCCCTTTCCATCCACCTACAGCTCTGCTGCCACCACCTGTTTCCTTTCAAACATCCCCCTTCGGTTTTCTCTTTTATTCTGCACCAGCACCTCCAAGGTTTGTGGTTTCTTGCTCTGGCCTTCAAACAGAAGCTTTGCTCATGACCAGACACATCATTTTTCAGCTCTTAGTCACACATGCAGCTTGATGAACTTATCTTCCCAGTTTAAATCAAGTATATTTTTGTTTTGTACCAATAATTTAATTTAACTACTTGATAATAATTTTTAAAAGCTGCATGAGTCATTTGACTATTTTTTAAATTGATTAAAATTGATTTTAAAAATGCAGTCTAGGTATAGACAAGGTGGTGAGCAACCACAGAATACAACAATAAAGAGTAATTCAATTTGGAGGTTAGCAAACCTGAAGGAAAAAATAATTGAACAGCTATTTAAAGAACACACTGAAGAAATAACTAATTCTAAGAAATTGCAATCTGCCCAAAAACATTAAAAGAGGAGATAATCAGATTAAATTCTGAAATATATATTACTTCCACAAGAATAATTCCTTCAGCTGTAACTGGACACCTGCTTATGCTTCGCTACCATCATCTCCAGCAACACAGAGGCCTCCTGGTGCAGTAACAGCAACAACTCTTGACTGGGAATCACTCCCATATTTATGCAACAGAGGCAAACAGTTTCATACTCATAAGGCCTCTCCTGGGAATAAATCATAGGAGGTTTATATTTTTGGAGGTATAGCCTGCTACTGTTTAATCTAGCTAACTTTCAGGAAGAAGTCTTGTCTTAGTGCTTTTCTAGTTGTGCATTTCTTGCCATATGGTCAAATAACCAACAGATTTTTGTGTAGGACCATGAAGACATCTATAAAAGGAAAAGCATTCAGTGACTGTACCCCCGACAACAATCAGTACATATTCCTAACAGTAGCAAATAATAATAACAACTGCCTGATCTGGAAATTGCATTACAAACTGTGATTAAAACTTTAATCAAAGAATCGATCTGCATTGATTTTATATTTTCTGCATCATTTTTTTTTCTTCCCTCTCCTTCCCCTGAAGAAGAGGCTATGAATAAATAAAATCAGGTCTTGAGGCTCTTTATCTGAATTTAGCAGATCTCAGAATGATCAAGGCTGGTTGGTTCATCATGCTTTCAAATCCTTGGTAGCAGCATATAGCTTTCTACTCTTCATTAACAAGTTATGAAGCACTGACTGCTAGTTAACCACATGAAATGCTTATTAGCAGTGTGCGAATCAGTTGGCAGCAGCTCGGAGAAAGTAACTCATAATAAATAAAAAATGCTGCAATTAAATTACCTCAGTTCCCTTTGTTCATCTCAACACTGTACTATCTCACCATTAAATAGTCTAAATTGCTCCTCAAAAAGCATTTCTTTAAATATAACCTCAACCTAGGGTAAACACAGCAGTATCTAAACCTATTTAAAAGATAATATAAATACACTACTGTTTGTTGGTAATGTGAATAGTTCGTCTATATTAGCCTTTCATATACACTATATTTTTATAAACATTTTACATATAATTACTTTCAGGGTATAAGTGATCAGTCATTTTGAGGAACGCGTATATAGTTCCTTGACATTTTTTCTTCTTTCACGTAAGTCAAAATTTAACAAAAAAAGCTATCTGACAGGAACACAGCAAGGTGAGAGGAATGTCTCACAGGACAGTGCACACTGGAGTCCAAAGCTTTGAGGCAGCATGGAAGGGAAGGCAGGGAACACACTCGGACCCATGACTCAAATTTACATACTGTCAGATAATAGTTTTGCTCTCTGGGAATTTACAGAGAATTTGAGCCTATATTGTAAAAATTATACTAACCAGAGTATACCAGCAGCCATGTAACTCTGCTCCTATCTATTCAGTCATGAATTGTAACAATTACTCAAAAAGATGAATTTCAGTTTGAGTTTTCTTACTTGCCTAACAGCATGTTTCCTCTGTGCACATGGAAGAGGAACCTACCAAGCACGATGCAGAGCCACATGGAAGTATTTCAGCAAACCTAGAGACCAGAAGCATGAGATCTTATCCCCACAGCACCACAGGTGTGCAGACACTTGCTCATGGAGATGGACAGCAACCACTTGATGCTGCACAGGAGATACACTCAAATGGCCCAGTTCACCTGCTTGAGGCACAGATGCTTCCTCAGAAGAAACTGTGAGCTAAAATCACTGCTTTAAATTAAAACTCACTGAACAATGTGTCAAGGGCCTTAAGAAAAACAAACAAACAAACCAACCAAAATGCACTCTCAAGCAGGTATTAGGAAGGCATTCCTGAAATGGCACACTTGGACTCTGGTGTTTGGCACACACGTATCACCAAGCGCAACCTTGGACCACCAGTTCTTCTGGAAACAAGTGTGACAGTATTGAACAAAGGCTGCCACGAAATCATCTGAATACAGTTTCAAAATCATATTTCCAGCCATAAACTACTAGAGATGCTTCAACACAAGCAGAACCTTGGATGTCTTTAAGCTCCAGGAAAAATACTGATGGCATGGCACCAGATACATCAACTTTGTGATGCCAGGTAGAAAGAGCACATGACATGAGGAGAACAAAGAAGGTGACACTCTCCTCTTCTGTTGATATCCACCAGCTCTAGGCTTGGTGTTTTACAACTCTGATTTCAGGCACAAGAGAGGTACAATAGCCCGCATAGAGCCAGACATCCCAGCATTCACTGGAAGGTCAGCACTAACACAAGAATGAGCATCTGTACCTTAAAATACTCCTTATTTTCTATTGAAATCCAAATATTTTCTGGTTAAAAACAGAAAGAAAACTCAGATTAATCAATCAATAAAGACCTGGACATTTGAAGAAAGGTATACAATGTTATCCAAATTACTTGCAAGTGAATCTTCATTTGAAAATATCTGTGTAGATAGTTGTTTCAGGATCAAAAGATTCAAGATTTTATTCAAATGAGCTCTTGCTCTTTCAGTTTGACTCATTTCCCTTTGATGTTAAAAAGTAGCAGGGGAGACAGCAGCAAGTACTGTAATCTACAGTGTAAATTAACACTTCTGATTATATTTCACACCACAGTAACATAAGACTCAGTGTTTCTACACAAACCATTTCTTAATATGTAATTGTTCCAGTTATGTTTACTATTTCCACCCTATGTCTACATAGCATTTTTATTCAATCTATTTTCCAATTCAGGACAAGGTCAACAGGATTACAGCAAAGTTTGAAGTATCTTATGAGTAACAGGGATCTGGGAAATAAACTTCATTTGTAGGGGACATGAGTTAGCAAGACCATACTGGGGTCAGCAAGTGAGCATGCTGAGTCCTTCTGCGAACTGGTACCAGAAAAACACGTTAGTTTAATGTCTGGAGCACTTTTGCTAGTGGAGATCACAGCCATTTAGCACCTTTGAACACGGTGTCATCTCCTGCCTAGGCTGACCCCCCGTAACCACATTACTGCACTGTAGTTTAGTGAAGTGGCCTAGATACGTCAGAGCAACATGAAAGTCGCTACAGACATGTATTTAGTAATCCACCACGCAGTTTTCCTCCACTTGTTTCATGGTCTTTACAAAAAAAGGGAGTATTTGCTCAACAACTGTGTCACTCAGCTGGCTGTGTCTATAGCGTATGCATTTAGGTGCATCCTGTTCCTGATGCCTACACACTCCTGTTTGGGAGTTATACATTCATCAAAATTAAAATGTGTTCCCTGGATTCAGGCATAACAATCAAGGCTTGAGAGCAAAACTGTGAGCAATCAACACATTAAGCCATTCCAGCCTTGGCAGAAGACAATAATCTTCAAGTCAAGAAATAATTCATGCTCAAAGTAAATAATTTAGGGCTGCATTGCGCCTTTGAGGTACAGCCCTATCACGGGAGTAGCCCACAGATACACCACCAAGCCTGGTGTTTTCTATAGCCTCCAAAGGTCTTCCAGAGCAGGGCAAGATGACACCAGGTTTGAGCAAATCCTTTTCTCCTTGTAATGGATCTGTAGGGAGAATCTCACTCGCAGTCCAGATAATGCCAACAGCCTGACATCAGCAGTGCCACCCTGCTCTGTGATAATGAAAGCGCATGCCACCTGCAAACCAGCCAGGCTGGCTTATAACTGAAGACAGCACTTCCAGCAAACGACATCTTAAGGCTGGAAATTTCCATTTGGATCCTCCCAGTGCCTGAGAGAGGTCCCAAAAGTCAAATCTTGACATCACTATTATGCCATGTCACAATAGATCAACTTCTGTGACGTGGTCTCTCGCTTTGTGTGGCAACAAGTACTGAGACACATTAAGATTTAGGAAGAAATAAGTGTTATTACAGTCTGTCTCTAAATGACAGAGACATCCTAAATGACAGAGTATTTTATGTTATTGTTTTATCCCTCTCCCCTCCACAGGAGCAGGGGAAGCTACAGTCTCCCTGCAGATGTTCACAAGTCTGTGAACATCTTCTAGCATAAGAGAGCTTTCCAGGCAAAGAAGGAAAGGTTATCAGCTCAGCAAAAGTCAAAGAGAACTTTAAAAATATTTAATAAGGTTTCCCTGCAGGCATTAATGATCCCAATGGCTCATATTTTACCTAAAAGCAGCAAAATTTTAATCTCTCTTATAAACAAGTTCTTGCCAGCACTCAGATTCAAGACTGCAAGATAAATATTTATAGAGTGGCTTTGTAACTCGTCATATTGTAGCACAGACCTTCATTAGCAAACCATGACAGCAGTTTAGGGAAAGAAAAGTCCAAAGCTTCAGAAGATACAGCAATCCCCCTTCCATTAACATGGGAGTTGCTCTATTTTGCATTTTAAATACATCAAATGCACACAACTGTTCATATTTTGGGATGAACTCCAATCTTACTTCAGTCTCATATTGCTGAGATTTAATTCCTTCTCATTTAAAACCACCTTAGTGAATTCACACTCCTTATATAGATACCCTTCAAGCCAAGCTACAACTTATGGACCAAAATTTAAAAGCTGTGTGACGATTAAATTTTACATTGAACAAATGACAATCTAGAAGAGTGTTCCCATGAGTTGAATGGGCCACAAGCTCTATTCAGCCACCCCAATTAAGCCCATAAAAAACGTATGATCCAGGAGCAAAACTTTGGGGAGGATAGGTCTGTAATTTCTATTTTGATATAAAAAATGCTTCTGGAAGAAAAACAGAAAACTTCTGAGAAAACACAGTCATCAGAAATACTACTTATAAAAGTATTTCCAAACTCATTATCAGATTATGATTCTTTCACATGACAGCAGACAGAAACCTGACAGTGCTCCTAATGGAGTAAAGAGCACATGTGAGCATACTTCTTAGCAAAGAATTGAGACTCACATGAAAAAAGTGTTGTTACCAATGCCCTAATTGTGAACCTTACTTCAGACAACACAGTAATTGCTTTCTCAAAGTATTTTCCACATGTAGACTCCCTGGAGTACTGGATGGTGCAATTCAAGGTTTTCTTGCAGGTTGAACTTTGACATAATCCATCTTTGAATCACATCACAGACCAATCAACCATAACAAGAGACACAAGCATACTGGAAACCAGGCTTCAGTATTTCTGTTGATCATGAGACCCCCCCGCCATGTCCAATAACTTCACCATTAACATGTTAAGTTTCCACATGCATTATAAGCTCACTATGCAGCTTTGATCTCACCTGCATGAGGAACATGCACTTTTTAGGTTTTGTTATGACCACGTCATGACTATCGGGCAATAATTAAAATATAATTTGATTTTTATCCATCTATACATAAATACACGTATATAAACATTAAATGCATATGCAGAGCTGAGGAGCCACTGGTGTAGGGCTACCATCTGTGGGATTAAGACAAAAGGCTTCTGTGCCTGAAACCCCCTAAATGTTTAGTTTTACCCTACTGATATTATTTTGTTTTTCTCCCTGCTTTGCCAAACACAACATTTTCAGATTATTTTTGCTTCCCAGGGAAAACTATCTATGTTTTAATGAAATTTTCAGATATCATACCCAGTAGTATGTAGCTCATTTTTATTTCACGTCATCTAGGCAGCTCAGAGTTTGCAGGTATGCTGCTTTGAAAAAAAACTAAAATAGCAAGCTGCCAGAGCACACTTGTCCTGAAGTATGACTTGGCCCTACAACTGCTTTCCCAACTTTGAACAATACTGATATTTCAAGTAAAGAACAAGATCAGCATAAGACAGTAAGGAAAATACTGAAATAAAAAATATTGTCCTAAGTAAAAACATACAATCATGTACAGAATTCAAAGCCTTTGACTCACTTCACAAATCTTGTTTTGAGCTGGGGCAGAGTGTCCAAGGATATCTACCATCATCCCACACACTACACACTAGCCTGATTAGTTTACCCATGGCAAGTATGAAGTATCACATTTTACTGCTAATATATGTTTTTTGTCCTTAATATTATTTGGTGGGTTCAAGCCTCTAGTGAGACTCACTTTGAAAGAGGTTCTGATCTACTTTCCTATACAGGAGCTTGATCCATCCTGACAGGACACGAGAAAAGTTCAGTCTTCTAAATTAAATAGTATAAAGCTGTGAAAAGGCTTTTGTTTAAGTTACCCTTACTGCCTCTTGACTTCTCCCATCAGTTAAAGACCATTTTAGACCTCAGAATAGTAAGCAGTAAGATACCTCAAGACATCACTTTTCCACACTCCTGTACTGAAACAGGGTACATATATCCATGCCAACTCTGACACTTGTTGGTCAGACCTGTTCCATAAAACACAAGTAAATAAGATACAGCCTAAGAGAGCCCATGACTCAGTAGCGAATTTCATTGCTTCATTACCATTAAAGACAACATTCTTCCTAATAAGCAGCCCAAACCTTTCTTTCTTCACATTAAGCTGTTTGCACCTTGTCCTACAGCCAGCTGACAGACAGTTGATCACCATCATCTTTAAAGGTAAGCAAAAGCAAGTAGTTTCACACATAAGACTTATTGTATCTGCATGTAATGTCTTCTGTCCTAGACTACGAAAACAAAATTTTCTTAACCGCCTATTATGTGTCATTTTTCTCCCTGAACCTCTGTTTACATCTTCACATTCCTTTCTCAATGAATAGTTACCCAAAGCTATACAAAGGACACCAGGTGAGAGCTAAACATCTCTAGTTCAAACTATTTACCTTTTGCATTTTCATCCACATTTCTCCACCACCCCAATCACAGCAAAGTGTCTGGCCTTGTGCTGCTGGCATTGGTTCGTTTTTACTCACTTTCCGCTTGTTGGTTCTGTTTGGTAGATTGGGATGATAATCCAAAGCATTCCTGCACTGGTCTGAAGTCAGTCAAACACAGTTGTCTATTCCATCAAGCAATGACAGTCACAGGGCCAAGTTAGTGTAATATTGGAGACATTAGTCAGATTCTTTCTTCTCTACCTGCTTCTTATCAGAACCAACGTTTGCACCAAACAATTCTCTCTTTATACAGACGTCCTCCTTGATTCTGCTTACTCTCTCACCCTTACAGTGAAGATTTTCTGATATCCCTGGATTTACCCTCTTCCCTGTAACACACTTGATGTCTTCTCTGCCAATCCAGTAACCATCACACTCTTCATCTGTCATTTTAGGATTCCTTCTCATAGGTACAGGATGTGTTTATTTCTCTCATCGAGCTGTCATATTCATACAAACCCTTCTTCTTGGTCAGCTGTTTTGAGGTATTTTCAATACTTCTATATGTAGGTGGATTTCAGAGACAGTGTGGAGTGACTGTTCAGGCTCTGTTCCCCTCCACCACCCCATCTGTCCCTTGTAACTCATAAACTGAAGTAACTTAAAAGTCTTCTTCTGAACATTCAAGACAAAAGTGCTCTAAAAGCAGCACGTGTATTTGCTCAAGGTGCTTTATCTAAGCTATATCCAGCCCAGCATACATTAAAACATTTGGTTGATTCACAGCATTGCAGCTCAGTATTTGGTTAATCTTCTTTTCTGCTTGAAACTCTTACCTACACCTTTTATGAACTTCCTTTGAGGTTGTAGCTGGATTCCTCTATAGGGCAGCTGTGATGAACAAGCCTCATGTCTGAACACTACTGAAAACAATCTCCTGGGCCCAGCACTCCAGTGTTTCATTGGAAGAATAATACAAAAGTAAAGACTGAAGAGCTGACAAAAACCACAAAAGAAACATGGAAATTTTGTTTAAAAAATGTGAGAAAAATAATCAATATGAGCAGAATGGTAGACTTTGTTTCACAGTATCACATAGATAGCAAAGAAGGGAGAGCTACTTATATTTGGAAGTAGTCATACATTGAGCTTCTACCACTTACCTAAAAGTGTATCTTATTTGAAAAAATCAGAAGCTTTTCCCAAAAACTTTTACTGAATAGGTGAAAATAATATTTTTGTTAGTTTTGAAAATAGATATTATTCTGGTTTTACGTCAATTAGGCTGCCAAAGCATTTTGTTTAATTCATATATGTTAAATGGAAAAATAACTTCCAGCAGAAAAGTTTAATAAAAGTTTTTTAAAAAAAAAAAAGATGCCTTGACTCTGACTTTCTAAATAAGGGGTTCATGGAACAGCAAGAAGTAAAATTAGTTCTGTTGATTTTGCTGTGAATTAAAAATATGATGAAAATAATTTCAGGACAGGATGAAAATAATTCACAAAGTAAGCTCAATATTTTATATACTAAGGGGCACTTTTCAGTCAAAACTTCATTTTGTTCTCAACTTAGAAAATAGATTAAATGGGAAAATTTCTACCACCCGTAATAATTGTGTTTGTGTTCCTCACAATGTACACCAGAGGAATAACTTGTCGAATATTCAAATTACTTTGTCGCTGTGATGTGATTTGCAAATGCAATTTAAAATAAAACAGAAAAGTTTCCCACATCACAAAAGATGACTTACTGAACAACTACAAAAATAAAGCTCAGGGCTACAGAATTTGAGAAGTCATGAAGATAGAAGGCTTTTTAAAGATGGGAAGATCTAAAGATTTCTTTACATCCTTTCACTGTAAGGACTGAATTGCTGACACTAGCTTCTTATTATCTGGGCTGTGTAAGGTTAACAGTTTTCTGTTGCCTCTTTTGTTCTGTCCACAGAGAAAAACAACGACCCTTAATGACAAATGCATGCAAGCACACAATATCAGAGGTATTTTTTGAGTGCCACTGGACTCAACCTGGGCTCTTCATACAAAACTTCAGAGGATTGATGGTATTATTCAACAGAAGAGATAAAAGGGGTTTGAAACATTGTTTTCTGAGCTGCCCTAGCCTTAAGGCTGTTCCTTCCACTCTTTCTTATGCCCATGTACTTCGGGGGTGGAGAAAAAAATATAAGATAAATATGACCAGTGAAAGAAAATAAATGCTATGTTGTTTTGTGCTCTGATCAAAGGGACAAAAATATATATTGTATGCACTTAATATTACAAAATACACCAGTAGTTCACAAATCTTTTGAACAGTTTCAGAGATGACGTATAGACATTTTCATTTGTAAACACCCTAAAGGTGAAAGGATACTACAGATTACTTCATGCAGACTTCCAGATTTCTAGCCTGCAGCAGAACAGAGCTTCACCTGTGGATTTACAGATGGTCTGCATTTTGGCATTCACTCTATTAAACATAGACCAAAACCTCTAAAATACACACTGCCTGTAAAATCAGTAAGTTGAAAACTATTAGGTAAAGAACATATGGGGTCTGTCCTGTGCTTCAGAGTATCTGTTTTGTCAGGAAAAAAAATAAAATAAAGGAACATAGCAGAATTGAGAGCTAAATATGCTTCAAAGCATGAATATATTAAAATTCTAAACATAGAGTAAAAAAAAAAAAAAAAAAATCTATCAAGGGCTATTAAACATGAAGTTATACTTTCTGGCAAAGGGGAATGGTGGAAGGGGAAGTACAAGCTTTCTACTGCCCTTAGAATATGTTTGCTCAGGCAGTAAGATCCTTTGAAAGACACATGTATTGTGAGCCATAGGTCTTGGTTCAGAAAAGCCCTCCAGTTTGTGCTTAGCTTTAAACTAATCAGATATGAGCACAGATTAATTGTTCTTTTATCAGTAATAGTGGTAGTAGTACTTTAGTTTATTATTCTTAAGTGGAGATGAAGCAAAGCACATCTTACTAAGGGTATGCTCAGGAGCCATATAAAAAACCAGAAAAGGAGGAATTTTTGCTGCCTCAGGTTCATCCTTGGTAATTGTCTAGAGACCTCCCCAGGATCAGCACCTTCCAGAAATGACTGTAAGAGGCTACAGATCCATCACTAGCAACTACAATACACTGTATGGACCATGACAATTTCAGGTAACACTCCCTCCCTCAAATGGCCAAAGCTGCATGCAAATCCACTTCTATATTGTAAAGTACGATCAGCCAAGTATCAACTACCACTGTAACCACATTGAATATTGTAAATCCTTCAGCAACAACAAAGCAAATGAAGAGATGGCCCAGGGCCTAGTAATCACTCATTATGGATAAAAACATTTTCCAAGCTTTTACTCAGACTGCACTTGGTTTCTGCTCAGGCAGGGAGTTTGATGGCGTCAGGGCAAACAGCCATGACTGGGCCCAGCTGTGGCCTGAAGGGAGGCCCTGGGCACGGGGGCAGGCATGTGGGGCTGGGTAGGGACTGTACTGGCCCCTCAGGGCCCTGACAGCTGGGATTACACTAAAACAGTAATTTAAAAAAAAAAAAAAAAAAAAAAACCAACACAAAAAAGGGCAAAAAACCCACCACATACACTAATTTTGACACCTACTTTCTGCATTTCACAGAATCACAGAATGGGTTGGAAGGGACCTCTGGAGATCATCTAGCCCAACCCAACCATTCTGTGATTCCAAAACCATAGGTCATCACCTGAAATCTCCTTTTTTTTTTTTTTGTCTACTACTTTTGGAATTGTGGACATCTCTTGCCTCAAATAACTGAACATCTCTGTCTACCTCTCAGAGCAGCATTATCCTCAAAAACAGGTAAGATCTGTTGTATGTATAATGGTACTTGCTTTATTTGCACTTATGATGCTTAAATACATTTTCAACAAGGCTCCCCATGTACATGGGGCTCTCCCAGGGCACAGAAGCTGCCACAGCAAGAATGTTACATTTAATATAGGTAGAGTCCCCAGCAGTCAGACGAGTTTTCACCTGGTGTAAGAAAATCCATGTAAAGCCAGGGAAGGCCAGCAGGCTGATGTGAGCTTACAGCACCCAAGAATATATGCCTGTATTTCTACTTCAGGTTACACCGTGATACCTTCAAATTAGAAATTTTTTATATATCATACACAGGAGAATTTTCCATAGCATAAACCTGGCATTGCAGCAGGTAAGGGCAAGATGTGAGGACACAGTCTCAATCTTCCCAGGTCCAGGGTTCCCAGGCAGGAAGGTACATGCTTCTGCATTGAATACATCGATACAGCTTATGCTTATCAATCAACCATACAGGACACAAGGAAAAAAGTCTAGCCTGAAATTACTCCCACACAGCAAATGTGTTCAGGAAATGCCAAATAAAACGTAAAAAACGTAAAAAAGCTCAAGCTCTCTACATAAAGTATGTCTGCATGGAAAAAGGAGGGTGTTGAAAGGTGCTGCAGTTCAATAATTATTATATTTTGGCTGATGCTGTATATAAAATCATTTTACAGTGACAGAACTGGACTCTGAGTGCACCACATAGGTAGGCTGAGGCTAAATATGTTGAAGTAATTCCTAACTTTGCCTAGTCAGTGTGCAAACCAGGGTTCCAGTATTTATTGACCCACTTCATATGGTGCTTCAATTTAGCAACTTGGCCCACAGGCTGACTAATATGGGTGGTCTGGGTCTGAATCCTGACCTTCTCCACAGAGGCACTGCCATTGCTTTTCTGCTCAACCAAACTGTTCACAAGGCCACACAATAAAGAAGGAGCAACTCGAGCCCTGATTAAGCAAAAGCTGTTGTGGAGATGAATTAACATGTTTAAAAACAAAAAACAAACAACAACAAACCAACCACAAGCAAAAAACACTCCCAGCTAAACAAAAATCTGTTTCCACTGATTCCAGAGAATCTGTGTGAGCCAAAGGCTGGCAAAGGAGCAAAGAAGCCCTTGAAGTTCAGTTGGCCATTTCAGAGACCTGTCTCAAGAAGTCAGTCCTAAAACCATGAATGACAAGAGTTATTGAGGTCCTCAGTAGCTTTTTCCCTCCTCCCTGCTCATCTCTCCATAGTTCTCCGTTCTTCCAACCAAAGAAAACTGCTGCTGATCTTCACCACTGAGGATCTGCGCCTTGAGAGCCATGTGCTCCCTTGCAGGGACAAAGGTCAGAACTGCAGCACAGACATGGGTCAAGGGAATGATTCTCCTTCACTGTTTGGAGTTCATGAGGCTGCACTGGGAGCGCTGCCACATCTACTTCTGCACTAGCCAGTGAAAGAAAGATGTGGGAAAACTAGAGAGAGGTCAGGTGAGGACCACTGAGATGCTCATTGGGCTGGAGCACTGGACATAAGAAGGGATTTGGGCTTGTTCAGCCACGAAAAGACAGAGTTAAGGGAAGGAAGTCTGTTTTCTCTTTCCAAATACCTAACTAGCCATTACAGAGAAGACCAAACCTAGTCCCACTCAGAGGCTCACAGAGAAAGGGACAGAGCAACAGTGAAAAGCCACAACAAGGGAAATTCTGAGCAGACATGAGGGATAAAAGAAATGGTGAGATGGTGAAATGCTGCAACATGCTGCTCAGAGAAGACAGCCAATCTCCTGCCTTTGAGATATTCAAGACACAACTGGACACAGTCCTGAGAAGCCTGACTTCAAAGTTATCCCTGCTCTCAGCTGGAGAAGTCAGCATCCACAGGTCTCTTCCAACCTACATTATTCTACAATTCTAAATCCAAACTCAAATGAAAGATCAGTTGCTGGTCTGACTGAAGGAGAGAGGAAGAGGCAGGGATTGGAATGGGGACTGTACAGGCTGCATATGTGATTGAGAAACACACTGAGAAATGTTCATCAAAGCAAAAGGAGAGGAAATCATTTGCTCTCATTTTTAATAAACATATGTTATGCCATGTCTTTTTCTTTTATAAGATTTTAAAAAAAAAAAAAAAAAAAACACCTTATCCTTTTTCCAAAACATGAAGAAGCCAGCCTGGTACACCATCCTTTCCTATTTCTTGTGACAATGCTGGGGTTTTTTTGTTGTTGTTTTTAATTAAAGAAATCTTAATAAACAGCTTGCATTTATTCTGGAAAAAAGTCAAAGGATGGGAAGAAGGATTGTCTGTTAGGCCAGTAATTGTTTGGGTTTAGCCTACACATTGCACCCCTCCAGCTAGGCCTCAAGTGAAGTGAAACACATAAAATAAGGTGATGTGAACAAAAGGAAATGGGAGCAAACTGCATGCACATTCCAAGTATCATCAACTGATTGGTACAAACAGGCAAGGAACAATTAGCAAGATTAAAAGCAGTGACAGACAGCCCCAGACTGATCTATTAAGCTCTCCGTACTGGTGCGTAGGTGCTTGTTGTGCAAGAAGCAAGCAAAAGGCTTGAGCAAGTGAGCCTGCGTGTACCCTTGTAAAACATTAGCACTAGTCAGTGTCAGGCATTTGCCCACAACTGGATGGAGTAGCTGTGCAGGTTTACTCAAATTTGCTGAAACAGTTATAATTAGCCACAGAGCTCAGAGTATCAGTGAACTGGAAGTATTGATTTATGCAGGCCATGGGCAGGTTAACCAGGGAAGGTCAACTAGGAATTTTATGATCCCAGGGTAGATTTACAGCTAGCATAGCTAGGCAAACTCCCTCAGTGCAAGGATAAACCTCAGCTTCTAACTGCTCCAGATTTCACAACATGGCTTCTGATACCCTCCAAGTAAAAATTCCTTTTACCTCAGAATATTAGGATACACACTACTACATCTATAAGCACAGGTGTGATTTGCAGAAAGCTGTGCAGTCAACTACAACTGAAATCCAGTCCCATGCCAAGTCAGTACAGAAAGTACACGCAGTATTAAATCCTGTGCTAGCACAGTGAACTGGATTATATTTAACCTGCAGAGCCTCATCCCGCTGCGAATAAAATCAGCATGAGCAGAGTCAGATCTTTAAAGAATAGCTACTATAGTGATTTGATATCAAGTTCATCACAATTTGTAATAGGCATAAATCTCTAATACTATGATGGATATAATCGGTGTTCCTTAATGTGTGGCTCTGATCTGAATTCTTTTATTCTGACAAAACTCCCACACAATTCAAGTCGAGATCAGATTTTGTATTAAAACAACTCAAAATACTAAAACAACCACAAAGGGAACAAATGGAGCCTAGGTGGAAAGCTGGTTGACACTGAATTTTTGCATATTTATTCCTGCTATATGTACATGGGAGTAGTCTGCATGTTCCACTGTATTTCCATGAGATTACTGATGGGAGGAAGTAGCTCTTGGTATGAGTATGAATCACAGAAATGCTCATGTTGATGAAGGACCATTCTCCTGATTTTTCTCATACAAATCAACCACTGCCTTTTCTTTTGAGGAAAGGGAGGCAGGAAGAACTCTAGCACTCCTACGCTCGTCAGAGACCAAAGGATCAGTCAGCTCCCAGATAGGAGTACAGGCATTTTCTCGTGTCTCTGTTAAATTACTTACTGCAGATTTTATGGACCAAGCAACAATACACACCCACACATCCAGGATTAGAAAACAACCCCTTGTTTTGAAATTATTATGCTCTTTACTATAGCTCAGGTTTACATAACACAAAGAGTAACTGGATTTTATATTCTACAATAGATAAACTTTTCTGGAAAATATGATATATTCACTGTAAATTTTAACAATTTGCCTTTTTTTTGCCTAATACAGCTATGAAAACATTTTATCTTAGACATTTCAGTGTTGATTTTTGTCCGTATTTGAACCCCTAGTCCTATCTTTTTTTTTTTTTTAAGTATGATGAAAGACATTAAGAAGTTACCAAGTTTCCCTTTAATTCTAAATAGGTAGCCTCCCTAAAACTTAAATTCTCACCTGAAGGTGCTGGCCTTTGTTTACCATTTTGCCACTTTAGTCTTATATTAGCACTATCTTGTGTGTATCAGACCCAGCTTCTTCATTGTTCACTAAATTAAATGCTTTAAAGCCAAGTTCTTTAATTCTCACAGCATCTTCCATTATATGAAGGTTTGAGTCCAATTTATATTAACACGTGAGTGTGATTGCTGTCCATACTGGCATAAAGTTATGACAAAATACTCTTAAGACTGCAAATGTGAAAGCAAATTTTTTAATCTTAGTTCATAAGTAATACAGAAAAAGACATTGTAGAGAAGGTATAATGTTCTCCTAAAACTTCAGGTATGAATTGCATTGTGTTGTGGAACAAGATCTACAGAGCTAAATCTGTTTACCACATTCAGGACAGACAGACCCTCACAGCAGATGTGGTAAAGCAGGGGCACTCAGCTAGCAGCTTTTCATCCGGACCAAACGCTGGTTGTATACCAGCTTCCCAGGCCAGTGTCCATTGCATTTCCCAATGATTACTGTCATCCATTCCAATGGATGCCCAGTCTGGCCATGTATCAGTGTCCAGTGTGTGACTTCTACATGTCCCTGTTTCACAACTGTTCAGTAACTTTGTAGTTGTGCATCAAAGTAGTCTGGCCTGAAAGTCTTCTCTGTGCACAAAAGCATTAGGTCAGGGATAAGAAACTGACGTGCTCTCACAGCTTATTTTGCTAGTATTGTAAGGACCAGGCTAACTGTGTTTAGGATGTGGACCCATTTTTTTCCTGGGTGGACATGAATGCAACTTCTCTCTCCAGCATCATACAATGATAATGCCCTGTCCAGGCAAGGGGATTTATACCCTTCAGGTGAGACCCTGCCTCATGCCACACTCAGTTAAGGCTTGGAGAACTCTCATTTTGCTAGGGGAGACACTGGCTAGAGATGTGGATGTAGACAATGCACCGTGTTTCCACAGAGCAACCTAAAACTGTATTCTCTGTCTCCCAGAGTCACCATTTTTGGACAGCTGAGGTGGAAACCCTCCCTGCCACACTGAAGCAAGCACTAGCAGCACAGAATAACAAACTGAGTTATCAAGAACTCTAAATGAAGAAGGTCTGCAGGAACTAAGCTCTTTCAAAAGCCCCAGAATTAAAAACTTTGGATGAAATACACTATCTTTTTCAGACTTCTCAGTAATTTTGCCCTGATAGGAAACTACATACTCAGTAGCCAGTTTAGATGTAGACATAAACTGTGAATTTGTGAACTCCTTTCAGAAAGCCTTGTCCCACCTTCTGCTATTTCCACTTTTTTTTTTTTTTAAATAAGAGTTAATAAAAGAGACAGAAATCCATCACAATCCACCAGAGGTGTTTTTTTGTCAACACTTCATGATATGACCATGAACCAGCACTGTGCCCTTGTGGCCAAGAGGGCCAATGGCATCCTGGGGAATATTAGAAGGGGGGTGATTAGTAGGTCGAGAGAGGTTCTCCTTCCTCTCTACTCTGCCCTGGTGAGACCACACCCGGAATATTGTGTCCAGTTCTGGGCTCCTCAGTTCAAGAAGGACCGGGAACTGCTGGAGAGAGTCCAACATAGGGCAACTAAGATGATTAAGGGAGTGGAGCACCTCCCTTACAAGGAAAGGTTGAGGGAGCTGGGTCTCTTTAGTTTGGAGAAGAGGAGACTGAGGGGCGACCTCATTAATGTTTATAAATATACAAGGGGTGAGCGTCATGAGGATGGAACCAGGCTCTTCTCGGTGACAAACAATGGTAGGACAAGGGGTAATGGGTTTAAACTGGAACACAAAAGGTTCCACTTAAACTTGAGAAGAAACTTCTTCTCAGTGAGGGTGATCGAGCACTGGAACAGGCTGCCCAGGGAGGTTGTGGAGTCTCCTACGCTGGAGACATTCAAAACCTGCCTGGACACCTTCCTGTGTAACCTCATCTAAGTGTTCCTGCTCCGGCAGGGGGATTGGACTGGATGATCTTTTGAGGTCCCTTCCAATCCCTAGCATTCTATGATTCTATTCTATGATAACAACTTCCCTGAAACAACTGAAAATGCCCTGAGCTGCAGAGAGAGAAGAGGAATAACAAGTGCTTTGCATTTGAGACTGAATTTTCACTCTTTTTTTTTCAGATCCATTAAATATGCAAATATTCTATGATGCATTAATGTGTAAAAAAATTTGCTTTCATGCAAATAAGGAATCTTTCTGTATAATGGGGTGCTGTATAATGGGGTATAAAAACTAAACTTCTTTGAACAAGAGGAGGGAAAGGTCTGGGACGTGTTTATACTGCTACTTCAATCCCACAAAAAATTCTGGAAACAGATACTACTGAGTAATCCAACACCACTATTAAACAGCGTATTTTGTGGTAAGCCTTTGGTAGGATGGGCTACTGATGAACATTAGCAAACAGGCTTTGGTATAAATGCTTTAAGTCAAACTGGGAATTGGATATTAGATGGTAAAAAAAATGACTTTACTGCTCACAAAAACAGATCCTTCAGAAAAGTGACTTGCAACCTCGCTACTGCATAGTCCTTCCTTTAAAATATTTTTTTTTAATATTGTCCAATTTTAAAAGTTCTTTTTCAGATAAACACTGCCTATAGGAAACAGCCCTCAATTGCAAACACATGTTCTTGATCCAAAATAGTTGTCAGTCCATATTTGAACCAGATTTGCATGAGGTTTCTCCCCCCGTCTTGACATGATGCTATGTCACAACTCTTGGAGATGTGACTCTTTAAAGAGTTAAGATGCCATTTAGCTGGCACATGTTTATTAGCTAATGGTTGCCTAAATTCCCTCCTGATTTCCTTCTCAGCTTGGCAGCAAAATCCACCTAGGTTCTAAGCCAACTTCTGAATTAACATTTATTTTTACACTAATATGAAACTTTGCACAAGAGATGCTGGCACTATATTTGCAACAAATGTGTTCTTGCATTGGTGCTACAGGAAAGCAATGTGGTGGTGTTAAGAACAAACCCTCTTCAGCTCTGCAGAACACCAGTGAGGTTTGCCTTCTCTGGAACACGCTTTTCAGACCCTGGAAGTATGGATTTCATAAGCAAGTTTGTTTTTTTTTTTAGTACAAGAACAGAGGGCAGAAGAAAGTTCAAAAGCCCTGGGGTATGCATAGCACCTTGACTTCACTGAATCTGGAGTGACAGCACTGCCGGGCTAAACCCCAAGGCGACTATTTGGGTGAAGTTCCTGCAGGCTCAGCTGGAGCTCCCGATAAAAAACAAGCTTATGAATGAAGCCCACTGTGAATTCCTTCAGCTTGCACTTCATGCACTACTGTCTTAATTACTAGGCAATCCTGCTCACCATGGCACCTTCCCTGTCTTTCAGTGTTTGCCCAGATACTCAGCACTGTCTGTGAGGTACCATGACTTTATACCCAGCTTCCCACCACAACAGGGAGGACCTTGGTCAGCTGTACAGACCCTGAGGAAATAGCCCAGTTCCAGCAGTAGCAGCCGTTCTTTTTCTCACACACAACAGGAGGCAAATAAAACTAACATTCAGTGCTCTTTGAAAGCCTGCAATGTTCGAAAGCTCGGTACTGATTTTTAAACGCACAATCATCTCTGAAGTGTACAGCTGTGCTCACCTACCAGGTTACCTGATGGCACAACAAAAGTCAAATCATTTACTAAATGGCTCTGGTGGTTAAGTTTGCAACAACTTGTTTGGTTAGATGAAGAAAGAAAGTGAACGAGAAAACAGGAAGAAAAGGATGATGTGAGAGGGACAAAGAAGGAAAAAGGGAGATGAAAAAATATGAAGGAAGGTGCAACCATGCTCATCTTAACTCTACTGACATGTGTTTGCTGAGAATTAAGTAGGACTGTGTTTAAAGATATGCTGTCAAGAATGTTACATTTTGACAGTTTGCAAGACTATCACATTATGAGGAATATGTTAATTTCTGTACTAATTCATCCAGAAACTATTTGAGAATATAGTGTGAAGGCTGTACCACTTTAGATAAATAAATAAATGCCCTGCACTGTTATACTTCCACATTTTTTGAAATCCAAATTTCGTATTTTAAATTCATATCTCATCTCCAAATGTCTGCTTGGTTTTGGACCTCAGACAGCCATCTTCTCACCTAGACATTAACCTCATTCTGTTGTGGTTGTTTTCTACTTGCTGCTCCACATATAATGAATCAGCTCTTTCACCGCTTCCTGAATGTGGTCCTGCAGTGACTGGGCTGTGGTTGCAGCCGCTGTCCGTCTACCCACCCACCCACCCTTCCCTACTTCCCTGTCTGGGGTCCCTTTTGTTACTACCATGCACTTTTCTCCCTACATGTTTCTTCCTTGAGCAAGGTCAGCCATGGGGATATCTGCCCTAAGCCCACACCAGACCAAGCTGCCTCTGGACTGAGCTGTGCTCCTGCCTCTCTTCAGCCCAGAATACACCCTTATTTTTGTTTTTCTTTGTTCTGCCTTTGATCCCAGCACTTCTGTTTCCCCTGTAATAAGAGTGTAGTTAGTACAGATCTGAAAAACATAATGCAGTCAATTAGATTCTTTCCTCTCTGATTAGCCTCATTAATGATTCCTTAGGATTTTTACAGGACTAAAATTTGTCCTCTACTTAAAATTACTGACAATTTTATTCTGAAAAATGATTTTGTGCTCACAGCAGATTCATTTCACCAGTGTGCCTTACATATTTAAAAATGTAATCCAAACTGCATAGAGTGGCTACAACAATGTGAAATGATAACACCCACATAAACCAACAAGGATTTAGGTGACAATGGCAAGCTGAACAACTGGAAGCCTAGTTTAAATATAAGCAACAGCATCCACACAGAGACCTGTACATGTTTAATAACTGTATCACATTTTTATTTATTCCTTTAGATGCTCTGCATGCAAATAAGTCTTTAAACAACTTTCTGAATCTAAACCTAATATATGCATTTTATGTGAAAAAAAAATCAATGTAATTTATCAGATTTCCAAGATTGATTATTCTCCACAGAAAATGGATCACCTTTATCCAATCAAACTTCTTCTCTGTATGCAGTGCTTTATCTGCCCCTGCTTTATGCTTGATGTGTATTAACCCTTATGCATGTGGGTCACCTAACTGGGCTTTGCTGAGACAAAGTGTAAATCATCAGTAGAAATAACTGAGTTGCTGTGGCACTGCAGACCATCACCCACCTCAGCTACATACCACCAATCCCGTATAATTCTGTAAGGACACGGGCAAATGCTTACCAATGATCACAGCTGATAAAGGAAATTCAGAGTCTGTGTTCTTTGCACAATTTTTATTTTCTCAAACTCCTGTTTTGTTAAAAATAAAATATTAGTCTATTCTTAGAGTGCTTTTCAAATTGAAACCTGCAAAAAGTAGGATTGACAATTTCTGATAGGCATGTACAGAGATGTGCATGCTATAATGGCATTTTGTGAAATGTTTCTGGAAAAAATAGGGGTTTGTTTGCTAATCTAGACTAGAAATTGGTTTTTAAATGGCTTGTTTTAGTGACAGCCCAAGACTTGGCAGGCCCTCCTCTCCTCTTTTGTATCATAGATAAAGAGAATTGATTGCAGTTCACGGACTGTAGCACTGAGCTCTGTATCACTACAAAGTAGAGATTTAACAGTCTTATGGGTACAAAAAAGTGGGGCAGAAGTGACTCCAAGTTGAGACTTCAAGGGAACATCAAAGGAATTAGTCTCTTACACACACAGGGAGAACAAGCAGGAAGATCTTATCTGGGAGTGTGCAGGGGAAGGAGGGGGGGGGGGTGTCAGAAAAGAGGTGGTAAGAACAACAACAGAAACAACTGAGAAGTAGTAGCAGGGAGTCAAAGACCAGAGATTTGAAGTGTGGTCCAGCCCCTGACTTCTCTGTGCCACCACCCAAAGGAAGGTCATTGAATCCTCCCATTGCCCCATCAACCTTCTTTCTTGGTAAAAATCTGTTTAGGTATTTTCTAAGTGCTTTGTCCACACCAGTCCTCAATTCTGCAGTGTCTCACAGGTGCTCCTGTCCTACAGATAATGAAGAATAATTACTGAGAAAACAAAAAGAAAGGTAGCCTGCTTTTCCTCTTCCTGGCTGCTCTATTTCCTGCATTAACTTCATCATACCACAAACAGACACTTCAGAAGTGTTATATGTGTCTTTACCATAGGCCTATGTTTTAACTTATGCTCTTAAACAGATGAATAAACTCCAGTTAGCACAGACTCAACATGACAAAACAAACTGCTTTTCCAGGTTGGTCATTGGTTTATGATTCCAGCAACTATTGACTAAGTAGCTACTCATTCGGTCAAACAAATTATCTTGTACTCAAGAACCGCAAAGGCTCAGTGATGCACAGCACGCATGCTGCAGAACATTTAGGGAAGAGCAACCCAGCACTCAAAACACTTCAGATGGGAGGCTCCAAACAGCTGAGTTTGCAGCATAGCCCAATGAACCAAACCAAACAACAGTTCCCTAGGGAAAATACTGTCCCTGTTGAAGCACTAGAACCATCTGCTACCCCTTCTCCCCCTACTCCACAGTCTCCAAGGTGAGCAGGACTGGCATAGCAGGCAGCGACTGCTGCCTAAGCAGAGGCTCTGGCAGGCATGAATCCCACTGTGCATATTTTAGGTAGGTAAAAAAAAGTCCCCTGCCATCTCCAGGCAAGTTTGGGAAGCTACGGTCCTCTTCATGTGGGCAACTGAAAAAAAAAAAGTGTTAAAAGGTACCTTTCGCCCTTCTCTCACCTCTCCAAATTGGAGACAAGGCATGATGGTTTTAAACTAAAGGAAGGGAGATTCATGCTAGATAGGAGGAAGAAATTTTTTACAATGAGGATGGTGAAACACTGGAACAGGTTGCCCAGAGAGGTGGTAGATGCCCCATCCCTGGAGACATTTCAGGTCAGGCTGGACAGGGCTCTGAGCAACCTGATCTGGTCAAAGATGTCTTTGCTCATTGCAGGGGGAGTGGACTAAGATGACCTTGGAAGGTCCCTTTCAACCCAAACTATTCTGTGATGTAACAGCACTTTCTTGACTCGATGGAAGTGGCCATGAAAAAGAGTGTGTTACACAGTAACTCACAAGATCATTGTTAACATTGCATAAGCAGAGAAAACTGGAACAGGAGAAATGGATTATCTTCCCTCAGGTAGCATGGAAAACATCACATGAGAACCTAACAGGAAGGAGCCCTGGGGGTTTTCTCTCCACTTTCTCCCATGCTTGGAACGTCAACAAACAGAATCTACCTCTACCTTTTAACTGATGCACTAGAAACTAGAACAATTGAAAGCAACCAGTACTTTAGTAACAGCTCTATTCGGTTTGGTTGGGAAGGTCATATGATAACTCCAGCTAGATCACAGGGAATGCTGACAAGCAAAGAAAACCACTCAAATTCTGAGGCAAGAACAAAGAACACACTCCTCTATATCTAGGAAAGCTAGAACAGGGAACAAAGGGTTTGAACAGGAAGAAAAAAAGACATATTCAGTAAGAAGAGAACTTTCTGACTGGAGGTGCTTAAGAAATGGCATAGATAATTCCAGGGAAGTGGCAAAATCTTCACCATTACATATGTTAAAAAGCTGGCAATAAAATCGCTACTAAGGAATAATTTTAAATACAGTTGATTCTGCTTCTGTTCAGAAGAATGGGCCAGATGACCACTTCCACTCCCTTTTTTTTTCTACAGTTTCTATGGAAAAAAATTAAAAAGGGAAATTCAAGTTTTTATTACACTGGAACCTAAAGCTAGAAGAATCTGCACTGTGTAGTTTAGACCATGCCATTCACATGATACATTATTGACTTCTAATTGGTTTTGTTTAAAAACCTCAGAGATTAATGATTAGCTCTTCAGAGATGACATTGTCTCTTCATTGCGTGTGAGTGTGCCAGCACAGCCCTAAATGCTGAGGTCTGTCATAATACTGTACTGACTTCTGTGTACTAGATGTTATAATATCTGTGGGGCAAATGTTGTAAGTCATTTGACAGTAATTTATTTTTATCAACCTGAGGTTGCTAGAACCAAATAATCATATTGCAGGCAGGTCGGCACAAGTAAATATATGTAGCTTGGTTTCACAAATATATGCTTGCATACAGATACCCACCTGCTGCCTCAGAGCTCATGTCATGAGTTACAGAACACACAATGTGTACAGATTTGTCAAATTACATCATGGGGGTAGAGGGGTGTGTTATACTTTTACTTTATGGAATAGCCTCCTTTACAACACTAGTTACACTTCCAAAGTTCTCATAAACTGGAGTATTTGCTGCTTTGACTGTTGGATGAAACCAAATATATTACTGACTAGAAGCTCAAAGTGAAAAAACACAGTAGATTGATTTTTCAAGAGCTACTCAAGAAACACCCAGAAACAAGTCTTACTTGAACCCGAGTTTCAGTATCAGTGTAAAAGCACCAATTGTGTCTATTACGCAAGAGTGGTGAAACCCTGGAATAGGGTTCCTGGAGAGGTGGTCGATGCCCCACACCTGTCAGTATTGAAAAGGCATTTGGACAACGTCCTTCATACCATGCTTTAACTTTTGGTCAACCCAGAAATGATGAGGCCATTAGACTAGATGGTCATTGCAGGTCCCTTGCAACTGAACTATGCTATTATATTCACTTAGAGGTGCTGGGTTACAAAAGAGTGCACAAGGAGATAACTAGTGTTACAATTTGGGTTAGCAGCTTGAATTCAAATTTCTGGAGGAACCCAGGGACACAAACTCAGCCTTTTCATTCAAGTAATCTTGTCCTCAGAAATGACTCAGCCAGCCTCAGTTACCAATGCATCTGTTAAGGTTTCAGTATAAACAAACATTTAAATGCATCAGTGTTTCATTTATTTTTCTGACTGGGATGTGAGCTCCTAAATTGCTCTGATGTTTTTAAAATTTTAATCCAGATTCTCCAGATGCCTGTTGGCAGCTTCCAGCAGATGCTGCAAGCTCAGCACATTCACATTTCCTGAATTTTGGGGGGAAAAAAAAGTCATTGAAGAAACACAGTGAAGAGCAGTGCAATTTAGTGGGACACTCACTGATTGAAAATCAACATGCCATGGCACATGTGCTACCACCAAAAGTACCATCTTCTGGATGATGTGAAAAACTGAGTGACCAATTATTATTTCTAGTTGTTTAAAATTGTGTTTCATTTGAGTACTAGACTGGTCCAGACCATTTTGGACAATTGCCTTCTTCCCCTCATTAGCACTTCACAATCAAATGTGTATTTTTTTTATTTTTTTTTTTCAGTCCTACACTATTTTTTGATGTCATTTGCCATAGCAAGCCATCGACACATTTACCACACACATTTCCATAATGTAGCATAATCTAAATATTTCTGTCATCTTAATATCAATATTTTTTCTTATATCAAGTCTGCTTTATCAAAGATTGATGATTACTTTTGTTTAAACAAAGAAAACAGCAAAAGGATGCATCCATGCAATGCTTAGATTTAACACTTCTAATGCAAAACAGATTTGCCCAATATGAGATGTTTCCATGACAGTTATTTCACTTTTGTCATATGAATAGTCACTAGACACACATGGATATGGGCACGTGCACTATCATACAACTAAAATTTGTCGTAGACTGCAAGGAACTGAAGATAACGATGGCATCATTAGAAAAATAGTTTCCATAGATTAAGGTTTAGGTTTTACAGTCACTCCATGTTTTTAATACATATGTTGCATCAATAATAATAGAAAGCTATGTATAAATGTTTTATAAACACCATTGACTGTAGGGACCCATTAAGTAAACCAAAGGTGCCCAAATCCAATCTAAGCAACAAGATAAAACAAATCAGAATGTATTTAAAATCTCTTTAAGCCAGTGTGATATTGCACACCTGTCACAAAGCGATCCTATTCACACCATTAGAAATCAGATAAGTTACAGACTTTTAACTACTAGATACAATTCACTTGTCATCAAGTACCTAAAGCAGACAAACAAAAGTATCATTCTGTATCATCTCCATTTGGGGGATTTCTTTTTTTTTCCAAGGTAAAGTTTTAGCAAAAATAATGAAGGATTTTATGTTGCATAACCATAAAGGAACTCAAAGCTAGCCAGAAGTGTAGGCATGCAATAAATACACACATACGACATGAAGAAGGAAGCAAGGATACACGGTACTGTGACCTACTCTGTGTCAGGCCAGCAACAGCTTTCATTCCCTGTAAACAAGCAACGTTTAGACACATTGACAGAAGAAACAACTACCACAGATGCCATCATGATGCCAAAATTGCCAGATACCCAGTTGCAATACATGAATATCAAATCTGACCATTTTTTCCCATATCAGCATGGCTGATGACTGAAGCAGAGGCAGAGCAGCCCAGCCATCAGAGCCCACCAGCATCCCCAGTTTACACTCAAGGCACCCGCCAGGCTCCAGGCAGCTCCCTTGGGACTGATGCATGAGCAGCCTTTGTCAGGACATCAAGACCTTGGGCACTCAGATTAAGGGGTGCTCTCTGCTACATCCACACATTTCTGTAAACAAAACCTCCTATGTTTGAACAGACACACCTGGAAGCAGTACATGTGTTTTTTAAGACTTACACCAATGCTTTTAGCAGTTAATTGTAACAACACTGACAAAAACACATGGAAATGAACAGTATTTTTAGGCTTCTACTCCAACTACCAAACCAGCTCAACTCACAGCATAAAGTCGTCAGATCACTCCAAACTATTGAAGAGTATATTATGTGTTTTCCTCAAAAACAGTTGTAGTCCAAACCTGCAAGAGTGGAAATGCATCACGACTTTGGTATTGAAAAGGCTAGTCCTTTATGACCTTGTAAGCTAGACAGGAGTATTTGAAAGAGAAACTCCTTCACTTGCCTGTGACAGCCTCAACTATTAGATTGTTAAATAGTGACACGATTACATGAGACTTTTCTACAAATTAATTGTTGCAATTTTGACTCCCTTGTAGCTCCACAGAGTTCAATGTGCAGCAAAAAAGAATTTACAGGCAGTGAAGTATGAGAAATAGTGGTCATAAAATAATCTCCTTTAATTCTCCAGAGCCCTATTGCATAGTGCATATAACAACATAAGACATGTGCTAGAAGGGAATATAGGTTTTATTTGCCCTCACAAGAGATGACTTGCAATGCTTGCTGACAACTGTGCCTCCCAAATTCATGCTGAGAACAGCTTTATAACAAACCATAGTAATAGCTGATAGAGATGCTATATATAGTCATACACAAAAGCTCTTCTGCTTGGTTTTATGTCTGTATCTGTGGTTCTCTTCTGAGACACCCAACTGCTAAACAGGAGTTACTTATGTGGAACATTTATACCCATCAGCTTTTATTAGTGAAGATGAACAAAATAAACAACAGCCAACACGGGCCTTATTTTTGATCAGAAACTCCTGCAATTTTCCCCCGACTTTGCTGCTTGCGCACTTCCAGGACACAGTAACACAAGAGTCGGCACCGACTCTTCCCGAGAAATAAAACCACCGTCAGCCGCACAACACTTCGACCGGCATCATGACATCCTGAGAAGCTCCCCAAAACCGAAGCGCCAGCCCCCCGCGGGTTTCCGTCACACCGCAGCAGCCGGCGGGCTCAGTCGCCGGGCGAGCGCAGCACGCAGGATCCCTTCAGCCGGGGATGAGCCGGAGCGGGTATTAAAGGAAAGGCAATCCTCTTAGGAGGGCTGGCGGCGGGCGGTGAGGCGAGGCAAACCCTTATTTCCCCACCGGGGCGACAGCCCGCCTGCCCGCCCCGCCACGGTGTGCAGCCACCCGGCCTACCTACCCTCGCAGGGAGCCCCGCTGCGCCTGAAGGGCAGGAAGCGGCGGCTCGCCCGGGCCTGCGGCAGGTGGACACCGGCACCGCCCGCACCGCCGCCTCCCCGCAAAGGGGAGCGACCCGCCGGCGGGTGGCGGGGGGCAGCGGCAGGGCCGGGCGGGGGGCGGCTGCCCCGATTAAATGGGTCAATTACATAATAACGGGTGTCGTGTCCCCCCCCCACTCCCCCCAAACTCCCCCCGGCGGCGGCTCCGCGCCCCAGCGGGCAGGGAGAGGAGAAGCCGCAGCGGCGGGCGAGCGGGGCCGCCTCCCGTCACGGACCCCGGGCAGCGCCGCCACCGTCGCCTTCCTCCTGCTGCCCCCCGGGGCAAGGCCGCCCCTCCCTACCCACCCCCCCGTCCCACAGCGCACCTTCTCCTGAGCGCGGTTGAGGCGCTTCTGGACGTTTTTGGCGAAGATGCCGGTCTTCATGTCGGCCATGGCTGGCGGCGGGGATGGGGAGGGTGGGGGGGAAAGGCGGGCGAGGCAGAGCCCGGCGGCAGCGAGCGGCAGCGGCGAGGCAGGGATGGAGGGATGGATGGAGGGAGAGCGAGGAGGAGGAGAGTAAGGAGGAGGAGCAGGGCCTTAAAGACACAGCGGGGAGAGGCGGGGCCGCCACGGCCTCAGGTGAGCCACGGGCTCCCCCGCCGCGGCCCGCCCCCGGCTGCTGGGCCCCCGCAAGGCGGGCACGTTGTGTCCGAGCGATGAGGCGATTCCTATAGGTGATAAAAAACATCAAGAGAGAGAATGGATGAAGATTTCCAGAAGCCACCAGCGGTGTGCTGACCGATGGCCACATCCACTACCAGCACAAGCCCCGCTGGTACAGCTGGAAAGCACGAGGCACCTGCGGATTTCCCTAGAAATTTCAGCAGAATCACAGAATGTCAGGGATTGGAAGGGACCTCAAAAGATCATCCAGTCCAATCCCCCCACCGGACCAGGAACACCCAGATGAGGTTACACAGGAAGGTGTCCAGGCGGGTTTTGAATGTCTCCAGAAAAGGAGACTCCACAACCCCCCTGGGCAGCCTGTTCCAGTGCTCTGTCACCCTCACTGTGAAGTTTCTTCTCATATTTAAGTGGAACCTCCTGTGTTCCAGTTCGTATCTACTGCCCCTTGTCCTATCATTGGTTGTTACCGAGAAGAGCCTGGCTCCATCCTCGTGACACTCACCCTTTACATATTTATAAATATTAATGAGGTCGCCCCTCAGTCTCCTCCAAACTAAAGAGCCCCAGCTCCCTCAGCCTTTCCTCATAAGGGAGATGCTCCACTCCCTTAATCATCTTAGTTGCCCTGCACTGGACTCTCTCCAGCAGTTCCCTGTCCTTCTTGAACTGAGGGGCCCAGAACTGGACACAATATTCCAGATGTGGTCTCACCAGGGCAGAGTAGAGGGGAAGCAGAACCTCTCTCGACCTGCTAACCAGTCCCCTTCTAATGCACCCCAGGATGCCATTGGCCTTTTTGACCACAAGGGCACAGTGCTGGCTCATGGTCATCCTGCTGTCCACCAGGACCCCCAGGTCCCTTTCCCCTACACTGCTCTCTAATAGGTCGTTCCAAACTTACACTGGAATCTGGGGTTGTTCCTACCCAGATGTAAGACTCTACACTTGCCCCTGTTATATTTCATTAAATTTTTCCCCGCTCAACTCTCCAGCCTGTCCAGGTCTTGCTGGATGGCAGCACTGCCTTCTGGCATGTCCACCAGTTCAGAGCTGCTCTCAGTTTCCAAGTTCAATTTTGGGGCTGCACGATGATAAGCCCCCAGCACAGTACTGGGAGCTGCAGTTTAGAGTGCTGCACCCCTTGCTGGGTCCAAGCAATGTTTCTCAGAATCACAAGATGTCCTGAGTTGGAAGGGACTCGTAAGAATCATTGAGTCCAGCTCCTGTCCCTACATATGACAACCCCGCAGTTCACACCATGTGTCTGAGGGTGTTGTCCAGTCTCTTCTTGAATAGCATTTGCTGGCGCGACCAGCAGCTGCATGGGGCTTGTGGTGTCAACACTGCTGACTGCAAAGTGATGCATGCTGGCTCACCATTGCACTGCTCTTGGCATCCTCCTCCCATCCAGTGCTCGCTCCTATCTCAGTGTATCAGCCCACAGCAATAAATAGGCCCTAGGCTGTTTTCAGGTTGTTGTTCTCATTCCTAAAATTACAACTTATGGTCAAAAGTAGAGTACGGTCGCAATAAAACTCACCATCCTCCCTTGACACTAAAGCACCCCAAAATCTTTCAAATACAGAATTGCTCAGCACACATCACTCAAGGTTAGCAAAGTCAACCTTCCTAGATACCATGGCCCACATTTCACTTCACAGAATCACAGAATGTCAGGAATTGGAAGGGACCTCGAAAGATCATCCAGTCCAATCCCCCTGCTGCAGCAGGAACACCCAGATGAGGTGACACAGAAAGGTGTCCAGGCACGTCTTGAATACCTCCAGAGTAGGAGACTCCACAACCTCCCTGGGCAGCCTGTTCCAGTGCTCTGTCACCCTCACTGTGAAGAAGTTTCTTCTCAAATTTAAGTGGAACTTTTGTGTTCCAGTTTGTACCCATTACCCCTTGTCCACTTCCGGCATTTATTTCTGCCGTTCAACCAAGCACGGAGTTCCCTGATCTGGAGAGTAGAAATCCAGTGGCAAACACAGCAAAGCAAAACACTGAAGCTCCAGGCTCTGAGCCTGCACCTATTTTCTTCTACAGACAGCTGTTCTATGTTTCTAATACGTTTCATTGACTTTTTGGTTTGGTACAAAACACAAGCCAGAAGGTCTTGTACCTACCAAAAGAAAATGTTTCGTACGCCTTGTAAGTCCAGCTGTGTTTCCTGAGACCTTGTATTTCTGACATCTGCCCATTCCCAGACCTGCATGATGCTTTTTCCTGTAGTGTTAGGAAGCAGGTTTAACAAAAACACAAACAAGCAAACAAAAATACCCCCACAAGAAATGAACAAACAAAAACCACACACACAAAAAAAGGGGCAAAAAACCAAAACGCGTCATAGCAACCAAGGAAACTATTTTATCTGAAAGATTGCAGGCAGTGTCTTATAATGCTGTTAGGCTGGTGAAAGATCAAAACAAAATCCCACTATGCAGAGGGCTCCTGAATTCTCTGAAGTAATTTTTCATTTCTTCTTCAGAGTTTCTGGCCAGCTTGGCATCTGTATCTGAAAGGATCACAACACTTTAATAATAAAAAAATAATGAAAATAGGTGGTCTCAACTTTGATTACTTGTGCCGTTTTCTTCACCAAAGGATGGCCAAGGTAGCACGTATCAGCAGCACAGAGCATATTTGTTTTCCTTTGGGCTGTTAGGGGGAGGGAGGACACTCTCCCATGCCTTTTTGGGTTCAGTTGTCTGATATAACGACAGCAGCTCCCCCACTGCCAAGCCCCAAAATGCTTTCTCATGCCAGTGGATGAGGAGCATGAAGATGTGTGGGCTGTACCCAGTCATACAGCCACTCTCTTCCTCCTCAGTCAGTTGACCTGTGCAGGCGTTGCCCCATTTAATGGCCTTGGACAACAGCCAGAAGTGGCTTTTTCACTGTCCATTTTATCAATGCACGTGCTTCTCTCCATCAGCTAGATTTTCAAAAGTCATTATCAACAGGCTCATCTCCCTGTACTCCCTGTCTGTCACATATAACCTATTGTTAATCTCTCTTAAGAGCAATCTTCCCCTTTAAGATATATTTCAAAGCAAATTTCTTTCTCTGTGTTGCTGATACCTCAGTCTGAAATAGATGATGTTTAGAAATGAAGAGTCATTTTCTACAACTTAACCTGCTTTTTTTCTCCCTATATTTGGTGTTTATTTGGTGCTATTTTAAAATGAGATTTCACTTCAGTTTCACTCTTGTATAGCAGGGATGATCAGTCATTCATAGAAAAATGCTCGTAATGGAGCGGTGATTTTTGAACATAAAACCTCTAAGGGGAAGAGAGAAGATATTACCACTACTGCTGCATCGCCGCTTTCACCAGGTGACAATCCCTGTTCACCAAAAACGTTAGTCAGAAAAAGAAGAAACCTGCATCTCTCTTCTGAGTCATCAACAGCATGGTTTCTCATCACACATCTCTGCTTCTCTGAGCACTCTTCATTTGTGTAAATTAGAAGACATTGGTCCACAGGAGTCAATTTTACAATATCCGTAAGAGGCAAAAAAAATGGCAGGTGTCTTGCAGCCATCTCCACTGCAATGATAATTCCAGTATAGATATCAACTGCCTTGGAGTAACGCAGTGACTTTCGCCTCACAGAGCTGTGCAAACAGTGGCATATGGAAACTCACAACCCATACCCCAGACATGGCAGATAAAAGATCCCCATCATACACACACCACTTTCATAGCCACTGCAGTGGCAAATTGAAGTGGGAAATGAAGATTATTCAAAGAAAGCTGCAGGACAGCCCAGGAGTTGAAACTGCACTGTAATTGAGGATTTTGGGAGGCAGAACGTATGGACCCAAATTCATTGCCAGCTGAGACGAACAGATTAGCAATCATGGGAAAGCAACATCAGAAGTTAAATGATTTCAGGTTTACAGGACCCAAATTTTAAATCTCCTTTTACAAATGACAGCTTAGTACTATAGTTACAGTGTAGGTCGCCATATAATGGGCAGTAAAAGACTGGCTAAATTATCAGGGCAGTTTCTGTAGGTCTTGCTGCTCTCTGGATGTGGGTCACAGAGAGAACAGCTGACTGTCAGAATCACAAGACAAGGAAGGTAAGGAACACAGTGGAAAACACACATCAAAAGAAAAAAATGTTTCCATAAGATAAATGTGGTGCCAAATCCTGTAAAAATCTAGTCTGGAGGAAATTTTTAATAAACATCTAAAATTGAAAAACATACATGTTATATATTTAAAGACTTAGGTGTTTTTAATTAAAGTTATTTTTATTAAAGTCAAATAGAGAATGTTTTGGGGTGGTGTGGGGTTTTTTTTTGTTTGTTTGTTTGTTTGTTTGTTTGCATTTTCCTGCACTGCCATAACTTCAGATTAACACCTCTCAGTCACTAACACGCTAACATATGTTGAACCTGCACTTACATTCTCACACAGAACACCAATTCCATCACTGGGAAGCATTTCATCTGAAAGGTGCCCTTCGCGTTCGACTTCATTATTTGAACCTGTCTGGCTTCACATGGCCACACACAGGTACGGACTGGCCTGGATTTGCTCCCTTGAAGGTCTGTCCTGCCACTGACTTAAGTCAGTGCCCAGCTGGATTGACATCCCAGGCTCTGAACCCCCCAGAAAATGAAGTTTATGGGGGGGAAGCAGCACTAAGAGGGGGCCTGCAGAGCTCCAGTGAGCTCCAGTGCTCCAGAATGAGCACCAGTGATGCTCCTGTATGAAATTTGGTCCTGGGCAGCACCCATGGGATGCAGATTTCTGTGCTGGACTTCTCCAGGCAGCACGGGAGGAGGTGTGTTCCTTCCTTCCTCCAATTCCTTTTCCCTGAAAATGAGGGAATTAGAGAAATGAGCTTCAAATAGAGAAAAAGAAATATGCTAGAGGCAGAATATCTGGAAATACTGCTGCCTTTGGGTGAATCTTTATGGGTTCAAGGTTGCACAAGTTGCTAAGAGAGATCCAAAATCCTTTGGGGTTAGCACAAATAAATTGACTTTAAGTTGTACATTTAGATGGCATCAGTATTTTCATGGGCTGTGTACACAGTACCGATTCCAGTGTTAGGAATTAATACCAAATAGGATACTCATGCTCTGTGTGGCCTCATCCTGATATGTCAGGTTGTAAATGAAAAACATAGGGAATGGTAAAGAAGATGAATTTGGGAGAATCATGATGACAACATGCGAACTTTTCCACCATTTGAGCTTTCCCACCTAAGTAGCAAAAGCTCCTATAACACAATAATAAAATAAAGAATTAAAAAAAAAAAATAATCCAAATCTAAGGCACTTTAGAAGAACATATTTTTTCTGAAAAGTACCAACCACTCTTAGCTGAAATCTTAGTCCATCTGAGGTCAGCATTCAGACGTCATTGGAAATTGCTTTTGAAAAATCTGGACATAGATGTTCTTGACACATTTTATCTTCCCAGTCAGAAGGTCACAGGCCAGATCCAGAAATATCCACCTTTTTAACTGGCAGTTAAAAAGGACAGAAAGGCTTTCTATCCTTTGGATCTCTCCTGAAGGAAAAGCCAACCTCTTTGCTTCCAAAGTGTGTTCCTCCACACACTATCTTCCGTACCCATCTTCTTCTGTTTCCCATGAAATACATTTACAATGCTCCTAGTATTTACAGTAAGAATCTAGAAAATCACACCTTTTGTTTGCATAACAAGAAAAATGAATGTTGTGACACTTGATCTCTTTGTTTGTTGGTTGGTTTTTTTTAAAAAAAAAAAAAAAAAAAACATTCCAGCACAATCTTGGCTTATTTTCGAAATACTTCTCCAGTGCTCAGTTCCTCTCACAAGTTAGGCACTTGTAAAGGGAACAGCTGCATGGCATCAGTTAGATTCCGTAAATTACTCTTTGCACATTAATTGGCTGATAATGGCATTCTGAGCACATTATAGCATCATCTAGCCTCTCCAATTTTACTCCTAATGCTAAAGCACATTTACACAGTGCTGTCGCTTCCACTGTTCGTGTGAGCTAGGAGGAAGGGTGTAGTCAAAGATTGTAATCCTAATCCTGAAATGTTTAAAATTTGGAGAAAGATGACTAGCCACAGCTATTATGATAGTGTGTGCCTGTAATTTAGATACATGGAAAAGAATAAATACATTTATTTTATTATGATGGTCATAAGATTTGTTTGTCGTCAAGAAGAAATGTATGTAAACCATTGTGGACTAATTGTGCTGGCTTAATGTCTGACACAGCATTTCCTAAATATCAGTAGATTTTTCCTCCTGGTCACCTGGAGCTGGGTTATGGAGGTTGGAAGCCTCCTCTTCTGCAGCAGATCTTGTCTTGTTACTCACTCATTTCAAGGAAGCAATAACAATTTAGAGCAACCAGGGATCTGCTTCCAGGAGTACAGAAGATTTCTGTTGTTGCTGCTAGCCTTAAACCCACCAGGCGTGTCCTAAAAAGCCAGAGTCTGCAGCAAATGCTGTGACCGCTGGCCGCAGGAGAGGCACTTTTATAATGAAAACCACAGATTATAGCCAAGGATTAATCCAAGCTTCAGAAAGGCACTCCCTCTCAAGACTTTGTAGCATCCGTTGCTTTAAATCATAGAATTATTTAGGTTGGAAAAGACCTTTAAGATCATCAAGTCCAGCCGTTAACCTAGCACTGCCAAGCCCACCACTAAACCATGTCCCTAATTGTAGAGTCTAAGGTCAAGTTCTAAACCTATGGACTCTGAAGATACCCCAGGTTTTTATTATCAAGCATCATTATCCAAATCTCTCCACTCTTCTTTCTTAAGACACGGTTTGTTCTTAATTGAGCTGGACTGGTCCTGACTTCTTTTCGGTTTCTTGCTGTAATCCATAAATCATTCCAAGGTATTCCAAACCGATCTGCATCAGAGCTTTGGGAATGTCAGCGCTTCTCTCACCGAAATTAGTAACAGCATCACAATGAAAAGTTACAGCATACATTTCTATTTGCAGGAAGAAAACCTTTGCTTTACAGTGGCCCCAGTTATTACTCGTCCCAAACGTGTCCTGGACAGATGCAGGAGGAAGCAATTCCTAGAGTAAATTAAAACAGTCCTATGTGTAAATGGCCTGACTGGCTTAAGAGAACATTATTTAGCCGTGGCTTACGTATTTTTCGCTGTATTTGAAAAGTTGTGCTCTAGGTTTGTGGATTTTTTGTGTGTTTGTTTGTTTTCTTTTCTCTTTGCCTCTCCTGCCCCGCAATGTATCTCCATAGCACTTTAAAGAGCTATAAGCAAACAGCGGAGATTGGAGACAAGTTACCCTGTGCATAGAGACCCCAGCAAAACTTTCTTTGACCCTTTCCCAGACTCCATTTCTGATCTGTATCACCTTATTACAGATGGATACATGATAACAAATACTCCACTTATCCAGCAACTGTCTCTGGAAAGAGATTTTTCCAAACTACTTGAATCATTAGATGAAAAGATGCTTTGGATGCGAACAGTTGCTATAACAGTCACTATAGGAACCAAAGTCTGCAACTGTTGCAGGCTTCCTAGTCCTTGGCATGTGAGACAGTGATTTTTCTCACACTGTGGGGAAAAAAAATAAGTCTTTACCTAATAATGTTATGCTAGTCTTATTTTAGAAGCATCTTTTTTGCAGCTTTTATCAGTGGCAGCCTTGGTAAAAGTTAACGTTATACATCATCCAAATTAAATTTTAACACCTTCTCCCTTTCCCCTCTTCAAAACAGTACTGAGAAATGTTCACACATTGCCACTCTTCTCCCTGTTGCATCTCAGAAACAGTAGAGAGCTAACTACACAGTAATGATACGGTTTAACTGTATGTCTCTTAAGTCCAGTACTTTTATAAGGAAAACATTTAGTAAATCTTAATCACCAATGAATTAATCACTATTACGTATCAATTAAATTTTAAAAACCTGTAAATACCTTTAGACAAATATATCTTGTATAATTAGTAATGAATGCATTGCTCTGTAGAGAGAGGTGATGGACTTCACATACTTCTCTGTATTCTCTTAACAACTGTAAAACAGGAAGTTAAAATCTGTTGTACTAAGGAAAGTGAGGAACATGGTCAGAGAGCAGACTGAAGGCTCAGGTACCTTGGTGCTGTACTAGAATAAAGATCTTCAGCAGATGGGGCAAGGCTTTGCAGAAAAGGCATGAATAGAACCTGTTGGTGAATGTTTTTCACAGTGCACTGATTCATCTTCACCTCAGCGCAGCATCAATTCAAAAACAGTATTTTCAGGCAACCTCCTACTTTTCTTTTGAAGCAGAAGAGCTAGTTATATCCCCTTCAACATCAAGGGAAGAATTTTTGATAAAGTTTAATGGAATAGTAGATGAGCACTAAATAAATTCAAGAGTGTTAGCAGCGTAAGTACAAATGTCAATAGTTTCCCTGCGCCAGAGCTGACGTGCACCTTCACAAGGAGCTCAAAGGGGGCTGCTGAGAAACAGTGCGGAGGCATGGGTCAGAGCAGTGATACACACAAAGCTAATTATTTCAGTATGGCTGATACCTACCCGTGAACAAATCTTTGAAGCCTCCACTGCTTCTGTACGTCAAGCGTGAAACAAGTTTCTTCTCATCCTTCTTTTCATGTCTGCCAAAAGCCCCCCCGCCCCCTTTTTTTTTTTCTGTTAGCCAGTATCTGCTAAAATGCTTCGAAAGTCTAAAAACGAGATTAAAAGATATGGGTATTTTGGGGAAGGTAGAAGAGGAGTCTTCTTGGAAAGTCGTTTTTTCTCTTCACAACACCTTAGACTTGGAATGAGGTTGACTTTGTTTCACCCCACCTTGCTGGCAGCAGGGAGGGCTGAGGCGAGATGTCTTGGGCTCCACCTTGCAGGTGGAAGTCCAAGTCTGTGCCTGACCCTGCCATGACACCTATGTTGGAGGTGCTCGTGGGAGCAGACCCAAAGCATGGGGCAGGAATGGGATTAAAAGCTTGGCGGAAATGTTAAGATGTCTCAACAGTTCATGGAGAGTCTGGGGATACTAGTTTGCTTTGTGAGGACCAGATCTATTAACATTAACCATTCACATCAAGTTTTCCCCCAAATGAACCCTTCATGCCTTGTTAAAAAGACTTGGGTTGCCAGCAGACTCAGATTTCTGAGGCAAGCTGTAAAATTCAAATTCCAGTTTGGCTGCACACTTTTGGTCTATTTGCAGGATTTCACTGGGACCACAGGGAAGTAAGGTCCACCTGATGCCAGGAGACTCCCTCGTGACCTCCACATAGCCCTATAGAGAGCTGTGCCGGGGTGTGGGCTCCTGCAAGGCCTTTCCCAAACTCTGCTGGGTCAGCCCCATGTGGGCAGGTGCCTGCTGCAGAGCCGGGAACAGCTGCTGCCACCAGCCACAAACTAACCACCCTCCAGCCTGCTGCTCACAGCGTGCTCGTGGGATTTGAGAGACAAGGCTTTAAGTGAGGCCCAAAACTCACGTCTCCCTTGGCAGAGTAGATGCTCTAAATGCCAGACTATTACTAGACAAGTAGGTGGTAACAATCTCACCTCCCACCCTTCCCACATAGAGAAAAAAATCATTATTTAAGGCATCAGGCACCGAGTCTCCGTTTCATAAAGACGCATAGCTATGCCTACGTTCACGTGAGAAAAACATCCTTGTCTTCAGCAATTCATAGTGACCAGCAGAGGTGTGCCCGCAGTTGAAGCTGCTCCAAGGAGCCCATTTGCAATCCTAGTCCCCAGGTTGTGGCCGCATGTAAGCCAAGGGCTGGTTTTGGCACAGCCTGGCTGCAAACCTGGGCTCAGGCTCCTGAGGTAACAGCTGAGATGTGAGGATATGCTGTGAGAAAGCGATTTGGCTAGAGACATGGAAAGCATGGAAGACAAAGCAGGCAGAGCCAAACTTGTGAAGACTGGGCTAGACAGCAAATTGAGGACATTTCACAGGAAAAACTATGGCCTGAAAAGGTATTAGAATATAAGTGAAAAACAAAGACTCAGAAGAACAAGATGAAGGTCCAGTCCCAATGTAAGCGTGGATGAAGATCAACCCTTGGCCTACCAAGACTCATCCAGTGCCTTGCTGGGGTGGTGGCATATTGGCTCAGGACCTCACCAGTCTCAGCTATTAGACAATAATGTTCTGCTTTGCCTAATTCCCATGTATGTGGGATATACTGTGTAAATCCTGCTATTAGTTTCCATTTGCTCATAGTAAAAGTTGCCTGAACAACGTGACTGAGGGAGTCTGGCTTGCCAAGTTAATTAGCCTTTTCTCCCTTTCCCACTCCTCAGAACTCAGGAAACTTTGGGAACTGTCTTAGTCCCTCTAGACCAAACTTTGCAAAGCAGTGTAGGCTTTGCGGGACTAAGCTGCTGAGCTTTTTATTTGCATCTAGGCCTAACAACCAAGGTAGGAGATAGAAAGCAAAGGCGACATATGGAGGTGCAGGGGTGAGCAGGGAGCAATGGGATGTGATAAAGACGAGCAGAAACAGACTGAACCAGATTGGTGTAATGTAGACATGAAAAGATATTTTAAGTCATGCTTTATATTCCATGAGTCATCATAATATTGCTTAACATGTAGAGTTTACATGACACATTTCCACATGCTCTGAGATATAACTCAAATCCGTGAACCAAGAGAGCAGTGCTGCCAGTTCCTGGGCTTCAAAATTAGCCTGTAGGTGTCAGAAGGGCAGTAAGATGGGATCATTTGACAGCAGGAATAAACAAGACCCTTCTGTTGACATCATCTTTTGCAACATTCAGTACTTTGAAAAACTTCCCTATATAAAGAGTTTGGAAAAGGTAAACAAGCACTTGGCAAGAGAGAGGGATAAGTTGTCTCTGCACATATTTAGGCATATCGCAATGCAAATGAACAAAATCTGCTTTCATAGTGATTATCGGTTTTATAACTAAGATAGAACACATTTAACTTAGAAACACTATGAAAGTGGTTTTAGAAGTAAGCAAGAAGAGAGGAAAATAACTTGGACAAAAGCTTTTAGTCTTTACAAGGAGGGGTAAGGGACCACACAGATAAGTGTAACAGTGTCAAATCTACTGCCTGGTTCCCACAAACAGATCAATGCCCAATTAATGTTGGTCTCCCCTGTAATCTGATGCAATCAGGAAACGGCCCTTGCATTAGGACCAGGTGGAATTGCTTATATTTTTCATGGATTTTTAATAACAGTCATAGAGAACTACGAATCTCCTTCAAAATTCTGGGGCTTTGAGGCCTGTCCCAGCTGCTATCAAAGCCAATAAAAACTTCTGTTTGACTCAGATAAACTTGGGCTTAGAATTTCATACTGTGAGGCAGAGGATGCATCTATCCACATGTTTTGGCTCTGTGCAACACAAACCAAGTTTAATTGTAACATGGGCTTTGGTGCTACCCAGCCTTAATGTGCTCTTGCCTGCAAAGACAACGAACAGTTTTGCTCTGAATTTTCAGAGTAGCTGTTACTTTTAATTTCTTTTTAATGCGAGTTTCAAGGCACACATTTTTCTTAGTGAGCCAGTGTTATTTGGTCAAAGTGAAAACTTGCTCCATTTGAAATGGAAAAGCTCCAAGGCTGATCCCTCTCATTGTATCACATCCTAGAGGGAACAAAATTAAAGCACAAGGCCAGTGTTTCAGATTGTTGAGGAAATCAAATTTTGTAAGCCTTTACAGTAATTGTTAAGAGTGGGTTTCATCTCCCGTTCTTGCAGCCCTTTACAAGTTAGACCTCTATTTAGAAAAATAGGTGGAAGCACTCTCCACCCGAGGCAAATGACAGCAATTGCATATGGACCGCATGCTATGAACTTTAAAGCTAATACTTTTAAATGGACAAAATTTGGACTGATGAATAGAAGTAATCGCCAAGAAAAGCCACAAAGAGGATTAACGTAGAAGCATAGCCAGGTAGGTGCTGCTTAGTGCCTGAAAGGCCAGAGGCTGGAAAGGGGAGAAGGAGAAGATGGTCGGATGCATATCAAATGATGCTGTGGTATCTAGTTCAGCCAGCGTGGTTCAGGCAGATGGCCACAACGAATATTTAAAGAGATGTGGTAGGTGAATTGTAATGGAAGCAGAAGTAATGCTCGTGTCAACATGAAACCATACAAATATTGCTCAGGACCATCAGTTCAGAAGTTTTAAATTTTAAAAATATTTTTCACTGTCCCACGATCACAGCATCATTTTGATGCCATAATTTTTACACTAGTGCTCCATTGTATATATGACAGTTACACTACTGCATTTATAAATTCCAGATGAATGTCCCTTGGGAGGCATTTGTAGAAGTAGTCCCAATATATTATTGTAATATCTGAATAAATCAGGTCATTCAATTTATGACTGTATGTTTGTTATGAGAGGAACATGTTAGGAGCAGCCATTTATTAATCCTGAGATGCTTTGCTTAACTCACCACAGAGCAAGGAAAGGCTGAGCTGACACAATTTCGAAATAGACAAGACAACCAAAGGCGGCAAGCAGAACGCCAATGTTTTGTGGGTTTTTTGTTTGTTTGTTTTGTTGTTGTTGCTTGTTAGGTTGGTTGGTTTGGCTTTTTGTTTTGTTTTGGTGGGGGTTTTTTGTTTGTTTTTGTTGTTGTTTTTTCCTACACCTACAGAGGTCCTTCTAAAATGCATAATTAACTTCATTAGGAAAATCTTCTTACCAGTCTTTGCTAAATCTTCTGCCAGGGGAGAAGCTGAAAAGTGGAATGATCAGAAAGATTCCATCAGCTGGTCAGCATTGTGCAAATTTGGTCTGAGGTTTACTGAGGGCAACTGATGCCTTTACTGAGGACTTTCCCAACTGTCTTGTATGAGCTCTGTGTCAAAGTCTATAATCCAGTGAGTTGTTTAAGTAATGTGCAGATGAGGACACACAGCATGTGCTGATAAATGCTAGTGATGGGAATATATTTAGTGCACTGTAGCACTTGTCAGCAGGTAACAGAGGAAGGACTGCTAATGACAGGATAAGCTAGAGGAAACAGGTCCACTTTGGAACAAACCATTTGCTCTAAAAAGAGCGTGTTACATTTTTATCAGTACTAGTAGCTAAAACTGCAGATGTTGGAAGTATCACTTCATGGAGGATCTCCAGGTCTGGACATCTGGTTTCATCCTGAATTTTACTGAGCAGTGAGAGATATAAAATAAAAATAAAACTGTGGAAACAAAGATCATGCCTGTACCATTACATTTTTCTCACCCATTTCTGCTTTAGCTGTGAATTTTAGAAGTGATTAAATAAAAAACAGATGTATGTGCAAATAAAAACACATCATATGAAAGATGTCTAATCAGAACATTTTTACTCCTTTTTATTTTTTTTTTTCCTCCAAGGTGCTTTCTAAAACATTCAGGTGAAACTGACTTAGTTTGCAAAGCAGGGCTATTCCTGCACTCTGGCAGAATATTTACCACCAGCTTGAGGCGTAAATCTATTGCAGACACAAAGAAGCAATCTTATAAACAGCTTAACGCAACATTAAGAGGAGGTTCTGTAGCTGGTTACACACCACCCTCTTGCTTCTTAAAATACACAACTGAGAACAAACAACCACAATACATGTTGAATAAGATAGCACTGTTTTTTTTCTGCTGCTTTTCAGAGTTAAATCAAGCTTAAATGTTGCATTGAAGAGAAGGATGAATGCTTGAGTATAATTAAAATTACTGCAGTGATTTTAATGATCAGTGTGCTGAGGTTCTGCTTTCATAATTCTTGCTTTACACAATTCTTGCTTTACACAGTTGATCCAAATGGAGTCCAGAATAACAAAAAATTGCAGACATAAAACTGAATACATTTGAGGAATGGTGTCTGTAAAAAACAAATTAACTGGTTTATGTCATATAGTATAAATCTACCCTTTTTATCCATAAACGCCATTAAAAATCTGCCAAACCAAGTTTCCAAGCAATTCTGGCTGAGTTCTGTTATCCTCTTTTCATAGGTAGAGACCGCAACCACAGACTGTCACTTATCTGTGTTGGCCTTGTGGCTCAGGCCATCCTTGGACCATCCCCACTCACTGTGCTTTGACTCTCCTCCCAGAGCAGTCACAGTGTGCAGACTGGATTCCTTTTCTATGTAATTAAACCAGAAAACATGCTCCCAGAGTTGATATTTTTTACTCCAGTTGCTCGTGGGCACACAGCCCACAGCACAAAACTAGGTGGATTCTGAAGCAAGGCAGGTAAAGCATCTGCAGTGCAGACACTGAATCCTCAGTGCTAGTTGCTTTGCTCCACTCATACTACATTGCTCCCTGACACCAACATAGCCAGACATCACTTTTCTCTGTTTTACGGTACCAAGAAATCACTTCAGAATATGGATTTTTGCTACCTCACCCTGGTATGGTTGCACCAAGGTCAGAGTGAAAGAGAGATTTTGCTTTCATCACATGAAGGTTTTGTGTTAGGTATTTTTGCCTGTCCTTTTTTTTTTTTTTTCCTTCTCTTTCTTTTTTTGGGGGGGTGGGTGGGCAGGGAGAGAAGAGGGGTTCAGTTTTGCTTGGGCCTTTTTTTTTTTTCTTAGTTGTTGTTTTATTTTTACAGTTCGATCACATAATGGAAAGATTGACAACATACAAATTAAAAAAGCTGCGAAGAGTTATATTCATTTCTTTGTGAAAAACATATCAAGACAATCTAAAGGAAGCCCAAGCACTGCCTGGGCCCTGTGCACCTTTAATCCAAACAGTGAGTCATCTCATTCTCATTTACAAGGTCAGTTTGACCTTTATGCATGGATCAAGTCATTGTGGTGCCCAGGGTTCTCAGAATAGCACCAGCTATGAATTTTCTCCTTCTTCATCCTTCTGAAACCTAACCATCCATCATTTGTCAAAATTTATTGGCCATTTGAAGTGAAGCAGGAATTGAACTGTTGCCTTCTCAGGATCGCTGCTACCTTGGGTACCAGTTCCTGTTATACCACCCCATAGCCTGAGAAGCTGGAAGTGTTGCAGTGTGACATTCTCAATGACAAATTTTGGCTGAGTGAAATCATTGATTCTATTTGCTTTTATGCCAATGATCCTTTTGAGAGAAATTAATAACAGCAGACTAACGATGCCCACCTCAGAAGGACTCTAAAGCTCCCTCCTAGTACGTCACCTCTGCTCCCTTTGCCAAATCCCAGAGGCCTGCTATGGTGAGATGCAGTGGAAGGGCAGAAAAGAGACAAACCCTGGGACAAGTCCTGGTTTGAGGGGAAAAAGGATCCAAATTTTCTACATTTAGCAAATAAAATGAGGCATCCTGTTTCACTTCTCCTGCATGCTTAGAGTAGGAATGCTAAATTGCTTTTGCTGGCTCCTTTACTAGGGAGAGTTTCGCATCGCAGCACAGCTTGTGCCAAATGAAGCAGATTACATGGCCTGGGGTAGGGGACCTCACGCATGGTGGAAGCTGGAACATCTCCCATAAGTGAACTGCCACCATGGTAGATGGGGCAGCATCTGACATCGGGGGGAGAGGAGGGGAACCTGTCACAGAGCAGAACCTGCCAGAGACATGTACAAACACAGGTTTTCTGCTGACACACCAACCTACCACCTGTCCCTGCCACAGAGCGGGCTCCAGGCCTGGACACAGCACACACACCCCCAGGCCAGAAATTGCTGAGGTTACACAGAAGAGTTTTTCAAACCTCCTTCCTGCTTCTTCAAAACATTTTAACTGAGTTCAAAATAGACTTGCTACCTTAGAGCAGATTTGAATGGAAAAATAACTCTGGTTCATTAACCTGGAAGCCTCTTTGTCTCGTCACAGGGATCATGGCAAAACTATGTACCCAACGAATGCACATCAGAAGAGGAGATTCATCAAGGACTAGAAGGACCTTTGCATGGAGCCATTATAACCCCAGCATCATTTATTTTTCGTTTGTGAAGCTTGTATTAAAGTTAGCCAAAGATGTTTTTGTGTGTGTGAATAAGCAGTGAAGAGGAGCGCTAGCACAAAAAAGAGGCTACAGTCACAGGAAGTAAGTGCTGTGCCCATCTCACGTCCACAGCGATTTTGTCTGCACAGTTCAACTTTTTCTGGAACAACTGTCATTGTATCAAGTGAGATGCAAAAGAAGAAAAAAGAAATTCTCATGCTCAGTGTGGGTTTTTAATGATATGATATACTAGACCTCACATGTGGATCTTCAAGGGACCTGTAGGATGTGGTACTGCTTGGAAATATTTAAAAGCAGATTCTAGACCTCAAGACAACACGCTAGCCCTTTAGGGAGCAATTCTTCAGTGACAGAAATGAGGACTAAGTGACTTACTATTTCTTAATCTTTACTTCATCTTTGACCACAGACAAAGAATTTTTTGAAAGATGCTTCTCACATCTGACAAAATGGTATTAGAAATAGTTAAGACTTTCCCTAGGGTTAGGAAGTTATCATCTACTTTGTCGAATGTATTGTCCATATTACAATTTACCCTTGAAATACTTGTGTTTTCCCCAAATCCTGACTTTTGTTTCACTTTCCTGCCTAAAGTACACTTTTATATGAGTAACCAATTAAGATCAAGTCCATAAAGCCTTGTTAGAATTCACTGTGGCTTTTAGAAGTGGAGGAGATGGGAATCGGGGTTTTATATGAAACCCAACAGTGGAGACATAGCAAAAATGTGCAGCAGAGCAATATTTTGTGGTGTGTTCACTCTGCATTTCCTAAAATTCCCCCATTCAGCTTACTTTTAGGCTGCCATTAGCTGTTGTGAAGATACAATTTTAGAGCTACATGTGGCGACTTCAAGATCTCTGTCCTCAAAGACAAAATTATAAATCCATAATCTTATTTACGTTGCTGGTTATTCAGTGCTTCTGGTTTTGTTTGTTTGGTTTTGTTATTTTTGTGGGGGTATTTTTCCTCCTATTAATATAGTTAGGCAAAAACTTAATAAAATATTTCCCAGCCACTGGACAAGATCATTTAGAATAAGATAGATTAGAAATAGAAATATAGAAAGATAAATAGAAAGATATAGTACAGTATATCATAGTATGTCGTAGTATAGCACAGTAGAGAAGGGCACAGGGTAGTATAGTTTGCCTGGAATAGGCCTACAATGATCATCAAGTTCAACTACTTGATCACTTCAGGGCTGATCAAAAGCATGATTTTAAAGCCATGGTCGAAATTCTCTCATGCCCCAGGAGAAGAGCAGCAGGGAGTTTGTCCTTGGGAGCCAAATGCGACAGAAGGCATCAGGGCCACCCAGAAGTTGTCCCCAGTGCATGGACAAACAAGGGAAGTGACAGCCCCCTGGGCCTCTGGACCGATTCCGGTCCAACACCTCAAAGGTTTCCTCCCAAAGGTGCTGGGCGGAAGTGGGGTGGGCGGGGCTGAGCACGAGTGGCTCCGTCACTCCCTCCACCAAAACAGCCCCTGCTTGGAAGGGCTCCAGCCTGGCTGAACCATCCACAGCTGCCACTCGGCACCTCTCCCTGCGGGCAACACAAGCGCCTGGCAGGGACCAGAGCCCTTCCCGTGCATTCCTGCCCAAGAAGCACTGCAGCAAAACAAGGTGTAGAAGGCAAAACATCTGCTCGTCATTGCTACCTGTCACGTAGCTCTGGAAAACATCCCACGGTACCACACCCCTCTTCTTCCTCTTTTGTGCATGGTCAGTCCCACGCCAAATCTCAAGGTTCTCCCTCTTCAGGAACCAGGGAAAGCTTGGCCTCTATTCCTGCTGCTGCTCTCTGCAGCTCTGGGACTTGCTTTTGCCAGCCTGCAAGGGCTGTTTGTTCAAGCTAAACTGAAGAATGCATCAGCCTGCTCCTGGCTACACGTGGGCTTGTGTTGAGGATTGTGAGCATTGGCTCTGAAACAGAATCAGAAAAGGAAATCAAACGACATGAAAAACCATAACATGAAATAACATAAAAAGTAAATAAAAAATTATCAAAAAAAGGTAAAATAAATAAACTTTTAAAAAATTAAATAATAAAATAAAATAAACACTTGTATTCCTTGTGTTATGTGTCCTTGAAAGTGGTTTTCAGGAAAGAGAGAGGGAAGGGAAGGGAAGGGAAGGGAAGGGAAGGGAAGGGAAGGGAAGGGAAGGGAAGGGAAGGGAAGGGAAGGGAAGGGAAGGGAAGGGAAGGGAAGGGAAGGGAAGGGAAGGGAAGGGAAGGGAAGGGAAGGGAAGGGAAGGGAAGGGAAGGGAAGGGAAGGGAAGGGAAGGGAAGGGAAGGGAAGGGAGAGAGAGAGGAGGGAAGGGGAGGGGGGAGAGGGAAGAGGGGAGAGGGGAGAGGAGAAAGGAGAAAGGAGAAAGAAGAGGAGAAAGAAGAAGAGAAAGAAGAGGAGAATTCTGCTTTGTTATGCCTGGAGTTCTGCATGACAAGCCCTGACACGGCCCTGAGGGCTCCATACCTGAAAAATATTGCACTATTACCTACTCCCCATCACATACCTATATCAATAGCTGCACAGGAAGGGCTGATTTGCAATCTGTACCTCAGCAAACAGTTTGCTGTGCAAGCCACGGTCAGAGGACACGGGTAGGAAGGTCCCAGTGTTAAACAGCCCAAGAGAGAAAACCCGCTAAGTCCCCAAACCCACGGGTGCCAAAACATCCACTGAGGCGGGAGCTGTCTAAGGAAGAGAAAGTCCAAACACAGCGAGTCATTGCCCCAAGTTGTGTCATTCAACGGGACATGGTCACAGGCAGTAGCGCTACTGGAAGTAAGGCTGGACTGGCAACAAATCCACACTGTATTTTTGCAAAAAGGGGACACGGTTAGGTTGATTATTCCCCTGTCTTGTAGGTACAGGGACTGATTCGGGGCCAGCACCCCAAAGGCTTCCTCCCAAGGCTGCTGGGTGGGTGGGGGGGGGTGGGGGCGGGGCTGCACACGCGTGGCTCTGTCACCCCCGTGTCACAATGCCAGCACCCAGCAACGCAGCACTCACAATGCCCTGGGCAGGACCAAAAGGAGCAGCCAGGTCCCGTGTCCACTGCCAGAGCTGGCCCGGGGGCAGCCCCAACACATCCCGGAGGAAGCACTTGAGGAGCTGGTGGAATCACAGGGCAGGGGCTGAGGGAGGAAGAGCTTGCACGAGGCTGCTGGACGTTCTCCACTGCAAGACAATCTGCTGGCAGAGCCACCTTCCAAACTCAGCTCATGGACGGAGGAGCACTGCAGAGCTCACCATCCTCATCCCCTGCGGAAACAGGCTCAGGAGCCGTAAGAAATAGGAGGTAGAGGGGTTGCAAGGGCTTGTAGTGCTTTGGAACGCCCACTGGTGTCCCACCAGGCACAGCAAGGATTCTTGCCCCCAAGGTCCTAGGCATTTGGGCACTCTCAGAAGTCCGGGAGATGGCTCCAGCTCAAGGGAGGATAGCATAGCATAGCATAGCATAGCATAGCATAGCATAGCATAGCATAGCATAGCATAGCATAGCATAGCATAGCATAGCATAGCATAGCATAGCATAGCATAGCATAGCATAGCATAGGTCCTGGGAGGCGTGAGTAGCCTGTGGGACAAGGAGCCAGGTCTGGCTCACATGCTCAGGGAACAGCCGATCGCCAGCACTGGGGTCAGGAAGGAATTTTTTCCCCCGGGGCAGATTGGCACTGGTCCCCGGGGGTTTTTTGCCTTCCTCTGCAGCATTGAGCATGACCACTTTGCAGAGCTCCTCTGGGCCCTTTTGGCTCGGATCCTGCCTGCTGCTCAAGCACCAGGAAGATGGCCTCTCGTGCCCTGCAGCTGGGGGGAGGAAGGCTTTTTTTTTCCCCCAGGTGGGACAGCAAGCGTCTCCGGGGGTTTTTTGCCTTCCTCTGCAGCATTGAGCACGGCCCCTTGCCACGGCTTCTTTGGGCCATTTGGGCTGGGTGCCTGCTGCTCCACGAGTTGGCCCGAAACTTAGCTAGAACGGCCTACCTAAACCAGCATAGAGCAACTATCCTAAACCAACCTTAAACACCTAAAACAACCTTAAACAACTAACCTGAACCAACCTTTAAACACCTAAAACAACCTTAAACACCTTAAGAACCTAAACCAATCTAGCTTCAAAATCTTCACACAACCAGCCATCAACAACCTAAAAAGAACCTTCAACGATCTACAACATACTACCTGAACCAACGTAAACCAACCTCAAGCAACCAACCGAAACCAACAAACAAACAAACAACCTTCAATGACCTCCAAGAACCCAGGTTCAACAACATGAAGACTCTGAGAAACAGGCAACCTACAAACATGCAACCAGCCTTAGACAGCACAAAACAACTGAAAACAACAAACCCCAAACAACCCAAACAACCTAAGCCAAATGACCAAAAGAACCTCAACCACCAAACGACCACAACTAAACCTACCAAGAAACCCAAACTAAACCACCTATTCAACCTAAACCACCAGAAAACACCTCAACAACCTCAAACAGCCTACCCTCATCAAATCACCTAACCCAACCTACTCAAAAACAACTAAACCAACCTCAACCAAACAACCTGAACCAACCTCAACACAAACCCTCCAAGCCACCCCAACGATGGAAACCAAACCTACCCAGACCAACCTACCTAAAAACACAGACATCCACCAACCTACCTGAACTGCCTACTGAAAACAAACAGAAACAAATCAAACCAACCTCCAATAACCCACCTAAACCACCCAACCTCAAATCATCTCAACAACCTCAACCAAACCACCTACACCAACCTCCAGCAAACTACTGAAAACAACCTCAACAAAAACAGCTTCACATACCCCACCTAAAACAACCAACGGAAGACAACTTCAACCAAAAATCACCTTCATCAAGCTACCTAAACCCACCAGCCTTCAACAACCAGCCTCTCACAACCACCCTCAAAGAAGAACCTGCCTCAAACAAACCACCTCAAACCACCTCAACAAACTCAATCAAGCTACCAAAAACAAAACCCTGCCTCCACCAAAACAGCCCCTGCTTGGAAGGGCTCCAGCCTGGCTGAACCATCCACAGCTGCCACTCGGCACCTCTCCCTGCGGGCAACACCAGCGCCTGGCAGGGACCAGAGCGCTTCTCGTGCATCCCTGCCTGAGAAGCACAGCAGCAAAACAAGGCGTGGAAGGCATAAAGTCTGCTCGTCATCGCTACGTGTCACGTAGCTCTGCAAAACAACCCACTGAACCACACCCGTCATCTTCCTCTTCTTCTTCCTCTTTTGTGCATGGTCAGTCCCACGCCTCAATCTCAAGGTTCTCCCTCTTAGGAACCAGGGAAAGCTTGGCCTCTATTCCTGCAGCTGCTCTCTGCAGCTCTGGGATTTGTCTTGCCAGCCTGCAAGGGCTGTTTTTTCAAGCTAAACTGAAGAATGCGTCAGCCTGCTCCTGGCTACACTTGGGTTTGTGTTAAGGATTGTGAGCATTGGCTCTGAAACAGAGTGAGAAAGGGAAATGACAAGAAATAACACAAAAGGAAGTAAATTAAAAATAGAAAATAAAATAATAAAATAAAATAAAATAAAATAAAATAAAATAAAATAAAATAAAATAAAATAAAATAAAATAAAATAAAATAAAATAAAATAAAATAAAATAAAATAAAATAAAATAGAAACAATTGTATCCATTGCGTTATGTGCCCAGGGAAGGGAAGGGAAGGGAAGGGAAGGGAAGGGAAGGGAAGGGAAGGGAAGGGAAGGGAAGGGAAGGGAAGGGAAGGGAAGGGAAGGGAAGGGAAGGGAAGGGAAGGGAAGGGAAGGGAAGGGAAGGGAAGGGAAGGGAAGGGAAGGGAAGGGGAGAAGAAGAGAAGAGAAGAGAAGAGAAGAGAAGAGAAGAGAAGAGAAGAGAAGAGAAGAGAAGAGAAGAGAAGAGAAGAGAAGAGAAGAGAAGAGAAGAGAGAAGAGGATTCAGTTTTGTTATGCCTGGAGTTCTGCATGACAGTCCCTGACACGGCCCTGAGAGCTCCATACCTGAAAAATATTGCACTATTACCTACTCCCCATCACATACCTATATCAATAGCTGCACGGGAAGGGCTGATTTGCAATCTGTACCTCAGCAAACAGTTTGCTGTGCAAGCCACGGTCAGAGGACACGGGTAGGAAGGTCCCAGTGTTAAACAGCCCAAGAGAGAAAACCCGCTAAGTCCCCAAACCCACGGGTGCCAAAACATCCACTGAGGCGGGAGCTGTCTAAGGAAGAGAAAGTCCAAACACAGCGAGTCATTGCCCCAAGTTGTGTCATTCAACGGGACATGGTCACAGGCAGTAGCGCTACTGGAAGTAAGGCTGGACTGGCAACAAATCCACACTGTATTTTTGCAAAAAGGGGACACGGTTAGGTTGATTATTCCCCTGTCTTGTAGGTACAGGGACTGATTCGGGGCCAGCACCCCAAAGGCTTCCTCCCAAGGCTGCTGGGTGGGTGGGGGGGGGTGGGGGCGGGGCTGCACACGCGTGGCTCTGTCACCCCCGTGTCACAATGCCAGCACCCAGCAACGCAGCACTCACAATGCCCTGGGCAGGACCAAAAGGAGCAGCCAGGTCCCGTGTCCACTGCCAGAGCTGGCCCGGGGGCAGCCCCAACACATCCCGGAGGAAGCACTTGAGGAGCTGGTGGAATCACAGGGCAGGGGCTGAGGGAGGAAGAGCTTGCACGAGGCTGCTGGACGTTCTCCACTGCAAGACAATCTGCTGGCAGAGCCACCTTCCAAACTCAGCTCATGGACGGAGGAGCACTGCAGAGCTCACCATCCTCATCCCCTGCGGAAACAGGCTCAGGAGCCGTAAGAAATAGGAGGTAGAGGGGTTGCAAGGGCTTGTAGTGCTTTGGAACGCCCACTGGTGTCCCACCAGGCACAGCAAGGATTCTTGCCCCCAAGGTCCTAGGCATTTGGGCACTCTCAGAAGTCCGGGAGATGGCTCCAGCTCAAGGGAGGATAGCATAGCATAGCATAGCATAGCATAGCATAGCATAGCATAGCATAGCATAGCATAGCATAGGTCCTGGGAGCCGTGAGCAGCCTGTGGGACAAGGAGCCAGGTCTGGCTCACATGCTCAGGGAACAGCCGATCGCCAGCACTGGGGTCAGGAAGGAATTTTTTCCCCCGGGGCAGATTGGCACTGGTCCCCGGGGGTTTTTTGCCTTCCTCTGCAGCATTGAGCATGACCACTTTGCAGAGCTCCTCTGGGCCCTTTTGGCTCGGATCCTGCCTGCTGCTCAAGCACCAGGAAGATGGCCTCTCGTGCCCTGCAGCTGGGGGGAGGAAGGCTTTTTTTTTCCCCCAGGTGGGACAGCAAGCGTCTCCGGGGGTTTTTTGCCTTCCTCTGCAGCGCTGAGCACGGCCCCTTGCCACGGCTTCTTTGGGCCATTTGGGCTGGGTGCCTGCTGCTCCACGAGCTGGCCCTAAACTTAGCTAGAACAGCCTGCCCAAACCAGCATAGAACAGCTCACCTAAACCAACCTTAAAGAAGCTAAACCAATCTGCCTTAAAAAACTTCAATCAGCCACCAACAACCTAAACGGAACCTTAAACAATCTACAACAAATTACCTAAACCAAACAAAATAAACCAACCTAAACACCCTAAAACAAACCTATCTAAACCAAATGATCTAAAAAAATCCTACCTAAAACAATCTAAAACTACATAAACTGGCATTTCTCAACCAACCTTAAGCAACCTAGAACCGAACAAGCTAAACAAACTGAAACCAACCAATCTTAACCTAAAATAACCATTAAACAATCTCAAACAACTTAAAACCAATCTAATAAAGGATAAAACCACCTAAAGCGACCGATCTAAACCAACCTCAAAAATAGGAAACCAAATGACATAACCACACCAAAATGACCTAAAGCAAACAACCCAAAGCTAAATAGAACCACTGAAACCAGCCTACGACGACCAAGCTAAAAACCAATCTAGATCAACTCAACTTCAACAACAAAGCTAAAACACCCTAAAAAACCTCAACAACAAAAACCCAACCACCAGCCACCCTGCCCCAGGCAGTGTCTCACTTGGATGTGCCTGCAGTCTTGGAAGCCTGACTACCCCAGGTTCTCCTCCTAACGGACCCTGAGCTTGTTTGGAGGTCCTCAAGCACGGCGCAGCTACCGTATACCCTTGACCTAGCAACGGTTCGCCTCTAGCGGGGAACGTCGTCCTCTTTGAGCAAGGCGGGGAAACACGTGGAGCAGGGAAGGAGGAAGGGGACGTCTGCCGAGACAGCAGAAACAGCCCAATCGAGCCTGGTGATTAGTGGGGGGACACATGTCCCAGCGAGACTGCACTCACATCCAAAGCATCCAGACACAACCGAAAACCAACTAAACACAATGTACATCTAACCAAACCACCTAAAGCACCCTCAACAACCAATCTAAGCCACCCCAGCCTGAAGGAACCCATCTTCAAAACATGCGCCGTGCATAACACTGCCCTAAACAACCTACCAGGAAATAACTAAACCAACCTAAACCAAACAACCTGAACCAACCTTAACAGAAACCCTTCAAGCGACCTAAACAATGTAAACCAAACCTGCCTAAACCAACCTACCTAAAAACACAGACACTCACCAACCCACCTAAACTGCTTACTGAAAAGAAACAACCTCAAATAACCAACCAACCAACCAACCCACCCCCAACTTAAAATCATCTAAACAAACCTCAACCAAACTACAGAAAACAGCCTCAATGAAAACAGCTTCAGATAGGCCACCTACAACAACCGACGGAAGACAACTTCAACCAAAAATCACCTGCATCAAGCAACCTGAACCCACCAGCCTTCAACAACCAGCCTCTCACAGCCACCCTCAAAGAACCTGCCTCAAACCAACCTCAAACGACCGCAACAAACTGAACCAAGCTACTAAAACCAGAAACCTAAACCAAACTAACACAACCAGTGCTAAAGAATCCTCAGAAAACAGCACCAACCAAAGAACCCAGCAAAACCGAGAAAAAGAAACCTCCTCAGCTAAACCACACAGAGCAGCGCTAAGAAAATCACATCAAACAACCTGAACCCACCCACCTAAACTAACCAACCCAAACCAAGCTAAACCATCAAACCTGAAACAAGCAGCTAAGACCGCCAACCTAAACCAAACTTAACAAACCTTAACCTAAAACAACCAGCCTTCAGTGACCTACGAACACACAACCTACCAACAACGTCATACAGCGTCAAACAACCACCTTCGAACAACCAGTATCAAAAAGCCTACCAAAACCAACTCATAGAAACTGACCTACACCAACCAAACGAAACAAACTTAAAAAACCCCAACAAAACCAGAACAACAGCAACAAGAGAAACAACACCACCACCACCAAAACAAAAAAACAAACAAGGTAGAAAGAAACAGGCAAAACCCAAACAAGTTACAGACAAAGAAGGCAGATGTAGGGAACAGGATGCAGAGATGTTGCATGGGGACCCAGTGCTTTGGAGCAGCCACTGGTGTCCTGTCAGGAACAGGAAGGATTCGCAGCTGCCACTCGGCACCTCTCCCTGTGGGCAACACCAGCGCCTGGCAGGGACCAGAGCGCTTCTCGTGCATCCCTGCCCAAGAAGCACAGCAGCAAAACAAGCTGTGGAAGGCAAAACACCTGCTTGTCATCGCTACATGTGATGCTTTGGAAAAGATCCCACAGTACCACATACCTCTTCTTTTGTGCACGGTCAGTCCCGCGCCTCATTCTCAAGGTTCTCCCTCTTCAGGAACCAGGGAAAGCTTGGCCTCTATTCCTGCTGCTGCTCTCTGCAGCTCTGGGACTTGCCTTTGCCAGCCTGCAAGGGCTGTTTGTTCAAGCTAAAGTGAAGAACGCATCAGCCTGCTCCTGGCTACACGTGGGCTTGCGTTAAGGATTGTGAGCACTGGCTCTGAAACAGAGTGAGAAACAGAAATGACATGAAATAACATCAAAGGAAGTACATTAAAAAATAAAATAAAACAAAATAAAATAGAAACACTTGTATCCATTGCGTTTTGTGTCCTGGGAAGTGGTTTTTAGGGAAGAGTGAAGGAAGGGAGAGGGAAGGGGGAAGGGGGAAGGGAAAAGAAGGCGGAGGAGAAAAGAAAGCCCTGACAGAGCCCTGAGGGCTCCATACCTGAAAGAAATTGTGCTGTTTTCACCGAAAGCGAACTGATTTTCTTCATGCAGTTAGAAACCTTTCTTTTTCACAGCTCGCACGCTCATTATTTGGAATTAGTTTGAGAACAAGAGCTAACACCCCAGCACAGAACTAATGCTTGTAATTGCTCTGGTCTGAGAGCCAAGGACATTCTGACTGCTCTGCCCACAGATGGGACCTGCCGAGGAAGGGGGGCAGAGATGGGACAGAGCTTGACTGACATCCAGGCTGATCAAGAAGAGTATTTCATCCCATTAGCATCACGGTCATTATTTAAGGAGGGAGGGGATCTTTCTCACTCTCTCAGGCGTGCAGTGGAATCTTGATCAACTGGCCACATGGGTCAGGAAAGCTACCTGGCAAGCAAAAAGATCCATTGCACTCTTCTGCTCAGCACATCAAGATTTGCCCTCTGAGTCGCGGCAATTTCTTGAATATCACCAAGAATCAAAACAGGTTTCAAAGAGCAACATGGCATGACCAAATAATAAATACTTCTCTTTAAGTCCACTCATTTGTTTAATCTTTGCCTAGACCTTCAGGAAATGGAAAACCAAACTCACTACGGAGAAGTTCAACACAACAACCCACGCCAAATCAAGGCTACCAGGTAGGAACCCGATGACAAGGATCAGTCACGCAACTGCTACCCTATGACAGGGCTGCCCCGAACAGATCACCCCCAAGGATTCAGTCCAAGGCAGAAACTACTCAGCCGGCAAACATTCCAAAAAAACAAGCACGTTTTGCTTACACACCTTACAGCAAGTTTTCCCTCAGGAAACACAAAATGAAACAGCAACAACAAGCAGAAATAATACTCACAAGCCTGTAACATCTTCGACGGGATTTTCCCGCACCGGCCGACACCGCCGGACCCGGCGGGCACAGCCGCTCCCCCCGCTCCAGCTGCCCGCCAAGCGGCGGCGCCGAGCGCGCCACCCACGCGTGCCCGCAAGCGGCCTCGTCCTCCCCGCCCGCCCGCCCGCCGGGCCCAGGCCGGGCCCCAGCGCAGCCCCGCCCGCGCACCGGGAGAGCGCGGAAGCGTCGCGGCGCCGCTTACCGAGCGGCAGCAGCAGCTGAGAGGGGCTGCTGCTCGCCTTGGCCGCCATGCTGGACACAGACCCGAGCAATCGCTACCGCCTCCCGCAAAGACCGAGCCAGCAGCCCCGACGAGCGGATGGCAGAGCCGTCGCTCCTCGGCCCCGCCCCGTGTGCCGGTAAACGCGGGAACGAGCACTGTCTCTTCAAACACCTTTTGCATTCTTTATCCTACAGCACTAAAGAAATAGCAGAATCCCTTAGCACAGGATAATTCTGCAATACAAGTGCCAGGTTTGTCGTGCTGGTAAAAGATATTGTCAAAAGATGTGCGGCTGTCGGTCTTTCCTCAAGACAAAAGGCAAACGAGCTGGTTCCATCCGAGGCGAGGCAAACCAAATGCAAGCACTGACAGCACTGCAGAGCAAAATGGCCCCGCGACGGGGCCCTCGTGGCCCTCCTCTCCTTCCCCTCTTGCTGTTTTCCTCCGTCATCTCTGTTGTGTCCTCTTGTTACGTGCAGTAAGTTTCATCTCTGGCATTTTGTTTTCTCTGCCCAGGTTTGCTCAGGAATTCTTGACAGGACAGTTGGAAGCAGGATTTTCCAAAGTGTCCTTGCCCCCAAGGTCCGTCAGGTCAGAGGCCTTTGGGCACTCTCCCAAGTCCAGGAGATGGCTCCAGCGCAAGGTAGGACAGGCTAGGCTAGGATAGGATAGGCTAGGGCTTGGGCAGGTCCTGGGAGGCGTGAGCAGCCTGTGGGACAAGGAGCCAGGTCTGGCTCACATGCTCAGGGAACAGCCGATCGCCAGCACTGGGGTCAGGAAGGAATTTTTTCCCCCGGGGCAGATTGGCACTGGTCCCCGGGGGTTTTTTGCCTTCCTCTGCAGCATTGAGCATGACCACTTTGCAGAGCTCCTCTGGGCCCTTTTGGCTCGGATCCTGCCTGCTGCTCAAGCACCAGGAAGATGGCCTCTCGTGCCCTGCAGCTGGGGGGAGGAAGGCTTTTTTTTTCCCCCAGGTGGGACAGCGAGTGTCTCCGGGGGTTTTTTGCCTTCCTCTGCAGCGCTGAGCACGGCCCCTTGCCACGGCTTCTTTGGGCCATTTGGGCTGGGTGCCTGCTGCTCCACAAGCTGGCCCTAAACTTAGCTAGAACAGCACTCCCAAACCAGCATAGAACAACTCACCTAAAGCAACCTACAACAACAGCAAGCAAATAACCGACCTTCAAGAACCTAAAATAAAATAAAAAGAAGCACTTTGTATCCATTGTGTTTTGTGTCCTTGAAAGTGTTTTTTAGGAAAAAGAGGAGGGAGGGGGGAGAGAGAGAGAGGGAGGGAGGGGGAGTGAGGAGAGAGGGATAGGATGGGGAGGGGGGGACAGAGCGGGGAGCGCGGGAGAGACAGGGGAAGGGGGTGGGGGGAAGAGGGGGGGAGAAGGGGTGAGAGACAGGGGATGGGGGGGAGGGGAGATGATAGAGGGAGCTACCATTTTAAGGGTTAACTAAACATATCATGGGTGCCTACTAACGAACTACCACTTTAAGGCTTAGGCACACAATAAGTGCTTAGTTTAGAGCTTTATGTAGACTTATGCTAAGAAAAACAGAACCCCCTCGAATGCCAAGATAAGAAGTTTTACTGCACCCAGCTGTAAACTTGAGGAGACGAGATAACAAAGATTTAGAGCAAAAGGGGGCGCCAGCCTGGTTTCAATCGACTTGGCAGCTTGGGTCCCAGTCAATTCAACATAATGAGCCAAAGGTAAAAAGTTTACTGTGAGGAAGCTGAAGGAGCCTTCATCCAAAGACCCCTCCTCAAGACCACCAGATGGCACTGCGCAGGCGCAACAGGGAGCTGTCTAGGAGGAGACTTTGCAAATTATGACCTGGGACTCATTTTAATAAGAAGCGGGGAAAGGTTATGAATAAGTATAGGCGTTCCTGGGGTCACTATGAATACCTAACACCTTGCTGTATTTAAACACACCTCGTAGTGTTAGAAGGTGCGCATGAATGGTGGAACGATCCCCCTTGCGCCCGATATCAGATAAACACACCCGCTTTATAACCTTGCACGTTGTAAAGTTTTATGACTTTCTAGGTTGTAAAGTTGTTTCCACGTATCAATTTTGGCCACCACGAAGGCACAAGCTCTGCCCGGCTGTGCGGACCGCCTGAGAGAAACGGACCTCCCAGACGTGTCCCGAACCTTTTATTTCAGAGCGGCTCCGTTCCACTCCGGCTGGTCACCGCGGGGGCAGACAACGACTTTTTGAATTAAGCGGATAAGGTATGCTTCTGTTTTACTGTAACGTGGGCCTGTAACATGGGGGGCCAGTAACTGGCGAGGGAAGCCTCCGCATGGCCAGATTCCCCATATTGCTGTAAATGGGCACCTACCTAAGGGGGCTACTGACTTGACTCCACCAGAAGGGGGTCAGCTGCTACCGATTTTGGGGGTAGATCGAGTAACCCTGAGTGAGCCTTCTGTTGCGTCCCGGTTATGAGAGCCAGGATGGACTTGCTAATGACTGCATGAAAGTGGGAGAAGGGTAAACAGACTCTCCAGTCATGGTTCGAGTCCCACTACAATTGTCAGGGGTTCGAGTCCCCATGGCAATTGAAGCTTTATAACATCTTAACCCCTCAGGATTGATTAAGAAGTTTTTGTGCCCGGTACTGTGCTTTGTGTGAATGAGTGCTTGAGATGCCGTCTGAGTGCGAAGCGAGTGCGGAGTCCTGATCCACGGTTCCATGGTCTCCGCGAGGAGATCGGGCAGAGGTGGACAAAGCAAACGATAGGTGTTTGTTGAACTAATAGCTAGCTTGGTAATCGTGTGTTATCTTTATAAGTGCCCCGGCATTCCATGTCTGTTGTAATAATCTTTAGTGTACAACCATCTGTACGATGAGCAATTTAGCTTTCACACGAGGTAAGAAATGCTGTTTTGGGATAACAGTTGTAATACCCCAGATGAGGCACTAATAAAAGCCTTGCCCAGTCCAGCTTGCTGAAGGCGGTGGGGGGGGATGGGTGCCGATGGGGCTCCAGCGGGCGCTGATCTGTTCTGTCAGGGAAACCCAGCGGTGCCTCTACCCAGCTGAGCAGTGAGTGGCTTAAAGGTGCAATGCTAAAATCCAGATATTGTCTTGAATGAGTGCAACTGTGATCTGTTTGCATATTTGAGCTTGGTATTTGGTCTGCATGTCTGAGATGAGTATTTTAGTTTGCATATTTATATTTGGTACCAAAATAATTTTGTTTGGGGAGACAATTACAAAATGAGAACCGGTTCCGATACTAAAGTACCGCCTTGCTTCCCCTTAACGTGCGTCTTTACACATCACAGTAAATGAGTGGGGGGAAGTGAATGTGAAATTCTGGCTTAGCTGTATTGCAGTTAGTGTTGTTCTAGGGATAGACCGAATTGGACCTAAACTAATGTAAGGGATTGATGCTTAATATGCTGTTTATTGACATCTGTGAGAAATTACAAAAGGTAGGAGCTGAGGGTTTATAGTTGCAGGAATTAAATGAAGAGAGAAAAAGGGCAAAAGGAGCCCAAGCCTACGCTGTGAAGTTCGAATAGAAATTTCAAGGCCTGGCAGCTCCCCGTCGATAAGCTGTGGCGGGAAGAAAAAAGAAATAATAGAAGAAGAAAAAAGAAATAATAGAAGAAGAAAAAAGAAAAGTAGGGAGCTGACTGCGCAGTAAAGCGGCGAAAAAGGGGGGGAGAGCGGCGGCTGCTGGAGCTGGAGGTGCAGCTCCTCTCCTCCTGGCTCGCCGCCCGCGGGGGATGAAGCGGGGGGGCAGTCGCCGCCGCTTGGCCCCTCCGTCCCCTGCTGGGCTGCTTGGTTGTGCGTAACGCGCACAGAGCATTCGGATTTATTTCCCCTTAGATGTACACCTTCTGACCCGGGCTCAGAAGTAGGGATGCAGCAGTTAGTGTTGTTATTTACAAGTCAGTCAGCAAACGATATTCTGAAAGCAACAGAAAGTCGGAATTTGGAAACACTGTTACATGAAGCCTGGAGAGTATTTAGTAACAGGGAAGAAGACCGTGGGAAGGATAGGTATCTGCTAATAGCAGCACTACAAGAGAGTAGGGAACTGAGAACTGGAAGGGCTGGAAGGTTTCCAAAGCCTTTAGAAGGAGATCGGTGTGCACGGTGCGGGAAAAAAGGGCATTGGCACAATGAATGTCGAGAAAGGCGCAGAGGAAGTAGGCAAAGGGAGAATCGGATGGTAGCAAATGTTGAAAGAGACGGACGGAGACCTGGGGAATCCACCCTAGCGAATCCACTGGTTATAATGAAGCCAGGGAAAGAACAAAAACAAGTGAAAGTTTGGTAGATACAGGAGCAACATTCTCAATTCTCAATGCCAATAAGTAATGACTACATATTAGTAAAGGGAGCCACTGACCAAAGTGAAAGAGCGTAGTTTTGTGAACCTTTGAAATACGGATTGGGTAAACAAGTAGGCATTCACAAACTTCTGTATACGCCTAACTCCGTGAAAGCTCTTTTGGAAAGAGACCTAAAGCTCTACCCGGGTGACTGCATAAGAAACCTGGAAGGTTAATATACAGGGTGTTTCCAAAAGGCGGACCCAGTTTGAAGTCACTGCATCTCTGCAACCACAAACTATCAACTATCCTCTCGATGTTGTCCATACGGCAGGTGATGGGAATACTGCGCATTTATAAAAAGCTTACTAAAACCTGATGAACCATTAAACGGCTCGTAATTTTTTGTGTAATTGTAACATATTTGGCCCATCTTTTTTAAACGCTCTCTAACTTCCAGCGACCTCCTTCCCCCGCAAAAACCAGCCCCCTCCCCACATCGCACCGCTGGAGCAAACAGCGCTCTGCCTCTGAACAAGCCCCCTCCACTTCCTCGCTGGGCGGGGGGAAAGATGGCCGAGGCTGGGCTCTTCCCCTCCACACCCCGGGGCACCCCCTGCCCTTCCCCTTCCACTCGGGGCTGCGCCGCCCGCCGCCGCTTGGGCGAGCCCCGCGCCGAGGAAGCGGCGGGGGCGACCGGGTGCCGGCGGCGGCTGCGGGGAGCCCCGGCGGTCCCGCCTCCCCCCGCTGACACTCACGGTCGCCGGGGCTGCGGGTGGGTGCCGGGGGCTCCGCGGGGCCGCCCGCTTCCTCCGCCTCCTCCTCCTCTTCTTCCTCCGCCTCCTCCTCCTCCTCCCCGCGGGGCCTCAGCACCGCGGACAGCGGCGGCGGGGACCGGACAGCGGCGGCGGGGGGCGGCTCGGTGCCCACCCGCACCAGGGCGCGCCGCGGCCGGCCCAGGGCCGAGCTCACGGAGCCCACGGCCGCCCCGCGCCGCCCGCTGCCCCCCGCCGGTCCCGCCTCTGCGCGGGCAGCGGCCCCCGGCACGGCCCGAGCGCCGCTCCCCTGGCCCCACCTCCCCGCACGGAAGAAAAGCTCCCGCTCCGGGCGCGGCCGAGCCCCGCCCCGCCTCACCGGGACGTTGTGTTTCTTCCCCCGCCCCACGCAAAGAGTGTGGGGAGACAGGAGGGGAAGGACCCACCCCGAGCACCCCCAGACCGGCGCGCCCTCCTCCACCCTCCCCGGAGAGCCCCGTCCCAACCCACAGGTGTCGGCTGCGGTGTGTGAGCGCCATTGGCACCAGGGAGTTCACGGCACCGTTTCAAAAGACACATTCATGCTGCTCTTCATCCTCTTCATAATGGAGCGGGAGTAAATCCAACACTTTTTGCCCTTTCTTAATGTCCTTATTTGTCGTCCAGCATTGTCTCCTGGGACCAGTCAGAGGGTTCTCTGCTCGCAGACGGAGAGGCAGCACGGTGGTATCCAGTGGACTCAGCACTGTGCGCTCTGCTCTAGCCGACCCTGCCTTTCGCAGGGGGCTTGGGCTGAATGATCTCCAGAGACACCTTCCAACCTCAACTGCTCTGTGCTATTAGACATTACAATACCATGTACCATGCTATACTGATAGCTTGTAACTGCAGAGCATAGTACTATAGATATAGTCCCCAACTATAACAGCATCACTTGCAGAGGTCTTGTACAATCCAGATGCAGCTCTGAGCTGCTGGAGATTTCCAAAGCCGACTTTAATCTCGTAGCCGTAAAACAGATGTCGTAAAACTTCACCAGGGCACTGCAAGTTGTTAAGGCACTTCAGTACCATCCTAACTGTGATAGATATTTCCTTAGATGTTTAAAACAACAGTAGAACATAGATACGCTTCCCTGAGCATATTGTCCCTGTTTCTGCACCTAACGGCTCAGCAGTACTGACTAGCAACACAAAAGTAACCGGCTGCATCCCTACCAAGAACAGAGTCAGGTAATTGCAGCCTGTAGTCCCAGGCTTGTCTGGAAAGAATGTGCCCCTTTCCCAAGCAGTTCTGTGCCTCAGAGCTGACTGCCGCCAGCTGCTCTGCTCTCCTGTTACAGCGAGATCCCAAAGCAACTCGACACTGACGCAATAAACTGCGAATGGGAATTTCTTTGCTAGGGCGGTCTGCCTCTTCTGGATGAAAACAGTGCCACTACTGCATCGGAAAGCAAGAAAACAATGGCACACGCAGCCTGTTCTTTTTAACCCTCTGCAACCGTTCCACTAACTTTTTTTTTTTTTTTTTGGTCTCAGTGTCTCTACCTGTATTTTCTTCTTGATTCTACTTGCAGAGAAGACAGTTTCAGCACCAAGTAGCATTTCACAGAATCACAGGATCACAGAATGTTAGGGATTGGAAGGGACCTCGAAAGATCATCCAGTCCAATCCCCCTGCCGGAGCAGGAACACCTAGATGAGGTTACACAGGAAGGTGTCCAGGCACGTCTTGAATGTCTCCAGCGTAGGAGACTCCGCAACCTCCCTGGGCAGCCTGTTCCGGTGCTCGGTCACCCTCACTGTGAAGAAGTTTGTTCTCAAATGTAAATGGAACCTCCTGTGTTCCAGTTTGTACACACTGACCCTTGTCTTACCATTGGTTGTCACTGAGAAGAGCCTGGCTCCATCCTCCTGACACTCACCCTTTACATATTTATAAACATTAATGAGGTCACCCCTCAGTCTCCTCTTCTCCAAACTAAAGAGACCCAGCTCCCTCAGCCTTTCCTTGTAAGGGAGATGCTCCACCCCCTTAATCAACTTCGTGGCTCTGTGCTGGACTCTCTCCAGCAGTTCCCTGTCCTTCTTGAATGGAGGGACCCAGAACTGGACACAATATTCCAGATGTGGTCTCACCAGGGCAGAGTAGAGGGGAAGGAGAACCTCTCTCGACCTGCTAACCACCCCCCTTCTAATACACCCCAGGACACCATTGGCTTTTATGGTGACAAGGTTCAGCCGCCAGGGCTGTTCCCTGCCTGAGAGCACAAATATTTCCCTGCCGAGGGGAAGTGCCAACTGCAACGGGATGCCCTTTCCCTCCACCAGATGACAAGACTGCAGCAAAACCCAATAACTTTTCAATTCTTGTGAAAGAGGCCAGAGAGAGACCAGCAGACAGGGCAAAGCACTGACTATGCAAATGCTGTTTGATCTTTTGGAAGACAAGCGGGGCTGCTGTGGCAGATCGCCACCACTGGGGTCAGGAAGGAAATTTTTCCCCTGGAGCAGACTGGCACTGGTCCCCGGAGGTTTTTTGCCTTCCTCTGAGAAACAGACAACCTACAAACACACAACCAGCCTCAGACAGCACAAAGCAACTGAAAACAACAAACCCCAAACAACCTCAACCAAGCTAAGCCAAATGACCAAGAAAACCTAAACCACCAAACAACCAAAACCAGACCTACCAAGAAACCCAAACTAGACCACCTATTCAACCTAAATCACCAGAAAACACCTCAACCACCTCCAACAGCCTACCCAAATCAAATCCCCTAAGCCAAACTACGCAAAAACAACTAAACCAACCTCAACCAAACCACCCGAACCAACCTCCACACAAACCCTTCAAGCAACCTCAACTGTTGCTTTTTCCATGCGAGCCACGGAACCTGCCACACCAATATAATGTTCACAGAGTTCACTTTATTGTCGGACCGGGCTAGCTTTATAGCAAAGCTGCCCTTTCCACGCGCCTTACTACTATGTGATTGGTTGTAACTCGTGTTATACAATAACATGATAGGCTGCATGTACTGTCCACGCGCTCTGCACGCATGTGTCCGGCGATTGCTCACTCATTATTACCTTCTAATGGTGCTCCTTTAGTTTCTTCTGTCTCTGGCTTCACCTCTCAGCCAGGCTGGCGACAACCCCATCCCCCTGGGGCGGGGGGGGACTCTGCCACTACACTCAACAATGGAAACCAAACCTACCTAGACCAACCTACCTAAAAACACAGACATCCACCAACCTACCTAAACTGCCTACTGAAAACAAACAGAAACAAATCAAACCAACCTCCAATAACCCACCTAAAACACCCAACCTCAAATCATCTAAACAACCTCAACCAAACCACCTACACCAACCTCCAGCAAACTACTGAAAACAACCTCAATGAAAACAACTTCACATACCCCACACAAAACAACCGACGGAGGACAACTTCAACCAAAAATCACCTACATCAAGCTACCTGAACCCACCAGCCTTCAGCAACCAGCCTCCCACAACCACCCTCAAAGAAGAACCTGCCTCAAACAAACCACCTCCAACCACCTCAACAACCTCAACCAAGCTACCAAAACCAAAAAACTCCCTCCACCAAAACAGCCCCTGCTTGGAAGGGCTCCAGCCCGGCTGCAACATCCGCAGCTGCCACTCGGCACCTCTCCCTGCGGGCAACACAAGCGCCTGGCAGGGACCAAAGCGCTCCTCGTGCATCCCTGCCCAAGAAGCACGGCAGCAAAACAAGCTGCGGAAGGCAAAAAGTCTGCTCGTCATCGCTACGTGTCACGTAGCTCTGGAAAACATCCCACGGTACCACACCCGTCATCATCTTCTTCTCCTTCTTCTTCGTCATTTGGGCATGGTCAGTCCCGCGCCTCATTCTCAAGGTTCTCCCTCTTAGGAACCAGGGGAAGCTTGGCCTCTGTTCCTGCTGCTGCTCTCTGCAGCTCTCAAAATCACTCTCTTTATGCCTCAGGAAAGGGTTTGTGTCCAGCTGGATTGAGTCCCTGGTCTTCCTTGCTGTGGGACCCAGTGGGCATTTTATGTGGGGCAGAGAGGAGATGGCTACTAGGGTGGCCTCGAGGCTGCAGGGCTGGTTTCTGCCTGAGAGAAGAGAAACAGCAGGAGGTTTGTTCTGGGGAGCCGAGCGGCAGAGGAGGCCTCAGGGACACCCAGCAGCTGTGCCCAGTGAATGCACACCAAGGGCAGGGACAGCTTCCTGGGCCTCTTCAGCTCAGGGACTGATTTGGGGCCAGCACCCCAAAGGCTTCCTCCATAGGGTGCTGGGAGGATTGGGGGCGGGCGGGGCTGCACACGTGGGGCTCTGTCACCCCCACGTCACAATGCCAGCACCCGGCAACGCAGAGCTCACAATGCCCTGGGCAGGATCAAAAGGAGCAGCCGGGTCCCGCGTCCACTGCCAGAGCTGGCCCGGGGGCAGCCCCAACACATCCCGGAGGAAGCACTTGAGGAGCTGGTGGCATCACAGGGCAGGGGCTGAGGGAGGAAGAGCTTGCGTGAGGCTGCTGGAGGTTCTCCACTGTAAGACAATCTGCTGCCAGGGCCACCTTCAAACCTCAGCTCATGGAGGGAAATCCTTTTCAGCTGGGTAGCAGTGGAGAGACTAAGGGAGTTTCTTCTCTGCTTGGAATGCCCACTGATGTCCCACCAGGCACAGGAAGGATTCTTGCCCCCAAGGTCCATAAGGTCAGCGGCGTTTGGGCACTCTCGGAAGTCCGGGAGATGGCTCCAGCTCAAGGGAGGATAGGATAGGATAGGATAGGATAGGATAGGATAGGATAGGATAGGATAGGATAGGATAGGATAGGATAGGATAGGATAGGATAGGGCTTGGGCAGGTCCTGGGCGGCGTGAGCAGCCTGTGGGACAAGGAGCCAGGTCTGGCTCACATGCTCAGGGAACAGCCGATCGCCAGCACTGGGGTCAGGAAGGAATTTTTTCCCCCGGGGCAGATTGGCACTGGTCCCCGGGGGTTTTTTGCCTTCCTCTGCAGCATTGAGCATGACCACTTTGCAGAGCTCCTCTGGGCCCTTTTGGCTCGGATCCTGCCTGCTGCTCAAGCACCAGGAAGATGGCCTCTCGTGCCCTGCAGCTGGGGGGAGGAAGGCTTTTTTTTTCCCCCAGGTGGGACAGCAAGCGTCTCCGGGGGTTTTTTGCCTTCCTCTGCAGCGCTGAGCACGGCCCCTTGCCACGGCTTCTTTGGGCCATTTGGGCTGGGTGCCTGCTGCTCCACGAGCTGGCCCTAAACTTAGCTAGAACAGTCTGCCCAAACCAGCATAGAACAGCTCACCTAAACCAGCCTTAAAGAAGCTAAACCAATCTGCCTTTAAAAACTTCCATCAGCCACCAACAACCTAAACAGAACCTTAAAAAATCTACAACAAATTACCTAAAACAACCTAAACCAAACTAAATAAACCAGCCTAAACACCCTAAAACAAACCTACCTAAACCAAATGATCTAAGTAATCCTACCTAAAACAAACTAAAACTACATAAACCGGCATTTCTCAGCCAACCTTAAGCAACCTAGAACCAAACAAGCTAAACAAACCGAAATCAACCAATCTTAACCCTAGATAACCATTAAACAATCTCAAACAACTTCTAAACAATCTAATAAAGGATAAAACTACCTAAAACAACTGATCTAAACCGAAGGACATAACCTGACCAAAATGACCTAAAGCAAACAACCCAAAGCTAAATAGAACACTGAAACCAACCTACAGTGACCAAGCTACAAACCAATCTAAATCAACTAAACTTCAACAACAAAACTAAAGCACCCTAATAAACCTCAACAATGAAAACCCAACCACCAGCCACCCTACCCCAGGCAGTGTCTCACTTGGATGTGCCTGCAGTCTTGGAAGCCTGACTACCCCAGGTTCTCCTCCTAACGGACCCTGAGCTTGTTTGGAGGTCCTCAAGCACAGCGCAGCTACCGTATACCCTTGACCTAGCAATGGTTCGCCTCTAGCGGGGAACGTCGTCCTCTTTGAGGAAGGCAGGGAAACACGTGGAGCAGGGAAGGAGGAAGGGGACGTCTGCCGAGACAGCAGAAACAGCCCAATCGAGCCTGGTGATTAGTGGGGGGACACATGTCCCAGCGAGATTGCACTCACATCCAAAGCATCCAGGCACAACCGAAAACCAACAAAAACAATGTACATCTAACCAAACCACCTAAAGCACCCTCAACAACCAATCTAAGCCACCCCAGCCTGAAGGAACCCATCTTCAAAACATGCACCGTGCATAACACTGCCCTAAACAACCTACCAGGAAATAACTAAACCAACCTAAACCAAACAACCTGAACCAACCTTAACAGAAACTCTTCAAGCGACCTAAACAATGTAAACCAAACCTGCCTAAACCAACCTACCTAAAAACACAGACACCCACCAACCCACCTAAACTGCTTACTGAAAAGAAACAACCTCAAATAATCAACCAACCAACCAACCAACCCACCCCCAACTTAAAATCATCTAAACAAACCTCAACCAAACTACAGAAAACAGCCTCAATGAAAACAGCTTCAGATAGGCCACCTACAACAACCAACGGAAGACAACTTCAACCAAAAATCACCTGCATCAGGCAACCTGAACCCACCAGCCTTCAACAACCAGCCTCTCACAGCCACCCTCAAAGAACCTGCCTCAAACCAACCTCAAACGACCGCAACAAACTGAACCAAGCTACTAAAACCAGAAACCTAAACCAAACTAACACAACCAGTGCTAAAGAATCCTCAGAAAGCAGCACCAACCAAAGAACCCAGCAAAACTGAGAAAAAGAAACCTCCTCAGCTAAACCACACAGAGCAGCGCTAAGAAAATCACATCAAACAACCTGAACCCACCCACCTAAACTAACCAACCCAAACCAAGCTAAACCATCAAACCTGAAACAAGCAGCTAAGACTGCCAACCTAAACCAAACTTAACAAACCTTAACCTAAAACAACCAGCCTTCAGTGACCTACGAACACACAACCTACCAACAACGTAATACAGCGTCAAACAACCACCTTCGAACAACCAGTATCAAAAAGCCTACCAAAACCAACTCATAGAAACTGACCTACACCAACCAAACGAAACAAACTTAAAAAACCCCAACAAAACCAGAACAACAGCAACAAGAGAAACACCACCACCACCACCAAAACAAAAAAAACAAACAAGGTAGAAAGAAACAGGCAAAACCCAAACAAGTTACAGACAAAGAAGGCAGATGTAGGGAACAGGATGCAGAGATGTTGCATGGGGACCCAGTGCTTTGGAGCAGCCACTGGTGTCCTGTCAGGAACAGGAAGGATTCGCAGCTGCCACTCGGCAGCTCTCCCTGCGGGCAACACCAGCGCCTGGCAGGGACCAGAGCGCTTCTCGTGCATCCCTGCCCAAGAAGCACAGCAGCAAAACAAGCTGTGGAAGGCAAAACACCTGCTTGTCATCGCTACATGTGATGCTTTGGAAAAGATCCCACAGTACCACAGACCTCCTCTTCTTTTGTGCACGGTCAGTCCCGCGCCTCATTCTCAAGGTTCTCCCTCTCCAGGAAGCAGGGAAAGCTTGGCCTCTATTCCTGCTGCTGCTCTCTGCAGCTCTGGGACTTGCCTTTGCCAGCCTGCAAGGGCTGTCTGTTCAAGCTAAAGTGAAGAATGCATCAGCCTGCTCCTGGCTACACGTGGGCTTGTGTTCAGGATTGTGAGCATTGGCTCTGAAACAGAGTGAGAAATGGAGATGATATGAAATAACATAAAATTAAGTAAATTAAAAAAATAAAATAATAAAATAAAATAAAATAAAATGAAATAAAATAAAATAAAATAAAATAAAATAAAATAAAATAAAATAAAATAAAATAAAATAAAATAAAATAAAATAAAATAAAAACACTTGTATCCATTGTGTTTTGTGTCCTGGGAAGTGGTTTTTAGGGAAGGGTGAAGGAAGGGAGTGGGAAGGGGGAAGGGAAGGCAAAAGAAGGCAGAAGAGAAAAGAAATCCCTGACAGAGCCCTGAGGGCTCCATAACTGAAATTGTGCCGTTTTGACTGAAAGTGAACTGATTTTCCTCATGCAGTTAGAAACCTTTCTTTTTCACAGCTCGCACGCTCATTATTTGGAATTAGTTTGAGAACAAGAGCTAACACCCCAGCACAGAACTAATGCTTGTAATTGCTCTGGTCTGAGAGCCAAGGACGTTCTGACTGCTCTGCCCAGGGATGGGACCTGTCGAGGAAGGGGGGCAGAGATGGGACAGAGCTTGGCTGACATCCAGGCTGATCAGTACAAGAATTTCATCCCATTAACATCATGCTAATTATTTAAGGAGGGAGGGGATCTCTCTCACTCTCTCAGGCTCTTTCTCTTGCGCACATAGTTTTGTTTCTTTCCTCTTTTTCTGTCAGAGCCAGGGGAGTTTTGGTGCAGGATGTTTTGTTCGGCCCTTTGCCGTTTTGCAGAGGCCTCTGGGCTTTTCTGCCTTTTTCCTTTTTTATCTCTTTGGGATCAACTGTGGGGACCAGGTGGCCCTTCCTGGGACCGGCTACTCGGTGTGGACAGAGTTTGTGAGAACTGGTTTGAGTACCTTCTATTTCTATTTTTTATACATACATATATATATATATATATATATATTTACTAGTGGTGTATTATTATTTTGTTATATTATTCCAGTGTGTTTATCTCACTCCAAGTTTCTCCTTTCCCTTTTGATTCTCTCCCCTATTGGGGAGGGTAAAGCGGGGTGGGGGTGGGTGTGAGCAGCTATCGTGGTTGTATTGCTAGCTCGAGTTAAACCACAACAAAATGGTAAAATCAGTTTAACTCAATATTTTTTTTTAGATCTGGGTAGTTTAAGGAGTCCTTTTCCATGCATGCAGGCCACACTTCAAGGCACTCTTCCCCTCTCTAGACAACCATTTCTCACTTCCCTCATGTCCAGACACCTTCACTGTGATGGCAGCAGCACTCACTTATTACTTTCTCAGCAGAAGTAACTTTCAAACATGTAAAATAACCTGAGGCAGTTCTGGGGTGTTTAAAAAAATGTAAGTCTTCAACCACTTATGCAAACAAACAGGATAAGATAACTAACAGGATTTTTCAAAAGGCATCTTCTGGTACTTCAGTCTGACGCCTAGATTCTAAAACAGGACGTTGCAAACTGTTATTTATATATTCTCCTATTTGTTGTCCGGCATCATCTCATCCATATGTGCGGTATTACTGTATTTCACAGAGCGGTATTGATTTCAGAAGCAACGGTTATCTCAAACGTTAAGAATTAACTGTCATTAACACATGTAGCTGTGAGCTGTTAGCTAGATGCATATTATACTAACGAGATCAGAGACTTGTAATCCCTAAGAACACAGCAGCACAGGTTGAATAAGAAATCTTTGCTAATGAAGTGAACTGTCTCTGTTGCAGCTCTTAGACCTGAGATATTACTTTACACATTTAGCTACATGGGCCTCAAATGACACAAAACAACTCTGTGTCAGGACGTCACATAAGTGTGGAAGACTGTGATAGTGTGAATTATTTGTCTCAAAGCTTGCTTTCTAAAATAATATCCTTAAGGCCCGCTTGTTACAGAGAAATGCTCGCTCATGCTGCTTGCTTAATTGGGCCTGCTGTAAAGGTCTAAACACAGCGAGTTGAGGGGCAAAATGCATGATCATTGTGAATTGTTAAAACTAAAAGAATACTTGAAGCTTACATGTTAAAATTAAATAGATTGTCTTTACTCTGTCTTTAGGCATAACAATAAAATAAGATTGTTTAGCAGCGTCTGACGTCGTTTGTGTCTTAATCTCTCTCAGAATAATTTTTGAAACTTCCTGAGTCCAAAATTGGACTGGGAAGCCACACTGTGGGCAAACACCATAACTACAACATAGCTGACTTCCATAGCAGCTGCACATTGGTCTGAATTCATGTTACAATTTTGTAGGTTTATAGGTGTATGGGGATATAGCGGAAGATATGGCGAGGAGATTAGTTAAATGTAAATACGCTGAAGTGACTTGCATCTGTCTGTAGAAAAAGCACGTACATCACACTCATTGTTTTACTGACCTTGTGTGCTGGATGGGTAGAACCTCTGTGTTAGATAACACAGGCCTGTGAGGAACTCTAGGCACCTTATCACTATGTCTGAGATTCCTGCTTTGTTGTGACAAAGAGCGGGAAGCTGCGCCTGCCTGAAGCCTTGGAATACAGGGGAGCTCAGCAGGCCCAGCGATCTTCCAGCAGGGCTGAACTGACCAGGGCCTGCGTCCCCGCTGGTGTCACCTCTGCCTGGGAGCTCAGGTGTGGCTTCGGAGATCCCTCAGTAGAGACATTACTAAAATAAAACTTGCTCTTTACAATGCATCCGTGGCCTCCGGCTCTTCTTGCGATGTGCTTGTGTATGTGTACACAGTCAGTTCTTTGCTTTCTTCACAGGAAAGTGCAATGCTGCCTGGCTCCCTGCTGCCTGTAGAAGGGTTCAGGCTCTATCACTTGTTGGACTGTGCATAGCACTAGAAGTTGACAGGAGGAAACCACCTTCCCAGTCCAGCGCCAGTCTGGGGAAGAATGAGTGACTGGAGAAATGCTTCATGAAAGGAAGCATGTTCTTTGTCCTTTTAGAAATGAACTGTAGCGTTTCTAGACAGAGTTGTTTCCTTGAAGTGAATAACAGAGACAAAAGCCAAAATGTGTGTTCTCTGGGAACTCATTTCTGTTTTGTAAAGCGTTGTCTGTCTGCTTGTCTGGCAGTAACTGACTTCATCTGCTGGGAGAGTAAGATCATATTGAATATAAAAACCGCTTTTGTGGTCAACCCTGAAGTCTCCATCTGCTAAAATGTTGTAAAACCAGAACTGTCGCATATGGGTTTGTAGAACTCAAACAGAAAATCGTGTTTATCTTTCATAGCTGGTTCCTGGAGAAGAAGGACCTGAAGTATGAATTCAACAGTTATCATCTACAAAGACATGTTTTATGTAGGTGTATAATCTAAACAGAGCTTTTGGGGTGTGGGTGGGTTTTGGTGTGGGTTGTTTTGTTTTGTTTACAAGCTCTTGCAGCTGACATTTGATAAAAGGTGAGCAGTTCCTATTCAGGGAATGTGCGTTGCTAATGAGAATACTGACTTTGTATGTTGAACTCATGGCTTCTTGTAAAGACGCACTGATCTCTTCTGAATCAAAGACTTTCTTTTTGTTAGTTATTGTGTTCTGTTCTGTAAGTGCACAAGCCATAGGTAGTTTCCTGACTGGTTGATGGAATGGACAAATAATAGTTGTTTTTCAGCTGCTCTAAGCCTTTTGTTTTTCAGTGTCTGGTGCGTTTGCTTATGGCCCAGGTCTGTAGAAATCACCAGTTGTGAGCTGGTGTTGCTCTTCTTTGGGGTACAGGCAGATACTAAGCTGGATCATGTGTTTAAACATATCTTCAGGCTGTATCACCAGAAACCATGTGATAAAATGCTGTAAAATTCTGGCAGCTCCTCAAAGTGGATGCATCTGTGTGGTGCTCAGCAGCCTTTGGTTCTGCTGGCTTTGAGGTTCAGCTCTCTTGGACTTCTTTTGCTTGGTAGCTCCACTTTCTTGTAGTGAAGGCACCGGAATGGTATTTGGCAAGTGAGGACAGACAGACCAGACCCAGTTCATGTTCAAGGGGTTAAAAATGAAAACTGGAGCAAACCTAAAAGAGGGCTGGTGTTAAATCTTCTTCATGTCAGTGGTGATTCTGCTTTCACCACCAGGTGGCGCTGTGTGTATTTAATTGCACTGGGAGCTGCCTGTGCCTGCCTGTGTAGTTCAGAGCAGTCATTAGAGGAAATGTTCTTCTGGCTGCGTCTGTTCTCCTGTGATATTAAAAACTGGAGAGATATTGGGAGCAGCTACTACTTTAGGAGAATTTCTATGAAGTAAGGAATTGCTGGTTTTATTTTGTCAGCATGGACAAGAAAAGAACTGATTCTAACTCATGTCCACTGCAGCTTATGCTTCCATGATCCACTGCTCCACTCATCACTGTGCATAAATGTCTTTGGAGAGGAATGGCAGGTGCTGGCTCTTCCCATGGACAAGTAGGGTGCTGTGTGGGCTCCCAGGGACAGGACACGCTTTGCCTTCCCGTCTCCAGAAGAAAGAAGAGTTGAAGAAGGGGCCTCAGGAGCGAGAGACTGCAAAGAAGTTGCTGCACTAGATCCATTTTTCTTCATTTATCTGTCAGAAAAGCTGCGTTCTGCTCACTGTGTCTTAGCTCAAAATACAGTGAGAGCTTCTTGCTTGAGCCTGCTAAAGGAGAAAAACCCTTCCCTATCTCAGGGAGCGTGCGACTTTTGACTCGCTTGTTCTGAATCTATGAGCTGCAGGTACCATGTTCAGATTGTGTGGTGACAATCTATACCACTGACTCCCTGAATGGGTTTTCATTTCTGACCCTATTTCCTTCTCCAGCATTTTTCACTATATAAAGAAAAAAAAATATTTTTAGAAAAAAATTAGATTGGATTGGGACATCATGTTGATTTTGGTCCCAAAGACTTTGTTTGCTAGAAATAAGTTGAGTCTTCATCAGATCACTGCAGAGATTTCTAGCCAGTGTAGAACTATTGCATTATGTTGTTTTTAACACGATTCAATGCATGTTCCAGTGTGTGCATTTAACTTCTACTTCACTCAGTATTTTGAAAACAGCCTTAAACTGAAGAGAGCTTTCAAGCTTGGGAGAGAAAAAGAGCAGATCTTGACTCCAAGGTCTGCGGACATCACTCTAAAGACAGTTTCTGTGCATCCAAATGCTGTTAATCCTTGATAATATGATGGTTGTGTGATGGCTACGGAAACACACAGAGGGGCAGCAATGAGGAAAGAAGAACCTTTAAAGATAGTCTGGTGTTGCTCACATCCCAAAGGAGGATGATCAGTTTTCCGTGTCATTCCTTACAAATGCTTGTCTAATTTATTCTTTAAAAATTCCTTTAATGTTACTCCTGTTGCAAAGGTTGCTGCATACCCTAAGTTTTTCAGGTGTTTAACTTAAGCCTCATAATTCTGTGTCCTGTGTGCAGTGGATGTACACAAAAGTTTTTCTTCATAGCTACCTTTTACATGTTTAAACACACTTGTTTCTCTTCACTATTGCCCTTTACAGGTTAAGCAGCTGGTTTTCGATTTGCACTTTGAAGTCGGACTTTTGTTCCCCTTTGGACTTTCTGTAGAATCCCAGAGGTTGTACTACACCCTTCTCAAAAGTCAAGACATCATCTGCAGGGTTCAACAGCTGATCTGTGCAAATACAATGCTGCAAAAATAATGCGTGGCTGTACCTACTGAAGTGTCATGTGTGATGAGGAGTCACTGGGTGTTTTAATTAGTGAGAAATGGTACATAAAAACTAGGTGACAGAAACAGGACATGAGGCTGGCCTACTGTTCTTCAAGCTTGCGGTGCAGCTCTGTGGGCTTTGGATGACTAAAGGAAAGCAGCAGGCACAGGAGAGAGCTGCTGCTGGATCTTAATGAAAGATGGCAAATGATTTGGAGAGAGGTTTTCAAAGTCAGAAATGCAAGTCAGGAGCCCAGTTCCAACTTGCCTGTGAAATCACTGTGTACTTCCCTCGCTTGTGTAACTTTGTGTATTGTCCAGAAGCTTTCATTTCAATGTTAAGAAAGTTACAGTTGTCTGATAGGTGATGTAATGATCTCGTAATAACAGCTATAATGAAAGTAATGGAAAATGTCAGTATTCAAAACAGAGCCATGATAAATTATTAATGAACTTATACAACTGTTGCTTACCGTACCTTCCATGTTACAGCTGTCATTAGGCATTGATGCTGTTTCCTCAGAGTTCGAGCTGTAGTATCTGATTTTTGTTTCAGGGTGTGTTCTGAAGCTGCTGATGGCAATGCCTTTGGCTACAAAGTGTAGCAAATATTTTGTGGATTATCAGTCTGAGCAGCAGTCAAACAGCATTCTTTTCAAATCACTAAGGAAGAAAGTTGTACCAGTTCATCTCAGTTCCCTAATGCCAAAGGTCTTTTTCACATCTATTGATCCTTTTGTATTTTGTTCCTTCTTTAAGGTCAGTCGATGCCTGGAGGGAACTGTCACATCTTTGAAAACTCCTTGTAGCTACGGAAAAGAGATTTGATGACTTCCTCGAGTGATAAGTAGACACTGAAGAAATGATATGCTGCTCATCTCTAAGTCAGAAATAGGAATTAGGAAGGAATGTCTTACTGGAAAATAAAATAGGACCGGACCCCTTGAGACAGAAATATGTTGATGAAATCGTGTAGTGTTATTAACCAAGACATAGTGACTCTTTGGCCAGGAAACAAACAGATCCTATGCTAAAATAGTGTTTGTTCCAGGTAATTCACGTCAGTCTCTCCAAGCAATGGATCTACTTTGCAAGTGAGAAAAGATGGACCTAAATATTGAAACAATAAGGGCTGTTTTTCTTCCCCCGGATCAAAACTGACACAGCAGAGCCCATGTAGTTTTCAAATCAGTAGCAGCACCTTCACCTACTTGCTATCATACAGAGCAGAATCTGTACTTTCTCCTTCTGTATGGCTCTTGGAAGAAACTTGGTTGCACTTGTTCACTTGTTCACTTGTTGCTAAGAACGGGATGTTGATCAAGTGCAACTGTAGCAAATACTTGATTTGCTTAAACAATTTAGAATTTTCCTGTGTTGATTCTCATCAGAAAAAATTAAAACGTGAAAAAAACAATACTTGAAGGATTAAACTATAAGATTGTTTTAAACAAAAAGAACATCATAGTTTTATAGAAAGTAATTTTTTATTTTCATAGCACTTTGAAGTGAGGTAAAATAGCTGTCTGTAAGCACAATTTTGAAACAAAAGCTATGTCATCTCTGTTATTCTTTTTGCGGCCTTCTAAATGAAAAGTCTGTGTGAACTCTTGTTATCTGTGTTCTAGAAAACTGATCTGCTTTGCAAGCTGAGATGATTCTGAGGCAGAACAAAGCATGAGAGACATGGTCTTCTCATTATTGTATAGTTTAAGCATACTATGTAACAGCCAAATCTTTTTGTGATTTAAAAACTTCATTTAACTACATAAAGGATGAATGTGCTGCATGAATAGTTTCTTGTGTTCAAGCATATTGCCAGTGTTTTACTACTGAGAGAAATCCTAGCAACTGCAAACAACTAGATAATTCATCAGAAGCCAAACATATATGTATCTCAAATAATTTTTGTATCACAGCTAGTCTAATGCATTAACTTTTTATGTTGGGAGATTTTCTATAATAATCTATTTCTTGTTTCATGGGATAGACAATGACCAAGTTTCTTGAAATATCTAAAATGAAATGTTGGATGAGAATAGAATAGCGACAGAACCATTTTTAAGTGCCTATGCGATATTATAGATTGTCTTCAAGTTCGCAGAGAAAAGGATACTTTGGTTATGATAACAAAATATTTCTCTTCCACATCTGTAAGCTATACTAATTATTTCACACTTGGAAGCTTAAAAGATCCTGAGAAGTTTATTTCAACCTCTTAAGAAAGGCTTCTTGGCTAACATGGTATTTTTCCATTTGTGTGGTCTAGATTAACTCGTATCATTCTCAACGACAACTGTCGAGGTGAAAGTTTTATTTTCACGTATCCTGGGTATCAGAAATGATAGGCATAAGTAAATTGTCAGAGGTTTGAATTTACAAGTGTACTGAAGCTTTTAAGTGCCTGATTCAGGTTTAAGAGCAGAAGAAACCCTACTGAACTCAAGCGGGACCATGTTTTTGTGAAGCAGCAAATCTGGTTTCAGTACACTCAACACTCATTTAGAAATGCTGTAACTACATGGTGCAAAGCAGTGAAATCTTGTGAAGTTGCTCTTCTAACATTTTTTGTGAATAAATTTTGAGTGAGCAATTTCTCCTGGCAAACTCTCTGATGGATCATGTACTGTTTCCTCCCCCACAAAGCATAAGAACTGTCATAAATATCAGATTGTAAATTCTGGCTCAATCAAAAGAAATTTGCTTAAACCTTGTCAACAGGAAATTTCAACTTTTAGGTGATCCGAGTAGTGCACAGACCTGATAATAATAAAAATTGAACTACAGTTTCCACACTCCATTGGAGTGAAGCCAGAATGTACAGTACTTCCACATCCAGCTTAGCTGTAACCAACTGGTTTTGCCATATTGTAAGTAATTATTTTTATCTTACGTTGAGTTTCAAAGTTATTATGAATAGTAAGCTGTGTGTATACCATAATGCAGGATGTTTAGTAAGTCGAAGTGAATGTTTTCTAGCAGCACAAGAAGAAAATGACGTCTAGCATAGCATTATAATTGAACCCCAAAATCGTGACATGAGAATTTTGCCAGGGAGTATTTGTAACAGAAATCCACGATACTGCCGAATCACCTGTTTTCGTCACAAGTGAAGATGTCAGTTTTCAGTAAGATGTGGCTAAATGAAACACGTAGGCAAGAAAGCATCTTTTATTGAACACAGAGGAATTAATATTAAACTGAAGTCAAGTTTTCACATAAAAATTCACTGTGCTTGTTCTTGAGGTTTTGGATTACATAAGAAGGAAAGGCATGTGTCCCGTTAAGTCAACAGGCTTTTTCTAAGGTGTGTACTGAAAGACCATATATTTCTTGCTCCAAGGTTAAATTAGCATCTCATGCAGACAACAGAGGCAGCTTTAAAAGTGAAATCCTTCAGTTTCATGCTCCAAGTCATCGATGCTGCTAAGTCTTCTAAATTGTTGAAATTTACACCAAATTTAAAGCTAATAGTTTCCTCTTGCGAAGGTTTAATTGTACCTTGGGGAAAAGTTGCTTCCCTTTGAGATTAAAAGGGAAATACTTCTATGGACAACAGCTGCATTAAATGTAAACTTCTCAGCCATGTATGCTGGCTGCAGGACCTGTGCTAATCTATAGAAAAGCAAACAAATTCAGTGAGTTTTCTCTGCAGACCAAAATGATGTGAAATTTTACTAATTTTACAAAAATGACATTTCTCAGTTACCCGTAACAATGTTTGTTGTCTCACGTTAAACATTTAGCTGAAAGTAAGCTGCTGTTCTCTGCCAAACTCTGGTTGTCCTCTGCACCAAGAGTGGGATCAGGGGCAAGAACTGTCTGGTCAGGAACCTTGGTCAGAGCTGTGGATGTGAAGCTCTTGGGGAAGAGCTGTTTTAGCTTAATCCATGATCCTCCTTAACAAACGGGAAACAGCACTTTACTTGCAACTGATTTTTGTGATGTTTCTTTTCCCCATCTTTCTCTTTATATTTCTGACATGCTGGAGTCTCCCAGAGGATGGGATGGTGTCATGAGCGCTCAGGCAGAGTATATCCACTTTAGTTCAAATAATTGGTATGTGTTTCCTAGGTTGCTGCCTATAAAAAGCACTTAACTATGGCAATAGTCCCTAGTGACAAAGTGGATGGGTTTGTTGGTTTAATTAAACCTCTCTTGCACTCCTGATTTCCCCACCTTATCCCCCATCAAGCTTATATAAAAAAATCAAGTAACAAGGCAGTCTAGAAATGGAAATGTGAGTTTTAAGGCAAGAGGAACCGTCATTTAATCTGCACTCCAGCAGGCCATGAAGGAGGTTTGTGTCAAGCAATTGCTAAATCAAACTTTGTGTGATGGCTGTTTATTATGGTAATGATTAGGGATGAACCAAAATTACATGATGGCTGTGCAAGTGTAAAGAAGTAGCTGAATTTCTGTGGTCTATTTGTTCTGGATACACATTGTTCAATGCACGTGTATAGCTAATATTCACATACTTAAGTAGTGAATTGTTCTAGCTTGTGTCTACAGACTGTCAATGACTCAGTGCTGAATGTGGTGAATATTCTGAGAAATTAGTGCTGAAATTCTGAACTTGCGGAAGAGAGATACCATCTTGAAGTATTTCTTCAAACGGAAGACATCCACTAATACTTCAAGTGCCGTTTAATCTGAATGTTACATTGTGGCAGTTTCTTTTGATATCATAGCGTAACATTAGGATGGTGTTTCATTTTTTTCACAGATATTTCGCAGCTCACAAAGAATGGAAAGCTCAGGAAGACAAAAGCACAAAAGCTGTATTTTGTACATGAACATCTATAAGAAAGCAGTTGGAAAACATCCAGTGGCAAACATATCTTTGCAATATATCTTTACTCCTCTTTGGTTATTTATCTCTCTTCTCTTAGTTCTGCAAAACCTTCCAAGCATTTAAATTGTCTACTCTGTGTGTATTGATTTGTGCATTCATCATCTTAAATTACATGTGCATAACACAGAGTTGTTTTGTGTCATTTGAGGCCCATGTTGCTAAATGTGTAAAGTAATATCTCAGGTCTAAGAGCTGCAACACAGACAGTTCACTTCATTAGCCAAGATTTCTTATTCAGCCTATGCCACTGTGTTCTTAGGGATTACGAGTCTCTGATCTCGTTAGTATAATATGCATCTAGACAATAGCTCACAGCTATTTGTGTTAGAGGAAATGACAGTTTATTCTTAACATTTGAGATCACCATTGCTCCTGAAATCAATACAACTCTGTGAAATACAGTAATAGCACACATATGGATGAGATGTTGCCAGACAACAAATAAGCAGAATATAAAAATAACAGTTTGCAATGTCCTGTTGTAGAATCTAGGAATCAGACTGAAGTATCAGAAGATGCCTTTTGAAAAATCCTGTTAGTTATCTTATCCTGTTTGTTTGCAAAAGTGGTTAAAGACTTATATTTTTTTAAACACCCCAGAACTGCCTCAGGTTATTTTACATGTTTGAAAGTTACTTCTGCTGAGAAAGTAATAAGTGAGTGCTGCTGCCATCACAGTGAAGGTGTCTGGACATGAGGGAAGTGAGAAATGGTTGTCTAGAGAGGGGAAGAGTGCCTTGAAGTGTGGCCTGCGTGCATGGAAAAGGACTCCTTAAACTACCCAGATCTAAAACAATATTGAGTTAAAATGGTTTTACCATTTTGTCGTGGTTTAACTCGAGCTAGCAATACAAACACAAGAGCCACTCATTCACTCCATCCTCCCGCCCACTCCCCAATAGAGAATGAAAAGAGAAGGAAGAAACTTGGATAGATAAACACAGTGTAATAAAATAACAAAATACTAATATACTACTAGTAAATACATATATAAATAGAACTAAAAGGTACTCAAGCCAATTCTCAGAAACTCTGTCCACACCGAGTAGCCGGTCCCAGGAAGGGGCACCTGGTCCCCACAGTTGATCCCAAAGAGATAAAAAAGGAAAAAGGCAGAAAAGCCCAGAGGCCTCTGCAAAACGGCAAAGGGCCCAACAAAACATCCCACACCAAAACTCCCCCGGCTCTGACAAAATAGAGCGAAGAAAAAAAACTATGCACACAAGAGAAAGCGCCCGAGAGAGTGAGAGATCCCCTCCCTTCTTAAATAATTAGCGTGACGCTAATGGGATGAAATTCTTGTATTGCTCAGCCTGAATGTCAGCCAAGCTCTGTTCCATCTCTGCCCCTCTTCCTCGATACATATGTTAAAAGTTAGGATTAGAAAACCAGGAATAAGTAGGATTCATGTCCTTAGTAGGATATATCTTCTCTCCTTCTCCCTCTCTCTCTCCCTTCCCTTCCCTTCCCTTCCCTTCCCTTCCCTTCCCTTCCCTTCCCTTCCCTTCCCTTCCCTTCCCTTCCCTTCCCTTCCCTTCCCTTCCCACTCTCTTCCCTAAAAACTGCATTCAAGGACACAAAACACAATGGATACAAGTGTTTCTATTTCTATTTATTTTATTTATTTTATTTATTTTATTTTATTTTATTTTATTTTATTTTATTTTATTTTATTATTTTATTTTTATTATTTTATTTTTATTTTTTATTATTAGTTATTTTATTTTTATTTTATATTTTGTTTTGTTGTTAATTTATTAATTTACTTTATTTTCTGTTATTTCATGTCATGTTATTTCATGTCATATTATTTCCATTTCTGATTCTGTTTCAGAGGCAGTGCTCACAATCCTTAACACAAGCCCATGTGTAGCCAGGAGCAGGTTGATGCATTCTTCAGTTCAGCTTGAACAAACAGCCCTTGCAGGCTGGCAAAGGCAAGTCCCAGAGCTGCAGAGAGCAGCAGCAGGAATAGAGGCCAAACTTTCCCTGCTTCCTAAGAGGGAGAACCTTGAGAATGAGGCGCGGGACTGACCATGCCCAAAAGACAAAGAAGAAGAAGATGATGATGACAGGTGTGGCACCATGGGATGTCTTCCAGAGCTACGTGACACGTAGCGATGACGAGCAGACTTTTTGCCTTCCGCAGCTTGTTTTGCTGCCGTGCTTCTTGGGCAGGGATGCACGAGGAGCGCTTTGGTCCCTGCCAGGCGCTTGTGTTGCCCGCAGGGAGAGGTGCCGAGTGGCAGCTGCGGATGTTGCAGCCGCGCTGGAGCCCTTCCAAGCAGGGGCTGTTTTGGTGGAGGGAGGGTTTTGGTTTTGGTAGCTTGGTTGAGGTTGTTGAGGTGGTTTGAGGCAGGTTCTTCTTTGAGGGTGGTTGTGGGAGGCTGGTTGTTTAAGGTTGGTGGGTTTAGGTAGCTTGATGTAGGTGATTTTTCGTTGAAGTTGTCTTCCTTTGGCTATTTTAGGTGTGGTATGTGAAGTTGATTTTGTTGAGGTCGTTTTCAGTGGTTTGTTTGAGGTTGGTGTAGGTGGTTTGATTGAGGTCATTTTGATGATATGAGGTTGGGTGGTTTAGGCAGGTTATTTGAGGTTGGTTTGATTTATTTCTGTTTGTTTTCAGTAGGCAGTTTAGGTGGGTTGGTGGATGTCTGTGTTTTTAGGTAGGTTGGTCTAGGTAGGTTTGGTTTCCATCGTTGAGGTTGCTTGAAGGGTTTGTGTTGAGGTTGGTTCAGGTTGTTTGGTTGAGGTTGGTTTAGTTTTTTTTAGGTAGGTTGGGTTAGGTGATTTGATGACGTCAGGCTGTTGGAGGTTGTTGAGGTGTTTTCTGGTGGTTTAGGTTGAATAGGTGGTCTAGTTTGGATTTCTTGGTAGATTTGGTAATGATCACTTGGTGGTTGAGGTTCTTTTGGTCATTTGACTTAGGTTGTTTGGGTTGTTTGGGGTTTGTTGTTTTCAGTTGTTTTGTGCTGTCTGAGGCTGTTTGTGTGTTTGTAGGTTGTCTGTTTCTCAGAGGCTTCATATTGTTGAAGCTGGGTTCTTGGAGGTCATTGAAAGTTGTTTGTTTTTTGGTTTCGGTTGGTTGCTTGAGGTTGATCAAGGTTGGTTCAGGTAGTATGTTGTAGATCATTGAAGGTTCTTTTTAGGTTGTTGATGGCTGGTTGTGTGAAGATTTTGAAGCTAGATTGGTTTAGGCTCTTGAAGGTTGGTTGATTGTTTGCAGACGTTTAAGGTTGGTTTAGGTGAGCTGTTCTATGCTGGTTTGGGCAGGCTGTTCTAGCTAAGTTTAGGGCCAGCTCGTGGAGCAGCAGGCACCCAGCCCAAATGGCCCAAAGAAGCCGTGGCAAGGGGCCGTGCTCAGCGCTGCAGAGGAAGGCAAAAAACCCCCGGAGACGCTTGCCGTCCCACCTGGGGGAAAAAAAAAGCCTTCCTCCCCCCAGCTGCAGGGCACGAGAGGCCATCTTCCTGGTGCTTGAGCAGCAGGCAGGATCCGAGCCAAAAGGGCCCAGAGGAGCTCTGCAAAGTGGTCATGCTCAATGCTGCAGAGGAAGGCAAAAAACCCCCGGGGACCAGTGCCAATCTGCCCCGGGGGAAAAAATTCCTTCCTGACCCCTATGCTGGCGATCGGCTGTTCCCTGAGCATGTGAGCCAGACCTGGCTCCTTGGCCCACAGGCTGCTCATGCCTCCCAGGACCTGCCCAAGCCCTGTCCTGTCCTGTCCTATGCTATCCTCCCTTGAGCTGGAGCCATCTCCTGGACTTGGGAGAGTGCCCAAATGCCTCTGATCTTATGGACCTTGGGGGCAAGAATGCTTCCTGTGCCTGGTGGGACACCAGTGGGTGTTCCAAAGCACTGCAACCCCTTGCAACCCCTCTACATCCTATTTCTTACAGCTCCTGAGCCTGGCTCCACAGGGGATGAAGATGGTGAGCTCTGCAGTGCTCCTCCAGAAGAAATTTTCTTGGTCTCTCCACTGCTATCCAGCTGAAAAGGATTTCCATGCATCAGATGAGTTTGGAAGGTGGCCCTGGCAGCAGATTGCCTTGCAGTGGAGAACCTCCAGCAGCCTCACGCAAGCTCTTCCTCCCTCAGCCCCTGCCCTGTGATGCCACCAGCTCCTCAAATGCTTCCTCCGGGATGTGTTGGGGCTGCCCCCGGGCCAGCTCTGCCAGTGGACACGGGACCCGGCTGCTCCTTTTGATCCTGCCCAAGGCATTGTGAGCTCTGTGTTGCTGCGTGCTGGCATTGTGACACTCGGGTGACAGAGCCCCACGTGTGAAGCCCCGCCCGCAGCAGCCCTGCTTATCTTCCAAAAATCAAATAGCATTTGCATAGTCAGTGCTTTGCCCTATTGGCTGATCTCTCCCTGTCCTCCTTCACAAGAACTGAAAAGTTACTGGGTTTTGCTGCAGTCTTGCCATCTGGTGGAGGGAAAGGGCATCCCGTTGCAGTTGGCACTTCTCCTCGGCAGGCAAATGTTTGTGCTCTCAGGCAGGGAACAGCCCTGGCGGCTGAACCTTGTCACCAGGAAAGCCAATGGCATCCTGGGGTGCATTAGAAGGGGGGTGGTTAGCAGGTCGATAGAGGTTCTCCTTCCCCTCTACTCTGCCCTGTTGAGACCGCACCTGGAATACTGTGTCCAGTTCTGGGCTCCTCAGTTCAAGAAGTACAGGTGTGTACACATACGCAGGCACGTTGCAAGATGAACCAGAGGCCATGAATGCATTGTAAAGAGCAAGTTTTATTTTAGTAACCTCTCTACTGAGGGATCTCCGAAGCCACACCTGAGCTCCCAGGCAGAGGTGACACAGGCGGGGACACAGGCGCTGGTCAGTTCAGCCCTGCTGGAAGATCGCTGGGCCTGCTGAGCTCCCCTGTATTCCAAGGCTTCAGGCAGGCGCAGCCTCCCGCTCTTTCTCACAACAAAGCAGGAATCTCAGACATAGTGATAAGGTGCCTAGAGCTTCTCACAGGCCTATGTTATCTAACACAGAGGTTCTACCCATCCAGCACGCAAGGTCAGTAAAAGAATTAGTGTGATGTATGTGCTTTTTCTACAGACAGGTGCAAATCACTTGAGCACATTTACATTTAACTAACCTCCTCGCCAAATCTTCCGCTATATCCCCATACAACAGGGAACTGCTGGAGAGAGTCCAGCGCAGGGCAACAAAGATGGTTAAGGGAGTGGAGCATCTCCCTTATGAGGAAAGGCTGAGGGAGCTGGGTCTCTTTAGTTTGGAGAAGAGGAGACTGAGGGGCGACCTCATAAATGTTTACAGATATATAAAGGGTGAGTGTCACGAGGATGGAGCCAGGCTCTTCTCAGTGACAACCAATGATAAGACAAGGGCAACGGGTACAACCTGGGACACACGAGGTTCCACTTGAATATGAGAAGAAACTTCTTCTCAGTGAGGGTGACAGAGCACTGGAACAGGCTGCCCAGGTACGTTTTTCTTTAGGCTGGGTGTGCAGGGCCTGTGTAGTAGGTGTCTGTAGCTGTCTGAAGAGACTGTGTGGAAATGCTGTATTTAGATCTGGCTGGTAATGCTATGAGGAAAAAAAAAAAAGCATGCATAGGATCATACCATTAAAGATGGAATGACAATGCATGTGTGCAATTTAGTTTCGTGTTGGGCTGCAAGTTAGATTCTTGTATTTCTTAAGATTTTGTGCCTGTATTGCGTAACTCTACAATGCCGCATGTCATTAATACTTTTACTCATTCAATTTGAAAGTATTATATTTTTAAAAACTATTGTTTACATGAAACAAATTGTCCTTTACCACACACCAAAACTTAGGAAAATGGGAGGTAGGGCTGTTCTAAAGGAAAAGCTGATACATTTTATTTCCATTTCCTTCTTGTGGTTATCGAAAGTTCTTCCTGATCAAGCAACATCCCCAGAGAGCAAGACATGTTCTCTCCCTGAAATGCTGCTTTGTGCTGAAACTGTCTTCTCTGCAAGTAGAATCAAGAAGAAAATACAGGTAGAGACACTGAGACAAAAAAAAAAAAGTTAGTGGAACGGTTGCAGAGGGTTAAAAAGAACAGGCTGCGTGTGCCGTTGTTTTCTTGCTTTCCGATGCAGTAGTGGCACTGTTTTCATCCAGAAGAGGCAGACCGCCCTAGCAAAGAAATTCCCATTTGCAGTTTATTGCGTCAGTGTCGAGTTGCTTTGGGATCTCGCTGTAACAGGAGAGCAGAGCAGCTGGCGGCAGTCAGCTCTGAGGCACAGAACTGCTTGGGAAAGGGGCACATTCTTTCCAGACAAGCCTGGGACTACAGGCTGCAATTACCTGACTTCTGTTCTTGGTAGGGATGCAGCCGGTTACTTTTGTGTTGCTAGTCAGTACTGCTGAGCCGTTAGGTGCAGAAACAGGGACAATATGCTCAGGGAAGCGTATCTATGTTCTACTGTTGTTTTAAACATCTAAGGAAATATCTATCACAGTTAGGATGGTACTGAAGTGCCCTGGTAAAGTTTTACGATATCTGTTTTACGGATACGAGATTAAACTCCACTATAGAAGTCTCCAGCAGCTCAGAGCTGCATCTGGATTGTACAAGACCTCTGCAAGTGATGCTGTTATAGTTGGGGACTCTACCTATAGTACTAAACTCTGCAGTTACAAGCTATCAATATAGCATGGTACATGATATTGTAATGTCTAATAGCACAGAGCAGTTGAGGTTGGAAGGTGTCTCTGGAGATCATTCAGCCCAAGCCCCCTGCGAAAGGCAGGGTCGGCTAGAGCAGAGCGCACAGTGCTGAGTCCACTGGATACCACCGTGCTGCCTCTCCGTCTGCGAGCAGAGAACCCTCTGACTGGTCCCAGGAGACAATGCTGAACGACAAATAAGGACATTAAAAAAGGGCAAAAAGTGTTGGATTTACTCCCGCTCCATTATGAAGAGGATGAAGAGCAGCATGAATGTGTCTTTTGAAACGGTGCCGTGAACTCGCTGGTGCCAATGGCGCTCACACACCGCAGCCGACACCTGTGGGTTGGACGGGGCTCTCTGGGGAGGGTGGAGGAGGGCGCGCCGGTCTGGGGGTGCTCGGGGTGGGTCCTTCCCCTCCTGTCTCCCCACACTCTTTGCGTGGGGCGGGGGAAGAAACACAACGTCCCGGTGAGGCGGGGCGGGGCTCGGCCACGCCCGGAGCGGGAGCTTTTCTTCCGTGCGGGGAGGTGGGGCCAGGGGAGCGGCGCTCGGGCCGTGCCGGGGGCTGCTGCCCGCGCAGAGGCGGGACCGGCGGGGGGCAGCGGGCGGCGCGGGGCGGCCATGGGCTCCGTGAGCTCGGCCCTGGGCCGGCCGCGGCGCGCCCTGGTGCGGGTGGGCACCGAGCCGCCCCCCGCCGCCGCTGTCCGGGCCCCGCCGCCGCTGTCCGCGGTGCTGAGGCCCCGTGGGGAGGAGGAGGAGGAGGCGGAGGAAGAGGAGGAGAATGAAACGGGCGGCCCCGCGGAGCCCCCGGCACCCACCCGCAGCCCCGGCGCCCGTGAGTGTCAGCGAGGGGAGGCGGGACCGCCGGGGCCCCCCGCAGCCGCCGCCGGCACCCGGCCGCCCCCGCCGCTTCCCCGGCGCGGGGCTCGCCCAAGCGGCGGCGGGCGGCACAGCCCCGAGGGGAAGGGGAAGGACAGGGGGTGCCCCGGGGTGTGGAGGGGAAGAGCCCAGCCTCGGCCATCTTTCCCCCCGCCCAGCGAGGAAGCGGAGGGGGCTTGTTCAGAGGCAGAGCGCTGTTTGCTCCAGCGGTGCGATGTGGGGAGGGGGCTGTTTTTTTGGGGGGAAGGAGGTCGCTGGAAGTTAGAGAGCGTTTCAAAAAGATGGGCCAAATATGTTACAACTACACAAAAAATTACAAGTGGTTTAATGATTTATCAGGTTTTAGTAAGCTTTTTATAAATGCACAGTATACCCTTCACCTGCTGTATGGACGACATAGAGAGGATAGTTGATAGTTCGTGGTTGCAGAGATGCAGTGACTTCAAACTGGGTCCGCCTTTTGGAAACACCCTTCCAGGTTTCTTATGCAGTAACCTGGGTAGAGTTTAGCGGGGGAAAGAGCTTGGTAAGTGTTAGGAGTTTCTTCCCGGGATGCTGGCAGTTTGAAATTGTTCCCACTGTGTCGAAACTTCCTCAGCCAAAGATTTGTGTGTGTGTGTGGAAAACTTTTTTTTTTGTTGTTTTTTTCTTTTTTTGTTTGTTTGTTTGTTTGTTTGTGTTTTTTCGGGTTTTTTTTTGGTTTTTTTTTGTTTTTGTTTTTTTGTTTTTTTGTTTTTGTGTGTGTGTGTGTGTGGAAAACTTCCTCAGCCAAAGATTTGTGTGTGTGTGTGTGTGTGGAAAACTTGCTGTGTGTGTCTGTGGAAAACTTTTCCCATAGCTGTACTTCAGTTTCAAAACAGTGCATCACATTTTGGGTAATACAAAGTGATTGGTGTGTTTTATTCAGTCAGGAGTAATAAAAAGACGTCTGGATGCTGCATTGGTTAAAAAATCTTGAATATGTTGTAAAGGAAGGCAGGGAAAGCAAGCTCAGATGAGAAGAAAGTTACACGGTCAGGGAAGTGAATAACCTGCTTATTGTGCTGCTTAGCATCAGCTTTCTCCTGTACATATACATACACATATACGTTACATTAGGTGGTAGGTGTGTTTGTTTTATGAGACTTGCTTTGTAGCTCTCTTTTGTTGTATCTACTCTTTAGACCACACACACAATAACATTTGGAATCAATGATCTAACAAAGCTTAAAGGTACTGATCTAACTAAATGCAAAGTGTGGCTCCTCACAGAAGGGTAGGCTCTCTCATGAGAAGGTTTGATGACCATGGTGACCTTTTCCTTTCATACTGTTCCAACTTTCTTCCTGTTTGATTATCTCCTATTTATGACATTATATGAGTTGGAGCAACTGTTTTTATGTCCCATAAATTTTTCATATTACTAACTCATTGGTGTTTTCACTTCAAACCCTGCAGTTATGTCTTCAGTGCAAGGCACTTGATGTCTGATCAACCTTTTAATACCAACATCCAAATTTGTCAAAAAATCAGTAGAATATGGCCAGATTCTGAAGTGTCATCGTCCCTTGAAAGAGATGGAATGATAGTGGTTGACACTAATGATTTGCCATTAGGATTTATCTGATTATGCCTTCTAACACTTCACTGTACAGGAGAAAAGAGAACATACAGCAGAATATGCAACCTATTTTTCTTCTTTACAGCAGGGTCGAGATGCCATTTACCTGGAATTTGAGTTGAAGGAATTAATTTGGCATTAAAATAGATTTTAGAGCATGCAGCACTTTTTTTTCCCTCCTCTGAGTGGTTCATAGCTTGTAGACTTCAAATACTTTAAAATCTTGCTAAAGTGCATGACAAGTATTGCAGTCATTTCAGCTGAGTGCTAAGCCTCGAGGCAGTGGTCTGCTGCTGATACTTCCAAATGAATATTTAAGTTCACAGAGAGTTTGGTGTTGCTTAGCCACACATTCAAGATCTAAATATTTCTCAAGATGGTTATTCTGAGCAATGATATTGCCATTTCTTTTGTTACACTCATTTGTAGTATATTTTAAGGTATTATTGTTTATGCCAGGAACATACATATTTATTAGCTGAGCAGTGTCAAATTTAGTAGGCAAGAGATTTCCTTGCTTACGTTGTAACCTGTGTAATTAAATTCAGGACTGATGCCTTGCACTGACAGAAAAATTAAACAATTAAACACAATAATGGGTTTTGAGATTGATCTGTGGAGTCTCCAACTCTGAAGGCATTCAAGACCTGCCTGGACACCTTCCTGTGTAACCTCATCTAGGTGTTCCTGCTCCGGCAGTGGGATTAGACTGGATGATCTTTCGAGGTCCCTTCCAATCCCTAACATTCTGTGATTCTGTGATTCTGTGATCCAGTTTCAGTGGAGGAGACCAGAAGACAGTCAGGAGCTATTTGACTTGACTGGGTTTTGCTTGCATCCAACTTAAGAGGCTCAGACTTAGTCTGGGCTTGAATCACCAGTGGGGCAGAGGTGCAGTGCTCTTGTGGGAGCTCTTGGAGACACCGTTCCTTCAAGGACTCACCTGGCAGTTTCCTGAGCTCTGGTGGGCATGAATACAGGGACGGCGGCAAATGCAATCTGCCGTTTCGCTCAGTGCCCATCACTTACGTCCAGGAAAGGGCCTGACACCATTCATCCAGAAATGCTACAAGTACCAGCACGTGGCCTTTCTGCTTTCAAACATTTTATATCACAGAATATTAAATGTTTATAAAATTGAAAAGCCACATGCTGGTACCCATGGCATTTCAGGATGAATTTTCATCCACCTAAGAGCAAAACATTCCAATTGCAGTTTGCAAAGTGGCTTCCAATGGCTTTATTGATCTTAAGGCCTAGTCTTTAAGTCACAGTAGGATAATGCAACATTTGCATATCACGTGATTGCATTATGATGCTGTGATTGCAGGGGGACTGTATCTGTTTAGAGTATGGTATGGGAATGAGACCGAAGGCATAAATTAATAAAACCTTAATTTATCTCTAATGATGTTCTGATCAAAAGGCCTCAGACAGTAGAGGAAAAAGGTTTATAGAGTGCACCAGTCTGTCCATATCATACGAGTTACCAGCCACTTCTGATCACATGAGAGAACTGCAGGAAAAGAGTCAGGGCCTCGTTTATTAATTAGTGCTAAAAACTTATGAATTAATTATTTTATTTTTTCTCTTTTCAAGCACAGGAATTTTTTAACTGCAGAAACTGACTCGAATCTCATCATCAGTGACTGCCTGACCTCCAGCCTTTCCCCACTGATTTCCCTGCTGTTTCTGTTAACCCAAACTCCAGTCACTGGGTTCTCTGATACCTTCCAAGCCCTTTCCCAGTGCTCAACTGAAGGACCTGAAAAGACCTCCTGAGGCAGGACTGCTCTTTTCCATGACCAGCATGCAAACAAACATCCCATGTTGTCTCCTGGCAACCTAACCATCCTTTGTAGAGCCCTCAGATGTTAAATTGCTCTTTCATGTCCAACCACCAATGTTACACCCCCCATCTTCTCCTTAAAACGATGAGAACCCAACATGTTATTTGTGATGAGGATGAAGGGTGAGAGGACTTGGTGAGCTGCTTTGTTTCTCTGCCCAGGTGCCAAACAGCCCCAGTCCTTCCAGTTGGAGAGCACAGTTGCTTGTGATGTTCTGGTTAGTCTCCTGTTGTTTCTGCAGTGTGGGACTGCATCAATGACAGAGCTTTCTGCCAGATTAATGAAACAGGCTATGTAGAAACGCTAGTGTTCTGGGGAGTCTGTTATCTGTGGTTAGTCTCAGGTTGAAATGTGATATATTAGTTTTGGATACTTTTTCCAATATATGTTTTTTAATCCATAAAACATTTCATCTAATCTGTGGGACACATTATTAAGCTAAAGTTGTGCATATGTACATTAGAACAACGGGCATCACTTCAAAGTCCTTAAGGGCCTAAAGGCCAACTATAAGTAGGTAGGAAATAGTTTAAACATAATTTTTTAATCCACTGGGCTCTGTGACCCTATTTGTTAGCTGCATTATTATCTCCACCGGCCCAAGGAGTGATTTACATCCAATAGCACAGAGAAAACGAGAGGGGAGAGGAGAGATGTGTTGGAGGTGGCAGGGTACTTTGACTTCTGGGGGATTTCAGCTGCAAGTGTAAGAATACAAAACAATTTCCTAAGATCATCAAAAATACCTGGAGGTTTTAATTTGACTTGTAGGGAAAGAGCATTCTTTGAGTTGAGAACTTTGAAGCCCTTCCTCTGTTAACGGAAAGCACTTTGCCATTCTTTACATGCTATGTTCTTTCCATGGATTTTATTTCTAGTTTTCTGTTTTTGTCTACTTCTCTGCCATCTTCATTCATGACCAGTTTCTAAGACATTCAGGACTGTATCTTATTATATAATGAATGCAAATCTACAGAAAGTGTCTAACTTTTGGCTATGTATACATACAAAAATAGTTAAAAAAATACATCTATAGTAATTACAGATGGTCCCTCAGGGCTCTAGTGCTGGCTCTTTATGGAAAAAAGGAATAATTTAGGAGGCTAAATTTGTGTTAAACAAATGAGATATATGTCTCTAAATTGAGCTCTTGGGGACTGTTTCAGGGTAAGAGCATGCAGTGCTGATAAAACTTGCTAATTACTGGCTAGTAATGTCATTACAGCTATGAAATATGAAAGATCAGAATCCAGTGCATCTTAACTAGCTGAAAAAGAGTGAATCCAGTATAATATTGATTTGATCTGAAGGTGTTTTTGCTTGTGGCTGAGGTATTGCTGTGAAAAGCTAAATGGCTGACATTATTTCAAGGTGGTGATATCTGGCTCTCAGAATAGCAGGGGCATGTTGCCAAAGTGCTAATAAGGGATTTTCAGAAAACATACCATTTAGTCAATGGTTGGTGTGCCCACAGCCTTCTGGTCCAAAGCTCAGACTCCTGATATTTCAGCTAATGGAATAATCAACACAGCAGTACAAGACTTTATTACCCTTTTGAGCATAGAAAGTGCACACTGACAGTAGTTTGTTAGATTCATCATTTATGTATAACAACATATTTGACAAGCTTATAGATGAGATAACAGTGCTTAGCAGGAAGCTTGCATTTTTTCTTGATGGTAGAAAAGGTTGTGGTTAGAATCAGAGTTTGAGAAAGCACGTAGTCTAAAAGGCAGAATTTAAATAGATAAGTTTTGTGTTTAAATATGAAATTCTTCCAGTTCTTCCCAGTGTCTCATTTAAAAATCCCCTGATACTTGAAATTTTTGTCAATGTACTTATTTTCCTAGTAGTGAAGACTGGGGATAAAAAAAGAAACACTGAATGCCTTCCAGTAGAGGAGGTGGAAATCATAGTCCAGGGATTTTCAGGTCTTCTAAAGACCTCTGGGTTGGTCCTCATCCTTTGCAGACCTTTTGGACAGGCCTCATAATTTAGCAGTCGCAATACACAAACCACTCTAGGGCACAACTCTGAACACCACAGGCAGCCCAAGTACTGCCTTTAACAGCAATTGGACAAACCTGTGTGCCGTTGTTTCTTGTACCCCAGGTATGGGGATTGTACCTGTCCAGGTATTGTTCAGAATAATAGAGTGTTTGAGGTTAGAAGACACCTCTGGTGGTCATCCTGTCCAGTTCACCTGCTCAGGCAGGGTCACCAAGATGGTCCAGATGGCTTTTGAATGTCTCCAAGGATGGAGACTCCACAGCTTCCTGGGGCAACCTGTGCCAGCACTTGATCACCCTCACAGTGAAAAAGTGTTTCCTGATGTTCCAAGGGAACATCCTGTGTTTCAGTGTGTGTCCCTTGCCCTGCCCCTGGGCACCACTGAAAAGTGCCTGGCTCTGTCATCTTTGCACCCTCCATTCAGGTATTTATATACAAAAATGAGATCCTCCTGAGCCTTCTCTTCTCCAGGCTTCACAGTCCCAGGTCATCTGTTCTTTTTTTAAATAATGTTTTGGAAAATGCAGATCTCTAGCTTAGCACTAAGATCTGAAAATAGCTGCATTATGAATCCTATTAAAAGTCTTGGCATCACCTTGCTTGGATAGTTTGGAGCATGTGGATAAATATTGTTTAAGGGAAGTCTGCCTTTTGAGGCTTGAGCTGGCTCTGTGTGCAGTAACAACTCCAGAACCAAGCATGCTTGGTTCATTATCTTAGGCTGGACTGATTACGCTGGGTGCTATGCTACCCAAATACAGCTGTATCCAATTGGGTGCGGGCTGGCAATCAGAACAGGACGTGGTCTCACACCATGTGTGCTGCTTGGCTTAGGCCACGTGGCATAGATGTGTCTTCAGTTGGGATGACCAGATATTGCCAGAAGAGATTATTCCCAGGTCCCAACAGTAGTTCAGGATGCTATTTCCATGTTTCATAGCATCTTTTTCTTTGTCTCCTATTCTCTAGACACAGTTCTTGGAAACTGCTTGCCATGGGGGCAGGATGGGGTGGAGGGGAAGGTGGTCTATGCTGGGTGACACAACCTGGCACAGCAGGTTTACCTGCCTGCCATGTGGTCCTGTGCTGCAGTTGTGACCTTGCTTTGGTCCCAAGTAGTGTTTTAAGCAATGAAATTCATTTTCCTGTGGTCTATATAAGATCATATATGCTAGTTTTAAGCAATAACTGGATCTTGGAAGACTTTCCAAGGAAAGTAGAAGTCATTATGCCTGTTTGATGGATGAGGAGATCAAAGTATAGCACCTAGCTTAAAGGGGATGAGATACTATGCCTCAAGGAGCTACCATCTGCAGCTGGACTGTAGCAGAAGTGCGTGTCCTCGGCCCCAGGACTTAGGCAACTTGGCCAAGATTTGTGGTAGACAGGTACAGAAATGAGTTCTCCCTTGTCTTATTAAAATGCTGCATAGGGCCTGCCACAGAATTTGGGACATTATGGCAGATCTGCACATGGGTGGCTTGGTGCCCCTGGCCTGCAGTGGAAATGCTCTTGAGGTTCTTGCTAAGCACTGAGCAGAAACAGGCAATGATGGATGTCTATTGAATGTTCATGGGCAATAATTCCAACGCCTTATTTCATAAAATAAAAGACTTTTTTTTTCTTGGTGGTGAATTCAAGCTTGCAGATGCTACACAGGCACTCCTAGTGACTATTTTCAGCGTATGGCGGTGTGGAATTAAGGTTGAGCTGTGAGGGTGGCAGATGCTTTAATTGCATATTTTGTGTATTATTTACCTTTTCCCTGAGTTTTTTTTAGTTGTTCTGTGCAATACCACAACGCTGACTCAGGTCTCCATTGGCAAGGTTTGCAGGCATCAAAGTATAATTACATGTTTGAATTTATTTCTATAATTTAAGAACCTAGAGGAAATTAATAACAAAATCCATGCCAATGTAATTGTGATGGTTGTATATTATTTTTTCTGGTAGTGAGCCAAAACAACAAATACAAGAGTGTTTCACTCTGTTAAATGTGCAAATAGCATTTGGTTCATTACCTGTGCACAGAGTTCCATTCATGGTTTGTTGATACGCAAGTGCTTCCTCTCCATGCCCAAAGATCATGAAAAGACCTGGCTGGTTTAATACATAGTGTATAGCAATCCAAGCTGCAGCAGCTCCAAGCTAATGTACATTGAGTTCCTGCAACAGGAAATGTAGCCTAATTCTGACAAAGGTTTTGAGAGCAGGCAGGTCCATAGACTGTGTCTGTCTAGTGTAATCATAAAAACAATGTTTGTACCTCTGCATTTTTCTAAGTGAAAATTTAGGTCTGCTTCCAGAGTAAATATGGCCTGTCCTGTTTTGTTTCAGTTTTGCGATCTGTTTTCAAACTAGTTTCTTGCAGGTGAGAAAAGCCTGTTGGATGCTGGTCTTGCTGCCATGGAGAGAAACCTGCTTTTTTTGTAGCTGGCTGGCAACTCTTGTGACGCACATTTGCTTATCGAGGGCATAATTACACAAAAGTCTGACACTGGGATTTTTAAAAAGTGAAGCATGACTAAAGATTATTGTTCTGAGCTATAATTAAGCACTCATTTTATTGCAGCAGGTCTTGAAGGGAACCTGATAGTTATTATTAACTGTAAGTGTGAATACATACAGTGTGACAAACAACTGCAGATTTTCTATCCTTGCTAATGCAACATAAAGCTGAGTCCTTCCTCTATTTGCTTCCCTCCTAGGCTTTTCCTGATTCCTGGATACAATGGCGTGTTTCATCATGTGTTGTTCTTGTTTACCCTTCATATAAGATCTTGGTTTCTGATACCTCTTTTGGGCTGTTCCGTTTAACTAGAGGAGAATCAAAACTACTGGGCATGCTCATTTTGCAAAGGCCATGGGATCCATCCCATTTGGAGGCTTTATTTTTGACATGTGACCTCTACAGCCACAACAACATCAATGTGCGGTATCTAATTCACCATTCAGGGCTTGCTCAGTGCTGTACTTTCTTGTGTAAAGCCCACAGGTACTCTCAGACTATACTTCTGCTGCTAAATGAATGAGCTTGAACGCTGCTCTCTCATTCTTCTGAGTCGTTCCCTCGTGTGCTGCTGGTTTGTGTGAGTGTCTGGATGTGGTGGGGTGGTGGCACACGAGGGACTGTTCTCACCAGACTGACCCGGGTTTGGATCTCTTCACAGGTGTCCTTTGGGGCCACTGGGTCCTATAGTAGATCAGACAGGCCAGCCTGTGCTGTTTGGCCTCAGGATCAGACACCTGTTTGTGGCCCTGTTCCATCTGACCCTGTAGATGTAGCCTTGAAGGCTGACCACCGTTGGGCTGTTGGACATGCTATGGCTCTATAAAAGAGGAATTCCTCATTAGTAGTATTTTGTAATATTTTCCTGGAACAGAGGTGAGAATCTGGCTCCTGTTGCCTCTGTGGGAGGGTGAAATTTTCTTGCTTGCCACCATAAGACTCTTTTGATTCCTTGAGGACCAGATCATTGCATCAGCATTGAGCTGGCCAGAAGAGAAACTGAATTTTATTCTTAATGACAGTAATTAAATGATTTTTTTTTCCCCCCTGAAACTAACAGATATTTCTCTCATTTACAAATTGTGGACTGTACAAAACTATCACCTGCAGAGCCTAGCAGTCTCTTGTGCCTTAGACATATATATGTACACTTGTATGAGGGGCTTAAACACTCGCCCTTCTCAAATGCTTCCTTATTAGTGTTCATGGTAAAACTCCGTCTATAGGTTAGCATCCTGCTTTGATGAAGTGAAATTAAATTCAAGACAGAATTCTGAAAATGTAAGCATTGCTAGTGCAAGATGAAAAGTAAATCTGATGTATGGCACTGCTTCAGTTTTCTATATTAGTCCTAGTGAGAGTTCTTCGATCTTGATTTGCAGGTGTGCAGTCTGGTATCACAACAGACTAAAATCTTCTGTTTTAATCTAATTTTATTGACTCTATTTGAAGTATGGTTTTAAAGTTGATGGCAAAACCTTCAGAACAAAATGCCTTTAGGGAACTGGAAAATAAAGTTAGATTTGCACTGAAAATTTCTCATGTCCATGAGCAGCTTTTCAAGAAGAGAATAATTTTTCCATTTTCTCAGTATTCCCAAAAGAAATACTGACAGAGATCAACCAGCACTCACAGGCTGAACTCCAGTCTCTCTAGAGGAAGCTTGTGTGTATCAGGAGGTAAATTATAAATGTCCATTTCCATGCAAAACCGATTTCCCTGATAATCCCTGCCCCTTCCTTTTCTGGGGCCGTTTTGTACAATATCTGCCAGTGGTGTCAGATTCTGTGGTAGGTTTATGGTGTCTGTGTGCAGCTATCTGTAGACTTTAACATTCAAACAAAGCCAAAGTGTGTCCACCATGATTTAGCTTTTTGTTTGTGGTTTGTTTTTTGTTGTTTGTTTGGTTGGTTTTTTGTTGTTGTTTTTTTCCTGTGTTTGTTGTTGTTGTTGGTTTCGGGGTTTTTTTTCTTATTTGTTTGTTTTTCTTGCCTTTTCTTTTTCAGAAGGCAAAAGGGCACTGGAGCTTGATTAAAGTCAACAAGAGGGTTTTTATTTTGGTCGGGCTGAACACAACCTCGAAGTAGTGTTTTTGTGCAGACCAGGGCTCCTGAAAAGAAACAAAAAAAAAGGTAGAATTGATCTTATGGCATTGTCTTTTGGTTTTTTTTTTTCTTTTTTCCCTATCCTGACCATCTTGATTTTGATAGATCCAAGCATATACAGCCTTTAAGTATTTCTCTTTCAGTTTTAGTGTCTTGGTGGGTGCTGCCTTCTCTTCCATCTTGAAAGGCACCTGCTATGTTGCTCTCAGGAGTCTGTTGGATTAGGCAGCCATGGTGGAAGGTGTCACTGGCTGTAGCTCTTGTCTCCCTTCTGCTGGAGGTTTTCGTCACAGCAACAGCAGCAACCAAGTGCCTCCTCCTCAGCTCCTGCAGCTTTGAGGCTCCATAGCACAGCCCAGTAAAATAGCCTTGTGAACCTGGGGTAGCTGAAAAAATTGTTGCACTATTGCTCTTGTTGCCTCTTTTTCTCCTGGTGTTAATCTCCAGCAAAACAGAAGAGCTGGAGGTGATAAATGTTGCTTGTCTGCTGGAGCCCACATGATGGCTCTGAGCTGTGTTGGGGTGGGATTCAGGCTTAATTGAAACTGTCAGGACTTTACCTCATAAATTCAGCGGGGTCAGTGTTTTGAGCCTGATGCCTATGGAGTGTTAGATGGATACCTGCTGCCAAAGTCATGGACTGAGGACTAACTTTCACTTCAGACCATAAAAAACAGGCACTTATTAAGGTTCCGGTGAAGTTAAAGCAAGATAATTGCCTCTCAAAACATTAAGTCTATCCAGCAAGCTCGGTAGTTTTTGTGTACCAAACAAGTGAATTTGGTAGCATACTAAGCTTGTACACATCACCTTGACCTGTGTAGGGTTTTTTAAAATGTTTTCTTTCACATTTGTGAGCACATAAATAGATTTTTGGGGGGATGTGGTAGTGGTGACAGAGGTGAATTTGCAGCATTCTGACTGAAGACTTGCCGTTGAGCCAACAGATGTATTAATTGTTTATGATTCTCTTGACTGTAAGGAGCTAAGAGAAAACAATTCAGAAATTAGCAATTTTATCAATTATTTACAAAGTGGTGTCCTAACAAAGAAAACATCTAATTCTAGGCAAATGAGGTCCAAAGGAAGTGGAAGACTGTCAACAGCACTTGGCAAGTTTGTTCTGAAAGGCTAAGTCCACGTTAAAACCAAGTGTGGATCCCAAAGCAGAATCCTGACTTTATTTACTTGAGTTTCTGGCTCTTGCACTTTTGGAACTGTGATCAATGCAAGTGAGAGTTGGGCTCTGTTTGCAGTAGAGCTGAGTCAGCAGTTGCTCTTGGCAGATGGGACTTGGCTTCTCCATGTCTACTTGGAGCAGAGTGTGAAATGTCCTGTTAGGTGTTAAGCTTGGCACTTTAAAACAGAACAAACCCTAAGTGACTCCTCTAAATGTTCACGTATGCCTTTTTGCATGCAGCTTATTGCTGACTGAGAAATGGTCCTATTCATCAAAAATGATTTATGGTATTGCAGACATGCATACAGAGCAGGAACTCTGCAAACAGCCCATGCAGGGACCTGAAGTAATTGGCAATGTTTGGGCTGTCCTAAAACTTGGTGGGGCCCTGAGTACTGACTGTGGGCATGAACAGATGACTCTAGATTCTGTGCTCAAGGAGAATGGGCATTTTGGAGTCCTTTGCACCTACATACAGGCTCTCCTACGTGAGTATTGCATCTTCAGAATGGCACTGGCAGAAACGTTTTCTGCATCCAGTGTTTTGCCTGACTGCACTTGTACTGCATTGTACTGTTTCTTGTATCTCTAATATTGAGGATCTAGATCCAGCTGAGCTGCTGTCAGCCCTGCCATGACTAGAGGAGGCCTTTGGGGTCTTCTCAAAATCCAGACAAGGATCTTTCTCGTGGGGTATTGTGTGAATTGGGGTTTCTGCCTAAATGCCAAACCCGAAAACACAGCTGTGTGTGTGTTGGGGTGAGGTGGGTGTGTGTTATGAGTATGTTGGCAAAAATTTTTATGAGTCACACTGTTTAACCTTTTCTGACTCAGTTAGCTTTTCATCTTTGTTGTGGTTTAACCCTGGAAGGCAGTGAAGCACCACACAGCTGCTTGTTTGCTTTCTCTGACCCCCAATGGGATGGGGGGAGAGGAAAGGAAGAGTAAAAGCAAGGAAACTTGTACATCAAGATTTAAATCGTTTAATAAGCAAAAGGTAAGTGGAAGAAGAGACAAAGCAAGCAAAAGTCATGCAAAGGCAATCACTCACCACCTCCCACAAGTAGACTGTTGCTCAGCCAGTTCGTGACCAAAAGATAGTTAATCCCCCTAAAATCCCCTCCTCTCCCTTTTTATTGCTGAGTGTGATGTTATATGGTACAGAATATCTCTTCGATCAGTTTGGGTTACCTGTCTGGTCATGTCCCCTCCTAACCTCTTGCAACGCCCCCAAACTATTCGCTGAGCGGGGGCAGAGTGAGAAACAGAGGCCCCCAATGCTGTGCAAGCGCTTTCAGCCACAGCTAAAATGTGTTATCAACCTTGTTTTGGTCACTAATCTAAAACACAGCACCATACAAAGTGCTATGAAGAAAATTCACTCTGTCCCAGCCAGATCTGATACAGTGTTATAAAACCGATGGGATTGATCACCTTTTTTCTAATGAGGAATAAGAAAATCTTCACCATCAGATGTAGTCCTGCAACTGGATCATTAATCATATGTTGTGACTTGAAGCTAGAATAATATTTTTTAAATGATTGCCCCAATTCAAATGAGCTTTTGGTACATCATGATTTCTAGCTAATGAGCACATGGCTAGCACACTAGCTGGAGTGCTGCTGTTGTTTAGCCATTAAATTATATTATTAATACTATTTTGTTACCACAGAAACAACAGAAGCACTGAGTTACAGTCTTTAAGGACTTGAAATACAACACCTGTTTGTGGGTTTTTTGAAAGTATTAGTAATCAATCATTCTGGCAGGACTACCAGCAGGATTATGTTGTACTCCTGCAATGTCCGCCAACCTGCCCACCTTGCTACGTGGGTTCTGATTTGGACAAGGGTCTAAAGTGTTTAGCCTGACACATCTCTCCTCAAGTGTGATGAGTGCTGCATTACCAACAAACAGAAACCCCCATCTTGTGGTGATCTGAAGAAGAACAAATACTGACTGAAGCAACATTAACATTGTTTGTGTATGCAAATAAGATTTTTGTGGATAAAATGATCTTGCACTCAGATTGCAGGGGTAGTATCTGAAGGGTTGGAGTAACTTTTTCAGCTGTCCAAATTAATCTCCTAACAACAAAATCAGAGATGTTTTGACTTGTCATTTGGAAACAATTAGTAGCACTGTGGAAGTAATGTGCATGTGATTTTATTTTTCTGCTTCAGCAGTTTCTTTTGTTTCACTGAGCTATGTTCAAAAATAAAATGTACCAAATGTTTAGTGTCAATGACTCAAAGAAAACACTCACTCTCTTCAAAAGAACGCCCAAGCAGCAAATGATGCTTAATTGCATTGCTCTTTTTGTTGCCCTCGGGACTGTTAGCCGCTGGGATATGTACAGAGGTTGCCAGGAAAGGACAGGTTAGTGCTGCTGGATGGGTACAGCACACAGTATGCTGCCAGCCTCTGTTACAGAGGTGTCATAGGAAAAAGAAACAAAGAAAGTGTAAGATTTATTTCCCTCCCCCCCACCAAAGTCCTTCATTTTCTCTGTATGGCGATAACTTCTCAGTAGGGGGTGGATTTATTAATGTCACTTCCCTAGAGCCCTGTAGATAAATAATATCTGCCAGTAGAAACAAGGCATAATCAAAAAAAAAAAACTTCCTTTATTCTTTGAAGTTCCTGAAGGAGCTCCTGAAGAAGCACCTCTCCCCACTTTCCCTGTCCTTGCACCCAAGCTGTGGCCTTTTCTATCTCTTATTTCCATTGAGTGGCAACTGTGCTCTACCCCCACCAGGATGTATTTCTTTCCATTAGAGGGTCTCAATGGCCCGACATAGTCAACTTGCCACATGCTCCAGAGAGTCTTGCCCTGCCTGATATGTAGGACCGGGGCCTGATTTGGGTGATCAGCTTTAAGTCTGATCCGACATTGTGGACAGGCTGTGAGAATTGCTTCACATGTTCCCACGGACACTGGCCAACCCCGGGATCGGCATTCGTAATAAAGATCTGCTTTTCCAGAATGGCCTTGCTTAAGGTGTAACCATTCAGCTAACTGTGCCCACTCCTCTGGTATGCTTTCAGCTAGCCTGATCTGGGCTAGAAAGTCAGCTTGTTGATTCCATTTGGCAGCGGGGGTTCCATCCTTTGCATGTCCTTTTACCCAGCCCACACTCAAAGGTCGTGACGTGCCTATCTCTAATAGTCTTTGCCAATCTTCAGCTCTCCACACTCTGGTGCAATTTACTTCCCACTGGTTGGATTCCCATTGGCATATCCATTCAGTGGCACCCTTATAGGTTGCATAGGAATCAGTGTAAATCGTGAAGGCTCCTCCTTCTGCTGCTAATAAGAGAGCACGCAGTTCTCCTACTTGAGCACTACCTTCCCCCTCCTCTGTTATTCTTTTTCCAGTAGCAATCTCCAATGCTGCTGCCTTGTACTGCCAGTTTGTCCCTACCCAATGGGCTGATGCATCAGTGAACCAGACTCCTTGTGTGTCTGAGTCCTGAGTTAGCTTAGGTGCTTCTTTTATTGGAGAGGGTTTAGAAGGCAGGCTCAACAGGACCTGATCAGCGTTCACAGGTTGTTGAAGTTTTGAAACTTTTACAGAACCCTCCTTTAGTAGTAACAATTGGCTAACTCCCTCTAAATAGGCGTACCATTTTCGTACCGTTGCGTTCTGTGCCACCCCCTCGGGGGGGTAACCCTTTAAGGATTGAATTCAACAGAGGGAAGGGGCCTTGTACAATAACTTTCTGTGATGTACACAGTTTCTCTGCCTCCTTAACTGCTCAGGTAAGTGAGAGAAGCCCCTTTTCCCACTCCGAATATCGTTGTTCAGCTCCCTTAAATGCGGTGGAAGAGAACAACAAAGGTCTAGCTGGCCCTATTGGCCCCCTCTGGAATATAGCACAATAGGAGGCATGTTCTGCAAACCCCCATTCCACTCTTAATGGGTCTTGTGGATGTAGCGGGCCAAATTTCTGATAGGCTTTAAGTTCATCTTTTAGAACATTAAGGGCCTCTGTATGTTGTAGAGTCCAATTCCATTTCTTGTTTTTTCGGAGTAGGTCATATAGGGGACGGGCAATCACTGAGAATCCTGCAATATGTTTTCTCCAGTACCCTAATGTACCCAACAGGCACTGCAAGTCTGCTTTGCTGTTTGGGGTGTGCCCCTTGTCTATGGTAGCCAGAACATCATCAGGCACTGCTATGGCTCCCCCTATCCACCAAGCCCCTAGGAATTTAACTTCGTGGCTGGGACCCTGGCACTTGGACGGTGGAATATCTAATCCGTTCTGTGTTAATAAATTCCAAAGAGTTTCTGCTACTTGCCCCACCTGTTCCTTATTGTCTCCGCCCACTAAGATGTCGTCTAAATATTGATATATGCAAATGCCTGACGGTACCTGTACAGTGTCAATGACTGCAGCAAGGGCATTGTGGGCAATAGTAGGAGAGTGTTTGTACCCCTGAGTAAGCTGATTAAAAGTGTATTGCTTCCCTTCCCAGGTAAAAGCAAATTGTGCCTTGTCTTCTTCCCTTAGGGGAATCATGAAGAACATATCTTTAACATCTAAAGCAGCCATCCATGGGTGGGCTGCTGCTTGTATTACAGTCACCACGAGGCTATGTTTGGGACGGCAGCTATTAGTGGTGCGGTGTTATTATTCAATTTTCGATAATCAATAGCTAGGCGCCAACAAAAGAAGCTGTTACCCTCAAGTAATAGAGAGGGAGATGTGCCTACTCCTTCCATATTGAAGGAGGGGGGGGGAGAGAGTGGGGGGGAAGGGTTGCATCCTGCCACAGATACTGAGGCTAGCAGCAAAGCACAAAAAAGGAGGATGCCTATGAACAAATATTTGTACAGGGGACCTCCTGTTTTCTGTATTTTTGTGTTGCATTGACTGTATGAAGGGCTGGAGAGCCATTAGCAGGGTCTTCTGAGATTGCTTTTCCTTCCTATAGTGTCTGGCAGGTGGTGAGGGTGTGGCAGGTCATTATATGCTCTGGTTATTTTCTCCTGCTGTACTGAATCTTTAAGGTTATTGCTAAATCTTAGCAGTATCCTTTACTCAAGGCTCACTTTTTCACTCCAATCTTGCATGCTTTTCTGTTGTTGCTACTGTCTTCTATAAAAGTCTAAGATGAATCTTGTTCAAAATGTTACCTTAACTGCCTTTCTTGGCAGACTTTAATCAGTAACACAGTTTTATGAGTACTTCAAATCTTAAATACGGAATTCTATTCTGTATATCACTGAGACATCAGAAAGAGTATTAGGCAGGCTGAAAAATAAACCTCTGAACAATTATGTCAAACAGCTATGTATATAGAAGATTGAAGTAAATGTTAGTTGCGAAAGAAGACATGCAAACTTGACAGTGAATGAGCCTGTAATTCATTCTGTCCTATCCTGGCACATAGAAATAAAGAGAAATTGTAGAAGACCCTTGCTGCATGAGACATTTTTTCAGAGGGCCTGAGTGTGGGAGGAGAGGCCACATCTCAGTCATGACCTGGAAAAACGGATTATGTTTTAGGGAATACAAAATGCTAGAGGTTTCTCTTCAGTCAACCACTTTCTTCTTCTTGTTGCTTGACAATAGGACTTCTGAGTCCCTGATGTTGCTTCCCCATCAAATAGCAGCTATAAGAGATTTGAGGTTGGTTTTGGCCAGTGCGTACCTGGTACTCTATGCATAGGAATAACTAAGTTTTGAATTGAATGAAAGTGCCCCTACTCTTTTTCTTAAGAAATTATTTTTTATTCCCCATTGAGCTTTGCTGTACTATTTCTATGTTCTATCACTGATAACAATGCTGAGTGATAAAATGCTTCTTGCCTTTGACGTCAGGTCTAATAACACTAATTTTCAAACCAGTCTGAACTCTTTTGTGGAAGAAGATAGGAAAATGATAGGGCGATCATTAGTTTCTTTTTTCCTCTAATCTGGTATAATGTGTCTTATTATGGTCTTTAATAACTGTAACCACAGCAACAAATAGGGATGGATATAATGCATTAGGGTCTCTCCTCTTCAGTAATCATATTCTGCTTCCAGATGCCTTTCAGGCCACAAAGTAAATTAACATTCAACAGCAATACATCGAGATGCTGCAGAAATTCCCTCTTCCTTTTCAGAGAGGTGATCCAGGTTGTTAGGGACCTTTGAGTAGTAGCTGACTTTTCCAAAGACCAACAGTATTCCAACTTGACAGCTACTGAGCAGGCTGCTGTGTAAAGATTAATGAAGTTGCCTGCCCAGATTAGTTGGAGGGGCTATACAGGAATCAGCTTGTGGAATAAAATTCAATATATACCAGCAGAAGAATGAGAGAGTGGCTTAAGGGGGCAGGTTGTATTGGAGCTTTGGTTGTAGGGCACTCTCTGTTGTGGGGTGGAGTTTTTCTTAAACTGAAAGTCTTTCAAAGCCAAAATGTTTATATTGGTTATGGTTGTTGGTGTTTTGCATCGCAAACCCTGGCACAGGAACTAAACAGCATGGAGTGACATGCAGTGTTTTTGGAGAGTATTTATGGTCCAGGTGGGGATATAACAGTAATGTGTCCTGTAATCAGAGGGTGGTATCCTGGTGCAAGAGGTCTTGGGTGAATGTCAAAGCAACAGTGATTACAGAGGAAATGAATACATCTGGTTGTCCTCCCCAGCATCTTGTGGAAAAGACTGAAAACAGCAGCAGAAGTGATGTACTGAATGCAATGGAGAAGAGCTGTACCTTACATGTAATTAATCTTTATTTGAAGGGTTGTTAAAATGGAATCATAGAATCATTTCAGTTGTAAGAAAACCTCAGGATCATCGAGTCCAACCATAACCTAACTCTAGCACTAAACCGTGTCCCTAAGAACCTCCTTTTGACCTCCCCGAAATGAGGAAGCTAATATGTGTGTCCAGTTAAATTTCACATTTGCTGTGTACATAAGCAGGTTTAGAAATGTGAATTTTTGCCCAGCTACAGGATGTCCTGAGATCAGTATGAGAACAAGTGAGATAAATTGCGTCCAAGGAGTGTCTGCATCTTCCTAAAGAAGTTGAAAAAAAATGTCAGCTTTTACATGTAGAGAGGTGTGTGTGTGTGTGTGTAGAGAGAGAGATTGTGTGTGTGTGTGTGTGTGTGTGTGTGTGTGTGTGTGTGTGTGTGTGTGTGTGTGTGTGTGTGTGTGTGTGTGTGTGTGTGTGTGTTGTTAAATCTCTTGGGCATTTTAGAAAATAATACCCTTCTCAAAAGAAACTGAGCAAAATATGCTTCCAGATAGTGATTCCACATAATATTTCTAAGAAGAAACAGAATTTTCTTCATTTTTTTAAAGAAATTTGCCTATGGCCTATTTACTACTCTCTTGTTACTAAAATGATTTTTTCTGAACAGTTCACAAATATGTAAATTCTATAGTTATGAAATACATAAAAAATAAACGGTGATCACAGATATATTGCATTCTAGTCCCCGCCAAGGTCCATCAGGTCAGGGGCATTTGAGCACTCTCGGGAGTCCAGGAGATGACTCCAGCTCAAGGGAGGATAGGATAGGATAGGATAGGATAGGATAGGATAGGATAGGATAGGATAGGATAGGATAGGATAGGATAGGATAGGATAGGATAGGATAGGATAGGATAGGATAGGATAGGGCTTGGGCAGGTCCTGGGAGGCGTGAGCAGCCTGTGGGACAAGGAGCCAGGTCTGGCTCACATGCTCAGGGAACAGCCGATCGCCAGCACTGGGGTCAGGAAGGAATTTTTTCCCCCGGGGCAGATTGGCACTGGTCCCCGGGGGTTTTTTGCCTTCCTCTGCAGCATTGAGCATGACCACTTTGCAGAGCTCCTCTGGGCCCTTTTGGCTCGGATCCTGCCTGCTGCTCAAGCACCAGGAAGATGGCCTCTCGTGCCCTGCAGCTGGGGGGAGGAAGGCTTTTTTTTTCCCCCAGGTGGGACGGCAAGCGTCTCCGGGGGTTTTTTGCCTTCCTCTGCAGCGCTGAGCACGGCCCCTTGCCACGGCTTCTTTGGGCCATTTGGGCTGGGTGCCTGCTGCTCCACGAGCTGGCCCTAAACTTAGCTAGAACAGCCTGCCCAAACCAGCATAGAACAGCTCACCTAAACCAACCTTAAAGAAGCTAAACCAATCTGCCTTAAAAAACTTCCATCAGCCACCAACAACCTAAACGGAACCTTAAACAATCTACAACAAATTACCTAAACCAAACAAAATAAACCAACCTAAACACCCTAAAACAAACCTATCTAAACCAAATGATCTAAAAAAATCCTACCTAAAACAATCTAAAACTACATAAACCGGCATTTCTCAACCAACCTTAAGCAACCTAGAACCAAACAAGCTAAACAAACTGAAACCAACCAATCTTAACCTAAAATAACCATTAAACAATCTCAAACAACTTAAAACCAATCTAATAAAGGATAAAACCACCTAAAGCGACCGATCTAAACCAACCTCAAAAATAGGAAACCAAATGACATAACCACACCAAAATGACCTAAAGCAAACAACCCAAAGCTAAATAGAACCACTGAAACCAGCCTACGACGACCAAGCTAAAAACCAATCTAGATCAACTCAACTTCAACAACAAAGCTAAAACACCCTAAAAAACCTCAACAACAAAAACCCAACCACCAGCCACCCTGCCCCAGGCAGTGTCTCACTTGGATGTGCCTGCAGTCTTGGAAGCCTGACTACCCCAGGTTCTCCTCCTAACGGACCCTGAGCTTGTTTGGAGGTCCTCAAGCACGGCGCAGCTACCGTATACCCTTGACCTAGCAACGGTTCGCCTCTAGCGGGGAACGTCGTCCTCTTTGAGCAAGGCGGGGAAACACGTGGAGCAGGGAAGGAGGAAGGGGACGTCTGCCGAGACAGCAGAAACAGCCCAATCGAGCCTGGTGATTAGTGGGGGGACACATGTCCCAGCGAGACTGCACTCACATCCAAAGCATCCAGACACAACCGAAAACCAACTAAACACAATGTACATCTAACCAAACCACCTAAAGCACCCTCAACAACCAATCTAAGCCACCCCAGCCTGAAGGAACCCATCTTCAAAACATGCGCCGTGCATAACACTGCCCTAAACAACCTACCAGGAAATAACTAAACCAACCTAAACCAAACAACCTGAACCAACCTTAACAGAAACCCTTCAAGCGACCTAAACAATGTAAACCAAACCTGCCTAAACCAACCTACCTAAAAACACAGACACTCACCAACCCACCTAAACTGCTTACTGAAAAGAAACAACCTCAAATAACCAACCAACCAACCAACCCACCCCCAACTTAAAATCATCTAAACAAACCTCAACCAAACTACAGAAAACAGCCTCAATGAAAACAGCTTCAGATAGGCCACCTACAACAACCGACGGAAGACAACTTCAACCAAAAATCACCTGCATCAAGCAACCTGAACCCACCAGCCTTCAACAACCAGCCTCTCACAGCCACCCTCAAAGAACCTGCCTCAAACCAACCTCAAACGACCGCAACAAACTGAACCAAGCTACTAAAACCAGAAACCTAAACCAAACTAACACAACCAGTGCTAAAGAATCCTCAGAAAACAGCACCAACCAAAGAACCCAGCAAAACCGAGAAAAAGAAACCTCCTCAGCTAAACCACACAGAGCAGCGCTAAGAAAATCACATCAAACAACCTGAACCCACCCACCTAAACTAACCAACCCAAACCAAGCTAAACCATCAAACCGGAAACAAGCAGCTAAGACCGCCAACCTAAACCAAACTTAACAAACCTTAACCTAAAACAACCAGCCTTCAGTGACCTACGAACACACAACCTACCAACAACGTCATACAGCGTCAAACAACCACCTTCGAACAACCAGTCTCAAAAAGCCTACCAAAACCAACTCAGAGAAACTGACCTACACCAACCAAACGAAACAAACTTAAAAAACCCCAACAAAACCAGAACAACAGCAACAAGAGAAACAACACCACCACCACCAAAACAAAAAAAAACAAACAAGGTAGAAAGAAACAGGCAAAACCCAAACAAGTTACAGACAAAGAAGGCAGATGTAGGGAACAGGATGCAGAGATGTTGCATGGGGACCCAGTGCTTTGGAGCAGCCACTGGTGTCCTGTCAGGAACAGGAAGGATTCGCAGCTGCCACTCGGCAGCTCTCCCTGCGGGCAACACCAGCGCCTGGCAGGGACCAGAGCGCTTCTCGTGCATCCCTGCCCAAGAAGCACAGCAGCAAAACAAGCTGTGGAAGGCAAAACACCTGCTTGTCATCGCTACATGTGATGCTTTGGAAAAGATCCCACAGTACCACATACCTCTTCTTTTGTGCATGGTCAGTCCCGCGCCTCATTCTCAAGGTTCTCCCTCTTCAGGAAGCAGGGAAAGCTTGGCCTCTATTCCTGCTGCTGCTCTCTGCAGCTCTGGGACTTGCCTTTGCCAGCCTGCAAGGGCTGTTTGTTCAAGCTAAAGTGAAGAACGCATCAGCCTGCTCCTGGCTACACGTGGGCTTGCGTTAAGGATTGTGAGCACTGGCTCTGAAACAGAGTGAGAAACAGAAATGACATGAAATAACATCAAAGGAAGTACATTAAAAAATAAAATAAAACCAAATAAAATAGAAACACTTGTATCCATTGCGTTTTGTGTCCTGGGAAGTGGTTTTTAGGGAAGAGTGAAGGAAGGGAGAGGGAAGGGGGAAGGGAAGGGAAAAGAAGGCGGAGGAGAAAAGAAAGCCCTGACAGAGCCCTGAGGGCTCCATACCTGAAAGAAATTGTGCTGTTTTCACCGAAAGCGAACTGATTTTCTTCATGCAGCTAGAAACCTTTCTTTTTCACAGCTCGCACGCTCATTATTTGGAATTAGTTTGAGAACAAGAGCTAACACCCCAGCACAGAACTAATGCTTGTAATTGCTCTGGTCTGAGAGCCAAGGACATTCTGACTGCTCTGCCCACAGATGGGACCTGCCGAGGAAGGGGGGCAGAGATGGGACAGAGCTTGACTGACATCCAGGCTGATCAAGAAGAGTATTTCATCCCATTAGCATCACGGTCATTATTTAAGGAGGGAGGGGATCTTTCTCACTCTCTCAGGCGTGCAGTGGAATCTTGATCAACTGGCCACATGGGTCAGGAAAGCTACCTGGCAAGCAAAAAGATCCATTGCACTCTTCTGCTCAGCACATCAAGATTTGCCCTCTGAGTCGCGGCAATTTCTTGAATATCACCAAGAATCAAAACAGGTTTCAAAGAGCAACATGGCATGACCAAATAATAAATACTTCTCTTTAAGTCCACTCATTTGTTTAATCTTTGCCTAGACCTTCAGGAAATGGAAAACCAAACTCACTACGGAGAAGTTCAACACAACAACCCACGCCAAATCAAGGCTACCAGGTAGGAACCCGATGACAAGGATCACTCACGCAACTGCTACCCTATGACAGGGCTGCCCCGAACAGATCACCCCCAAGGATTCAGTCCAAGGCAGAAACTACTCAGCCGGCAAACATTCCAAAAAAACAAGCACGTTTTGCTTACACACCTTACAGCAAGTTTTCCCTCAGGAAACACAAAATGAAACAGCAACAACAAGCAGAAATAATACTCACAAGCCTGTAACATCTTCGACGGGATTTTCCCGCACCGGCCGACACCGCCGGACCCGGCGGGCACAGCCGCTCCCCCCGCTCCAGCTGCCCGCCAAGCGGCGGCGCCGAGCGCGCCACCCACGCGTGCCCGCAAGCGGCCTCGTCCTCCCCGCCCGCCCGCCCGCCGGGCACTGGCCGGGCCCCAGCGCAGCCCCGCCCGGGCACCGGGAGAGCGCGGAAGCGTCGCGGCGCCGCTTACCGAGCGGCAGCAGCAGCTGAGAGGGGCTGCTGCTCGCCTTGGCCGCCATGCTGGACACAGACCCGAGCAATCGCTACCGCCTCCCGCAAAGACCGAGCCAGCAGCCCCGACGAGCGGATGGCAGAGCCGTCGCTCCTCGGCCCCGCCCCGTGTGCCGGTAAACGCGGGAACGAGCACTGTCTCTTCAAACACCTTTTGCATTCTTCATCCTACAGCACTAAAGAAATAGCAGAATCCCTTAGCACAGGATAATTCTGCAATACAAGTGCCAGGTTTGTCGTGCTGGTAAAAGATATTGTCAAAAGATGTGCGGCTGTCGGTCTTTCCTCAAGACAAAAGGCAAACGAGCTGGTTCCATCCGAGGCGAGGCGAGGCAAACCAAATGCAAGCACTGACAGCACTGCAGAGCAAAATGGCCCCGCGACGGGGCCCTCGTGGCCCTGCGGGCCGCCATGCCGGCCACCGCAGCGTTCGCTGGGGACGCCGCGAGCCTCTGTTGTGGCAGTTGGAGCACAGCCGTGCCAGCCGCGCCAGCGCTCGGAGAGAAGAGGCCGCAGCGAGCAGAAGAGAGAAGAGGAGGCTCACGGACCCCCCGGCCCATGGCTCCGCCGCCCAAGAAACGGCGGCAGCCTGTCGCGAGCACCAGCACCGCCCACAGGCGACAGGAGGAGCCGATGGAGGTTGACCCACCCCGGGAGGAGGAGGAGCAGCCCATGGACATCGACCCGCCTCGGGAGGAGGCGGAGCCGATGGACGTGGACCCGCCTCAGGCAGGGCTGCTGGGGCACAAGAGCAGCATGGGCGGGCAGCCCCCGGCGCCGTGGTGCCCGAAGCGCCGCAGGACGGCCGGGGGCTCTCCCAGAGCCCCCAAGCAGGCGCCTGGGCACAAGCGGCGCCGCCCCCGCAGCCGCCACTAGCCGCCTCCGGGGCATGGGACGGGATGGGATGGGCCGGGCTGGAGCAGCAGCCGCTCTGGAGCCGCAGGTGAGCCCGGCTTCCCAGCCCGCATCCCCGGCCCTCATGCCGGGGCATCTCCTCTGCCCTGGGGCCTGGGGAAGAGGCGAGGAGAGTCGCTGCCATCTTCTGGTCGGCAGCCCCAGAGCACCGGGAGGAGTCCTCAGGAGCCACCACAGACGGCCAGGACACCCAAGGGCAGCGCTGGAGCTGGAGCTTGCCTTCAAGGGAAAAGGTTTGCACATTGCACAAATAAGTCAGACTTTTTCTCCTTCTCCATGTAGACGTGTATACAGACTCTAGAGTTAATAGAAATGTGTAGATATAGAAAATAAAAACCAGATATGTGCGTGCGTGCGTGCGTGCGTGTGTGTGTGTGCACAGAAGCCCACTGGAGACCGCCAGAGACCGTCGGGGACCGAAGGACGCCGCTGGAGGACATCGTCGGAGACCAAAGGACAGCGTGGGATCTGCACCTTGCCTTCAAAAGAGGAAAAGTTTGGAGACAAAACCTTACGAGGTATGCTTTGTATTCAGAGCCTGGTCTTTTGGAACCCTTCTCTTACTCCTCTGATTGGCTGAGATTCAAGGGTCTCGTTTACTTCTGTGTTCTCTGCTCCTCCTCTCCTTCCCCTCTTGCTGTTTTCCTCCGTCATCTCTGTTGTGTCCTCTTGTTACGTGCAGTAAGTTTCATCTCTGGCATTTTGTTTTCTCTGCCCAGGTTTGCTCAGGAATTCTTGACAGGACAGTTGGAAGCAGGATTTTCCAAAGTGTCCTTGCCCCCAAGGTCCGTCAGGTGAGAGGCCTTTGGGCACTCTCCCAAGTCCAGGAGATGGCTCCAGCGCAAGGTAGGACAGGCTAGGCTAGGATAGGATAGGCTAGGGCTTGGGCAGGTCCTGGGAGGCGTGAGCAGCCTGTGGGACAAGGAGCCAGGTCTGGCTCACATGCTCAGGGAACAGCCGATCGCCAGCACTGGGGTCAGGAAGGAATTTTTTCCCCCGGGGCAGATTGGCACTGGTCCCCGGGGGTTTTTTTGCCTTCCTCTGCAGCATTGAGCATGACCACTTTGCAGAGCTCCTCTGGGCCCTTTTGGCTCGGATCCTGCCTGCTGCTCAAGCACCAGGAAGATGGCCTCTCGTGCCCTGCAGCTGGGGGGAGGAAGGCTTTTTTTTTCCCCCAGGTGGGACAGCAAGCGTCTCCGGGGGTTTTTTGCCTTCCTCTGCAGCGCTGAGCACGGCCCCTTGCCACGGCTTCTTTGGGCCATTTGGGCTGGGTGCCTGCTGCTCCACGAGCTGGCCCTAAACTTAGCTAGAACAGCACACCCAAACCAGCATAGAACAACTCACCTAAAGCAACCTACAACAGCAAGCAACTAACCGACCTTCAAGAACCTAAAATAAAATAAAAAGAAACACTTTGTATCCATTGTGTTTTGTGTCCTTGAAAGTGTTTTTTAGGGAAAAGGGGAGGGAGGGGGGAGTGAGAGGGAGGGAGGGGGGAGTGAGAGGGAGGGAGGGGGGAGTGAGAGGGAGGGAGGGGGGAGTGAGAGGGAGGGAGGGGGGAGTGAGAGGGAGGGAGGGGGGAGTGAGAGGGAGGGAGGGGGGAGTGAGAGGGAGGGAGGGGGGAGTGAGAGGGAGGGAGGGGGGAGTGAGAGGGAGGGAGGGGGGAGTGAGAGGGAGGGAGGGGGGAGTGAGAGGGAGGGAGGGGGGAGTGAGAGGGAGGGAGGGGGGAGTGAGAGGGAGGGAGGGGGGAGTGAGAGGGAGGGAGGGGGGAGTGAGAGGGAGGGAGGGGGGAGTGAGAGGGAGGGAGGGGGGAGTGAGAGGGAGGGAGGGGGGAGTGAGAGGGAGGGAGGGGGGAGTGAGAGGGAGGGAGGGGGGAGTGAGAGGGAGGGAGGGGGGAGTGAGAGGGAGGGAGGGGGGAGTGAGAGGGAGGGGGGAGAGAGAGAAAGGGAGGGAGGGGGGAGAGAAAGAAAGGGAGGGAGGGGGAGTGAGGAGGGATAGGATGGGGAGGGGGGGACAGAGCGGGGAGCGCGGGAGAGACAGGGGAAGGGGGTGGGGGGAAGAGGGGGGCAGAAGGGGTGAGAGACAGGGGATGGGGGGGAGGGGAGATGATAGAGGGAGCTACCATTTCAAGGGTTAACTAAACATATCATGGGTGCCTACTAAGAAACTACCACTTTAAGGCTTAGGCACACAAGAAGTGCTTAGTTTAGAGCTTTATGTAGACTTATGCTAAGAAAAACAGAACCCCCTCGATTGCCAAGATAAGAAGTTTTACTGCACCCAGCTGTAAACTTGAGGAGACGAGATAACAAAGATTTAGAGCAAAAGGGGGCGCCAGCCTGGTTTCAATCGACTTGGCAGCTTGGGTCCCAGTCAATTCAACATAATGAGCCAAAGGTAAAAAGTTCACTGAGACCAAGCTGAAGGAGCTTTCATTCAAAGACCCCTCCTCAAGACCACCAGATGGCACTGCGCAGGCGCAACAGGGAGCTGTCTAGGAGGAGACTTTGCAAATTATGACCTGGGACTCATTTTAATAAGAAGCGGGGAAAGGTTATGAATAAGTATAGGCGTTCCTGGGGTCACTATGAATACCTAACACCTTGCTGTATTTAAACACACCTCGTAGTGTTAGAAGGTGCGCATGAATGGTGGAACGATCCCCCTTGCGCCCGATATCAGATAAACACACCCGCTTTATAACCTTGCACGTTGTAAAGTTTTATGACTTTCTAGGTTGTAAAGTTGTTTCCACGTGTCAATTTTGGCCACCACGAAGGCACAAGCTCTGCCCGGCTGTGCGGACCGCCTGAGAGAAACGGACCTCCCAGACGTGTCCCGAACCTTTTATTTCAGAGGGGCTCCGTTCCACTCCGGCTGGTCACCGCGGGGGCAGACGACGACTTTTTGAATTAAGCGGATAAGGTATGCTTCTGTTTTACTGTAACGTGGGCCTGTAACATGGGGGGCCAGCAACTGGCGAGGGAAGCCTCCGCATGGCCAGATTCCCCATATTGCTGTAAATGGGCACCTACCTAAGGGGGCTACTGACTTGACTCCACCAGAAGGGGGTCAGCCGCTAGCCATCTTGGGGGTAGATCGAGTAACCCTGAGTGAGCCTTCTGTTGCGTCCCGGTCACGGGAGCCAGGATGGACCCGCTAATGACTGCATGGAAGTGGGAGAAGGGTAAACAGACTCTCCGCTCGTGGGTTCGAGTCCCCCCATGGCAACTGAAGCTTTATAACAGAACCAACCTAAGCCACCCAACCTCAAATCATCTAAACAACCTCAACCAAACCACCTACACCAACCTCAAACAAAATACTGAAAACAACCTCAATGAAAACAACTTCACATACCCCACCTAAAACAACCAAGGGGAAAACAACTTCAACCAAATATCACCTCCATCAAGCTACCTAAACCCACCAGCCTTCACCAACCCAGCCTCCCACAACCACCCTCAAAGAAGAACCTGCCTCAAACAAACCACCTCCAACCACCTCAACAACCTCAACCAAGCTACCAAAACCAAAAACCTCCCTCCACCAAAACAGCCCCTGCTTGGAAGGGCTCCAGCGCGGCTGCAACATCCGCAGCTGCCACTCGGCACCTCTCCCTGCGGGCAACACAAGCGCCTGGCAGGGACCAAAGCGCTCCTCGTGCATCCCTGCCCAAGAAGCACGGCAGCAAAACAAGCTGCGGAAGGCAAAAAGTCTGCTCGTCATGGCTACGTGTCACGTAGCTCTGGAAAACATCCCACGGTACCACACCCGTCATCATCTTCTTCTCCTTCTTCTTCTTCTTTTGGGCATGGTCAGTCCCGCGCCTCATTCTCAAGGTTCTCCCTCTTACGAACCAGGGAAAGCTTGGCCTCTATTCCTGCTGCTGCTCTCTGCAGCTCTCAAAATCACTCTCTTTATGCCTCAGGAAAGGGTTTGTGTCCAGCTGGATTGAGTCCCTGGTCTTCCTTGCTGTGGGACCCAGCGGGCTTTTTATGTGGGGCAGAGAGGAGATGGCTACTAGGGTGGCCTCGAGGCTGCAGGGCTGGTTTCTGCCTGAGAGAAGAGAAACAGCAGGAGGTTTGTTCTGGGGAGCCGAGCGGCGGAGGAGGCCTCAGGGACACCCAGCAGCTGTGCCCAGTGAATGCACACCAAGGGCAGGGACAGCCTCCTGGGCCTCTTCAGCTCAGGGACTGATTCGGGGCCAGCACCCCAAAGGCTTCCTCCATAGGGTGCTGGGCGGATTGGGGGCGGGCGGGGCTGCACACGTGGGGCTCTGTCACCCCCACGTCACAATGCCAGCACCCGGCAACGCAGAGCTCACAATGCCCTGGGCAGGATCAAAGGGAGCAGCCGGGTCCCGCGTCCACTGCCAGAGCTGGCCCGGGGGCAGCCCCTACACATCCCGGAGGAAGCACTTGAGGAGCTGGTGGCATCACAGGGCAGGGGCTGAGGGAGGAAGAGCTTGCGTGAGGCTGCTGGAGGTTCTCCACTGTAAGACAATCTGCTGCCAGGGCCACCTTCAAACCTCAGCTCATGGATGGAAATCCTTTTCAGCTGGGTAGCAGTGGCAAGACGAAGGGAATTTCTTCTTGAGGAGCACTGCAGAGCTCTTCAAGGACGATATCAAGGATGAAAGCCAAAGCAGGAAAAGAGCTATCAAGTCCAAGGAAAGATACGGTAAACAGCACAAAACCATTCAGGACTTCTTCCCGAGCAGACAGCGTCACCATAAATGACAGCGTAGCAGCACGTCACTTGCTGCATTGGGAAGGAATGGCACACGGACTGCCAGGGCCACCTTCCAAGCTTATCTGATGGCTGGAAATCCTTTTCAGCTGGATAGCAGTGGCAAGACCAAGGGAATTCCTTCGGGAGGAGCACTGCAGAGCTCACCATCTTCATCCCCTGTGGAGCCAGGCTCAGCAGCCGTAAGAACTAGGATGTAAAGGGGTTGCAAGGGGTTGCAGTGCTTTGGGACAACCACTGGTGTCCCACCAGGCACAGGAAGCATTCTAGTCCCCGCCAAGGTCCATCAGGTCAGGGGCATTTGAGCACTCTCGGGAGTCCCGGAGATGACTCCAGCTCAAGGGAGGACAGGACAGGACAGGACAGGACAGGACAGGACAGGACAGGACAGGATAGGGCTGGGGCAGGTCGTGGGAGGCGTGAGCAGCCTGTGGGACAAGGAGCCAGGTCTGGCTCACATGCTCAGGGAACAGCCGATCGCCAGCACTGGGGTCAGGAAGGAATTTTTTCCCCCGGGGCAGATTGGCACTGGTCCCCGGGGGTTTTTTGCCTTCCTCTGCAGCATTGAGCATGACCACTTTGCAGAGCTCCTCTGGGCCCTTTTGGCTCGGATCCTGCCTGCTGCTCAAGCACCAGGAAGATGGCCTCTCGTGCCCTGCAGCTGGGGGGAGGAAGGCTTTTTTTTTCCCCCAGGTGGGACGGCAAGCGTCTCCGGGGGTTTTTTGCCTTCCTCTGCAGCGCTGAGCACGGCCCCTTGCCACGGCTTCTTTGGGCCATTTGGGCTGGGTGCCTGCTGCTCCACGAGCTGGCCCTAAACTTAGCTAGAACAGCCTGCCCAAACCAGCATAGAACAGCTCACCTAAACCAACCTTAAAGAAGCTAAACCAATCTGCCTTAAAAAACTTCAATCAGCCACCAACAACCTAAACGGAACCTTAAACAATCTACAACAAATTACCTAAACCAAACAAAATAAACCAACCTAAACACCCTAAAACAAACCTATCTAAACCAAATGATCTAAAAAAATCCTACCTAAAACAATCTAAAACTACATAAACCGGCATTTCTCAACCAACCTTAAGCAACCTAGAACCGAACAAGCTAAACAAACTGAAACCAACCAATCTTAACCTAAAATAACCATTAAACAATCTCAAACAACTTAAAACCAATCTAATAAAGGATAAAACCACCTAAAGCGACCGATCTAAACCAACCTCAAAAATAGGAAACCAAATGACATAACCACACCAAAATGACCTAAAGCAAACAACCCAAAGCTAAATAGAACCACTGAAACCAGCCTACGACGACCAAGCTAAAAACCAATCTAGATCAACTCAACTTCAACAACAAAGCTAAAACACCCTAAAAAACCTCAACAACAAAAACCCAACCACCAGCCACCCTGCCCCAGGCAGTGTCTCACTTGGATGTGCCTGCAGTCTTGGAAGCCTGACTACCCCAGGTTCTCCTCCTAACGGACCCTGAGCTTGTTTGGAGGTCCTCAAGCACGGCGCAGCTACCGTATACCCTTGACCTAGCAACGGTTCGCCTCTAGCGGGGAACGTCGTCCTCTTTGAGCAAGGCGGGGAAACACGTGGAGCAGGGAAGGAGGAAGGGGACGTCTGCCGAGACAGCAGAAACAGCCCAATCGAGCCTGGTGATTAGTGGGGGGACACATGTCCCAGCGAGACTGCACTCACATCCAAAGCATCCAGACACAACCGAAAACCAACTAAACACAATGTACATCTAACCAAACCACCTAAAGCACCCTCAACAACCAATCTAAGCCACCCCAGCCTGAAGGAACCCATCTTCAAAACATGCGCCGTGCATAACACTGCCCTAAACAACCTACCAGGAAATAACTAAACCAACCTAAACCAAACAACCTGAACCAACCTTAACAGAAACCCTTCAAGCGACCTAAACAATGTAAACCAAACCTGCCTAAACCAACCTACCTAAAAACACAGACACTCACCAACCCACCTAAACTGCTTACTGAAAAGAAACAACCTCAAATAACCAACCAACCAACCAACCCACCCCCAACTTAAAATCATCTAAACAAACCTCAACCAAACTACAGAAAACAGCCTCAATGAAAACAGCTTCAGATAGGCCACCTACAACAACCGACGGAAGACAACTTCAACCAAAAATCGCCTGCATCAAGCAACCTGAACCCACCAGCCTTCAACAACCAGCCTCTCACAGCCACCCTCAAAGAACCTGCCTCAAACCAACCTCAAACGACCGCAACAAACTGAACCAAGCTACTAAAACCAGAAACCTAAACCAAACTAACACAACCAGTGCTAAAGAATCCTCAGAAAACAGCACCAACCAAAGAACCCAGCAAAACCGAGAAAAAGAAACCTCCTCAGCTAAACCACACAGAGCAGCGCTAAGAAAATCACATCAAACAACCTGAACCCACCCACCTAAACTAACCAACCCAAACCAAGCTAAACCATCAAACCGGAAACAAGCAGCTAAGACCGCCAACCTAAACCAAACTTAACAAACCTTAACCTAAAACAACCAGCCTTCAGTGACCTACGAACACACAACCTACCAACAACGTCATACAGCGTCAAACAACCACCTTCGAACAACCAGTCTCAAAAAGCCTACCAAAACCAACTCATAGAAACTGACCTACACCAACCAAACGAAACAAACTTAAAAAACCCCAACAAAACCAGAACAACAGCAACAAGAGAAACAACACCACCACCACCAAAACAAAAAAAAACAAACAAGGTAGAAAGAAACAGGCAAAACCCAAACAAGTTACAGACAAAGAAGGCAGATGTAGGGAACAGGATGCAGAGATGTTGCATGGGGACCCAGTGCTTTGGAGCAGCCACTGGTGTCCTGTCAGGAACAGGAAGGATTCGCAGCTGCCACTCGGCAGCTCTCCCTGCGGGCAACACCAGCGCCTGGCCGGGACCAGAGCGCTTCTCGTGCATCCCTGCCCAAGAAGCACAGCAGCAAAACAAGCTGTGGAAGGCAAAACACCTGCTTGTCATCGCTACATGTGATGCTTTGGAAAAGATCCCACAGTACCACATACCTCTTCTTTTGTGCATGGTCAGTCCCGCGCCTCATTCTCAAGGTTCTCCCTCTTCAGGAAGCAGGGAAAGCTTGGCCTCTATTCCTGCTGCTGCTCTCTGCAGCTCTGGGACTTGCCTTTGCCAGCCTGCAAGGGCTGTTTGTTCAAGCTAAAGTGAAGAACGCAGCAGCCTGCTCCTGGCTACACGTGGGCTTGCGTTAAGGATTGTGAGCACTGGCTCTGAAACAGAGTGAGAAACAGAAATGACATGAAATAACATCAAAGGAAGTACATTAAAAAGTAAAATAAAACCAAATAAAATAGAAACACTTGTATCCATTGCGTTTTGTGTCCTGGGAAGTGGTTTTTAGGGAAGAGTGAAGGAAGGGAGAGGGAAGGGGGAAGGGAAGGGAAAAGAAGGCGGAGGAGAAAAGAAAGCCCTGACAGAGCCCTGAGGGCTCCATACCTGAAAGAAATTGTGCTGTTTTCACCGAAAGCGAACTGATTTTCTTCATGCAGTTAGAAACCTTTCTTTTTCACAGCTCGCACGCTCATTATTTGGAATTAGTTTGAGAACAAGAGCTAACACCCCAGCACAGAACTAATGCTTGTAATTGCTCTGGTCTGAGAGCCAAGGACATTCTGACTGCTCTGCCCACAGATGGGACCTGCCGAGGAAGGGGGGCAGAGATGGGACAGAGCTTGACTGACATCCAGGCTGATCAAGAAGAGTATTTCATCCCATTAGCATCACGGTCATTATTTAAGGAGGGAGGGGATCTTTCTCACTCTCTCAGGCGTGCAGTGGAATCTTGATCAACTGGCCACATGGGTCAGGAAAGCTACCTGGCAAGCAAAAAGATCCATTGCACTCTTCTGCTCAGCACATCAAGATTTGCCCTCTGAGTCGCGGCAATTTCTTGAATATCACCAAGAATCAAAACAGGTTTCAAAGAGCAACATGGCATGACCAAATAATAAATACTTCTCTTTAAGTCCACTCATTTGTTTAATCTTTGCCTAGACCTTCAGGAAATGGAAAACCAAACTCACTACGGAGAAGTTCAACACAACAACCCACGCCAAATCAAGGCTACCAGGTAGGAACCCGATGACAAGGATCACTCACGCAACTGCTACCCTATGACAGGGCTGCCCCGAACAGATCACCCCCAAGGATTCAGTCCAAGGCAGAAACTACTCAGCCGGCAAACATTCCAAAAAAACAAGCACGTTTTGCTTACACACCTTACAGCAAGTTTTCCCTCAGGAAACACAAAATGAAACAGCAACAACAAGCAGAAATAATACTCACAAGCCTGTAACATCTTCGACGGGATTTTCCCGCACCGGCCGACACCGCCGGACCCGGCGGGCACAGCCGCTCCCCCCGCTCCAGCTGCCCGCCAAGCGGCGGCGCCGAGCGCGCCACCCACGCGTGCCCGCAAGCGGCCTCGTCCTCCCCGCCCGCCCGCCCGCCGGGCACAGGCCGGGCCCCAGCGCAGCCCCGCCCGGGCACCGGGAGAGCGCGGAAGCGTCGCGGCGCCGCTTACCGAGCGGCAGCAGCAGCTGAGAGGGGCTGCTGCTCGCCTTGGCCGCCATGCTGGACACAGACCCGAGCAATCGCTACCGCCTCCCGCAAAGACCGAGCCAGCAGCCCCGACGAGCGGATGGCAGAGCCGTCGCTCCTCGGCCCCGCCCCGTGTGCCGGTAAACGCGGGAACGAGCACTGTCTCTTCAAACACCTTTTGCATTCTTCATCCTACAGCACTAAAGAAATAGCAGAATCCCTTAGCACAGGATAATTGTGCAATACAAGTGCCAGGTTTGTCGTGCTGGTAAAAGATATTGTCAAAAGATGTGCGGCTGTCGGTCTTTCCTCAAGACAAAAGGCAAATGAGCTGGTTCCATCCGAGGCGAGGCGAGGCAAACCAAATGCAAGCACTGACAGCACTGCAGAGCAAAATGGCCCCGCGACGGGGCCCTCGTGGCCCTGCGGGCCGCCATGCCGGCCACCGCAGCGTTCGCTGGGGACGCCGCGAGCCTCTGTTGTGGCAGTTGGAGCACAGCCGTGCCAGCCGCGCCAGCGCTCGGAGAGAAGAGGCCGCAGCGAGCAGAAGAGAGAAGAGGAGGCTCACGGACCCCCCGGCCCATGGCTCCGCCGCCCAAGAAACGGCGGCAGCCTGTCGCGAGCACCAGCACCGCCCACAGGCGACAGGAGGAGCCGATGGAGGTTGACCCACCCCGGGAGGAGGAGGAGCAGCCCATGGACATCGACCCGCCTCGGGAGGAGGCGGAGCCGATGGACGTGGACCCGCCTCAGGCAGGGCTGCTGGGGCACAAGAGCAGCATGGGCGGGCAGCCCCCGGCGCCGTGGTGCCCGAAGCGCCGCAGGACGGCCGGGGGCTCTCCCAGAGCCCCCAAGCAGGCGCCTGGGCACAAGCGGCGCCGCCCCCGCAGCCGCCACTAGCCGCCTCCGGGGCATGGGACGGGATGGGATGGGCCGGGCCGGAGCAGCAGCCGCTCTGGAGCCGCAGGTGAGCCCGGCTTCCCAGCCCGCATCCCCGGCCCTCATGCCGGGGCATCTCCTCTGCCCTGGGGCCTGGGGAAGAGGCGAGGAGAGTCGCTGCCATCTTCTGGTCGGCAGCCCCAGAGCACCGGGAGGAGTCCTCAGGAGCCACCACAGACGGCCAGGACACCCAAGGGCAGCGCTGGAGCTGGAGCTTGCCTTCAAGGGAAAAGGTTTGCACATTGCACAAATAAGTCAGACTTTTTCTCCTTCTCCCTGTAGACGTGTATACAGACTCTAGAGTTAATAGAAATGTGTAGATATAGAAAATAAAAACCAGATATGTGCGTGCGTGCGTGCGTGTGTGTGTGTGCACAGAAGCCCACTGGAGACGGCCAGAGACCGTCGGGGACCGAAGGACGCCGCTGGAGGACATCGTCGGAGACCAAAGGACAGCGTGGGATCTGCACCTTGCCTTCAAAAGAGGAAAAGTTTGGAGACAAAACCTTACGAGGTATGCTTTGTATTCAGAGCCTGGTCTTTTGGAACCCTTCTCTTACTCCTCTGATTGGCTGAGATTCAAGGGTCTCGTTTACTTCTGTGTTCTCTGCTCCTCCTCTCCTTCCCCTCTTGCTGTTTTCCTCCGTCATCTCTGTTGTGTCCTCTTGTTACGTGCAGTAAGTTTCATCTCTGGCATTTTGTTTTCTCTGCCCAGGTTTGCTCAGGAATTCTTGACAGGACAGTTGGAAGCAGGATTTTCCAAAGTGTCCTTGCCCCCAAGGTCCGTCAGGTGAGAGGCCTTTGGGCACTCTCCCAAGTCCAGGAGATGGCTCCAGCGCAAGGTAGGACAGGCTAGGCTAGGATAGGATAGGCTAGGGCTTGGGCAGGTCCTGGGAGGCGTGAGCAGCCTGTGGGACAAGGAGCCAGGTCTGGCTCACATGCTCAGGGAACAGCCGATCGCCAGCACTGGGGTCAGGAAGGAATTTTTTCCCCCGGGGCAGATTGGCACTGGTCCCCGGGGGTTTTTTTGCCTTCCTCTGCAGCATTGAGCATGACCACTTTGCAGAGCTCCTCTGGGCCCTTTTGGCTCGGATCCTGCCTGCTGCTCAAGCACCAGGAAGATGGCCTCTCGTGCCCTGCAGCTGGGGGGAGGAAGGCTTTTTTTTTCCCCCAGGTGGGACAGCGAGTGTCTCCGGGGGTTTCTTGCCTTCCTCTGCAGCGCTGAGCACGGCCCCTTGCCATGGCTTCTTTGGGCCATTTGGGCTGGGTGCCTGCTGCTCCACAAGCTGGCCCTAAACTTAGCTAGAACAGCACTCCCAAACCAGCATAGAACAACTCACCTAAAGCAACCTACAACAGCAAGCAACTAACCGACCTTCAAGAACCTAAAATAAAATAAAAAGAAACACTTTGTATCCATTGTGTTTTGTGTCCTTGAAAGTGTTTTTTAGGAAAAAGAGGAGGGAGGGGGGAGAGAGAGAGAGGGAGGGAGGGGGAGTGAGGAGAGAGGGATAGGATGGGGAGGGTGGGACAGAGCGGGGAGCGCGGGAGGGTGGGGGAAAGGGGGGGGAGATGGGGTGAGAGACAGGGGATGGGGGGGAGGGGAGATGATAGAGGGAGCTACCATTTTAAGGGTTAACTAAACATATCATGGGTGCCTACTAACGAACTACCACTTTAAGGCTTAGGCACACAATAAGTGCTTAGTTTAGAGCTTTATGTAGACTTATGCTAAGAAAAACAGAACCCCCTCGAATGCCAAGATAAGAAGTTTTACTGCACCCAGCTGTAAACTTGAGGAGACGAGATAACAAAGATTTAGAGCAAAAGGGGGCGCCAGCCTGGTTTCAATCGACTTGGCAGCTTGGGTCCCAGTCAATTCAACATAATGAGCCAAAGGTAAAAAGTTTACTGTGAGGAAGCTGAAGGAGCCCTCATCCAAAGACCCCTCCTCAAGACCACCAGATGGCACTGCGCAGGCGCAACAGGGAGCTGTCTAGGAGGAGACTTTGCAAATTATGACCTGGGACTCATTTTAATAAGAAGCGGGGAAAGGTTATGAATAAGTATAGGCGTTCCTGGGGTCACTATGAATACCTAACACCTTGCTGTATTTAAACACACCTCGTAGTGTTAGAAGGTGCGCATGAATGGTGGAACGATCCCCCTTGCGCCCGATATCAGATAAACACACCCGCTTTATAACCTTGCACGTTGTAAAGTTTTATGACTTTCTAGGTTGTAAAGTTGTTTCCACGTATCAATTTTGGCCACCACGAAGGCACAAGCTCTGCCCGGCTGTGCGGACCGCCTGAGAGAAACGGACCTCCCAGACGTGTCCCGAACCTTTTATTTCAGAGGGGCTCCGTTCCACTCCGGCTGGTCACCGCGGGGGCAGACGACGACTTTTTGAATTAAGCGGATAAGGTATGCTTCTGTTTTACTGTAACGTGGGCCTGTAACATGGGGGGCCAGCAACTGGCGACGGAAGCCTCCGCATGGCCAGATTCCCCATATTGCTGTAAATGGGCACCTACCTAAGGGGGCTACTGACTTGACTCCACCAGAAGGGGGTCAGCTGCTACCGATTTTGGGGGTAGATCGAGTAACCCTGAGTGAGCCTTCTGTTGCGTCCCGGTTATGAGAGCCAGGATGGACTTGCTAATGACTGCATGGAAGTGGGAGAAGGGTAAACAGACTCTCCAGTCATGGTTCGAGTCCCACTACAATTGTCAGGGGTTCGAGTCCCCATGGCAATTGAAGCTTTATAACATCTTAACCCCTCAGGATTGATTAAGAAGTTTTTGTGCCCGGTACTGTGCTTTGTGTGAATGAGTGCTTGAGATGCCGTCTGAGTGCGAAGCGAGTGCGGAGCCCTGATCCACGGTTCCATGGTCTCCGCGAGGAGATCGGGCAGAGGTGGACAAAGCAAACGATAGGTGTTTGTTGAACTAATAGCTAGCTTGGTAATCGTGTGTTATCTTTATAAGTGCCCCGGCATTCCATGTCTGTTGTAATAATCTTTAGTGTACAACCATCTGTACGATGAGCAATTTAGCTTTCACACGAGGTAAGAAATGCTGTTTTGGGATAACAGTTGTAATACCCCAGATGAGGCACTAATAAAAGCCTTGCCCAGTCCAGCTTGCTGAAGGCAGTGGGGGGGGATGGGTGCCGATGGGGCTCCAGCGGGCACTGATCTGTTCTGTCAGGGAAACCCAGCGGTGCCTCTACCCAGCTGAGCAGTGAGTGGCTTAAAGGTGCAATGCTAAAATCCAGATATTGTCTTGAATGAGTGCAACTGTGATCTGTTTGCATATTTGAGCTTGGTATTTGGTCTGCATGTCTGAGATGAGTATTTTAGTTTGCATATTTATATCTGGTACCAAAATAATTTTGTTTGGGGAGACAATTACAAAATGAGAACCGGTTCCGATACTAAAGTACCGCCTTGCTCCCCCTTAGCGTGCGTCTTTACACATCACAGTAAATGAGTGGGGGGAAGTGAATGTGAAATTCTGGCTTAGCTGTATTGCAGTTAGTGTTGTTCTAGGGATAGACCGAATTGGACCTAAACTAATGTAAGGGATTGATGCTTAATATGCTGTTTATTGACATCTGTGAGAAATTACAAAAGGTAGGAGCTGAGGGTTTATAGTTGCAGGAATTAAATGAAGAGAGAAAAAGGGCAAAAGGAGCCCAAGCCTACGCTGTGAAGTTCGAATAGAAATTTCAAGGCCTGGCAGCTCCCCGTCGATAAGCTGTGGCGGGAAGAAAAAAGAAATAATAGAAGAAGAAAAAAGAAATAATAGAAGAAGAAAAAAGAAAAGTAGGGAGCTGACTGCGCAGTAAAGCGGCGAAAAAGGGGGGGAGAGCGGCGGCTGCTGGAGCTGGAGGTGCAGCTCCTCTCCTCCTGGCTCGCCGCCCGCGGGGGATGAAGCGGGGGGGCAGTCGCCGCCGCTTGGCCCCTCCGTCCCCTGCTGGGCTGCTTGGTTGTGCGTAACGCGCACAGAGCATTCGGATTTATTTCCCCTTAGATGTACACCTTCTGACCCGGGCTCAGAAGTAGGGATGCAGCAGTTAGTGTTGTTATTTACAAGTCAGTCAGCAAACGATATTCTGAAAGCAACAGAAAGTCGGAATTTGGAAACACTGTTACATGAAGCCTGGAGAGTATTTAGTAACAGGGAAGAAGACCGTGGGAAGGATAGGTATCTGCTAATAGCAGTACTACAAGAGAGTAGGGAACTGAGAACTGGAAGGGCTGGAAGGTTTCCAAAGCCTTTAGAAGGAGATCGGTGTGCACGGTGCGGGGAAAAAAGGTCATTGGCACAATGAATGTCGAGAAAGGCGCAGAGGAAGTAGGCAAAGGGAGAATCGGATGGTAGCAAATGTTGAAAGAGACGGACGGAGACCTGGGGAATCCACCCTAGCGAATCCACTGGTTATAATGAAGCCAGGGAAAGAACAAAAACAAGTGAAAGTTTGGTAGATACAGGAGCAACATTCTCAATTCTCAATGCCAATAAGTAATGACTACATAGTAGTAAAGGGAGCCACTGACCAAAGTGAAAGAGCGTAGTTTTGTGAACCTTTGAAATACAGATTGGGTAAACAAGTAGGCATTCACAAACTTCTGTATACGCCTAACTCCGTGAAAGCTCCTTTGGAAAGAGACCTAAAGCTCTACCCGGGTGACTGCATAAGAAACCTGGAAGGTTAATATACAGGGTGTTTTCAAAAGGCGGACCCAGTTTGAAGTCACTGCATCTCTGCAACCACAAACTATCAACTATCCTCTCGATGTTGTCCATACGGCAGGTGATGGGAATACTGCGCATTTATAAAAAGCTTACTAAAACCTGATGAACCATTAAACGGCTCGTAATTTTTTGTGTAATTGTAACATATTTGGCCCATCTTTTTTAAACGCTCTCTAACTTCCAGCGACCTCCTTCCCCCGCAAAAAACAGCCCCCTCCCCACATCGCACCGCTGGAGCAAACAGCGCTCTGCCTCTGAACAAGCCCCCTCCACTTCCTCGCTGGGCGGGGGGAAAGATGGCCGAGGCTGGGCTCTTCCCCTCCACACCCCGGGGCACCCCCTGCCCTTCCCCTTGGGGCTGCGTCGCCCGCCGCCGCTTGGGCGAGCCCCGCGCCGAGGAAGCGGCGGGGGCGACCGGGTGCCGGCGGCGGCTGCGGGGAGCCCCGGCGGTCCCGCCTCCCCCCGCTGACACTCACGGGCGCCGGGGCTGCGGGTGGGTGCCGGGGGCTCCGCGGGGCCGCCCGCTTCCTCCGCCTCCTCTTCCTCTTCTTCCTCCGCCTCCTCCTCCTCCTCCCCGCGGGGCCTCAGCACCGCGGACAGCGGCGGCGGGGCCCGGACAGCGGCGGCGGGGGGCGGCTCGGTGCCCACCCGCACCAGGGCGCGCCGCGGCCGGCCCAGCGCCGAGCTCACGGAGCCCACGGCCGCCCCGCGCCGCCCGCTGCCCCCCGCCGGTCCCGCCTCTGCGCGGGCAGCAGCCCCCGGCACGGCCCGAGCGCCGCTCCCCTGGCCCCACCTCCCCGCACGGAAGAAAAGCTCCCGCTCCGGGCGCGGCCGAGCCCCGCCCCGCCTCACCGGGACGTTCTGTTTCTTCCCCCGCCCCACGCAAAGAGTGTGGGGAGACAGGAGCGGAAGGACCCACCCCGAGCACCCCCAGACCGGCGCGCCCTCCTCCACCCTCCCCAGAGAGCCCCGTCCCAACCCACAGGTGTCGGCTGCGGTGCGTGAGCGCCATTGGCACCAGGGAGTTCACGGCACCGTTTCAAAAGACACATTCATGCTGCCCTTCATCCTCTTCATAATGGAGCGGGAGTAAATCCAACACTTTTTGCCCTTTCTTAATGTCCTTATTTGTCGTTCAGCATTGTCTCCTGGGACCAGTCAGAGGGTTCTCTGCTCGCAGACGGAGAGGCAGCACGGTGGTATCCAGTGGACTCAGCACTGTGCGCTCTGCTCTAGCCGACCCTGCCTTTCGCAGGGGGCTTGGGCTGAATGATCTCCAGAGACACCTTCCAACCTCAACTGCTCTGTGCTATTAGACATTACAATACCATGTACCATGCTATATTGATAGCTTGTAACTGCAGAGCACAGTACTATAGATACAGTCCCCAACTATAACAGCATCACTTGCAGAGGTCTTGTACAATCCAGATGCAGCTCTGAGCTGCTGGAGGTTTCCAAAGCCGACGTTAATCTCGCAGCCGTAAAACAGATGTCGTAAAACTTCACCAGGGCACTGCAAGTTGTTAAGGCACTTCAGTACCATCCTAACTGTGATAGATATTTCCTTAGATGTTTAAAACAACAGTAGAACATAGATACGCTTCCGTGAGCATATTGTCCCTGTTTCTGCACCTAACGGCTCAGCAGTACTGACTAGCAACACAAAAGTAACCGGCTGCATCCCTACCAAGAACAGAAGTCAGGTAATTGCAGCCTGTAGTCCCAGGCTTGTCTGGAAAGAATGTGCCCCTTTCCCAAGCAGTTCTGTGCCTCAGAGCTGACTGCCGCCAGCTGCTCTGCTCTCCTGTTACAGCGAGATCCCAAAGCAACTCGACACTGACGCAATAAACTGCAAATGGGAATTTCTTTGCTAGGGCGGTCTGCCTCTTCTGGATGAAAACAGTGCCACTACTGCATCGGAAAGCAAGAAAACAATGGCACACGCAGCCTGTTCTTTTTAACCCTCTGCAACCATTCCACTAACTTTTTTTTTTTTTGTCTCAGTGTCTCTACCTGTATTTTCTTCTTGATTCTACTTGCAGAGAAGACAGTTTCAGCACCAAGTAGCATTTCACAGAATCACAGGATCACAGAATGTTAGGGATTGGAAGGGACATCGAAAGATCATCCAGTCCAATCCCCCTGCCGGAGCAGGAACACCTAGATGAGGTTACACAGGAAGGTGCCCAGGCACGTCTTGAATGTCTCCAGCGTAGGAGACTCCACAACCTCCCTGGGCAGCCTGTTCCGGTGCTCGGTCACCCTCACTGTGAAGAAGTTTGTTCTCAAATGTAAATGGAACCTCCTGTGTTCCAGTTTGTACACACTGACCCTTGTCTTACCATTGGTTGTCACTGAGAAGAGCCTGGCTCCATCCTCCTGACACTCACCCTTTACATATTGTCGAGGGTTAAGATTGCGGGGTGACAATCAAACCCTGGCAGATGTATTGTTAACCTCCTCTCTCCCCCACTTCCCCCTTTTGCCCCTCCCTCTCCCCCCTTCCCACTCAGGACAGGCGATCGGGAGGGAAAGAAGGACAGAGAGAAGAGAGTTGGAAAAGTTAAAGATGTTTTACTAACGCTACTGATAAGAACAGAGAAAATAATACAAAATATACAAAACCAATCTTGTAAGTCTCAGCAACTGCAGAGCCAGCACCCGAAGTCCTGGATTGGACTCTGTAGCCAACCGGAGCTGGATTCAGTCTCTCACTAGGCCTCAGTTCACAGGGACGACCAGCAAGGTCCTCTCCTAATGTCAGCCATGAGGAGAAAAGGGAAAAAAAAGGCAAAAGGGACGAGATCCTCGTGATCTCCCACTTTTATATGAAGTATTCACGTGAATGGAATGTTATACACCGTTGGTCAGTCTCTCGGACATCAGTTTCTCGTTGCCCCTCTCGCGAGATGTCCATCCGTGCTTACCAATAAGTTTGCATTCCATTGCTAGGTTTAACCAAAACATGTGTTGGGTTCTCCAGGAAAATGCAGCTAACATGAAGGCTTTAGCTGACAGGCAAATTCACTAAAAAAGAAACTTGTTTTTAACAAAACCAGGACACATATTTATAAACATTAATGAGGTCACCCCTCAGTCTCCTCTTCTCCAAACTAAAGAGACCCAGCTCCCTCAGCCTTTCCTTGTAAGGGAGATGCTCCACCCCCTTAATCAACTTCGTGGCTCTGTGCTGGACTCTCTCCAGCAGTTCCCTGTCCTTCTTGAATGGAGGGACCCAGAACTGGACACAATATTCCAGATGTGGTCTCACCAGGGCAGAGTAGAGGGGAAGGAGAACCTCTCTCGACCTGCTAACCACCCCCCTTCTAATACACCCCAGGACACCATTGGCTTTTATGGTGACAAGGTTCAGCCGCCAGGGCTGTTCCCTGCCTGAGAGCACAAATATTTCCCTGCCGAGGGGAAGGGCCAACTGCAACGGGATGCCCTTTCCCTCCACCAGATGACAAGACTGCAGCAAAACCCAATAACTTTTCAATTCTTGTGAAAGAGGCCAGAGAGAGACCAGCAGACAGGGCAAAGCACTGACTATGCAAATGCTGTTTGATCTTTTGGAAGACAAGCGGGGCTGCTGTGGCAGATCGCCAGCACTGGGGTCAGGAAGGAAATTTTTCCCCTGGAGCAGACTGGCACTGGTCCCCGGAGGTTTTTTGCCTTCCTCTGAGAAACAGACAACCTACAAACACACAACCAGTCTCAGACAGCACAAAGCAACTGAAAACAACAAACCCCAAACAACCTCAACCAAGCTAAGCCAAATGACCAAAAAAACCTAAACCACCAAACAACCAAAACCAAACCTACCAAGAAACCCAAACTAGACCACCTATTCAACCTAAATCACCAGAAAACACCTCAACCACCTCCAACAGCCTACCCAAATCAAATCCCCTAAGCCAAACTACGCAAAAACAACTAAACCAACCTCAACCAAACCACCCGAACCAACCTCCACACAAACCCTTCAAGCAACCTCAACTGTTGCTTTTTCCATGCGAGCCACGGAACCTGCCACACCAATATGATGTTCACAGAGTTCACTTTATTGTCGGACCGGGCTAGCTTTATAGCAAAGCTGCCCTTTCCTCGCGCCCTACTACTATGTGATTGGTTGTAACTCGTGTTATACAATAACATGATAGGCTGCATGTACTGTCCACGCGCTCTGCACGCATGTGTCCAGCGATTGCTCACTCATTATTACCTTCTAATGGTGCTCCTTTAGTTTCTTCTGTCTCTGGCTTCACCTCTCAGCCAGGCTGGTGACAACCCCATCCCCCTGGGGCGGGGGGGGACTCGGCCACTACACTCAACAATGGAAACCAAACCTACCTAGACCAACCTACCTAAAAACACAGACATCCACCAACCTACCTAAACTGCCTGCTGAAAACAAACAGAAACAAATCAAACCAACCTCCAATAACCCACCTAAAACACCCAACCTCAAATCATCTAAACAACCTCAACCAAACCACCTACACCAACCTCCAGCAAACTACTGAAAACAACCTCAATGAAAACAACTTCACATACCCCACACAAAACAACCGACGGAGGACAACTTCAACCAAAAATCACCTACATCAAGCTACCTGAACCCACCAGCCTTCAGCAACCAGCCTCCCACAACCACCCTCAAAGAAGAACCTGCCTCAAACAAACCACCTCCAACCACCTCAACAACCTCAACCAAGCTACCAAAACCAAAAACCTCCCTCCACCAAAACAGCCCCTGCTTGGAAGGGCTCCAGCCCGGCTGCAACATCCGCAGCTGCCACTCGGCACCTCTCCCTGCGGGCAACACAAGCGCCTGGCAGGGACCAAAGCGCTCCTCGTGCATCCCTGCCCAAGAAGCACGGCAGCAAAACAAGCTGCGGAAGGCAAAAAGTCTGCTCGTCATCGCTACGTGTCACGTAGCTCTGGAAAACATCCCACGGTACCACACCCGTCATCATCTTCTTCTCCTTCTTCTTCTTCTTTTGGGCATGGTCAGTCCCGCGCCTCATTCTCAAGGTTCTCCCTCTTACGAACCAGGGAAAGCTTGGCCTCTATTCCTGCTGCTGCTCTCTGCAGCTCTCAAAATCACTCTCTTTATGCCTCAGGAAAGGGTTTGTGTCCAGCTGGATTGAGTCCCTGGTCTTCCTTGCTGTGGGACCCAGCGGGCTTTTTATGTGGGGCAGAGAGGGGATGGCTACTAGGGTGGCCTCGAGGCTGCAGGGCTGGTTTCTGCCTGAGAGAAGAGAAACAGCAGGAGGTTTGTTCTGGGGAGCCGAGCGGCAGAGGAGGCCTCAGGGACACCCAGCAGCTGTGCCCAGTGAATGCACACCAAGGGCAGGGACAGCCTCCTGGGCCTCTTCAGCTCAGGGACTGATTTGGGGCCAGCACCCCAAAGGCTTCCTCCATAGGGTGCTGGGCGGATTGGGGGCGGGCGGGGCTGCACACGTGGGGCTCTGTCACCCCCACGTCACAATGCCAGAACCCGGCAATGCAGAGCTCACAATGTCCTGGGCAGGATCAAAAGGAGCAGCCGGGTCCCGCGTCCACTGCCAGAGCTGGCCCGGGGGCAGCCCCTACACATCCCGGAGGAAGCACTTGAGGAGCTGGTGGCATCACAGGGCAGGGGCTGAGGGAGGAAGAGCTTGCGTGAGGCTGCTGGAGGTTCTCCACTGTAAGACAATCTGCTGCCAGGGCCACCTTCAAACCTCAGCTCATGGAGGGAAATCCTTTTCAGCTGGGTAGCAGTGGAGAGACCAAGGGAATTTCTTCTCTGCTTGGAATGCCCACTGATGTCCCACCAGGCACAGGAAGGATTCTTGCCCCCAAGGTCCATAAGATCAGCGGCGTTTGGGCACTCTCGGAAGTCCGGGAGATGGCTCCAGCTCAAGGGAGGACAGGATAGGATAGGATAGGATAGGATAGGATAGGATAGGATAGGATAGGATAGGATAGGATAGGATAGGATAGGATAGGATAGGGCTTGGGCAGGTCCTGGGAGGCGTGAGCAGCCTGTGGGACAAGGAGCCAGGTCTGGCTCACATGCTCAGGGAACAGCCGATCGCCAGCACTGGGGTCAGGAAGGAATTTTTTCCCCCGGAGCAGATTGGCACTGGTCCCCGGGGGTTTTTTGCCTTCCTCTGCAGCATTGAGCATGACCACTTTGCAGAGCTCCTCTGGGCCCTTTTGGCTCGGATCCTGCCTGCTGCTCAAGCACCAGGAAGATGGCCTCTCGTGCCCTGCACCTGGGGGGAGGAAGGCTTTTTTTTTCCCCCAGGTGGGACAGCGAGCGTCTCCGGGGGTTTTTTGCCTTCCTCTGCAGCGCTGAGCACGGCCCCTTGCCACGGCTTCTTTGGGCCATTTGGGCTGGGTGCCTGCTGCTCCACGAGCTGGCCCTAAACTTAGCTAGAACAGCACACCCAAACCAGCATAGAACAGCTCACCTAAACCAACCTTAAAGAAGCTAAACCAATCTGCCTTAAAAAACTTCCATCAGCCACCAACAACCTAAACAGAACCTTAAACAATCTACAACAAATTACCTAAAACAATCTAAACCAAACTAAATAAACCAGCCTAAACACCCTAAAACAAACCTACCTAAACCAAATGATCTAAGTAATCCTACCTAAAACAAACTAAAACTACATAAACCGGCATTTCTCAGCATCTTAAGCAACCTAGAACCAAACAAGCTAAACAAACTGAAATCAACCAATCTTAACCCTAGATAACCATTAAACAATCTCAAACAACTTCTAAACAATCTAATAAACGATAAAACTACCTAAAACAACCGATCTAAACCGAAGGACATAACCTGACCAAAATGACCTAAAGTAAACAACCCAAAGCTAAATAGAACACCAAAACCAACCTACAGTGACGAAGCTAAAAACCAATCTAGATCAACTCAACTTCAACAACAAAGCTAAAACACCCTAAAAAACCTCAACAACAAAAACCCAACCACCAGCCACCCTGCCCCAGGCAGTGTCTCACTTGGATGTGCCTGCAGTCTTGGAAGCCTGACTACCCCAGGTTATCCTCCTAACAGACCCTGAGCTTGTTTGGAGGTCCTCAAGCACAGCGCAGCTACCGTATACCCTTGACCTAGCAATGGTTCGCCTCTAGCGGGGAACGTCGTCCTCTTTGAGCAAGGCGGGGAAACACGTGGAGCAGGGAAGGAGGAAGGGGACGTCTGCCGAGACAGCAGAAACAGCCCAATCGAGCCTGGTGATTAGTGGGGGGACACATGTCCCAGCGAGATTGCACTCACATCCAAAGCATCCAGACACAACCGAAAACCAACTAAACACAATGTACATCTAACCAAACCACCTAAAGCACCCTCAACAACCAATCTAAGCCACCCCAGCCTGAAGGAACCCATCAGCAAAACATGCACCGTGCATAACACTGCCCTAAACAACCTACCAGGAAATAACTAAACCAACCTAAACCAAACAACCTGAACCAACCTTAACAGAAACCCTTCAAGCGACCTAAACAATGTAAACCAAACCTGCCTAAACCAACCTACCTAAAAACACAGACACCCACCAACCCACCTAAACTGCTTACTGAAAAGAAACAACCTCAAATAACCAACCAACCAACCAACCAACCAACCCACCCACCCACCCCCAACTTAAAATCATCTAAACAAACCTCAACCAAACTACAGAAAACAGCCTCAATGAAAACAGCTTCAGATACGCCACCTAAAACAATCGACGGAAGACAACTTCAACCAAAAATCACCTGCATCAAGCAACCTGAACCCACCAGCCTTCAACAACCAGCCTCTCACAACCACCCTCAAAGAACCTGCCTCAAACCAACCTCAAACGACCGCAACAAACTGAACCAAGCTACTAAACCCAGAAACCTAAACCAAACTAACACAACCAGTGCTAAAGAATCCTCAGAAAACAGCACCAACCAAAGAACCCAGCAAAACCGAGAAAAAGAAACCTCCTCAGCTAAACCACACAGAGCAGCGCTAAGAAAATCACATCAAACAACCTGAACCCACCCACCTAAACTAACCAACCCAAACCAAGCTAAACCATCAAACCTGAAACAAGCAGCTAAGACCGCCAACCTAAACCAAACTTAACAAACCTTAACCTAAAACAACCAGCCTTCAGTGACCTACGAACACACAACCTACCAACAACGTCATACAGCGTCAAACAACCACCTTCGAACAACCAGTCTCAAAAAGCCTACCAAAACCAACTCATAGAAACTGACCTACACCAACCAAACAAAACAAACTTAAAAAACCCCAACAAAACCAGAACAACAGCAACAAGAGAAACAACACCACCACCACCAAAACAAAAAAACCCAAACAAGGTAGAAAGAAACAGGCAAAACCCAAACAAGTTACAGACAAAGAAGGCAGATGTAGGGAACAGGATGCAGAGATGTTGCATGGGGACCCAGTGCTTTGGAGCAGCCACTGGTGTCCTGTCAGGAACAGGAAGGATTCGCAGCTGCCACTCGGCAGCTCTCCCTGCGGGCAACACCAGCGCCTGGCAGGGACCAGAGCGCTTCTCGTGCATCCCTGCCCAAGAAGCACAGCAGCAAAACAAGCTGTGGAAGGCAAAACACCTGCTTGTCATCGCTACATGTGATGCTTTGGAAAAGATCCCACAGTACCACAGACCTCCTCTTCTTTTGTGCATGGTCAGTCCCGCGCCTCATTCTCAAGGTTCTCCCTCTCCAGGAACCAGGGAAAGCTTGGCCTCTATTCCTGCTGCTGCTCTCTGCAGCTCTGGGACTTGCCTTTGCCAGCCTGCAAGGGCTGTTTGTTCAAGCTAAAGTGAAGAACGCATCAGCCTGCTCCTGGCTACACGTGGGCTTGTGTTCAGGATTGTGAGCATTGGCTCTGAAACAGACTGAGAAATGGAGATGATATGAAATAACATAAAATTAAGTAAATTAAAAAAATAAAATAAAATAAAATAAAATAAAATAAAATAAAATAAAATAAAATAAAATAAAATAAAATAAAATAAAATAAAATAAAATAAAAACACTTGTATCCATTGTGTTTTGTGTCCTGGGAAGTGGTTTTTAGGGAAGAGTGAAGGAAGGGAGTGGGAAGGGGGAAGGGAAGGCAAAAGAAGGCAGAAGAGAAAAGAAATCCCTGACAGAGCCCTGAGGGCTCCATAACTGAAATTGTGCCGTTTTGACTGAAAGTGAACTGATTTTCCTCATGCAGCTAGAAACCTTTCTTTTTCACAGCTCGCACGCTCATTATTTGGAATTAGTTTGAGAACAAGAGCTAACACCCCAGCACAGAACTAATGCTTGTAATTGCTCTGGTCTGAGAGCCAAGGACATTCTGACTGCTCTGCCCAGGGATGGGACCTGTCGAGGAAGGGGGGCAGAGATGGGACAGAGCTTGGCTGACATCCAGGCTGATCAGTACAAGAATTTCATCCCATTAACATCATGCTAATTATTTAAGGAGGGAGGGGATCTCTCTCACTCTCTCGGGCTCTTTCTCTTGCGCACATAGTTTTGTTTCTTTCCTCTTTTTCTGTCAGAGCCAGGGGAGTTTTGGTGCGGGATGTTTTGTTCGGTCCTTTGCCGTTTTGCAGAGGCCTCTGGGCTTTTCTGCCTTTTTCCTTTTTTATCTCTTTGGGATCAACTGTGGGGACCAGGTGCCCCTTCCTGGGACCGGCTACTCGGTGTGGACAGAGTTTGTGAGAACTGGGTTGAGTACCTTCTATTTCTATTTTTTATACATACATATATATATATATATATATATAAATATATATATATATATATATTTACTAGTGGTGTATTATTATTTTGTTATATTATTCCAGTGTGTTTATCTCACTCCAAGTTTCTCCTTTCCCTTTTGATTCTCTCCCCTATTGGGGAGGGTAAAGCGGGGTGGGGGGTGGGTGTGAGCAGCTATCGTGGTTGTATTGCTAGCTCGGTTAAACCACAACAAAATGGTAAAATCAGTTTAACTCAATATTTTTTTTTAGATCTGGGTAGTTTAAGGAGTCCTTTTCCATGCATGCAGGCCACACTTCAAGGCACTCTTCCCCTCTCTAGACAACCATTTCTCACTTCCCTCATGTCCAGACACCTTCACTGTGATGGCAGCAGCACTCACTTATTACTTTCTCAGCAGAAGTAACTTTCAAACATGTAAAATAACCTGAGGCAGTTCTGGGGTGTTTAAAAAAATGTAAGTCTTCAACCACTTATGCAAACAAACAGGATAAGATAACTAACAGGATTTTTCAAAAGGCATCTTCTGGTACTTCAGTCTGACGCCTAGATTCTAAAACAGGACATTGCAAACTGTTATTTATATATTCTCCTATTTGTTGTCCGGCAACATCTCATCCATATGTGCGGTATTACTGTATTTCACAGAGCGGTATTGATTTCAGAAGCAACGGTTATCTCAAACGTTAAGAATTAACTGTCATTAACACATGTAGCTGTGAGCTGTTAGCTAGATGCATATTATACTAACGAGATCAGAGACTTGTAATCCCTAAGAACACAGCAGCACAGGTTGAATAAGAAATCTTTGCTAATGAAGTGAACTGTCTCTGTTGCAGCTCTTAGACCCGAGATATTACTTTACACATTTAGCTACATGGGCCTCAAATGACACAAAACAACTCTGTGTCAGGACGTCACATAAGTGTGGAAGACTGTGATAGTGTGAATTATTTGTCTCAAAGCTTGCTTTCTAAAATAATATCCTTAAGGCCCGCTTGTTACAGAGAAATGCTCGCTCATGCTGCTTGCTTAATTGGGCCTGCTGTAAAGGTCTAAACACAGCGAGTTGAGGGGCAAAATGCATGATCATTGTGAATTGTTAAAACTAAAAGAATACTTGAAGCTTACATGTTAAAATTAAATAGATTGTCTTTACTCTGTCTTTAGGCATAACAATAAAATAAGATTGTTTAGCAGCGTCTGACGTCGTTTGTGTCTTAATCTCTCTCAGAATAATTTTTGAAACTTCCTGAGTCCAAAATTGGACTGGGAAGCCACACTGTGGGCAAACACCATAACTACAACATAGCTGACTTCCATAGCAGCTGCACATTGGTCTGAATTCATGTTACAATTTTGTAGGTTTATAGGTGTATGGGGATATAGCGGAAGATATGGCGAGGAGATTAGTTAAATGTAAATACGCTGAAGTGACTTGCATCTGTCTGTAGAAAAAGCACGTACATCACACTCATTGTTTTACTGACCTTGTGTGCTGGATGGGTAGAACCTCTGTGTTAGATAACACAGGCCTGTGAGGAACTCTAGGCACCTTATCACTATGTCTGAGATTCCTGCTTTGTTGTGACAAAGAGCGGGAAGCTGCGCCTGCCTGAAGCCTTGGAATACAGGGGAGCTCAGCAGGCCCAGCGATCTTCCAGCAGGGCTGAACTGACCAGGGCCTGCGTCCCCGCTGGTGTCACCTCTGCCTGGGAGCTCAGGTGTGGCTTCGGGCATCCCTCAGTAGAGACATTACTAAAATAAAACTTGCTCTTTACAATGCATCCGTGGCCTCCGGCTCTTCTTGCGATGTGCTTGTGTATGTGTACACAGTCAGTTCTTTGCTTTCTTCACAGGAAAGTGCAATGCTGCCTGGCTCCCTGCTGCCTGTAGAAGGGTTCAGGCTCTATCACTTGTTGGACTGTGCATAGCACTAGAAGTTGACAGGAGGAAACCACCTTCCCAGTCCAGCGCCAGTCTGGGGAAGAATGAGTGACTGGAGAAATGCTTCATGAAAGGAAGCATGTTCTTTGTCCTTTTAGAAATGAACTGTAGCGTTTCTAGACAGAGTTGTTTCCTTGAAGTGAATAACAGAGACAAAAGCCAAAATGTGTGTTCTCTGGGAACTCATTTCTGTTTTGTAAAGCGTTGTCTGTCTGCTTGTCTGGCAGTAACTGACTTCATCTGCTCGGAGAGTAAGATCATATTGAATATAAAAACCGCTTTTGTGGTCAACCCTGAAGTCTCCATCTGCTAAAATGTTGTAAAACAAGAACTGTCGCATATGGGTTTGTAGAACTCAAACAGAAAATCGTGTTTATCTTTCATAGCTGGTTCCTGGAGAAGAAGGACCTGAAGTATGAATTCAACAGTTATCATCTACAAAGACATGTTTTATGTAGGTGTATAATCTAAACAGAGCTTTTGGGGTGTGGGTGGGTTTTGGTGTGGGTTGTTTTGTTTTGTTTACAAGCTCTTGCAGCTGACATTTGATAAAAGGTGAGCAGTTCCTATTCAGGGAATGTGCGTTGCTAATGAGAATACTGACTTTGTATGTTGAACTCATGGCTTCTTGTAAAGACGCACTGATCTCTTCTGAATCAAAGACTTTCTTTTTGTTAGTTATTGTGTTCTGTTCTGTAAGTGCACAAGCCATAGGTAGTTTCCTGACTGGTTGATGGAATGGAAAAATAATAGTTGTTTTTCAGCTGCTCTAAGCCTTTTGTTTTTCAGTGTCTGGTGCGTTTGCTTATGGCCCAGGTCTGTAGAAATCACCAGTTGTGAGCTGGTGTTGCTCTTCTTTGGGGTACAGGCAGATACTAAGCTGGATCATGTGTTTAAACATATCTTCAGGCTGTATCACCAGAAACCATGTGATAAAATGCTGTAAAATTCTGGCAGCTCCTCCAAGTGGATGCATCTGTGTGGTGCTCAGCAGCCTTTGGTTCTGCTGGCTTCGAGGTTCAGCTCTCTTGGACTTCTTTTGCTTGGTAGCTCCACTTTCTTGTAGTGAAGGCACCGGAATGGTATTTGGCAAGTGAGGACAGACAGACCAGACCCAGTTCATGTTCAAGGGGTTAAAAATGAAAACTGGAGCAAACCTAAAAGAGGGCTGGTGTTAAATCTTCTTCATGTCAGTGGTGATTCTGCTTTCACCACCAGGTGGCGCTGTGTGTATTTAATTGCACTGGGAGCTGCCTGTGCCTGCCTGTGTAGTTCAGAGCAGTCATTAGAGGAAATGTTCTTCTGGCTGCGTCTGTTCTCCTGTGATATTAAAAACTGGAGAGATATTGGGAGCAGCTACTACTTTAGGAGAATTTCTATGAAGTAAGGAATTGCTGGTTTTATTTTGTCAGCATGGACAAGAAAAGAACTGATTCTAACTCATGTCCACTGCAGCTTATGCTTCCATGATCCACTGCTCCACTCATCTCTGTGCATAAATGTCTTTGGAGAGGAATGGCAGGTGCTGGCTCTTCCCATGGACAAGTAGGGTGCTGTGTGGGCTCCCAGGGACAGGACACGCTTTGCCTTCCCGTCTCCAGAAGAAAGAAGAGTTGAAGAAGGGGCCTCAGGAGCGAGAGACTGCAAAGAAGTTGCTGCACTAGATCCTTTTTTCTTCATTTATCTGTCAGAAAAGCTGCGTTCTGCTCACTGTGTCTTAGCTCAAAATACAGTGAGAGCTTCTTGCTTGAGCCTGCTAAAGGAGAAAAACCCTTCCCTATCTCAGGGAGCGTGCGACTTTTGACTCGCTTGTTCTGAATCTATGAGCTGCAGGTACCATGTTCAGATTGTGTGGTGACAATCTATACCACTGACTCCCTGAATGGGTTTTCATTTCTGACCCTATTTCCTTCTCCAGCATTTTTCACTATATAAAGAAAAAAAAATATTTTTAGAAAAAAATTAGATTGGATTGGGACATCATGTTGATTTTGGTCCCAAAGACTTTGTTTGCTAGAAATAAGTTGAGTCTTCATCAGATCACTGCAGAGATTTCTAGCCAGTGTAGAACTATTGCATTATGTTGTTTTTAACACGATTCAATGCATGTTCCAGTGTGTGCATTTAACTTCTACTTCACTCAGTATTTTGAAAACAGCCTTAAACTGAAGAGAGCTTTCAAGCTTGGGAGAGAAAAAGAGCAGATCTTGACTCCAAGGTCTGCGGACATCACTCTAAAGACAGTTTCTGTGCATCCAAATGCTGTTAATCCTTGATAATATGATGGTTGTGTGATGGCTACGGAAACACACAGAGGGGCAGCAATGAGGAAAGAAGAACCTTTAAAGATAGTCTGGTGTTGCTCACATCCCAAAGGAGGATGATCAGTTTTCCGTGTCATTCCTTACAAATGCTTGTCTAATTTATTCTTTAAAAATTCCTTTAATGTTACTCCTGTTGCAAAGGTTGCTGCATACCCTAAGTTTTTCAGGTGTTTAACTTAAGCCTCATAATTCTGTGTCCTGTGTGCAGTGGATGTACACAAAAGTTTTTCTTCATAGCTACCTTTTACATGTTTAAACACACTTGTTTCTCTTCACTATTGCCCTTTACAGGTTAAGCAGCTGGTTTTCGATTTGCACTTTGAAGTCGGACTTTTGTTCCCCTTTGGACTTTCTGTAGAATCCCAGAGGTTGTACTACACCCTTCTCAAAAGTCAAGACATCATCTGGAGGGTTCAACAGCTAATCTGTGCAAATACAATGCTGCAAAAATAATGCGTGGCTGTACCTACTGAAGTGTCGTGTGTGATGAGGAGTCACTGGGTGTTTTAATTAGTGAGAAATGGTACATAAAAACTAGGTGACAGAAACAGGACATGAGGCTGGCCTACTGTTCTTCAAGCTTGCGGTGCAGCTCTGTGGGCTTTGGATGACTAAAGGAAAGCAGCAGGCACAGGAGAGAGCTGCTGCTGGATCTTAATGAAAGATGGCAAATGATTTGGAGAGAGGTTTTCAAAGTCAGAAATGCAAGTCAGGAGCCCAGTTCCAACTTGCCTGTGAAATCACTGTGTACTTCCCTTGCTTGTGTAACTTTGTGTATTGTCCAGAAGCTTTCATTTCAATGTTAAGAAAGTTACAGTTGTCTGATAGGTGATGTCATGATCTCGTAATAACAGCTATAATGAAAGTAATGGAAAATGTCAGTATTCAAAACAGAGCCATGATAAATTATTAATGAACTTATACAACTGTTGCTTACCGTACCTTCCATGTTACAGCTGTCGTTAGGCATTGATGCTGTTTCCTCAGAGTTCGAGCTGTAGTATCTGATTTTTGTTTCAGAGTGTGTTCTGAAGCTGCTGATGGCAATGCCTTTGGCTACAAAGTGTAGCAAATATTTTGTGGATTATCAGTCTGAGCAGCAGTCAAACAGCATTCTTTTCAAATCACTAAGGAAGAAAGTTGTACCAGTTCATCTCAGTTCCCTAATGCCAAAGGTCTTTTTCACATCTATTGATCCTTTTGTATTTTGTTCCTTCTTTAAGGTCAGTTGATGCCTGGAGGGAACTGTCACATCTTTGAAAACTCCTTGTAGCTACGGAAAAGAGATTTGATGACTTCCTCGAGTGATAAGTAGACACTGAAGAAATGATATGCTGCTCATCTCTAAGTCAGAAATAGGAATTAGGAAGGAATGTCTTACTGGAAAATAAAATAGGACCGGGCCCCTTGAGACAGAAATATGTTGATGAAATCGTGTAGTGTTATTAACCAAGACATAGTGACTCTTTGGCCAGGAAACAAACAGATCCTATGCTAAAATAGTGTTTGTTCCAGGTAATTCACGTCAGTCTCTCCAAGCAATGGATCTACTTTGCAAGTGAGAAAAGATGGACCTAAATATTGAAACAATAAGGGCTGTTTTTCTTCCCCCGGATCAAAACTGACACAGCAGAGCCCATGTAGTTTTCAAATCAGTAGCAGCGCCTTCACCTACTTGCTATCATACAGAGCAGAATCTGTACTTTCTCCTTCTGTATGGCTCTTGGAAGAAACTTGGTTGCACTTGTTCACTTGTTCACTTGTTGCTAAGAACGGGATGTTGATCAAGTGCAACTGTAGCAAATACTTGATTTGCTTAAACAATTTAGAATTTTCCTGTGTTGATTCTCATCAGAAAAAATTAAAACATGAAAAAAACAATACTTTAAGGATTAAACTATAAGATTGTTTTAAACAAAAAGAACATCATAGTTTTATAGAAAGTAATTTTTTATTTTCATAGCACTTTGAAGTGAGGTAAAATAGCTGTCTGTAAGCACAATTTTGAAACAAAAGCTATGTCATCTCTGTTATTCTTTTTGCGGCCTTCTAAATGAAAAGTCTGTGTGAACTCTTGTTATCTGTGTTCTAGAAAACTGATCTGCTTTGCAAGCTGAGATGATTCTGAGGCAGAACAAAGCATGAGAGACATGGTCTTCTCATTATTGTATAGTTTAAGCATACTATGTAACAGCCAAATCTTTTTGTGATTTAAAAACTTCATTTAACTACATAAAGGATGAATGTGCTGCATGAATAGTTTCTTGTGTTCAAGCATATTGCCAGTGTTTTACTACTGAGAGAAATCCTAGCAACTGCAAACAACTAGATAATTCATCAGAAGCCAAACATATATGTATCTCAAATAATTTTTGTATCACAGCTAGTCTAATGCATTAACTTTTTATGTTGGGAGATTTTCTATAATAATCTATTTCTTGTTTCATGGGATAGACAATGACCAAGTTTCTTGAAATATCTAAAATGAAATGTTGGATGAGAATAGAATAGCGACAGAACCATTTTTAAGTGCCTATGCGATATTATAGATTGTCTTCAAGTTCGCAGAGAAAAGGATACTTTGGTTATGATAACAAAATATTTCTCTTCCACATCTGTAAGCTATACTAATTATTTCACACTTGGAAGCTTAAAAGATCCTGAGAAGTTTATTTCAACCTCTTAAGAAAGGCTTCTTGGCTAACATGGTATTTTTCCATTTGTGTGGTCTAGATTAACTCGTATCATTCTCAACGACAACTGTCGAGGTGAAAGTTTTATTTTCACGTATCCTGGGTATCAGAAATGATAGGCATAAGTAAATTGTCAGAGGTTTGAATTTACAAGTGTACTGAAGCTTTTAAGTGCCTGATTCAGGTTTAAGAGCAGAAGAAACCCTACTGTTCTCAAGTGGGACCATGTTTTTGTGAAGCAGCAAATCTGGTTTCAGTACACTCAACACTCATTTAGAAATGCTGTAACTACATGGTGCAAAGCAGTGAAATCTTGTGAAGTTGCTCTTCTAACATTTTTTGTGAATAAATTTTGAGTGAGCAATTTCTCCTGGCAAACTCTCTGATGGATCATGTACTGTTTCCTCCCCCACAAAGCGTAAGAACTGTCATAAATATCAGATTGTAAATTCTGGCTCAATCAAAAGAAATTTGCTTAAACCTTGTCAACAGGAAATTTCAACTTTTAGGTGATCCAAGTAGTGCACAGACCTGATAATAATAAAAATTGAACTACAGTTTCCACACTCCATTGGAGTGAAGCCAGAATGTACAGTACTTCCACATCCAGCTTAGCTGTAACCAACTGGTTTTGCCATATTGTAAGTAATTATTTTTATCTTACGTTGAGTTTCAAAGTTATTATGAATAGTAAGCTGTGTGTATACCATAATGCAGGATGTTTAGTAAGTTGAAGTGAATGTTTTCTAGCAGCACAAGAAGAAAATGACGTCTAGCATAGCATTATAATTGAACCCCAAAATCGTGACATGAGAATTTTGCCAGGGAGTATTTGTAACAGAAATCCACGATACTGCTGAATCACCTGTTTTCGTCACAAGTGAAGATGTCAGTTTTCAGTAAGATGTGGCTAAATGAAACACGTAGGCAAGAAAGCATCTTTTATTGAACACAGAGGAATTAATATTAAACTGAAGTCAAGTTTTCACATAAAAATTCACTGTGCTTGTTCTTGAGGTTTTGGATTACATAAGAAGGAAAGGCATGTGTCCCGTTAAGTCAACAGGCTTTTTCTAAGGTGTGTACTGAAAGACCATATATTTCTTGCTCCAAGGTTAAATTAGCATCTCATGCAGACAACAGAGGCAGCTTTAAAAGTGAAATCCTTCAGTTTCATGCTCCAAGTCATCGATGCTGCTAAGTCTTCTAAATTGTTGAAATTTACACCAAATTTAAAGCTAATAGTTTCCTCTTGCGAAGGTTTAATTGTACCTTGGGGAAAAGTTGCTTCCCTTTGAGATTAAAAGGGAAATACTTCTATGGACAACAGCTGCATTAAATGTAAACTTCTCAGCCATGTATGCTGGCTGCAGGACCTGTGCTAATCTATAGAAAAGCAAACAAATTCAGTGAGTTTTCTCTGCAGACCAAAATGATGTGAAATTTTACTAATTTTACAAAAATGACATTTCTCAGTTACCCGTAACAATGTTTGTTGTCTCATGTTAAACATTTAGCTGAAAGTAAGCTGCTGTTCTCTGCCAAACTCTGGTTGTCCTCTGCACCAAGAGTGGGATCAGGGGCAAGAACTGTCTGGTCAGGAACCTTGGTCAGAGCTGTGGATGTGAAGCTCTTGGGGAAGAGCTGTTTTAGCTTAATCCATGATCCTCCTTAACAAACGAGAAACAGCACTTTACTTGCAACTGATTTTTGTGATGTTTCTTTTCCCCATCTTTCTCTTTATATTTCTGACATGCTGGAGTCTCCCAGAGGATGGGATGGTGTCATGAGCGCTCAGGCAGAGTATATCCACTTTAGTTCAAATAATTGGTATGTGTTTCCTAGGTTGCTGCCTATAAAAAGCACTTAACTATGGCAATAGTCCCTAGTGACAAAGTGGATGGGTTTGTTGGTTTAATTAAACCTCTCTTGCACTCCTGATTTCCCCACCTTATCCCCCATCAAGCTTATATAAAAAAATCAAGTAACAAGGCAGTCTAGAAATGGAAATGTGAGTTTTAAGGCAAGAGGAACCGTCATTTAATCTGCACTCCAGGAGGCCATGAAGGAGGTTTGTGTCAAGCAATTGCTAAATCAAACTTTGTGTGATGGCTGTTTATTATGGTAATGATTAGGGATGAACCAAAATTACATGATGGCTGTGCAAGTGTAAAGAAGTAGCTGAATTTCTGTGGTCTATTTGTTCTGGATACACATTGTTTAATGCACGTGTATAGCTAATATTCACATACTTAAGTAGTGAATTGTTCTAGCTTGTGTCTACAGACTGTCAATGACTCAGTGCTGAATGTGGTGAATATTCTGAGAAATTAGTGCTGAAATTCTGAACTTGCGGAAGAGAGATACCATCTTGAAGTATTTCTTCAAACGGAAGACATCCACTAATACTTCAAGTGCCGTTTAATCTGAATGTTACATTGTGGCAGTTTCTTTTGATATCATAGCATAACATTAGGATGGTGTTTCATTTTTTTCACAGATATTTCGCAGCTCACAAAGAATGGAAAGCTCAGGAAGACAAAAGCACAAAAGCTTTATTTTGTACATGAACATCTATAAGAAAGCAGTTGGAAAACATCCAGTGGCAAACATATCTTTGCAATATATCTTTACTCCTCTTTGGTTATTTATCTCTCTTCTCTTAGTTCTGCAAAACCTTCCAAGCATTTAAATTGTCTACTCTGTGTGTATTGATTTGTGCATTCATCATCTTAAATTACATGTGCATAACACAGAGTTGTTTTGTGTCATTTGAGGCTCATGTTGCTAAATGTGTAAAGTAATATCTCGGGTCTAAGAGCTGCAACATAGTTCACTTCATTAGCCAAGATTTCTTATTCAGCCTATGCCACTGTGTTCTTAGGGATTACGAGTCTCTGATCTCGTTAGTATAATATGCATCTAGACAATAGCTCACAGCTATTTGTGTTAGAGGAAATGACAGTTTATTCTTAACATTTGAGATCACCATTGCTCCTGAAATCGATACAACTCTGTGAAATACAGTAATAGCACACATATGGATGAGATGTTGCCAGACAACAAATAGGCAGAATAGAAAAATAAAAGTTTGCAACGTCCTGTTGTAGAATCTAGGAATCAGACTGAAGTATCAGAAGATGCCTTTTGAAAAATCCTGTTAGTTATCTTATCCTGTTTGTTTGCAAAAGTGGTTAAAGACTTATATTTTTTTAAACACCCCAGAACTGCCTCAGGTTATTTTACATGTTTGAAAGTTACTTCTGCTGAGAAAGTAATAAGTGAGTGCTGCTGCCATCACAGTGAAGGTGTCTGGACATGAGGGAAGTGAGAAATGGTTGTCTAGAGAGGGGAAGAGTGCCTTGAAGTGTGGCCTGCGTGCATGGAAAAGGACTCCTTAAACTACCCAGATCTAAAACAATATTGAGTTAAAATGGTTTTACCATTTTGTCGTGGTTTAACTCGAGCTAGCAATACAAACACAAGAGCCACTCATTCACTCCATCCTCCCGCCCACTCCCCAATAGAGAATGAAAAGAGAAGGAAGAAACTTGGATAGATAAACACAGTGTAATAAAATAACAAAATACTAATATACTACTAGTAAATACATATATAAATAGAACTAAAAGGTACTCAAGCCAATTCTCAGAAACTCTGTCCACACCGAGTAGCCGGTCCCAGGAAGGGGCACCTGGTCCCCACAGTTGATCCCAAAGAGATAAAAAAGGAAAAAGGCAGAAAAGCCCAGAGGCCTCTGCAAAACGGCAAAGGGCCCAACAAAACATCCCACACCAAAACTCCCCCGGCTCTGACAAAATAGAGCGAAGAAAAAAAACTATGCACACAAGAGAAAGCGCCCGAGAGAGTGAGAGATCCCCTCCCTTCTTAAATAATTAGCGTGATGCTAATGGGATTAAATTCTTGTATTGCTCAGCCTGAATGTCAGCCAAGCTCCGTTCCATCTCTGCCCCTCTTCCTCGATACATATGTTAAAAGTTAGGATTAGAAAACCAGGAATAAGTAGGATTCATGTCCTTAGTAGGATACATCTTCTCTCCTTCTCCCTCTCTCTCTCCCTTCCCTTCCCTTCCCTTCCCTTCCCTTCCCTTCCCTTCCCTTCCCTTCCCTTCCCTTCCCTTCCCTTCCCTTCCCTTCCCTTCCCTTCCCTTCCCTTCCCTTCCCTTCCCTTCCCTTCCCTTCCCTTCCCTTCCCTTCCCTTCCCTTCCCTTCCCTTCCCTTCCCTTCCCTTATCTCTCTTCCCTAAAAACTGCATTCAAGGACACAAAACACAATGGATACAAGTGTTTCTATTTCTATTTATTTTATTTTATTTTATTTTATTTTATTTTATTTTATTTTATTTTATTTTATTTATTTTATTTTATTATTTTATTTTTATTATTTTTATTTTTTATTATTAGTTATTTTTATTTTATATTTTGTTTTCTTGTTAATTTATTAATTTACTTTATTTTCTGTTATTTCATGTCATGTTATTTCATGTCATATTATTTCCATTTCTGATTCTGTTTCAGAGGCAGTGCTCACAATCCTTAACACAAGCCCATGTGTAGCCAGGAGCAGGTTGATGCATTCTTCAGTTCAGCTTGAACAAACAGCCCTTGCAGGCTGGCAAAGGCAAGTCCCAGAGCTGCAGAGAGCAGCAGCAGGAATAGAGGCCAAGCTTTCCCTGCTTCCTGAAGAGGGAGAACCTTGAGAATGAGGCGCGGGACTGACCGTGCACAAAAGAAGAAGAAGAAGAAGATGATGATGACAGGTGTGGCACCATGGGATGTCTTCCAGAGCTACGTGACACGTAGCGATGACGAGCAGACTCTTTGCCTTCCACAGCTTGTTTTGCTGCCGTGCTTCTTGGGCAGGGATGCACGAGGAGCGCTTTGGTCCCTGCCAGGCGCTGGTGTTGCCCTCAGGGAGAGGTGCCGAGTGGCAGCTGCGGATGTTGCAGCCGCGCTGGAGCCCTTCCAAGCAGGGGCTGTTTTGGTGGAGGGAGGTTTTTGGTTTTGGTAGCTTGGTTGAGGTTGTTGAGGTGGTTTGAGGCAGGTTCTTCTTTGAGGGTGGTTGTGGGAGGCTGGTTGTTTAAGGTTGGTGGGTTTAGGTAGCTTGATGTAGGTGATTTTTGGTTGAAGTTGTCTTCCTTTGGCTATTTTAGGTGTGGTATGTGAAGTTGATTTTGTTGAGGTCGTTTTCAGTGGTTTGTTTGAGGTTGGTGTAGGTGGTTTGATTGAGGTCATTTTGATGATATGAGGTTGGGTGGTTTAGGCAGGTTATTTGAGGCTGGTTTGATTTATTTCTGTTTGTTTTCAGTAGGCAGTTTAGGCAGGTTGGTGGATGTCTGTGTTTTTAGGTAGGTTGGTCTAGGTAGGTTTGGTTTCCATCATTGAGGTTGCTTGAAGGGTTTGTGTTGAGGTTGGTTCAGGTTGTTTGGTTGAGGTTGGTTTAGTTTTTTTTAGGTAGGTTGGGTTAGGTGATTTGATGACATCAGGCTGTTGGAGGTTGTTGAGGTGTTTTCTGGTGGTTTAGGTTGAATAGGTGGTCTAGTTTGGATTTCTTGGTAGATTTGGTAATGATCGTTTGGTGGTTGAGGTTCTTTTGGGCATTTGACTTAGGTTGTTTGGGTTGTTTGGGGTTTGTTGTTTTCAGTTGTTTTGTGCTGTCTGAGGCTGTTCGTGTGTTTGTAGGTTGTCTGTTTCTCAGAGGCTTCATATTGTTGAAGCTGGGTTCTTGGAGGTCATTGAAAGTTGTTTGTTTTTTGGTTTCGGTTGGTTGCTTGAGGTTGATCAAGGTTGGTTCAGGTAGTATGTTGTAGATCGTTGAAGGTTCTTTTTAGGTTGTTGATGGCTGGTTGTGTGAAGATTTTGAAGCTAGATTGGTTTAGGCTCTTGAAGGTTGGTTGATTGTTTGCAGACGTTCAAGGTTGGTTTAGGTGAGTTGTTCTATGCTGGTTTGGGCAGGCTGTTCTAGCTAAGTTTAGGGCCAGCTCGTGGAGCAGCAGGCACCCAGCCCAAATGGCCCAAAGAAGCCGTGGCAAGGGGCCGTGCTCAGCGCTGCAGAGGAAGGCAAAAAACCCCCGGAGACGCTTGCCGTCCCACCTGGGGGAAAAAAAAAGCCTTCCTCCCCCCAGCTGCAGGGCACGAGAGGCCATCTTCCTGGTGCTTGAGCAGCAGGCAGGATCCGAGCCAAAAGGGCCCAGAGGAGCTCTGCAAAGTGGTCATGCTCAATGCTGCAGAGGAAGGCAAAAAACCCCCGGGGACCAGTGCCAATCTGCCCCGGGGGAAAAAATTCCTTCCTGACCCCAGTGCTGGCGATCGGCTGTTCCCTGAGCATGTGAGCCAGACCTGGCTCCTTGTCCCACAGGCTGCTCATGCCTCCCAGGACCTGCCTAAGCCCTGTCCTGTCCTGTCCTGTCCTATGCTATCCTCCCTTGAGCTGGAGCCATCTCCTGGACTTGGGAGAGTGCCCAAATGCCTCTGATCTTATGGACCTTGGGGGCAAGAATGCTTCCTGTGCCTGGTGGGACACCAGTGGGTGTTCCAAAGCACTGCAACCCCTTGCAACCCCTCTACATCCTATTTCTTACAGCTCCTGAGCCTGGCTCCACAGGGGATGAAGATGGTGAGCTCTGCAGTGCTCCTCCAGAAGAAATTTTCTTGGTCTCTCCACTGCTATCCACCTGAAAAGGATTTCCAGCCATCAGATGAGTTTGGAAGGTGGCCCTGGCAGCAGATTGCCTTGCAGTGGAGAACCTCCAGCAGCCTCATGCAAGGTCTTCCTCCTTCAGCCCCTGCCCTGTGATGCCACCAGCTCCTCAAGTGCTTCCTCCGGGATGTGTTGGGGCTGCCCCCGGGCCAGCTCTGGCAGTGGACGCGGGACCCGGCTGCTCCTTTTGATCCTGCCCAGGGCATTGTGAGCTCTGTGTTGCTGCGTGCTGGCATTGTGACACTCGGGTGACAGAGCCCCACGTGTGAAGCCCCGCCCGCAGCAGCCCTGCTTATCTTCCAAAAATCAAATAGCATTTGCATAGTCAGTGCTTTGCCCTATTGGCTGATCTCTCCCTGTCCTCCTTCACAAGAACTGAAAAGTTACTGGGTTTTGCTGCACTCTTGCCATCTGGTGGAGGGAAAGGGCATCCCGTTGCAGTTGGCACTTCTCCTCGGCAGGGAAATGTTTGTGCTCTCAGGCAGGGAACAGCCCTGGCGGCTGAACCTTGTCACCAGGAAAGCCAATGGCATCCTGGGGTGCATTAGAAGGGGGGTGGTTAGCAGGTCGATAGAGGTTCTCCTTCCCCTCTACTCTGCCCTGGTGAGACCGCACCTGGAATACTGTGTCCAGTTCTGGGCTCCTCAGTTCAAGAAGGACAGGTGTGTACACATACGCAGGCACGTTGCAAGATGAACCAGAGGCCACTGATGCATTGTAAAGAGCAAGTTTTATTTTAGTAATCTCTCTACTGAGGGATCTCCGAAGCCACACCTGAGCTCCCAGGCAGAGGTGACACCAGCGGGGACACAGGCGCTGGTCAGTTCAGCCCTGCTGGAAGATCGCTGGGCCTGCTGAGCTCGCCTGTATTTCAAGGCTTGAGGCAGGCGCAGCCTCCCGCTCTTTCTCACAACAAAGCAGGAATCTCAGACATAGTGATAAGGTGCCTAGAGCTTCTCACAGGCCTATGTTACCTAACACAGAGGTTCTACTCATCCAGCACGCAAGGTCAGTAAAAGAATTAGTGTGATGTATGTGCTTTTTCTACAGACAGGTGCAAGTCACTTGAGCACATTTACATTTAACTAACCTCCTCGCCAAATCTTCCGCTATATCCCCATACAACAGGGAACTGCTGGAGAGAGTCCAGCGCAGGGCAACAAAGATGGTTAAGGGAGTGGAGCATCTCCCTTATGAGGAAAGGCTGAGGGAGCTGGGTCTCTTTAGTTTGGAGAAGAGGAGACTGAGGGGCGACCTCATAAATGTTTACAGATATATAAAGGGTGAGTGTCACGAGGATGGAGCCAGGCTCTTCTCAGTGACAACCAATGATAAGACAAGGGCAACGGGTACAACCTGGGACACACGAGGTTCCACTTGAATATGAGAAGAAACTTCTTCTCAGTGAGGGTGACAGAGCACTGGAACAGGCTGCCCAGGGAAGTTGTGGAGTCTCCTTCTCTGGAGTCATTCAAAACCTGTCTGGACACCTTCCTGTGTAGCCCTATCTAGGTGTTCTGCTTTGGCAGGGGGATTGGACTGGATGATCTTTCGAGGTCCCTTCCAATCCCTGACATTCTGTGATTCTGTGATTCTGTGAAGGAAGGCAGATATCCCTCATGTTAACTGTGCCGTGAACTCATGGAACCTCATTTCCTGACAATTTGGGACTTGAATTGACAAGCCAATGCCTGGTAAGAAATAAGTTAACCCTGCAGTCTTTCCCACAGTGATGAGGAGTTCTGCTCACTTATTCTCACAAATCTTTTCACGAAACTTGCATTAGCTTTGCATCTTTGAGCACTTTATCATTTTACATTCAGACAAATCTGACTGGGAGTTAAAAAATTATGAGGAAGTCAGTGATCTGATAGCCTCATTTTCATTTAGGCTGAACTACAGTGACAGAAGATCATTTCAGGCAGAGCTAGAAACAGAACTCAGCTCTCGTCTTGTGGCAGACTTCTGTTTCATCTGTTTTGCATTTTGGAAAAATAATTGACCCTAAGTCCTTAACTCTGTGAGAACTGCTCCTGCTATTACATTGCCATTGTGACTGTAAGGCAGCTTTTAGCTGGCGATTCACCAAAACTGACTATTTGTCATGTACTCCCTGAAAACCTAGAGATAGCCCAGCTCAGGAACAAATGGTACGTTTTTCTTTAGGCTGGGTGTGCAGGGCCTGTGTAGTAGGTGTCTGTAGCTGTCTGAAGAGACTGTGTGGAAATGCTGTATTTAGATCTGGCTGGTAATGCTATGAGGAAAAAAAAAAAAGCATGCATAGGATCATACCATTAAAGATGGAATGACAATGCATGTGTGCAATTTAGTTTCGTGTTGGGCTGCAAGTTAGATTCCTGTATTTCTTAAGATTTTGTGCCTGTATTGCATAACTCTACAATGCTGCATGTCATTAATACTTTTACTCATTCAATTTAAAGTATTATATTTTTAAAAATTATTGTTTACATGAAACAAATTGTCCTTTACCACACACCAAAACTTAGGAAAATGGGAGGTAGGGCTGTTCTAAAGGAAAAGCTGATACATTTGATTTCCATTTCCTTCTTGTGGTTATCGAAAGTTCTTCCTGATCAAGCAACATCCCCAGAGAGCAAGACATGTTCTCTCCCTGAAATGCTGCTTTGTGCTGAAACTGTCTTCTCTGCAAGTAGAATCAAGAAGAAAATACAGGTAGAGACACTGAGACAAAAAAAAAAAAAAAGTTAGTGGAACGGTTGCAGAGGGTTAAAAAGAACAGGCTGCGTGTGCCATTGTTTTCTTGCTTTCCGATGCAGTAGTGGCACTGTTTTCATCCAGAAGAGGCAGACCGCCCTAGCAAAGAAATTCCCATTCGCAGTTTATTGCGTCAGTGTCGAGTTGCTTTGGGATCTCGCTGTAACAGGAGAGCAGAGCAGCTGGCGGCAGTCAGCTCTGAGGCACAGAACTGCTTGGGAAAGGGGCACATTCTTTCCAGACAAGCCTGGGACTACAGGCTGCAATTACCTGACTTCTGTTCTTGGTAGGGATGCAGCCGGTTACTTTTGTGTTGCTAGTCAGTACTGCTGAGCCGTTAGGTGCAGAAACAGGGACAATATGCTCAGGGAAGCGTATCTATGTTCTACTGTTGTTTTAAACATCTAAGGAAATATCTATCACAGTCAGGATGGTACTGAAGTGCCCTGGTAAAGTTTTACGATATCTGTTTTACGGATACGAGATTAAACTCCACTATAGAAGTCTCCAGCAGCTCAGAGCTGCATCTGGATTGTACAAGACCTCTGCAAGTGATGCTGTTATAGTTGGTGACTCTACCTATAGTACTAAACTCTGCAGTTACAAGCTATCAATATAGCATGGTACATGATATTGTAATGTCTAATAGCACAGAGCAGTTGAGGTTGGAAGGTGTCTCTGGAGATCATTCAGCCCAAGCCCCCTGCGCAAGGCAGGGTCAGCTAGAGCAGAGCGCACAGTGCTGAGTCCACTGGATACCACCGTGCTGCCTCTCCGTCTGCGAGCAGAGAACCCTCTGACTGGTCCCAGGAGACAATGCTGAACGACAAATAAGGACATTAAGAAAGGGCAAAAAGTGTTGGATTTACTCCCGCTCCATTATGAAGAGGATGAAGAGCAGCATGAATGTGTCTTTTGAAACGGTGCCGTGAACTCCCTGGTGCCAATGGCGCTCACACACCGCAGCCGACACCTGTGGGTTGGACGGGGCTCTCCGGGGAGGCTGGAGGAGGGCGCGCCGGTCTGGGGGTGCTCGGGGTGGGTCCTTCCCCTCCTGTCTCCCCACACTCTTTGCGTGGGGCGGGGGAAGAAACAGAACGTCCCGGTGAGGCGGGGCGGGGCTCGGCCGCGCCCGGAGCGGGAGCTTTTCTTCCGTGCGGGGAGGTGGGGCCAGGGGAGCGGCGCTCGGGCCGTGCCGGGGGCCGCTGCCCGCGCAGAGGCGGGACCGGCGGGGGGCAGCGGGCGGCGCGGGGCGGCCGTGGGCTCCGTGAGCTCGGCGCTGGGCCGGCCGCGGCGCGCCCTGGTGCGGGTGGGCACCGAGCCGCCCCCGCCGCCGCTGTCCGGGCCCCGCCGCCGCTGTCCGCGGTGCTGAGGCCCCGCGGGGAGGAGGAGGAGGAGGCGGAGGAAGAGGAGGAGAATGAAACGGACCGCCTCGCGGAGCCCCCGGCACCCACCCGCAGCCCCGGCGCCCGTGAGTGTCAGCGGGGGGAGGCGGGACCGCCGGGGCCCCCCGCAGCCGCCGCCGGCACCCGGCCGCCCCCGCCGCTTCCTCGGCGCGGGGCTCGCCCAAGCGGCGGCGGGCGGCACAGCCCCGAGGGGAAGGGGCAGGGGGTGCCCCGGGGTGTGGAGGGGAAGAGCCCAGCCTCGGCCATCTTTCCCCCCGCCCAGCGAGGAAGCGGAGGGGGCTTGTTCAGAGGCAGAGCGCTGTTTGCTCCAGCGGTGCGATGTGGGGAGGGGGCTGTTTTTTTGGGGGGGAAGGAGGTCGGTGGAAGTTAGAGAGCATTTCAAAAAGATGGGCCAAATATGTTACAACTACACAAAAAATTACAAGTGGTTTAATGATTTTATCAGGTTTTAGTAAGCTTTTTATAAATGCACAGTATACCCTTCACCTGCTGTATGGACGACATAGAGAGGATAGTTGATAGTTCGTGGTTGCAGAGATGCAGTGACTTCAAACTGGGTCCACCTTTTGGAAACACCCTTCCAGGTTTCTTATGCAGTAACCTGGGTAGAGTTTAGCGGGGGAAAGAGCGTGGTAAGTGTTAGGAGTTTCTTCCCGGGATGCTGGCAGTTTGAAATTGTTCCCACTGTGTCGAAACTTCCTCAGCCAAAGATTTGTGTGTGTGTGCGGAAAACTTTTTTTTTTGTTGTTTTTTTCTTTTGTTTTTTTGTTTGTTTGTTTGTTTGTTTGTGTTTTTTTCGTTGTTTTTTTTTGTTTGTTTGTTTTTTTTTGTTTTTTTGTTTTTGTGTGTGTGTGTGGAAAACTTCCTCAGCCAAAGATTTGTGTGTGTGTGGAAAACTTGCTGTGTGTGTCTGTGGAAAACTTTTCCCATAGCTGTACTTCAGTTTCAAAACAGTGCATCACATTTTGGGTAATACAAAGTGTCCTGGTTTTGTTAAAAACAAGTTTCTCTTTTAGCGAATTTTTGCCTGTCAGCTAAAGCCTTCATATTAGCTGCATTTTCCTGGAGAACCCAACACATGTTTTGGTTAAACCTAGCAATGGAATGCAAACTTATTGATAAGCACGGATGGACATCTCGCGAGATGGGCAACGAGAAACTGATGACTGAGAGACTGACCAACGGTGTATAACATTCCATTCACGTGAATACTTCATATAAAAGTGGGAGATCACGAGGATCTCGGCCCTTTTCCCTTTTGTCTCTTTCCCTTTTTTCCTCATGGCTGACATTAGGAGAGGACCTTGCTGGTCGTCCCTGCGAACTGAGGCCTAGTGAGAGACTGAATCCAGCTCCGGTTGGCTACAGAGTCTAATCCAGGGCTTTGGGTGCTGGCTCTGCAGTTGCTGAGACTTACAAGATTGGTTTTGTATATTTTGTATGATTTTCTCTATTCTTATTAGTAGCATTAGTAAAACATCTTTAACTTTTCCAACTCTCTTCTCTCTGTCCTTCTTTCCCTCCCGATCGCCTGTCCTGAGTGGGAAGGGGGGAGAGGGAGGGGCAAAAGGGGGAAGTGGGGGGGAGAGGAGGTTAACAATACATCTGCCAGGGTTTGATTGTCACCCCGCAATCCTAACCCTCGACAGATAATTGGCGCCCAACGTGGGGCAAGAGAAAGGGGTAAATTTGGAGATTTTTGGCTTTTCTACTGCTCTGACGTACCTTTCAATTTTCTTGGCATGGTGCCAACTCATAGAGTTGTGATACTTGCGCGCCTGTTTGCTTCGGATATTATTTAGTGGTATTAAGGCAAAGTGAATTACATTGACTTAAAGATGTTGTGGCATAAGTTGTATCAGTTATTTGCTACATTGTGCTCGCTGATCCCATATCTGTGTTGGTGTTTCTTTCTGAATCGAAGTATTCATTATATAACAACAAGAAACTGGACAGCGGTCATGATGATACTGTGTGGTATGGCACTGGTTTATTTCATTATACTGCAGCCGCTAATGAATTTCTACTCGCTTCTGCTTTACCTTGAAAAACCTCCAGGAGAGATTAAAGAGCAGAATGGCTCTATATTTGCTAATTGGTCAAGCGAATATTTAGAAAGGCTGACTAACAATACTTTTGTGTTTTCGCTAGGACAGTTTGCAAATGTTTTAGAGAACTTTGAATACCCTTGGAGCTTTGATAGAACTGTGATGGTGTTATTTGGTTTGCTGAATGTGTGTCAGTTTGTGTTACTGTTAAGAGAAATGAGGTTCAATAGGAGGTTTGCGTCTCTTCTTAGTCCTGAGATTTGCAGTGCGTCTTCGGAAGCTTTAGCAAAAAGCACTCCGAGCCGCTCGAGAAAAGGCAAAACAGCCAAAGCTGCTGCTGCAGCCACTGCCCCCCCAACCGCGGCTTCACAGGCTGAAGCTACAGCTCCTACACAGAGCTCCTCTGCCAAGGTCGCTGCAGATAACGTTACCTCTCCAGCCTCAAAGGCTAACAAGGCAGCCCCCCCGTCTTCACACACTGGGCACTGTTGCTGCTGTAACCACAGCAATCACTGTGACAATCATTCAGACTCTGAAAATGAATCAAATGATGGTGAACCCATATCAGCATCTGTTGCTGGTTGTAAGAAAGTCACTAGAAAGACTACCCGTGCAGCAGGTGATGGCACAGGGCCAACATCAACCCAAGATGCATCATCAGGACAGGGTGGAGATGAAGTGACCACCACTCGGTCCTTTTCTCCAGGTGAGCTGAGAGATCTGCGAAAAGACTTTAGTCGTCGTGAAGGCGAGAATATTTTAACCTGGCTGCTGCGATGCTGGGACAATGGGGCAGAAACAATTGAATTAGAAGGTGGTGAAGCCAGGCAGCTGGGATCTCTGTCAAAAGATTCCACCATTGATAGGGCAATTTCAAGAGAGTCTAATGCCGCTACTCTCTGGACCCGACTCCTGGCAGCTATGAAAGTCAGATTTCCCTACAAGGAAGATTGTATATCCAAGTTAGGGAAATGGAATACTATGGAGAGAGGTATCCAGTTCCTGAGAGAATTAGCTGTGCGAGAGATCATCTATCTAGGACCAAACAGCCAAGAGGGGACAGACCCAGATAGAATCAATTGTACAAAATCTATGTGGCGCAGATTTGCACAAAGTGCACCACCTGCATATGCTAAGTCATTGGCAGGAATGGTCTGGTCAGCTAGAGGTATACAAGAAATTAATGAAGTGATTGAGCAGCTCCGGTACTTTGAGGACAGCCTTGCTGGTTCTCTACGGGCTTGTGTCTCCGCTGTGGAGAAACTGTGTGAAAAATCTGATGACCGGTTTGAAAAGCTGTTGCAAGAAATCAAAGAGCTCAGAGAAGACATGTACCGTTCACGACCTGCACAAACCTATGTTTCAGCTGTTAGGAGAAGGCGTTTCCAATCTCGAGAGAGAGGGCAGAGACAGCCCACAAAAAGAGGTTCACTGTGGTTCTTCCTACATGAGCAGGGAGAAAATATGAATAAGTGGCATGGAAGGCCTACCTCAGAACTTCAAGAACGAGTACGTGAGATAAAAGGAAAAACTCCTAGGAAGGTGGCTGCTCCAGTTTACAAAAGGAGCAGAAGAGATTCTGATGCTCTTGAAGGAACCTCTAATTCACACCCAGAGACTGTGCAAAACAGGAATTAGAGGTGCCCTGCCTCCAACCAGGTGGAGGAAAGGGATAACAGAGTCTATTGGACTGTACAAATACTATGGCCTGGTACAACACAACCCCAGGAGTACAAAGCTTTAGTGGACACTGGTGCTCAGTGCACAATAATTCCTTCTAATTATAAAGGAACACAATCCATCAATATTGTTGGAGTGACTGGGGGATCCCAGGAACTGACTGTTGTAGAGGGTGAAATGAGCCTAACTGGAAAAAAATGGCAAAAGCATCCCATTGTGACTGGTCCAGATGCTCCGTGCATCCTTGGTATAGACTACCTCAGGAGAGGGTATTTTAAGGACCCAAAAGGGTATAGGTGGGCATTTGGTATAGCAGCTGTGGACACTGAGAGAATTGAACAGCTGTCTGATTTGCCTGGTCTTTCAGATGACCCTTCTGTTGTGGGACTGCTGAGGGTTGACGATCAGCAGGTGCCAATTGCTACCATGACAGTGCATCGCCGGCAATATCGCACCAATCGAGACTCTTTGATTCCTATCCAGAAGCCGATCTGTCAATTGGAAAGCCAGGGTGTGATCAGTAAGACTCGCCCACCTTTTAACAGCCCATATCTGGCCAGTGCGTAAGTCTAGTGACGAGTGGAGACTAACTGTAGACTATCGTGGCCTGAATGAAGTTACACCACCACTGAGTGCTGCTGTGCCTGACATGCTAGAACTGCAATTTGAACTGGAGTCAAAGGCAGCCAAGTGGTATGCTACAATTGACATTGCTAATGCATTTTTCTCTATTCCTGTAGCAGCAGAGTGCAGGCCGCAGTTTGCTTTCACCTGGAGGGACATCCAGTATACATGGAATCGCTTGCCCCAGGGGTGGAAACACAGTCCTACCATCTGCCATGGACTGATCCAGACCACGCTGGAGCAAGGTGAAGCTCCAGAACACTTGCAATATATTGATGACATCATCGTATGGGGCGACACAGCGAAAGAAGTCTTCGAGAAAGGTGAGAGAATAATTCATATTCTTTTGGATGCTGGTTTTGCCATAAAACGAAGCAAGGTCAAGGGACCTGCACGAGAGATCCAGTTTTTAGGAATAAAATGGCAAGATGGCCGTCGTCAGATCCCAATGGATGTGATCAACAAAATTGCAGCAATGTCTCCACCTACTAATAAAAAGGAGACACAGACTTTCTTGGGCGTTGTAGGTTTTTGGAGAATGCATATTCCTGACTACAGCCACATTGTGAGCCCTCTCTATCGAGTGACTCGTAAAAAGAACCAATTTGAGTGGGGCCCTGAACAACGACAAGCCTTTGAACAAATTAAGCGTGAGATAACTCATGCGGTGGCCCTTGGACCAGTCCGAACTGGACTAGATGTTAAAAATGTGCTCTACACCGCAGCCGGAGATAATGGACTTACCTGGAGCCTCTGGCAGAAAGCACCAGGAGAAACCCGAGGTCGACCCTTAGGTTTTTGGAGTCGAGGATACAAAGGATCTGAGGCCAACTATACTCCAACTGAAAAGGAGATACTAGCAGCATATGAAGGAGTTCGAGCTGCTTCAGAAGTGATCGGCACTGAAGCACAGCTCCTCCTGGCACCTCGACTGCCGGTGCTGAGCTGGATGTTCAAAGGGACGGTTCCCTCTCCACATCATGCAACCGAAGTTACATGGAGTAAATGGATTGCACTGATCACGCAACGAGCTCGAATTGGAAGTCCCAACCGTCCAGGGATATTAGAAGTGATTACAGACTGGCCAGAAAGCAAAGACTTTGGGATGTCTCCAGATGAGGAGGAAGTAAAACGTGCTGAAGAAGCACCACCATATAATACGCTTTCAGAGACTGATAAGCAGTATGCACTGTTCACAGATGGATCCTGTCGTCTTGTAGGAAAACATCGAAGGTGGAAAGCTGCTGTGTGGAGTCCCACACGACAAGTTACAGAAGCCACTGAAGGACAAGGTGAATCCAGTCAGTTTGCAGAAGTGAAAGCCATCCAGCTGGCTTTGGACATTGCTGAACGAGAGAAGTGGCCAATACTTTATCTCTATACTGACTCATGGATGGTAGCAAATGCCTTGTGGGGGTGGCTACAGCAATGGAAGAAAAGCAACTGGCAGCGCAGAGGTAAACCCATTTGGGCTGCCACACTGTGGCAAGACATTGCTGCTCGGCTAGAGAGCCTGCCTGTGAAAGTTCGTCATGTAGATGCTCATGTGCCTAAAAGTCGAGCCACCGAGGAACATCTAAACAACCAACAAGCGGATCAAGCTGCTAAGATCAAAGTAGCTGAGGTGGACTTGGACTGGCAACATAAAGGTGAACTTTTCCTAGCTCGGTGGGCCCATGATGCTTCAGGGCATCAAGGCAGAGATGCAACATACAAATGGGCTCGTGATCGAGGAGTGGATTTAACTATGGACACTATTTCACAGGTTATTCATGAATGTGAAACTTGCGCCGAAATCAAACAAGCAAAACGGTTAAAACCTGTATGGTATGGGGGGCGATAGTTAAAGTATAAGTACGGAGAAGCTTGGCAGATTGATTATATTACACTTCCACAAACACGTCAAGGTAAGCGTTATGTACTTACAATGGTGGAAGCAACCACTGGATGGTTGGAAACATATGCCGTACCTCATGCTACAGCCCGAAATACTATCTTGGGCCTTGAGAAGCAAGTCCTTTGGCGGCACGGTACGCCAGAAAGAATTGAATCAGACAATGGTACTCATTTCAAAAACAGTATTATAGACAATTGGGCCAAAGAACATGGTATTGAGTGGGTATATCATATTCCATATCATGCACCAGCCTCTGGGAAAATTGAAAGGTACAATGGTTTGTTAAAAACTACACTAAAGGCACTTGGTGGTGGAACCTTTAAAAACTGGGATTCACATTTAGCAAAAGCCACTTGGTTGGTCAACACTAGGGGATCAACCAATCGAGCCGGGCCTGCCCAATCAGAAATTCTACGGACTGTAGAAGGAGATAAAGTCCCTGTAGTACACATGAAAAATATCTTAGGAAAGGCAGTCTGGGTTACTCCTGCCTCAGGCAAAGGCAAACCTATTCGTGGGATTGTTTTTGCCCAGGGACCTGGCAGCACCTGGTGGGTGATGCTTAAGGATGGAGAAGTTCGGTGTGTACCTCAAGGGGATTTGATTTCAGGTGAAAATATGCAATGCTGAACTGTATGATGTGAATTGCCGTACTAACAGTGTTTAATAAGTGTCTTTCAGATCAAGACAATGGTGATGAAACTAGAGCTAGCTTCTTCGAGTGGCGCCCGACACCTTCTTCGAAGTTGGTGTCCTTAACCCACAAACAGTGGTCATGAGATGCGCTTGTACCATTTTTTTTTCCTGCCCTGGGAGACTGTTGTGACAAAATGAACTAAATGAACTTTCAAAGGATGGTCCACTGATTAATTACTCCTGTGTATATATGTACATATGTATATATATATATATAGTAGTAGTGATTAATTAGATTGTATTGATAGATTGTATTGATAAGGTTTAAGTATTCAGTGAATGTCATATTATAAGGGGTGGAATGTCCTGGTTTTGTTAAAAACAAGTTTCTCTTTTAGCGAATTTTTGCCTGTCAGCTAAAGCCTTCATATTAGCTGCATTTTCCTGGAGAACCCAACACATGTTTTGGTTAAACCTAGCAATGGAATGCAAACTTACTGATAAGCACGGATGGACATCTCGTGAGAGGGGCAACGAGAAACTGATGACTGAGAGACTGACCAACGGTGTATAACCTTCCATTCACGTGAATACTTCATATGAAAGTGGGAGATCACGAGGATCTCGGCCCTTTTCCCTTTTGTCTCTTTCCCTTTTTTCCTCATGGCTGACATTAGGAGAGGACCTTGCTGGTCGTCCCTGCGAACTGAGGCCTAGTGAGAGACTGAATCCAGCTCCGGTTGGCTACAGAGTCTAATCCAGGACTTTGGGTGCTGGCTCTGCAGTTGCTGAGACTTACAAGATTGGTTTTGTATATTTTGTATTATTTTCTCTATTCTTATTAGTAGCATTAGTAAAACATCTTTAACTTTTCCAACTCTCTTCTCTCTGTCCTTCTTTCCCTCCCGATCGCCTGTCCTGAGTGGGAAGGGGGGAGAGGGAGGGGCAAAAGGGGGAAGTGGGGGGGAGAGGAGGTTAACAATACATCTGCCAGGGTTTGATTGTCACCCCACAATCTTAACCCTTGACACAAAGTGATTGGTGTGTTTTATTCAGTCAGGAGTAATAAAAAGACGTCTGGATGCTGCATTGGTTAAAAAATCTTGAATATGTTGTAAAGGAAGGCAGGGAAAGCAAGCTCATATGAGAAGAAAGTTACACGGTCAGGGAAGTGAATAACCTGCTTATTGTGCTGCTTAGCATCAGCTTTCTCCTGTACATATACATACACATATACGTTACATTAGGTGGTAGGTGTGTTTGTTTTATGAGACTTGCTTTGTAGCTCTCTTTTGTTGTATCTACTCTTTAGACCACACACACAATAACATTTGCAATCAATGATCTAACAAAGCTTAAAGGTACTGATCTAACTAAATGCAAAGTGTGGCTCCTCACAGAAGGGTAGGCTCTCTCATGAGAAGGTTTGATGACCATGGTGACCTTTTCCTTTCATACTGTTCCAACTTTCTTCCTGTTTGATTATCTCCTATTTATGACATTATATGAGTTGGAGCAACTGTTTTTATGTCCCATAAATTTTTCATATTACTAACTCATTGGTGTTTTCACTTCAAACCCTGCAGTTATGTCTTCAGTGCAAGGCACTTGATGTCTGATCAACCTTTTAATACCAACATCCAAATTTGTCAAAAAATCAGTAGAATATGGCCAGATTCTGAAGTGTCATCGTCCCTTGAAAGAGATGGAATGATAGTGGTTGACACTAATGATTTGCCATTAGGATTTATCTGATTATGCCTTCTAACACTTCACTGTACAGGAGAAAAGAGAACATACAGCAGAATATGCAACCTATTTTTCTTCTTTACAGCAGGGTCGAGATGCCATTTACCTGGAATTTGAGTGGAAGGAATTAATTTGGCATTAAAATAGATTTTAGAGCATGCAGCACTTTTTTTTCCCTCCTCTGAGTGGTTCATAGCTTGTAGACTTCAAATACTTTAAAATCTTGCTAAAGTGCATGACAAGTATTGCAGTCATTTCAGTTGAGTGCTAAGCCTCAAGGCAGTGGTCTGCTGCTGATACTTCCAAATGAATATTTAAGTTCACAGAGAGTTTGGTGTTGCTTAGCCACACATTCAAGATCTAAATATTTCTCAAGATGGTTATTCTGAGCAATGATATTGCCATTTCTTTTGTTACACTCATTTGTAGTATATTTTAAGGTATTATTGTTTATGCCAGAAACATACATATTTATTAGCTGAGCAGTGTCAAATTTAGTAGGCAAGAGATCTCCTTGCTTACGTTGTAACCTGTGTAATTAAATTTAGGACTGATGCCTTGCACTGACAGCAAAATTAAACAATTAAACACAATAATGGGTTTTGAGATTGATCTGTGGAGTCTCCAACTCAGAAGGCATTCAAGACCTGCCTGGACACCTTCCTGTGTAACCTCATCTAGGTGTTCCTGTTCCGGCAGGGGGATTAGACTGGATGATCTTTCGAGGTCCCTTCCAATCCCTAACATTCTGTGATTCTGTGATTCTGTGATTCTGTGATCCAGTTTCAGTGGAGGAGACCAGAAGACAGTCAGGAACTATTTGACTTGACTGGGTTTTGCTTGCATCCAACTTAAGAGGCTCAGACTTAGTCTGGGCTTGAATCACCAGTGGGGCAGAGGTGCAGTGCTCTTGTGGGAGCTCTTGGAGACACCGTTCCTTCAAGGACTCACCTGGCAGTTTCCTGAGCTCTGGTGGGCATGAATACAGGGACGGTGGCAAATGCAATCTGCTGTTTCGCTCAGTGCCCATCACTTATGTCCAGGAAAGGGCCTGACACCATTCATCCAGAAATGCTACAAGTACCAGCACGTGGCCTTTCTGCTTTCAAACATTTTATATCACAGAATATTAAATGTTTATAAAATTGAAAAGCCACATGCTGGTACCCATGGCATTTCAGGATGAATTTTCATCCACCTAAGAGCAAAACATTCCAATTGCAGTTTGCAAAGTGGCTTCCAATGGCTTTATTGATCTTAAGGCCTAGTCTTTAAGTCACAGTAGGATAATGCAACATTTGCATATCATGTGATTGCATTATGATGCTGTGATTGCAGGGGGACTGTATCTGTTTAGAGTATGGTATAGGAATGAGGCCGAAGGCATAAATTAATAAAACCTTAATTTATCTCTAATGATGTTCTGATCAAAAGGCCTCAGACAGTAGAGGAAAAAGGTTTATAGAGTGCACCAGTCTGTCCGTATCATACGAGTTACCAGCCACTTCTGATCACATGAGAGAAGTGCAGGAAAAGAGTCAGGGCCTCGTTTATTAATTAGTGCTAAAAACTTATGAATTAATTATTTTATTTTTTCTCTTTTCAAGCACAGGAATTTTTAACTGCAGAAACTGACTCGAATCTCATCATCAGTGACTGCCTGACCTCCAGCCTTTCCCCACTGATTTCCCTGCTGTTTCTGTTAACCCAAACTCCAGTCACTGGGTTCTCTGATACCTTCCAAGCCCTTTCCCAGTGCTCAACTGAAGGACCTGAAAAGACCTCCTGAGGCAGGACTGCTCTTTTCCATGACCAGCATGCAAACAAACATCCCATGTTGTCTCCTGGCAACCTAACCATCCTTTGTAGAGCCCTCAGATGTTAAATTGCTCTTTCATGTCCAACCACCAATGTTACACCCCCCATCTTCTCCTTAAAACGATGAGAACCCAACATGTTATTTGTGATGAGGATGAAGGGTGAGAGGACTTGGTGAGCTGCTTTGTTTCTCTGCCCAGGTGCCAAACAGCCCCAGTCCTTCCAGTTGGAGAGCACAGTTGCTTGTGATGTTCTGGTTAGTCTCCTGTTGTTTCTGCAGTGTGGGACTGCATCAATGACAGAGCTTTCTGCCAGATTAATGAAACAGGCTATGTAGAAACGCTAGTGTTCTGGGGAGTCTGTTATCTGTGGTTAGTCTCAGGTTGAAATGTGATATATTAGTTTTGGATACTTTTTCCAATATATGTTTTTTAATCCATAAAACATTTCATCTAATCTGTGGGACACATTATTAAGCTAAAGTTGTGCATATGTACATTAGAACAACGGGCATCACTTCAAAGTCCTTAAGGGCCTAAAGGCCAACTATAAGTAGGTAGGAAAAGTGTTTAAACATAATTTTTTAATCCACTGGGCTCTGTGACCCTATTTGTTAGCTGCATTATTATCTCCACCGGCCCAAGGAGTGATTTACATCCAATAGCACAGAGAAAACGAGAGGGGAGAGGAGAGATGTGTTGGAGGTGGCAGGGTACTTTGACTTCTGGGGGATTTCAGCTGCAAGTGTAAGAATACAAAACAATTTCCTAAGATCATCAAAAATACCTGGAGGTTTTAATTTGACTTGTAGGGAAAGAGCATTCTTTGAGTTGAGAACTTTGAAGCCCTTCCTCTGTTAACGGAAAGCACTTTGCCATTCTTTACATGCTATGTTCTTTCCATGGATTTTATTTTTTGTTTTCTGTTTTTGTCTACTTCTCTGCCATCTTCATTCATGACCAGTTTCTAAGACATTCAGGACTGTATCTTATTATATAATGAATGCAAATCTACAGAAAGTGTCTAACTTCTGGCTATGTATACATACAAAAATAGTTAAAAAAATACATCTATAGTAATTACAGATGGTCCCTCAGGGCTCTAGTGCTGGCTCTTTATGGAAAAAAGGAATAATTTAGGAGGCTACATTTGTGTTAAACAAATGAGATATATGTCTCTAAATTGAGCTCTTGGGGACTGTTTCAGGCTAAGAGCATGCAGTGCTGATAAAACTTGCTAATTACTGGCTAGTAATGTCATTACAGCTATGAAATATGAAAGATCAGAATCCAGTGCATCTTAACTAGCTGAAAAAGAGTGAATCCAGTATAATATTGATTTGATCTGAAGGTGTTTTTGCTTGTGGCTGAGGTATTGCTGTGAAAAGCTAAATGGCTGACATTATTTCAAGGTGGTGATATCTGGCTCTCAGAATAGCAGGGGCATGTTGCCAAAGTGCTAATAAGGGATTTTCAGAAAACATACCATTTAGTCAATGGTTGGTGTGCCCACAGCCTTCTGGTCCAAAGCTCAGGCTCCTGATATTTCAGCTAATGGAATAATCAACACAGCAGTACAAGACTTTATTACCCTTTTGAGCATAGAAAGTGCACACTGACAGTAGTTTGTTAGATTCATCATTTATGTATAACAACATGTTTGACAAGCTTATAGATGAGATAACAGTGCTTAGCAGGAAGCTTGCATTTTTTCTTGATGGTAGAAAAGGTTGTGGTTAGAATCAGAGTTTGAGAAAGCACGTAGTCTAAAAGGCAGAATTTAAATAGATAAGTTTTGTGTTTAAATATGAAATTCTTCCAGTTCTTCCCAGTGTCTCATTTAAAAATCCCCTGATACTTGAAATTTTTGTCAATGTACTTATTTTCCTAGTAGTGAAGACTGGGGATAAAAAAAGAAACACTGAATGCCTTCCAGTAGAGGAGGTGGAAATCATAGTCCAGGGATTTTCAGGTCTTCTAAAGACCTCTGGGTTGGTCCTCATCCTTTGCAGACCTTTTGGACAGGCCTCATAATTTAGCAGTCGCAATACACAAACCACTCTAGGGCACAACTCTGAACACCACAGGCAGCCCAAGTACTGCCTTTAACAGCAATTGGACAAACCTGTGTGCCGTTGTTTCTTGTACCCCAGGTATGGGGATTGTACCTGTCCAGGTATTGTTCAGAATAATAGAGTGTTTGAGGTTAGAAGACACCTCTGGTGGTCATCCTGTCCAGTTCACCTGCTCAGGCAGGGTCACCAAGATGGTCCAGATGGCTTTTGAATGTCTCCAAGGATGGAGACTCCACAGCTTCCTGGGGCAACCTGTGCCAGCACTTGATCACCCTCACAGTGAAAAAGTGTTTCCTGATGTTCCAAGGGAACATCCTGTGTTTCAGTGTGTGTCCCTTGCCCTGCCCCTGGGCACCACTGAAAAGTGCCTGGCTCTGTCATCTTTGCACCCTCCATTCAGGTATTTATATACAAAAATGAGATCCTCCTGAGCCTTCTCTTCTCCAGGCTTCACAGTCCCAGGTCATCTGTTCTTTTTTTAAATAATGTTTTGGAAAATGCAGATCTCTAGCTTAGCACTAAGATCTGAAAATAGCTGCATTATGAATCCTATTAAAAGTCTTGGCATCACCTTGCTTGGATAGTTTGGAGCATGTGGATAAATATTGTTTAAGGGAAGTCTGCCTTTTGAGGCTTGAGCTGGCTCTGTGTGCAGTAACAACTCCAGAACCAAGCATGCTTGGTTCATTATCTTAGGCTGGACTGATTACGCTGGGTGCTATGCTACCCAAATACAGCTGTATCCAATTGGGTGCGGGCTGACAATCAGAACAGGACGTGGTCTCACACCATGTGTGCTGCTTGGCTTAGGCCACGTGGCATAGATGTGTCTTCAGTTGGGATGACCAGATATTGCCAGAAGAGATTATTCCCAGGTCCCAACAGTAGTTCAGGATGCTATTTCCATGTTTCATAGCATCTTTTTCTTTGTCTCCTATTCTCTAGACACAGTTCTTGGAAACTGCTTGCCATGGGGGCAGGATGGGGTGGAGGGGAAGGTGGTCTATGCTGGGTGACACAACCTAGCACAGCAGGTTTACCTGCCTGCCATGTGGTCCTGTGCTGCAGTTGTGACCTTGCTTTGGTCCCAAGTAGTGTTTTAAGCAATGAAATTCATTTTCCTGTGGTCTATATAAGAGCATATATGCTAGTTTTAAGCAATAACTAGATCTTGGAAGACTTTCCAAGGAAAGTAGAAGTCATTATGCCTGTTTGATGGATGAGGAGATCAAAGTACAGCACCTAGCTTAAAGGGGATGAGATACTATGCCTCAAGGAGCTACCATCTGCAGCTGGACTGTAGCAGAAGTGCGTGTCCTCGGCCCCAGGACTTAGGCAACTTGGCCAAGATTTGTGGTAGACAGGTACAGAAATGAGTTCTCCCTTGTCTTATTAAAATGCTGCATAGGGCCTGCCACAGAATTTGGGACATTATGGCAGATCTGCACACGGGTGGCTTGGTGCCCCTGGCCTGCAGTGGAAATGCTCTTGAGGTTCTTGCTAAGCACTGAGCAGAAACAGGCAATGATGGATGTCTATTGAATGTTCATGGGCAATAATTCCAATGCCTTATTTCATAAAATAAAAGACTTTTTTTTTCTTGGTGGTGAATTCAAGCTTGCAGATGCTACACAGGCACTCCCAGTGACTATTTTCAGCGTATGGCGGTGTGGAATTAAGGTTGAGCTGTGAGGGTGGCAGATGCTTTAATTGCATATTTTGTGTATTATTTACCTTTTTCCTGAGTTTTTTTCAGTTGTTCTGTGCAATACCACAACGCTGACTCAGGTCTCCATTGGCAAGGTTTGCAGGCATCAAAGTATAATTACATGTTTGAATTTATTTCTATAATTTAAGAACCTAGAGGAAATTAATAACAAAATCCATGCCAATGTAATTGTGATGGTTGTATACTATTTTTTCTGGTAGTGAGCCAAAACAACAAATACAAGAGTGTTTCACTCTGTTAAATGTGCAAATAGCATTTGGTTCATTACCTGTGCACAGAGTTCCATTCATGGTTTGTTGATACTCAAGTGCTTCCTCTCCATGCCCAAAGATCATGAAAAGACCTGGCTGGTTTAATACATAGTGTATAGCAATCCAAGCTGCAGCAGCTCCAAGCTAATGTACATTGAGTTCCTGCAACAGGAAATGTAGCCTAATTCTGACAAAGGTTTTGAGAGCAGGCAGGTCCATAGACTGTGTCTGTCTAGTGTAATCATAAAAACAATGTTTGTACCTCTGCATTTTTCTAAGTGAAAATTTAGGTCTGCTTCCAGAGTAAATATGGCCTGTCCTGTTTTGTTTCAGTTTTGCAATCTGTTTTCAAACTAGTTTCTTGCGGGTGAGAAAAGCCTGTTGGATGCTGGTCTTGCTGCCATGGAGAGAAACCTGCTTTTTTTGTAGCTGGCTGGCAACTCTTGTGACGCACATTTGCTTATCGAGGGCATAATTACACAAAAGTCTGACACTGGGATTTTTAAAAAGTGAAGCATGACTAAAGATTATTGTTCTGAGCTATAATTAAGCACTCATTTTATTGCAGCAGGTCTTGAAGGGAACCTGATAGTTATTATTAACTGTAAGTGTGAATACATACAGTGTGACAAACAACTGCAGATTTTCTATCCTTGCTAATGCAACATAAAGCTGAGTCCTTCCTCTATTTGCTTCCCTCCTAGGCTTTTCCTGATTCCTGGATACAATGGCGTGTTTCATCATGTGTTGTTCTTGTTTACCCTTCATATAAGATCTTGGTTTCTGATACCTCTTTTGGGCTGTTCCGTTTAACTAGAGGAGAATCAAAACTACTGGGGATGCTCATTTTGCAAAGGCCATGGGATCCATCCCATTTGGAGGCTTTATTTTTGACATGTGACCTCTACAGCCACAACAACATCAATGTGCGGTATCTAATTCACCATTCAGGGCTTGCTCAGTGCTGTACTTTCTTGTGTAAAGCCCACAGGTACTCTCAGACTATACTTCTGCTGCTAAATGAATGAGCTTGAACGCTGCTCTCTCATTCTTCTGAGTCGTTCCCTCGTGTGCTGCTGGTTTGTGTGAGTGTCTGGATGTGGTGGGGTGGTGGCACACGAGGGACTGTTCTCACCAGACTGACCCGGGTTTGGATCTCTTCACAGGTGTCCTTTGGGGCCACTGGGTCCTATAGTAGATCAGACAGGCCAGCCTGTGCTGTTTGGCCTCAGGATCAGACACCTGTTTGTGGCTCTGTTCCATCTGACCCTGTAGATGTAGCCTTGAAGGCTGACCACCGTTGGGCTGTTGGACATGCTATGGCTCTATAAAAGAGGAATTCCTCATTAGTAGTATTTTGTAATATTTTCCTGGAACAGAGGTGAGAATCTGGCTCCTTTTGCCTCTGTGGGAGGGTGAAATTTTCTTGCTTGCCACCATAAGACTCTTTTGATTCCTTGAGGACCAGATCATTGCATCAGCATTGAGCTGGCCAGAAGAGAAACTGAATTTTATTCTTAATGACAGTAATTAAATGATTTTTTTTTCCCCCCTGAAACTAACAGATATTTCTCTCATTTACAAATTGTGGACTGTACAAAACTATCACCTGCAGAGCCTAGCAGTCTCTTGTGCCTTAGACATATATATGTACACTTGTATGAGGGGCTTAAACACTCGCCCTTCTCAAATGCTTCCTTATTAGTGTTCATGGTAAAACTCCGTCTATAGGTTAGCATCCTGCTTTGATGAAGTGAAATTAAATTCAAGACAGAATTCTGAAAATGTAAGCATTGCTAGTGCAAGATGAAAAGTAAATCTGATGTATGGCACTGCTTCAGTTTTCTATATTAGTCCTAGTGAGAGTTCTTCTATCTTGATTTGCAGGTGTGCAGTCTGGTATCACAACAGACTAAAATCTTCTGTTTTAATCTAATTTTATTGACTCTATTTGAAGTATGGTTTTAAAGTTGATGGCAAAACCTTCAGAACAAAATGCCTTTAGGGAACTGGAAAATAAAGTTAGATTTGCACTGAAAATTTCTCATGTCCATGAGCAGCTTTTCAAGAAGAGAATAATTTTTCCATTTTCTCAGTATTCCCAAAAGAAATACTGACAGAGATCAACCAGCACTCACAGGCTGAACTCCAGTCTCTCTAGAGGAAGCTTGTGTGTATCAGGAGGTAAATAATAAATGTCCATTTCCATGCAAAACCGATTTCCCTGATAATCCCTGCCCCTTCCTTTTCTGGGGCCGTTTTGTACAACATCTGCCAGTGGTGTCAGATTCTGTGGTAGGTTTATGGTGTCTGTGTGCAGCTATCTGTAGACTTTAACATTCAAACAAAGCCAAAGTGTGTCCACCATGATTTAGCTTTTTGTTTGTGGTTTGTTTTTTGTTGTTTGTTTGGTTGGTTTTTTGTTGTTGTTTTTTTCCTGTGTTTGTTGTTGTTGTTGGTTTCGGGGTTTTTTTTCTTATTTGTTTGTTTTTCTTGCCTTTTCTTTTTCAGAAGGCAAAAGGGCACTGGAGCTTGATTGAAGTCAACAAGAGGGTTTTTATTTTGGTCGGGCTGAACACAACCTCGAAGTAGTGTTTTTGTGCAGACCAGGGCTCCTGAAAAGAAACAAAAAAAAAGGTAGAATTGATCTTATGGCATTGTCTTTTGGTTTTTTTTTTTCTTTTTTCCCTATCCTGACCATCTTGATTTTGATAGATCCAAGCATATACAGCCTTTAAGTATTTCTCTTTCAGTTTTAGTGTCTTGGTGGGTGCTGCCTTCTCTTCCATCTTGAAAGGCACCTGCCTCTCAGGAGTCTGTTGGATTAGGCAGCCATGGTGGAAGGTGTCACTGGCTGTAGCTCTTGTCTCCCTTCTGCTGGAGGTTTTCATCACAGCAACAGCAGCAAACAAGTGCCTCCTCCTCAGCTCCTGCAGCTTTGAGGCTCCATAGCACAGCCCAGTAAAATAGCCTTGTGAACCTGGGGTAGCTGAAAAAATGGTTGCACTATTGCTCTTGTTGCCTCTTTTTCTCCTGGTGTTAATCTCCAGCAAAACAGAAGAGCTGGAGGTGATAAATGTTGCTTGTCTGCTGGAGCCCACATGATGGCTCTGAGCTGTGTTGGGGTGGGATTCAGGCTTAATTGAAACTGTCAGGACTTTACCTCATAAATTCAGCGGGGTCAGTGTTTTGAGCCTGATGCCTATGGAGTGTTAGATGGATACCTGCTGCCAAAGTCATGGACTGAGGACTAACTTTCACTTCAGACCATAAAAAACAGGCACTTATTAAGGTTCCGGTGAAGTTAAAGCAAGATAATTGCCTCTCAAAACATTAAGTCTATCCAGCAAGCTCGGTAGTTTTTGTGTACCAAACAAGTGAATTTGGTAGCATACTAAGCTTGTACACATCACCTTGACCTGTGTAGGGTTTTTTAAAATGTTTTCTTTCACATTTGTGAGCACATAAATAGATTTTTGGGGGGATGTGGTAGTGGTGACAGAGCAAAGGTGAATTTGCAGTATTCTGACTGAAGACTTGCCGTTGAGCCAACAGATGTAGTAATTGTTTATGATTCCCTTGACTGTAAGGAGCTAAGAGAAAACAATTCAGAAATTAGCAATTTTATCAATTATTTACAAAGTGGTGTCCTAACAAAGAAAACATCTAATTCTAGGCAAATGAGGTCCAAAGGAAGTGGAAGACTGTCAACAGCACTTGGCAAGTTTGTTCTGAAAGGCTAAGTCCACGTTAAAACCAAGTGTGGATCCCAAAGCAGAATCCTGACTTTATTTACTTGAGTTTCTGGCTCTTGCACTTTTGGAACTGTGATCAATGCAAGTGAGAGTTGGGCTCTGTTTGCAGTAGAGCTGAGTCAGCAGTTGCTCTTGGCAGATGGGACTTGGCTTCTCCATGTCTACTTGGAGCAGAGTGTGAAATGTCCTGTTAGGTGTTAAGCTTGGCACTTTAAAACAGAACAAACCCTAAGTGACTCCTCTAAATGTTCACGTATGCCTTTTTGCATGCAGCTTATTGCTGACTGAGAAATGGTCCTATTCATCAAAAATGATTTATGGTATTGCAGACATGCATACAGAGCAGGAACTCTGCAAACAGCCCATGCAGGGACCTGAAGTAATTGGCAATGTTTGGGCTGTCCTAAAACTTGGTGGGGCCCTGAGTACTGACTGTGGGCATGAACAGATGACTCTAGATTCTGTGCTCAAGGAGAATGGGCATTTTGGAGTCCTTTGCACCTACATACAGGCTCTCCTACGTGAGTATTGCATCTTCAGAATGGCACTGGCAGAAACGTTTTCTGCATCCAGTGTTTTGCCTGACTGCACTTGTACTGCATTGTACTGTTTCTTGTATCTCTAATATTGAGGATCTAGATCCAGCTGAGCTGCTGTCAGCCCTGCCATGACTAGAGGAGGCCTTTGGGGGTCTTCTCAAAATCCAGACAAGGATCTTTCTCATGGGGTATTGTGTGAATTGGGGTTTCTGCCTAAATGCCAAACCCAAAAACACAGCTGTGTGTGTGCTGGGGTGAGGTGGGTGTGTGTTATGAGTATGTTGGCAAAAATTTTTATGAGTCACACTGTTTAACCTTTTCTGACTCAGTTAGCTTTTCATCTTTGTTGTGGTTTAACCCTGGAAGGCAGTGAAGCACCACACAGCTGCTTGTTTGCTTTCTCTGACCCCCAATGGGATGGGGGGAGAGGAAAGGAAGAGTAAAAGCAAGGAAACTTGTACATCAAGATTTAAATCGTTTAATAAGCAAAAGGTAAGTGGAAGAAGAGACAAAGCAAGCAAAAGTCATGCAAAGGCAATCACTCACCACCTCCCACAAGTAGACTGTTGCTCAGCCAGTTCGTGACCAAAAGATAGTTAATCCCCCTAAAATCCCCTCCTCTCCCTTTTTATTGCTGAGTGTGATGTTATATGGTACAGAATACCTCTTCGATCAGTTTGGGTTACCTGTCTGGTCATGTCCCCTCCTAACCTCTTGCAACGCCCCCAAACTATTCGCTGAGCGGGGGCAGAGTGAGAAACAGAGGCCCCCAATGCTGTGCAAGCGCTTTCAGCCACAGCTAAAATGTGTTATCAACCTTGTTTTGGTCACTAATCTAAAACACAGCACCATACAAAGTGCTATGAAGAAAATTCACTCTGTCCCAGCCAGATCTGATACAGTGTTATAAAACCGATGGGATTGATCACCTTTTTTCTAATGAGGAATAAGAAAATCTTCACCATCAGATGTAGTCCTGCAACTGGATCATTAATCATATGTTGTGACTTGAAGCTAGAATAATATTTTTTAAATGATTGCCCCAATTCAAATGAGCTTTTGGTACATCATGATTTCTAGCTAATGAGCACATGGCTAGCACACTAGCTGGAGTGCTGCTGTTGTTTAGCCATTAAATTATATTATTAATACTATTTTGTTACCACAGAAACAACAGAAGCACTGAGTTACAGTCTTTAAGGACTTGAAATACAACACCTGTTTGTGGGTTTTTTGAAAGTATTAGTAATCAATCATTCTGGCAGGACTACCAGCAGGATTATGTTGTACTCCTGCAATGTCCGCCAACCTGCCCACCTTGCTACGTGGGTTCTGATTTGGACAAGGGTCTAAAGTGTTTAGCCTGACACATCTCTCCTCAAGTGTGATGAGTGCTGCATTACCAACAAACAGAAACCCCCATCTTGTGGTGATCTGAAGAAGAACAAATACTGACTGAAGCAACATTAACATTGTTTGTGTATGCAAATAAGATTTTTGTGGATAAAATGATCTTGCACTCAGATTGCAGGGGTAGTATCTAAAGGGTTGGAGTAACTTTTTCAGCTGTCCAAATTAATCTCCTAACAACAAACTCAGAGATGTTTTGACTTGTCATTTGGAAACAATTAGTAGCACTGTGGAAGTAATGTGCATGTGATTTTATTTTTCTGCTTCAGCAGTTTCTTTTGTTTCACTGAGCTATGTTCAAAAATAAAATGTACCAAATGTTTAGTGTCAATGACTCAAAGAAAACACTCACTCTCTTCAAAAGAACGCCCAAGCAGCAAATGATGCTTAATTGCATTGCTCTTTTTGTTGCCCTCGGGACTGTTAGCCGCTGGGATACGTACAGAGGTTGCCAGGAAAGGACAGGTTAGTGCTGCTGGATGGGTACAGCACACAGTATGCTGCCAGCCTCTGTTACAGAGGTGTCATAGGAAAAAGAAACAAAGAAAGTGTAAGATTTATTTCCCTCCCCCCCACCAAAGTCCTTCATTTTCTCTGTATGGCGATAACTTCTCAGTAGGGGGTGGATTTATTAATGTCACTTCCCTAGAGCCCTGTAGATAAATAATATCTGCCAGTAGAAACAAGGCATAATCAAAAAAAAAATACTTCCTTTATTCTTTGAAGTTCCTGAAGGAGCTCCTGAAGAAGCACCTCTCCCCACTTTCCCTGTCCTTGCACCCAAGCTGTGGCCTTTTCTATCTCTTATTTCCATTGAGTGGCAACTGTGCTCTACCCCCACCAGGATGTATTTCTTTCCATTAGAGGGTCTCAATGGCCCGACATAGTCAACTTGCCACATGCTCCAGAGAGTCTTGCCCTGCCTGATATGTAGGACCGGGGCCTGATTTGTGTGATCAGCTTTAAGTCTGATCCGACATTGTGGACAGGCTGTAAGAATTGCTTCACATGTTCCCACGGACACTGGCCAACCCCGGGATCGGCATTCGTAATAAAGATCTGCTTTTCCAGAATGGCCTTGCTTAAGGTGTAACCATTCAGCTAACTGTGCCCACTCCTCTGGTATGCTTTCAGCTAGCCTGATCTGGGCTAGAAAGTCAGCTTGTTGATTCCATTTGGCAGTGGGGGTTCCATCCTTTGCATGTCCTTTTACCCAGCCCACACTCAAAGGTCGTGACGTGCCTATCTCTAATAGTCTTTGCCAATCTTCAGCTCTCCACACTCTGGTGCAATTTACTTCCCACTGGTTGGATTCCCATTGGCATATCCATTCAGTGGCACCCTTATAGGTTGCATAGGAATCAGTGTAAATCGTGAAGGCTCCTCCTTCTGCTGCTAATAAGAGAGCACGCAGTTCTCCTACTTGAGCACTACCTTCCCCCTCCTCTGTTATTCTTTTTCCAGTAGCAATCTCCAATGCTGCTGCCTTGTACTGCCAGTTTGTCCCTACCCGATGGGCTGATGCATCAGTGAACCAGACTCCTTGTGTGTCTGAGTCCTGAGTTAGCTTAGGTGCTTCTTTTATTGGAGAGGGTTTAGAAGGCAGGCTCAACAGGACCTGATCAGCGTTCACAGGTTGTTGAAGTTTTGAAACTTTTACAGAACCCTCCTTTAGTAGTAACAATTGGCTAACTCCCTCTAAATAGGCGTACCATTTTCGTACCGTTGCGTTCTGTGCCACCCCCTCGGGGGGGTAACCCTTTAAGGATTGAATTCAACAGAGGGAAGGGGCCTTGTACAATAACTTTCTGTGATGTACACAGTTTCTCTGCCTCCTTAACTGCTCAGGTAAGTGAGAGAAGCCCCTTTTCCCACTCCGAATATCGTTGTTCAGCTCTCTTAAATGCGGTGGAAGAGAACAACAAAGGTCTACCTGGCCCTATTGGCCCCCTCTGGAATATAGCAAAATAGGAGGCATGTTCTGCAAACCCCCATTCCACTCTTAATGGGTCTTGTGGATGTAGCGGGCCAAATTTCTGATAGGCTTTAAGTTCATCTTTTAGAACATTAAGGGCCTCTGTATGTTGTAGAGTCCAATTCCATTTCTTGTTTTTTCGGAGTAGGTCATATAGGGGACGGGCAATCACTGAGAATCCTGGGATATGTTTTCTCCAGTACCCTAATGTACCCAACAGGCATTGCAAGTCTGCTTTGCTGTTTGGGGTGTGCCCCTTGTCTATGGTAGCCAGAACATCATCAGGCACTGCTATGGCTCCCCCTGTCCACCAAGCCCCTAGGAATTTAACTTCCTGGCTGGGACCCTGGCACTTGGACGGTGGAATATCTAATCCGTTCTGTGTTAATAAATTCCAAAGAGTTTCTGCTACTTGCCCCACCTGTTCCTTATTGTCTCCGCCCACTAAGATGTTGTCTAAATATTGATATATGCAAATGCCTGACAGTACCTGTACAGTGTCAATGACTGCAGCAAGGGCATTGTGGGCAATAGTAGGAGAGTGTTTGTACCCCTGAGTAAGCTGATGAAAAGTGTATTGCTTCCCTTCCCAGGTAAAAGCAAATTGTGCCTTGTCTTCTTCCCTTAGGGGAATCATGAAGAACATATCTTTAACATCTAAAGCAGCCATCCGTGGGTGGGCTGCTGCTTGTATTACAGTCACCACGAGGCTATGTTTGGGACGGCAGCTGTTAGTGGTGCGGTGTTATTATTCAATTTTCGATAATCAATAGCTAGGCGCCAACAAAAGAAGCTGTTACCCTCAAGTAATAGAGAGGGAGATGTGCCTACTCCTTCCATATTGAAGGAGGGGGGGGGAGAGAGTGGGGGGGAAGGGTTGCATCCTGCCACAGATACTGAGGCTAGCAGCAAAGCACAAAAAAGGAGGATGCCTATGAACAAATATTTGTACAGGGGACCTCCTGTTTTCTGTATTTTTGTGTTGCATTGACTGTATGAAGGGCTGGAGAGCCATTAGCAGGGTCTTCTGAGATTGCTTTTCCTTCCTATAGTGTCTGGCAGGTGGTGAGAGTGTGGCAGGTCATTATATGCTCTGGTTATTTTCTCCTGCTGTACTGAATCTTTAAGGTTATTGCTAAATCTTAGCAGTATCCTTTACTCAAGGCTCACTTTTTCACTCCAATCTTGCATGCTTTTCTGTTGTTGCTACTGTCTTCTATAAAAGTCTAAGATGAATCTTGTTCAAAATGTTACCTTAACTGCCTTTCTTGGCAGACTTTAATCAGTAACACAGTTTTATGAGTACTTCAAATCTTAAATACGGAATTCTATTCTGTATATCACTGAGACATCAGAAAGAGTATTAGGCAGGCTGAAAAATAAACCTCTGAACAATTATGTCAAACAGCTATGTATATAGAAGATTGAAGTAAATGTTAGCTGCGAAAGAAGACATGCAAACTTGACAGTGAATGAGCCTGTAATTCATTCTGTCCTATCCTGGCACATAGAAATAAAGAGAAATTGTAGAAGACCCTTGCTGCATGAGACATGTTTTCAGAGGGCCTGAGTGTGGGAGGAGAGGCCACATCTCAGTCATGACCTGGAAAAACGGATTATGTTTTAGGGAATACAAAATGCTAGAGGTTTTTCTTCAGTCAACCACTTTCTTCTTCTTGTTGCTTGACAATAGGACTTCTGAGTCCCTGATGTTGCTTCCCCATCAAATAGCAGCTATAAGAGATTTGAGGTTGGTTTTGGCCAGTGCGTACCTGGTACTCTATGCATAGGAATAACTAAGTTTTGAATTGAATGAAAGTGCCCCTACTCTTTTTCTTAAGAAATTATTTTTTATTCCCCATTGAGCTTTGCTGTACTATTTCTATGCTCTATCACTGATAACAATGCTGAGTGATAAAATGCTTCTTGCCTTTGACGTCAGGTCTAATAACACTAATTTTCAAACCAGTCTGAACTCTTTTGTGGAAGAAGATAGGAAAATGATAGGGCGATCATTAGTTTCTTTTTTCCTCTAATCTGGTATAATGTGTCTTATTATGGTCTTTAATAACTGTAACCACAGCAACAAATAGTGATGGATATAATGCATTAGGGTCTCTCCTCTCAGTAATCATATTCTGCTTCCAGATGCCTTTCAGGCCACAAAGTAAATTAACATTCAACAGCAACACATCGAGATGCTGCAGAAATTCCCTCTTCCTTTTCAGAGAGGTGATCCAGGTTGTTAGGGACCTTTGAGTAGTAGCTGACTTTTCCAAAGACCAACAGTATTCCAACTTGACAGTTACTGAGCAGGCTGCTGTGTAAAGATTAATGAAGTTGCCTGCCCAGATTAGTTGGAGGGGCTATACAGGAATCAGCTTGTGGAATAAAATTCAATATATACCAGCAGAAGAATGAGAGAGTGGCTTAAGGGGGCAGGTTGTATTGGAGCTTTGGTTGTAGGGCACTCTCTGTTGTGGGGTGGAGTTTTTCTTAAACTGAAAGTCTTTCAAAGCCAAAATGTTTATATTGGTTATGGTTGTTGGTGTTTTGCATCGCAAACCCTGGCACAGGAACTAAACAGCATGGAGTGACATGCAGTGTTTTTGGAGAGTATTTATGGTCCAGGTGGGGATATAACAGTAATGTGTCCTGTAATCAGAGGGTGGTATCCTGGTGCAAGAGGTCTTGGGTGAATGTCAAAGCAAGAGTGATTACAGAGGAAATGAATACATCTGGTTGTCCTCCCCAGCATCTTGTGGAAAAGACTGAAAACAGCAGCAGAAGTGATGTACTGAATGCAATGGAGAAGAGCTGTACCTTATATGTAATTAATCTTTATTTGAAGGGTTGTTAAAATGGAATCATAGAATCATTTCAGTTGTAAGAAAACCTCAGGATCATCGAGTCCAACCATAACCTAACTCTAGCACTAAACCGTGTCCCTAAGAACCTCCTTTTGACCTCCCCGAAATGAGGAAGGTAATATGTGTGTCCAGTTAAATTTCACATTTGCTGTGTACATAAGCAGGTTTAGAAATGTGAATTTTTGCCCAGCTACAGGATGTCCTGAGATCAGTATGAGAACAAGTGAGATAAATTGCGTCCAAGGAGTGTCTGCATCTTCCTAAAGAAGTTGAAAAAAAATGTCAGCTTTACATGCCTAAAGTCAGAAGAGATCTGAGTCCTATGGGAAGATTTTTGTAAAACATTCAAGAGGAAGAAACAGAAGAGTGCTTAAACTGTTCGATTGAGTTACTTACTAAAATTGCGTGTGTGTGTGTGTTGTTAAATCTCTTGGGCATTTTAGAAAATAATACCCTTCTCAAAAGAAACTGAGCAAAATATGCTTCCAGATAGTGATTCCACATAATATTTCTAAGAAGAAACAGAATTTTCTTCATTTTTTTAAAGAAATTTGCCTATGGCCTATTTACTACTCTCTTGTTACTAAAATGATTTTTTCTGAACAGTTCACAAATATGTAAATTCTATAGTTATGAAATACATAAAAAATAAACGGTGATCACAGATATATTGCATTCTAGTCCCCGCCAAGGTCCATCAGGTCAGGGGCATTTGAGCACTCTCGGGAGCCCAGGAGATGACTCCAGCTCAAGGGAGGACAGGATAGGATAGATAGGATAGGATAGGATAGGATAGGATAGGATAGGATAGGATAGGATAGGATAGGATAGGATAGGATAGGATAGGGCTTGGGCAGGTCCTGGGAGGCGTGAGCAGCCTGTGGGACAAGGAGCCAGGTCTGGCTCACATGCTCAGGGAACAGCCGATCACCAGCACTGGGGTCAGGAAGGAATTTTTTCCCCCGGGGCAGATCGGCACTGGTCCCCGGGGGTTTTTTGCCTTCCTCTGCAGCATTGAGCATGACCACTTTGCAGAGCTCCTCTGGGCCCTTTTGGCTCGGATCCTGCCTGCTGCTCAAGCACCAGGAAGATGGCCTCTCGTGCCCTGCAGCTGGGGGGAGGAAGGCTTTTTTTTTCCCCCAGGTGGGACGGCAAGCGTCTCCGGGGGTTTTTTGCCTTCCTCTGCAGCGCTGAGCACGGCCCCTTGCCACGGCTTCTTTGGGCCATTTGGGCTGGGTGCCTGCTGCTCCACGAGCTGGCCCTAAACTTAGCTAGAACAGCCTGCCCAAACCAGCATAGAACAGCTCACCTAAACCAACCTTAAAGAAGCTAAACCAATCTGCCTTAAAAAACTTCCATCAGCCACCAACAACCTAAACGGAACCTTAAACAATCTACAACAAATTACCTAAACCAAACAAAATAAACCAACCTAAACAATCCTAAAACAAACCTATCTAAACCAAATGATCTAAAAAAATCCTACCTAAACCAATCTAAAACTACATAAACCGGCATTTCTCAACCAACCTTAAGCAACCTAGAACCAAACAAGCTAAACAAACTGAAACCAACCAATCTTAACCTAAAATAACCATTAAACAATCTCAAACAACTTAAAACCAATCTAATAAAGGATAAAACCACCTAAAGCGACCGATCTAAACCAACCTCAAAAATAGGAAACCAAATGACATAACCACACCAAAATGACCTAAAGCAAACAACCCAAAGCTAAATAGAACCACTGAAACCAGCCTACGACGACCAAGCTAAAAACCAATCTAGATCAACTCAACTTCAACAACAAAGCTAAAACACCCTAAAAAACCTCAACAACAAAAACCCAACCACCAGCCACCCTGCCCCAGGCAGTGTCTCACTTGGATGTGCCTGCAGTCTTGGAAGCCTGACTACCCCAGGTTCTCCTCCTAACGGACCCTGAGCTTGTTTGGAGGTCCTCAAGCACGGCGCAGCTACCGTATACCCTTGACCTAGCTATGGTTCGCCTCTAGCCGGGAACGTCGTCCTCTTTGAGCAAGGCAGGGAAACACGTGGAGCAGGGAAGGAGGAAGGGGACGTCTGCCGAGACAGCAGAAACAGCCCAATCGAGCCTGGTGATTAGTGGGGGGACACGTGTCCCAGCGAGATTGCACTCACATCCAAAGCATCCAGACACAACCGAAAACCAACTAAACACAATGTACATCTAACCAAACCACCTAAAGCACCCTCAACAACCAATCTAAGCCACCCCAGCCTGAAGGAACCCATCTGCAAAACATGCACCGTGCATAACACTGCCCTAAACAACCTACCAGGAAATAACTAAACCAACCTAAACCAAACAACCTGAACCAACCTTAACAGAAACCCTTCAAGCGACCTAAACAATGTAAACCAAACCTGCCTAAACCAACCTACCTAAAAACACAGACACCCACCAACCCACCTAAGCTGCTTACTGAAAAGAAACAACCTCAAATAACCAACCAACCAACCAACCAACCCACCCACCCACCCCCAACTTAAAATCATCTAAACAAACCTCAACCAAACTACAGAAAACAGCCTCAATGAAAACAGCTTCAGATACGCCACCTACAGCAACCGACGGAAGACAACTTCAACCAAAAATCACCTGCATCAAGCAACCTGAACCCACCAGCCTTCAACAACCAGCCTCTCACAACCACCCTCAAAGAACCTGCCTCAAACCAACCTCAAACGACCGCAACAAACTGAACCGAGCTACTAAAACCAGAAACCTAAACCAAACTAACACAGCCAGTGCTAAAGAATCCTCAGAAAACAGCACCAACCAAAGAACCCAGCAAAACCGAGAAAAAGAAACCTCCTCAGCTAAACCACACAGAGCAGCGCTAAGAACATCACATCAAACAACCTGAACCCGCCCACCTAAACTAACCAACCCAAACCAAGCTAAACCATCAAACCTGAAACAAGCAGCTAAGACCGCCAACCTAAACCAAACTTAACAAACCTTAACCTAAAACAACCAGCCTTCAGTGACCTACGAACACACAACCTACCAACAACGTAATACAGCGTCAAACAACCACCTTCGAACAACCAGTCTCAAAAAGCCTACCAAAACCAACTCAGAGAAACTGACCTACACCAACCAAACTAAACAAACTTAAAAAACCCCAACAAAACCAGAACAACAGCAACAAGAGAAACAACACCACCAACCACCAAAACAAAAAAACAAACAAGGTAGAAAGAAACAGGCAAAACCCAAACAAGTTACAGACAAAGAAGGCAGATGCAGGGAACAGGATGCAGAGGTGTTGCATGGGGACCCAGTGCTTTGGAACAGCCACTGGTGTCCTGTCAGGAACAGGAAGCAACATCCGCAGCTGCCACTCGGCACCTCTCCCTGCGGGCAACACCAGCGCCTGGCCGGGACCAGAGCGCTTCTCGTGCATCCCTGCCCAAGAAGCACAGCAGCAAAACAAGCTGTGGAAGGCAAAACACCTGCTTGTCATCGCTACATGTGATGCTTTGGAAAAGATCCCACAGTACCACATACCTCTTCTTTTGTGCGTGGTCAGTCCCGCGCCTCATTCTCAAGGTTCTCCCTCTTCAGGAACCAGGGAAAGCTTGGCCTCTATTCCTGCTGCTGCTCTCTGCAGCTCTGGGACTTGCCTTTGCCAGCCTGCAAGGGCTGTTTGTTCAAGCTAAAGTGAAGAACGCAGCAGCCTGCTCCTGGCTACACGTGGGCTTGCGTTAAGGATTGTGAGCACTGGCTCTGAAACAGAGTGAGAAACAGAAATGACATGAAATAACATCAAAGGAAGTACATTAAAAAATAAAATCAACCAGAATAAAATAGAAACACTTGTATCCATTGCGTTTTGTGTCCTGGGAAGTGGTTTTTAGGGAAGAGTGAAGGAAGGGAGAGGGAAGGGGGAAGGGAAGGGAAGGGAAAAGAAGGCAGAGGAGAAAAGCAAGCCCTGACAGAGCCCTGAGGGCTCCATACCTGAAAGAAATTGTGCTGTTTTCACCGAAAGCAAACTGATTTTCTTCAGGCAGTTAGAAACCTTTCTTTTTCACAGCTCGCACGCTCATTATTTGGAATTAGTTTGAGAACAAGAGCTAACACCCCAGCACAGAACTAATGCTTGTAATTGCTCTGGTCTGAGAGCCAAGGACATTCTGACTGCTCTGCCCAGGGATGGGACCTGTCGAGGAAGGGGGGCAGAGATGGGACAGAGCTTGACTGACATCCAGGCTGATCAAGAAGAGTATTTCATCCCATTAGCATCACGGTCATTATTATAGGAGGGAGAGGATCTTTCTCACTCTCTCAGGCGTGCAGTGGAATCTTGATCAACTGGCCACATGGGTCAGGAAAGCTACCTGGCAAGCAAAAAGATCCATTGCACTCTTCTGCTCAGCACATCAAGATTTGCCCTCTGAGTCGCGGCAATTTCTTGAATATCACCAAGAATCAAAACAGGTTTCAAAGAGCAACATGGCATGACCAAATAATAAATACTTCTCTTTAAGTCCACTCATTTGTTTAATCTTTGCCTAGACCTTCAGGAAATGGAAAACCAAACTCACTACGGAGAAGTTCAACACAACAACCCACGCCAAATCAAGGCTACCAGGTAGGAACCCGATGACAAGGATCGGTCACGCAACTGCTACTCTATGACAGGGCTGCCCCGAACAGATCACCCCCAAGGATTCAGTCCAAGGCAGAAACTACTCAGCTGGCAAACATTCCAAAAAAACAAGCACGTTTTGCTTCCACACCTTACAGCAAGTTTTCCCTCAGGAAACACAAAATGAAAGAGCAACAACAAGCAGAAATAATACTCACAAGCCTGTAACCTCTTCGACGGGATTTTCCCGCACCGGCCGACACCGCCGGACCCGGCGGGCACAGCCGCTCCCCCCGCTCCAGCTGCCCGCCAAGCGGCGGCGCCGAGCGCGCCATCCACGCCTGCCGCAAGCGGCCTCGCCCTCTCCGCCCGCCCGCCCGCCCGCCGGGCCCAGGCCGGGCCCCAGCGCAGCCCCGCCCGGGCACCGGGAGAGCGCGGAAGCGTCGCGGCGCCGCTTACCGAGCGGCAGCAGCAGCTGAGAGGGGCTGTCGCTCGCCTTGGCCGCCATGCTGGACACAGACCCGAGCAATCGCTACCGCCTCCCGCAAAGACCGAGCCAGCAGCCCCGACGAGCGGATGGCAGAGCCGTCGCTCCTCGGCCCCGCCCCGTGTGCCGGTAAACGCGGGAACGAGCACTGTCTCTTCAAACACCTTTTGCATTCTTCATCCTACAGCACTAAAGAAACAGCAGAATCCCTTAGCACAGGATAATTGTGCAACACAAGTGCCAGGTTTGTCGTGCTGGTAAAAGATATTGTCAAAAGATGTGCGGCTGTCGGTCTTTCCTCAAGACAAAAGGCAAACGAGCTGGTTCCATCCGAGGCGAGGCGAGGCAAACCAAATGCAAGCACTGACAGCACTGCAGAGCAAAATGGCCCCGCGACGGGGCCCTCGTGGCCCTGCGGGCCGCCATGCCGGCCACCGCAGCGTTCGCTGGGGACGCCGCGAGCCTCTGTTGTGGCAGTTGGAGCACAGCCGTGCCAGCCGCGCCAGCGCTCGGAGAGAAGAGGCCGCAGCGAGCAGAAGACAGAAGAGGAGGCTCACGGACCCCCCGGCCCATGGCTCCGCCGCCCAAGAAACGGCGGCAGCCTGTCGCGAGCACCAGCACCGCCCACAGGCGAGAGGAGGAGCCGATGGAGGTTGACCCACCCCGGGAGGAGGAGGAGCAGCCCATGGACATCGACCCGCCTCGGGAGGAGGCGGAGCCGATGGACGTGGACCCGCCTCAGGCAGGGCTGCTGGGGCACAAGAGCAGCATGGGCGGGCAGCCCCCGGCGCCGTGGTGCCCGAAGCGCCGCAGGACGGCCGGGGGCTCTCCCAGAGCCCCCAAGCAGGCGCCTGGGCACAAGCGGCGCCGCCCCCGCAGCCGCCACTAGCCGCCTCCGGGGCATGGGACGGGATGGGATGGGCCGGGCCGGAGCAGCAGCCGCTCTGGAGCCGCAGGTGAGCCCGGCTTCCCAGCCCGCATCCCCGGCCCTCATGCCGGGGCATCTCCTCTGCCCTGGGGCCTGGGGAAGAGGCGAGGAGAGTCGCTGCCATCTTCTGGTCGGCAGCCCCAGAGCACCGGGAGGAGTCCTCAGGAGCCACCACAGGCGGCCAGGACACCCAAGGGCAGCGCTGGAGCTGGAGCTTGCCTTCAAGGGAAAAGGTTTGCACATTGCACAAATAAGTCAGACTTTTTCTCCTTCTCCCTGTAGACGTGTATACAGACTCTAGAGTTAATAGAAATGTGTAGATATAGAAAATAAAAAGCAGATGTGTGCGTGCGTGTGTGTGTGTGTGTGTGCACAGAAGCCCACTGGAGACCGCCAGAGACCGTCGGGGACCAAAGGACGCCGCTGGAGGACGTCGGAGACCAAAGGACAGCGTGGGATCTGCACCTTGCCTTCAAAAGAGGAAAAGTTTGGAGACAAAACCTTACGAGGTATGCTTTGTATTCAGAGCCTGGTCTTTTGGAACCCTTCTCTTACTCCTCTGATTGGGTGAGATTCAAGGGTCTCGTTTACTCATGTGTTCTCTGCTCCTCCTCTCCTTCCCCTCTTGCTGTTTTCCTCCGTCATCTCTGTTGTGTCCTCTTGTTACGTGCAGTAAGTTTCATCTCTGGCATTTTGTTTTCTCTGCCCAGGTTTGCTCATGAATTCTTGACAGGACACTTGGAAGCAGGATTTTCCAAAGCGTTCTTGCCCCCAAGGTCCGTCAGGTGAGAGGCCTTTGGGCACTCTCCCAAGTCCAGGAGATGGCTCCAGTGCAAGGTAGGACAGGCTAGGCTAGGCTAGGATAGGCTAGGGCTTGGGCAGGTCCTGGGAGGCGTGAGCAGCCTGTGGGACAAGGAGCCAGGTCTGGCTCACATGCTCAGGGAACAGCCGATCGCCAGCACTGGGGTCAGGAAGGAATTTTTTCCCCCGGGGCAGATTGGCACTGGTCCCCGGGGGTTTTTTGCCTTCCTCTGCAGCATTGAGCATGACCACTTTGCAGAGCTCCTCTGGGCCCTTTTGGCTCGGATCCTGCCTGCTGCTCAAGCACCAGGAAGATGGCCTCTCGTGCCCTGCAGCTGGGGGGAGGAAGGCTTTTTTTTTCCCCCAGGTGGGACAGCAAGCGTCTCCGGGGGTTTTTTGCCTTCCTCTGCAGCGCTGAGCACGGCCCCTTGCCACGGCTTCTGTGGGCCATTTGGGCTGGGTGCCTGCTGCTCCACGAGCTGGCCCTAAACTTAGCTAGAACAGCACACCCAAACCAGCATAGAACAACTCACCTAACCCAACCTACACCAACAGCAAGCAACTAACCAACCTTCAAGAACCTAAAATAAAATAAAAATAAACACTTTGTATCCATTGTGTTTTGTGTCCTTGAAAGTGTTTTTTAGGGAAAAGAGGAGGGAGGGGGGAGAGAGAGGGAGGGAGGGAGGGGGAGTGAGGAGAGAGGGATAGGACGGGGAGGGGGGACAGAGCGGGGAGCGCGGGAGAGAGAGGGGAAGGGGGTGGGGGGAAGAGGGGGGGAGAAGGGGTGAGAGACAGGGGAGGGGGGGGAGGGGAGATGATAGAGGGAACTACCATTTTAAGGGTTAACTAAACATATCATGGGTGCCTACTAACAAACTACCACTTTAAGGCTTAGGCACACAAGAAGTGCTTAGTTTAGAGCTTTATGTAGACTTATGCTAAGAAAAACAGAACCCCCTCGAATGCCAAGATAAGAAGTTTTACTGCACCCAGCTGTAAACTTGAGGAGACAAGATAACAAAGATTTAGAGCAAAAGGGGGTGCCAGCCTGGTTTCAATCGACTTGGCAGCTTGGGTCCCAGTCAATTCAACATAATGAGCCAAAGGTAAAAAGTTCACTGTGAGGAAGCTGAAGGAGCCCTCATCCAAAGACCCCTCCTCAAGACCACCAGATGGCACTGCGCAGGCGCAACAGGGAGCTGTCTAGGAGGAGACTTTGCAAATTATGACCTGGGACTCATTTTAATAAGAAGCGGGGAAAGGTTATGAATAAGTATAGGCGTTCCTGGGGTCACTATGAATACCTAACACCTTGCTGTATTTAAACACACCTCGTAGTGTTAGAAGGTGCGCATGAATGGTGGAACGATCCCCCTTGCGCCCGATATCAGATAAACACACCCGCTTTATAAACCTTGCACGTTGTAAAGTTTTATGACTTTATAGGTTGTAAAGTTGTTTCCACATATCAATTTTGGCGACCACGAAGGCACAAGCTCTGCCCGGCTGTGCGGACCGCCTGAGAGAAACGGACCTCCCAGACGTGTCCCGAACCTTTTATTTCAGAGGGGCTCCGTTCCACTCCGGCTGGTCACCGCGGGGGCAGACGACGACTTTTTGAATTAAGCGGATAAGGTATGCTGCTGTTTTACTGTAACGTGGGCCTGTAACATGGGGGGCCAGCAACTGGCGAGGGAAGCCTCCGCATGGCCAGATTCCCCATATTGCTGTAAATGGGCACCTACCTAAGGGGGCTACTGACTTGACTCCACCAGAAGGGGGTCAGCCGCTAGCCATCTTGGGGGTAGATCGAGTAACCCTGAGTGAGCCTTCTGTTGCGTCCCGGTCACGGGAGCCAGGATGGACCCGCTAATGACTGCATGGAAGTGGGAGAAGGGTGAACAGACTCTCCGCTCGTGGGTTCGAGTCCCCCCATGGCAACTGAAGCTTTATAACAGAACCAACCTAAGCCACCCAACCTCAAATCATCTAAACAACCTCAACCAAACCACCTACACCAACCTCCAACAAAATACTGAAAACAACCTCAATGAAAACAACTTCACATACCCCACCTAAAACAACCAAGGGGAAAACAACTTCAACCAAATATCACCTCCATCAAGCTACCTAAACCCACCAGCCTTCACCAACCCAGCCTCCCACAACCACCCTCAAAGAAGAACCTGCCTCAAACAAACCACCTCCAACCACCTCAACAACCTCAACCAAGCTACCAAAACCAAAAACCTCCCTCCACCAAAACAGCCCCTGCTTGGAAGGGCTCCAGCCCGGCTGCAACATCCGCAGCTGCCACTCGGCACCTCTCCCTGCGGGCAACACAAGCGCCTGGCAGGGACCAAAGCGCTCCTCGTGCATCCCTGCCCAAGAAGCACGGCAGCAAAACAAGCTGTGGAAGGCAAACAGTCTGCTCGTCATCGCTACGTGTCACGTAGCTCTGGAAAACATCCCACGGTACCACACCCGTCATCACCATCTTCTCCTCCTTCTTCTTCTTTTGGGCATGGTCAGTCCCGCGCCTCATTCTCAAGGTTCTCCCTCTTCAGGAACCAGGGAAAGCTTGGCCTCTATTCCTGCTGCTGCTCTCTGCAGCTCTCAAAATTACTCTCTTTATGCCTCAGGAAAGGGTTTGTGTCCAGCTGGATTGAGTCCCTGGTCTTCCTTGCTGTGGGACCCAGTGGGCATTTTATGTGGGGCAGAGAGGAGATGGCTACTAGGGTGGCCTCGAGGCTGCAGGGCTGGTTTCTGCCTGAGAGAAGAGAAACAGCAGGAGGTTTGTTCTGGGGAGCCGAGCGGTAGAGGAGGCCTCAGGGACACCCAGCAGCTCTGCCCAGTGAATGCACACCAAGGGCAGGGACAGCCTCCTGGGCCTCTTCAGCTCAGGGACTGATTTGGGGCCAGCACCCCAAAGGCTTCCTCCATAGGGTGCTGGGCGGATTGGGGGCGGGCGGGGCTGCACACGTGGGGCTCTGTCACCCCCACGTCACAATGCCAGCACCCGGCAACGCAGAGCTCACAATGCCCTGGGCAGGATCAAAAGGAGCAGCCGGGTCCCGCGTCCACTGCCAGAGCTGGCCCGGGGGCAGCCCCAACACATCCCGGAGGAAGCACTTGAGGAGCTGGTGGCATCACAGGGCAGGGGCTGAGGGAGGAAGAGCTTGCGTGAGGCTGCTGGAGGTTCTCCACTGTAAGACAATCTGCTGCCAGGGCCACCTTCAAACCTCAGCTCATGGATGGAAATCCTTTTCAGCTGGGTAGCAGTGGCAAGACCAAGGGAATTTCTTCTTGAGGAGCACTGCAGAGCTCTTCAAGGACGATATCAAGGATGAAAGCCAAAGCAGGAAAAGAGCTATCAAGTCCAAGGAAAGATACGGTAAACAGCACAAAACCATTCAGGACTTCTTCCCGAGCAGACAGCGTCACCATAAATGACAGCGTAGCAGCACGTCACTTGCTGCATTGGGAAGGAATGGCACACGGACTGACAGGGCCACCTTCCAAGCTTATCTGATGGCTCGAAATCCTTTTCAGCTGGATAGCAGTGGCAAGACCAAGGGAATTCCTTCGGGAGGAGCACTGCAGAGCTCACCATCTTCATCCCCTGTGGAGCCAGGCTCAGGAGCCGTAAGAACCAGGATGTAAAGGGGTTGCAAGGGGTTGCAGTGCTTTGGGACAACCACTGGTGTCCCACCAGGCACAGGAAGCATTCTAGTCCCCGCCAAGGTCCATCAGGTCAGGGGCATTTGAGCACTCTCGGGAGTCCAGGAGATGACTCCAGCTCAAGGGAGGACAGGACAGGACAGGACAGGACAGGACAGGACAGGACAGGACAGGACAGGACAGGACACGACAGGACACGACAGGACACGACAGGACACGACAGGACACGACAGGACACGACAGGACACGACAGGACAGGACAGGACACGACAGGACAGGGCTGGGGCAGGTCCTGGGAGGCGTGAGCAGCCTGTGGGACAAGGAGCCAGGTCTGGCTCACATGCTCAGGGAACAGCCGATCGCCAGCACTGGGGTCAGGAAGGAATTTTTTCCCCCGGGGCAGATTGGCACTGGTCCCCGGGGGTTTTTTGCCTTCCTCTGCAGCATTGAGCATGACCACTTTGCAGAGCTCCTCTGGGCCCTTTTGGCTCGGATCCTGCCTGCTGCTCAAGCACCAGGAAGATGGCCTCTCGTGCCCTGCAGCTGGGGGGAGGAAGGCTTTTTTTTTCCCCCAGGTGGGACGGCAAGCGTCTCCGGGGGTTTTTTGCCTTCCTCTGCAGCGCTGAGCACGGCCCCTTGCCATGGCTTCTTTGGGCCATTTGGGCTGGGTGCCTGCTGCTCCACGAGCTGGCCCTAAACTTAGCTAGAACAGCCTGCCCAAACCAGCATAGAACAGCTCACCTAAACCAACCTTAAAGAAGCTAAACCAATCTGCCTTAAAAAACTTCAATCAGCCACCAACAACCTAAACAGAACCTTAAACAATCTACAACAAATTACCTAAACCAAACAAAATAAACCAACCTAAACAATCCTAAAACAAACCTATCTAAACCAAATGATCTAAAAAAATCCTACCTAAAACAATCTAAAACTACATAAACCGGCATTTCTCAACCAACCTTAAGCAACCTAGAACCAAACAAGCTAAACAAACTGAAACCAACCAATCTTAACCTAAAATAACCATTAAACAATCTCAAACAACTTAAAACCAATCTAATAAAGGATAAAACTACCTAAAGCGACCGATCTAAACCAACCTCAAAAATACGAAACCAAATGACATAACCTGACCAAAATGACCTAAAGCAAACAACCCAAAGCTAAATAGAACCACTGAAACCAGCCTACAACGACCAAGCTAAAAACCAATCTAGATCAACTCAACTTCAACAACAAAGCTAAAACACCCTAAAAAACCTCAACAACAAAAACCCAACCACCAGCCACCCTGCCCCAGGCAGTGTCTCACTTGGATGTGCCTGCAGTCTTGGAAGCCTGACTACCCCAGGTTCTCCTCCTAACGGACCCTGAGCTTGTTTGGAGGTCCTCAAGCACAGCGCAGCTACCGTATACCCTTGACCTAGCTATGGTTCGCCTCTAGCCGGGAACGTCGTCCTCTTTGAGCAAGGCAGGGAAACACGTGGAGCAGGGAAGGAGGAAGGGGACGTCTGCCGAGACAGCAGAAACAGCCCAATCGAGCCTGGTGATTAGTGGGGGGACACGTGTCCCAGCGAGATTGCACTCACATCCAAAGCATCCAGACACAACCGAAAACCAACTAAACACAATGTACATCTAACCAAACCACCTAAAGCACCCTCAACAACCAATCTAAGCCACCCCAGCCTGAAGGAACCCATCTTCAAAACATGCGCCGTGCATAACACTGCCCTAAACAACCTACCAGGAAATAACTAAACCAACCTAAACCAAACAACCTGAACCAACCTTAACAGAAACCCTTCAAGCGACCTAAACAATGTAAACCAAACCTGCCTAAACCAACCTACCTAAAAACACAGACACCCACCAACCCACCTAAGCTGCTTACTGAAAAGAAACAACCTCAAATAACCAACCAACCAACCCACCCACCCACCCCCAACTTAAAATCATCTAAACAAACCTCAACCAAACTACAGAAAACAGCCTCAATGAAAACAGCTTCAGATACGCCACCTACAGCAACCGACGGAAGACAACTTCAACCAAAAATCACCTGCATCAAGCAACCTGAACCCACCAGCCTTCAACAACCAGCCTCTCACAACCACCCTCAAAGAACCTGCCTCAAACCAACCTCAAGCGACCGCAACAAACTGAACCGAGCTACTAAAACCAGAAACCTAAACCAAACTAACACAGCCAGTGCTAAAGAATCCTCAGAAAACAGCACCAACCAAAGAACCCAGCAAAACCGAGAAAAAGAAACCTCCTCAGCTAAACCACACAGAGCAGCGCTAAGAACATCACATCAAACAACCTGAACCCGCCCACCTAAACTAACCAACCCAAACCAAGCTAAACCATCAAACCTGAAACAAGCAGCTAAGACCGCCAACCTAAACCAAACTTAACAAACCTTAACCTAAAACAACCAGCCTTCAGTGACCTACGAACACACAACCTACCAACAATGTAATACAGCGTCAAACAACCACCTTCGAACAACCAGTCTCAAAAAGCCTACCAAAACCAACTCATAGAAACTGACCTACACCAACCAAACGAAACAAACTTAAAAAACCCCAACAAAACCAGAACAACAGCAACAAGAGAAACAACACCACCACCACCAAAACAAAAAAACAAACAAGGTAGAAAGAAACAGGCAAAACCCAAACAAGTTACAGACAAAGAAGGCAGATGCAGGGAACAGGATGCAGAGGTGTTGCATGGGGACCCAGTGCTTTGGAACAGCCACTGGTGTCCTGTCAGGAACAGGAAGCAACATCCGCAGCTGCCACTCGGCACCTCTCCCTGCGGGCAACACCAGCGCCTGGCCGGGACCAGAGCGCTTCTCGTGCATCCCTGCCCAAGAAGCACAGCAGCAAAACAAGCTGTGGAAGGCAAAACACCTGCTTGTCATCGCTACATGTGATGCTTTGGAAAAGATCCCACAGTACCACATACCTCTTCTTTTGTGCGTGGTCAGTCCCGCGCCTCATTCTCAAGGTTCTCCCTCTTCAGGAACCAGGGAAAGCTTGGCCTCTATTCCTGCTGCTGCTCTCTGCAGCTCTGGGACTTGCCTTTGCCAGCCTGCAAGGGCTGTTTGTTCAAGCTAAAGTGAAGAACGCAGCAGCCTGCTCCTGGCTACACGTGGGCTTGCGTTAAGGATTGTGAGCACTGGCTCTGAAACAGAGCGAGAAACAGAAATGACATGAAATAACATCAAAGGAAGTACATTAAAAAATAAAATCAACCAGAATAAAATAGAAACACTTGTATCCATTGCGTTTTGTGTCCTGGGAAGTGGTTTTTAGGGAAGAGTGAAGGAAGGGAGAGGGAAGGGGGAAGGGAAGGGAAGGGAAAAGAAGGCAGAGGAGAAAAGCAAGCCCTGACAGAGCCCTGAGGGCTCCATACCTGAAAGAAATTGTGCTGTTTTCACCGAAAGCAAACTGATTTTCTTCAGGCAGTTAGAAACCTTTCTTTTTCACAGCTCGCACGCTCATTATTTGGAATTAGTTTGAGAACAAGAGCTAACACCCCAGCACAGAACTAATGCTTGTAATTGCTCTGGTCTGAGAGCCAAGGACATTCTGACTGCTCTGCCCAGGGATGGGACCTGTCGAGGAAGGGGGGCAGAGATGGGACAGAGCTTGACTGACATCCAGGCTGATCAAGAAGAGTATTTCATCCCATTAGCATCACGGTCATTATTATAGGAGGGAGAGGATCTTTCTCACTCTCTCAGGCGTGCAGTGGAATCTTGATCAACTGGCCACATGGGTCAGGAAAGCTACCTGGCAAGCAAAAAGATCCATTGCACTCTTCTGCTCAGCACATCAAGATTTGCCCTCTGAGTCGCGGCAATTTCTTGAATATCACCAAGAATCAAAACAGGTTTCAAAGAGCAACATGGCATGACCAAATAATAAATACTTCTCTTTAAGTCCACTCATTTGTTTAATCTTTGCCTAGACCTTCAGGAAATGGAAAACCAAACTCACTACGGAGAAGTTCAACACAACAACCCACGCCAAATCAAGGCTACCAGGTAGGAACCCGATGACAAGGATCGGTCACGCAACTGCTACTCTATGACAGGGCTGCCCCGAACAGATCACCCCCAAGGATTCAGTCCAAGGCAGAAACTACTCAGCTGGCAAACATTCCAAAAAAACAAGCACGTTTTGCTTCCACACCTTACAGCAAGTTTTCCCTCAGGAAACACAAAATGAAAGAGCAACAAGAAGCAGAAATAATACTCACAAGCCTGTAACCTCTTCGACGGGATTTTCCCGCACCGGCCGACACCGCCGGACCCGGCGGGCACAGCCGCTCCCCCCGCTCCAGCTGCCCGCCAAGCGGCGGCGCCGAGCGCGCCATCCACGCGTGCCCGCAAGCGGCCTCGTCCTCCCCGCCCGCCCGCCCGCCGGGCCCAGGCCGGGCCCCAGCGCAGCCCCGCCCGGGCACCGGGAGAGCGCGGAAGCGTCGCGGCGCCGCTTACCGAGCGGCAGCAGCAGCTGAGAGGGGCTGTCGCTCGCCTTGGCCGCCATGCTGGACACAGACCCGAGCAATCGCTACCGCCTCCCGCAAAGACCGAGCCAGCAGCCCCGACGAGCGGATGGCAGAGCCGTCGCTCCTCGGCCCCGCCCCGTGTGCCGGTAAACGCGGGAACGAGCACTGTCTCTTCAAACACCTTTTGCATTCTTCATCCTACAGCACTAAAGAAACAGCAGAATCCCTTAGCACAGGATAATTGTGCAACACAAGTGCCAGGTTTGTCGTGCTGGTAAAAGATATTGTCAAAAGATGTGCGGCTGTCGGTCTTTCCTCAAGACAAAAGGCAAACGAGCTGGTTCCATCCGAGGCGAGGCGAGGCAAACCAAATGCAAGCACTGACAGCACTGCAGAGCAAAATGGCCCCGCGACGGGGCCCTCGTGGCCCTGCGGGCCGCCATGCCGGCCACCGCAGCGTTCGCTGGGGACGCCGCGAGCCTCTGTTGTGGCAGTTGGAGCACAGCCGTGCCAGCCGCGCCAGCGCTCGGAGAGAAGAGGCCGCAGCGAGCAGAAGAGAGAAGAGGAGGCTCACGGACCCCCCGGCCCATGGCTCCGCCGCCCAAGAAACGGCGGCAGCCTGTCGCGAGCACCAGCACCGCCCACAGGCAAGAGGAGGAGCCGATGGAGGTTGACCCACCCCGGGAGGAGGAGGAGCAGCCCATGGACATCGACCCGCCTCGGGAGGAGGCGGAGCCGATGGACGTGGACCCGCCTCAGGCAGGGCTGCTGGGGCACAAGAGCAGCATGGGCGGGCAGCCCCCAGCGCCGTGGTGCCCGAAGCGCCGCAGGACGGCCGGGGGCTCTCCCAGAGCCCCCAAGCAGGCGCCTGGGCACAAGCGGCGCCGCCCCCGCAGCCGCCACTAGCCGCCTCCGGGGCATGGGACGGGACGGGATGGGCCGGGCCGGAGCAGCAGCCGCTCTGGAGCCGCAGGTGAGCCCGGCTTCCCAGCCCGCATCCCCGGCCCTCATGCCGGGGCATCTCCTCTGCCCTGGGGCCTGGGGAAGAGGTGAGGAGAGTCGCTGCCATCTTCTGGTCGGCAGCCCCAGAGCACCGGGAGGAGTCCTCAGGAGCCCCCACAGACGGCCAGGACACCCAAGGGCAGCGCTGGAGCTGGAGCTTGCCTTCAAGGGAAAAGGTTTGCACATTGCACAAATAAGTCAGACTTTTTCTCCTTCTCCCTGTAGACGTGTATACAGACTCTAGAGTTAATAGAAATGTGTAGATATAGAAAATAAAAAGCAGATGTGTGCGTGCGTGTGTGTGTGTGTGCCCACAGAAGCCCACTGGAGACCGCCAGAGACCGTCGGGGACCGAAGGACGCCGCTGGAGGACGTCGGAGACCAAAGGACAGCGTGGGATCTGCACCTTGCCTTCAAAAGAGGAAAAGTTTGGAGACAAAACCTTACGAGGTATGCTTTGTATTCAGAGCCTGGTCTTTTGGAACCCTTCTCTTACTCCTCTGATTGGGTGAGATTCAAGGGTCTCGTTTACTCATGTGTTCTCTGCTCCTCCTCTCCTTCCCCTCTTGCTGTTTTCCTCCGTCATCTCTGTTGTGTCCTCTTGTTACGTGCAGTAAGTTTCATCTCTGGCATTTTGTTTTCTCTGCCCAGGTTTGCTCATGAATTCTTGACAGGACACTTGGAAGCAGGATTTTCCAAAGCGTTCTTGCCCCCAAGGTCCGTCAGGTGAGAGGCCTTTGGGCACTCTCCCAAGTCCAGGAGATGGCTCCAGTGCAAGGTAGGACAGGCTAGGCTAGGATAGGATAGGCTAGGGCTTGGGCAGGTCCTGGGAGGCGTGAGCAGCCTGTGGGACAAGGAGCCAGGTCTGGCTCACATGCTCAGGGAACAGCCGATCGCCAGCACTGGGGTCAGGAAGGAATTTTTTCCCCCGGGGCAGATTGGCACTGGTCCCCGGGGGTTTTTTGCCTTCCTCTGCAGCATTGAGCATGACCACTTTGCAGAGCTCCTCTGGGCCCTTTTGGCTCGGATCCTGCCTGCTGCTCAAGCACCAGGAAGATGGCCTCTCGTGCCCTGCAGCTGGGGGGAGGAAGGCTTTTTTTTTCCCCCAGGTGGGACAGCAAGCGTCTCCGGGGGTTTTTTGCCTTCCTCTGCAGCGCTGAGCACGGCCCCTTGCCACGGCTTCTTTGGGCCATTTGGGCTGGGTGCCTGCTGCTCCACGAGCTGGCCCTAAACTTAGCTAGAACAGCACACCCAAACCAGCATAGAACAACTCACCTAACCCAACCTACACCAACAGCAAGCAACTAACCAACCTTCAAGAACCTAAAATAAAATAAAAATAAACACTTTGTATCCATTGTGTTTTGTGTCCTTGAAAGTGTTTTTTTAGGGAAAAGAGGAGGGAGGGGGGAGAGAGAGGGAGGGAGGGAGGGGGAGTGAGGAGAGAGGGATAGGACGGGGAGGGGGGACAGAGCGGGGAGCGCGGGAGAGACAGGGGAAGGGGGTGGGGGGAAGAGGGGGGGAGAAGGGGTGAGAGACAGGGGATGAGGGGGAGGGGAGATGATAGAGGGAACTACCATTTTAAGGGTTAACTAAACATATCATGGGTGCCTACTAACAAACTACCACTTTAAGGCTTAGGCACACAAGAAGTGCTTAGTTTAGAGCTTTATGTAGACTTATGCTAAGAAAAACAGAACCCCCTCGAATGCCAAGATAAGAAGTTTTACTGCACCCAGCTGTAAACTTGAGGAGACAAGATAACAAAGATTTAGAGCAAAAGGGGGTGCCAGCCTGGTTTCAATCGACTTGGCAGCTTGGGTCCCAGTCAATTCAACATAATGAGCCAAAGGTAAAAAGTTCACTGTGAGGAAGCTGAAGGAGCCCTCATCCAAAGACCCCTCCTCAAGACCACCAGATGGCACTGCGCAGGCGCAACAGGGAGCTGTCTAGGAGGAGACTTTGCAAATTATGACCTGGGACTCATTTTAATAAGAAGCGGGGAAAGGTTATGAATAAGTATAGGCGTTCCTGGGGTCACTATGAATACCTAACACCTTGCTGTATTTAAACACACCTCGTAGTGTTAGAAGGTGCGCATGAATGGTGGAACGATCCCCCTTGCGCCCGATATCAGATAAACACACCCGCTTTATAAACCTTGCACGTTGTAAAGTTTTATGACTTTATAGGTTGTAAAGTTGTTTCCACATATCAATTTTGGCGACCACGAAGGCACAAGCTCTGCCCGGCTGTGCGGACCGCCTGAGAGAAACGGACCTCCCAGACGTGTCCCGAACCTTTTATTTCAGAGGGGCTCCGTTCCACTCCGGCTGGTCACCGCGGGGGCAGACGACGACTTTTTGAATTAAGCGGATAAGGTATGCTGCTGTTTTACTGTAACGTGGGCCTGTAACATGGGGGGCCAGCAACTGGCGAGGGAAGCCTCCGCATGGCCAGATTCCCCATATTGCTGTAAATGGGCACCTACCTAAGGGGGCTACTGACTTGACTCCACCAGAAGGGGGTCAGCCGCTAGCCATCTTGGGGGTAGATCGAGTAACCCTGAGTGAGCCTTCTGTTGCGTCCCGGTCACGGGAGCCAGGATGGACCCGCTAATGACTGCATGGAAGTGGGAGAAGGGTGAACAGACTCTCCGCTCGTGGGTTCGAGTCCCCCCATGGCAACTGAAGCTTTATAACAGAACCAACCTAAGCCACCCAACCTCAAATCATCTAAACAACCTCAACCAAACCACCTACACCAACCTCCAACAAAATACTGAAAACAACCTCAATGAAAACAACTTCACATACCCCACCTAAAACAACCAAGGGGAAAACAACTTCAACCAAATATCACCTCCATCAAGCTACCTAAACCCACCAGCCTTCACCAACCCAGCCTCCCACAACCACCCTCAAAGAAGAACCTGCCTCAAACAAACCACCTCCAACCACCTCAACAACCTCAACCAAGCTACCAAAACCAAAAACCTCCCTCCACCAAAACAGCCCCTGCTTGGAAGGGCTCCAGCCCGGCTGCAACATCCGCAGCTGCCACTCGGCACCTCTCCCTGCGGGCAACACAAGCGCCTGGCAGGGACCAAAGCGCTCCTCGTGCATCCCTGCCCAAGAAGCACGGCAGCAAAACAAGCTGTGGAAGGCAAACAGTCTGCTCGTCATCGCTACGTGTCACGTAGCTCTGGAAAACATCCCACGGTACCACACCCGTCATCACCATCTTCTCCTCCTTCTTCTTCTTTTGGGCATGGTCAGTCCCGCGCCTCATTCTCAAGGTTCTCCCTCTTCAGGAACCAGGGAAAGCTTGGCCTCTATTCCTGCTGCTGCTCTCTGCAGCTCTCAAAATTACTCTCTTTATGCCTCAGGAAAGGGTTTGTGTCCAGCTGGATTGAGTCCCTGGTCTTCCTTGCTGTGGGACCCAGTGGGCATTTTATGTGGGGCAGAGAGGAGATGGCTACTAGGGTGGCCTCGAGGCTGCAGGGCTGGTTTCTGCCTGAGAGAAGAGAAACAGCAGGAGGTTTGTTCTGGGGAGCCGAGCGGTAGAGGAGGCCTCAGGGACACCCAGCAGCTCTGCCCAGTGAATGCACACCAAGGGCAGGGACAGCCTCCTGGGCCTCTTCAGCTCAGGGACTGATTTGGGGCCAGCACCCCAAAGGCTTCCTCCATAGGGTGCTGGGCGGATTGGGGGCGGGCGGGGCTGCACACGTGGGGCTCTGTCACCCCCACGTCACAATGCCAGCACCCGGCAACGCAGAGCTCACAATGCCCTGGGCAGGATCAAAAGGAGCAGCCGGGTCCCGCGTCCACTGCCAGAGCTGGCCCGGGGGCAGCCCCAACACATCCCGGAGGAAGCACTTGAGGAGCTGGTGGCATCACAGGGCAGGGGCTGAGGGAGGAAGAGCTTGCGTGAGGCTGCTGGAGGTTCTCCACTGTAAGACAATCTGCTGCCAGGGCCACCTTCAAACCTCAGCTCATGGATGGAAATCCTTTTCAGCTGGGTAGCAGTGGCAAGACCAAGGGAATTTCTTCTTGAGGAGCACTGCAGAGCTCTTCAAGGACGATATCAAGGATGAAAGCCAAAGCAGGAAAAGAGCTATCAAGTCCAAGGAAAGATACGGTAAACAGCACAAAACCATTCAGGACTTCTTCCCGAGCAGACAGCGTCACCATAAATGACAGCGTAGCAGCACGTCACTTGCTGCATTGGGAAGGAATGGCACACGGACTGACAGGGCCACCTTCCAAGCTTATCTGATGGCTCGAAATCCTTTTCAGCTGGATAGCAGTGGCAAGACCAAGGGAATTCCTTCGGGAGGAGCACTGCAGAGCTCACCATCTTCATCCCCTGTGGAGCCAGGCTCAGGAGCCGTAAGAACCAGGATGTAAAGGGGTTGCAAGGGGTTGCAGTGCTTTGGGACAACCACTGGTGTCCCACCAGGCACAGGAAGCATTCTAGTCCCCGCCAAGGTCCATCAGGTCAGGGGCATTTGAGCACTCTCGGGAGTCCAGGAGATGACTCCAGCTCAAGGGAGGACAGGACAGGACAGGACAGGACAGGACAGGACAGGACAGGACAGGACAGGACAGGACAGGACACGACAGGACACGACAGGACACGACAGGACACGACAGGACACGACAGGACACGACAGGACACGACAGGACAGGACAGGACACGACAGGACAGGGCTGGGGCAGGTCCTGGGAGGCGTGAGCAGCCTGTGGGACAAGGAGCCAGGTCTGGCTCACATGCTCAGGGAACAGCCGATCGCCAGCACTGGGGTCAGGAAGGAATTTTTTCCCCCGGGGCAGATTGGCACTGGTCCCCGGGGGTTTTTTGCCTTCCTCTGCAGCATTGAGCATGACCACTTTGCAGAGCTCCTCTGGGCCCTTTTGGCTCGGATCCTGCCTGCTGCTCAAGCACCAGGAAGATGGCCTCTCGTGCCCTGCAGCTGGGGGGAGGAAGGCTTTTTTTTTCCCCCAGGTGGGACGGCAAGCGTCTCCGGGGGTTTTTTGCCTTCCTCTGCAGCGCTGAGCACGGCCCCTTGCCATGGCTTCTTTGGGCCATTTGGGCTGGGTGCCTGCTGCTCCACGAGCTGGCCCTAAACTTAGCTAGAACAGCCTGCCCAAACCAGCATAGAACAGCTCACCTAAACCAACCTTAAAGAAGCTAAACCAATCTGCCTTAAAAAACTTCAATCAGCCACCAACAACCTAAACAGAACCTTAAACAATCTACAACAAATTACCTAAACCAAACAAAATAAACCAACCTAAACAATCCTAAAACAAACCTATCTAAACCAAATGATCTAAAAAAATCCTACCTAAAACAATCTAAAACTACATAAACCGGCATTTCTCAACCAACCTTAAGCAACCTAGAACCAAACAAGCTAAACAAACTGAAACCAACCAATCTTAACCTAAAATAACCATTAAACAATCTCAAACAACTTAAAACCAATCTAATAAAGGATAAAACTACCTAAAGCGACCGATCTAAACCAACCTCAAAAATACGAAACCAAATGACATAACCTGACCAAAATGACCTAAAGCAAACAACCCAAAGCTAAATAGAACCACTGAAACCAGCCTACAACGACCAAGCTAAAAACCAATCTAGATCAACTCAACTTCAACAACAAAGCTAAAACACCCTAAAAAACCTCAACAACAAAAACCCAACCACCAGCCACCCTGCCCCAGGCAGTGTCTCACTTGGATGTGCCTGCAGTCTTGGAAGCCTGACTACCCCAGGTTCTCCTCCTAACGGACCCTGAGCTTGTTTGGAGGTCCTCAAGCACAGCGCAGCTACCGTATACCCTTGACCTAGCTATGGTTCGCCTCTAGCCGGGAACGTCGTCCTCTTTGAGCAAGGCAGGGAAACACGTGGAGCAGGGAAGGAGGAAGGGGACGTCTGCCGAGACAGCAGAAACAGCCCAATCGAGCCTGGTGATTAGTGGGGGGACACGTGTCCCAGCGAGATTGCACTCACATCCAAAGCATCCAGACACAACCGAAAACCAACTAAACACAATGTACATCTAACCAAACCACCTAAAGCACCCTCAACAACCAATCTAAGCCACCCCAGCCTGAAGGAACCCATCTTCAAAACATGCGCCGTGCATAACACTGCCCTAAACAACCTACCAGGAAATAACTAAACCAACCTAAACCAAACAACCTGAACCAACCTTAACAGAAACCCTTCAAGCGACCTAAACAATGTAAACCAAACCTGCCTAAACCAACCTACCTAAAAACACAGACACCCACCAACCCACCTAAGCTGCTTACTGAAAAGAAACAACCTCAAATAACCAACCAACCAACCCACCCACCCACCCCCAACTTAAAATCATCTAAACAAACCTCAACCAAACTACAGAAAACAGCCTCAATGAAAACAGCTTCAGATACGCCACCTACAGCAACCGACGGAAGACAACTTCAACCAAAAATCACCTGCATCAAGCAACCTGAACCCACCAGCCTTCAACAACCAGCCTCTCACAACCACCCTCAAAGAACCTGCCTCAAACCAACCTCAAGCGACCGCAACAAACTGAACCGAGCTACTAAAACCAGAAACCTAAACCAAACTAACACAGCCAGTGCTAAAGAATCCTCAGAAAACAGCACCAACCAAAGAACCCAGCAAAACCGAGAAAAAGAAACCTCCTCAGCTAAACCACACAGAGCAGCGCTAAGAACATCACATCAAACAACCTGAACCCGCCCACCTAAACTAACCAACCCAAACCAAGCTAAACCATCAAACCTGAAACAAGCAGCTAAGACCGCCAACCTAAACCAAACTTAACAAACCTTAACCTAAAACAACCAGCCTTCAGTGACCTACGAACACACAACCTACCAACAATGTAATACAGCGTCAAACAACCACCTTCGAACAACCAGTCTCAAAAAGCCTACCAAAACCAACTCATAGAAACTGACCTACACCAACCAAACGAAACAAACTTAAAAAACCCCAACAAAACCAGAACAACAGCAACAAGAGAAACAACACCACCACCACCAAAACAAAAAAACAAACAAGGTAGAAAGAAACAGGCAAAACCCAAACAAGTTACAGACAAAGAAGGCAGATGCAGGGAACAGGATGCAGAGGTGTTGCATGGGGACCCAGTGCTTTGGAACAGCCACTGGTGTCCTGTCAGGAACAGGAAGCAACATCCGCAGCTGCCACTCGGCACCTCTCCCTGCGGGCAACACCAGCGCCTGGCCGGGACCAGAGCGCTTCTCGTGCATCCCTGCCCAAGAAGCACAGCAGCAAAACAAGCTGTGGAAGGCAAAACACCTGCTTGTCATCGCTACATGTGATGCTTTGGAAAAGATCCCACAGTACCACATACCTCTTCTTTTGTGCGTGGTCAGTCCCGCGCCTCATTCTCAAGGTTCTCCCTCTTCAGGAACCAGGGAAAGCTTGGCCTCTATTCCTGCTGCTGCTCTCTGCAGCTCTGGGACTTGCCTTTGCCAGCCTGCAAGGGCTGTTTGTTCAAGCTAAAGTGAAGAACGCAGCAGCCTGCTCCTGGCTACACGTGGGCTTGCGTTAAGGATTGTGAGCACTGGCTCTGAAACAGAGCGAGAAACAGAAATGACATGAAATAACATCAAAGGAAGTACATTAAAAAATAAAATCAACCAGAATAAAATAGAAACACTTGTATCCATTGCGTTTTGTGTCCTGGGAAGTGGTTTTTAGGGAAGAGTGAAGGAAGGGAGAGGGAAGGGGGAAGGGAAGGGAAGGGAAAAGAAGGCAGAGGAGAAAAGCAAGCCCTGACAGAGCCCTGAGGGCTCCATACCTGAAAGAAATTGTGCTGTTTTCACCGAAAGCAAACTGATTTTCTTCAGGCAGTTAGAAACCTTTCTTTTTCACAGCTCGCACGCTCATTATTTGGAATTAGTTTGAGAACAAGAGCTAACACCCCAGCACAGAACTAATGCTTGTAATTGCTCTGGTCTGAGAGCCAAGGACATTCTGACTGCTCTGCCCAGGGATGGGACCTGTCGAGGAAGGGGGGCAGAGATGGGACAGAGCTTGACTGACATCCAGGCTGATCAAGAAGAGTATTTCATCCCATTAGCATCACGGTCATTATTATAGGAGGGAGAGGATCTTTCTCACTCTCTCAGGCGTGCAGTGGAATCTTGATCAACTGGCCACATGGGTCAGGAAAGCTACCTGGCAAGCAAAAAGATCCATTGCACTCTTCTGCTCAGCACATCAAGATTTGCCCTCTGAGTCGCGGCAATTTCTTGAATATCACCAAGAATCAAAACAGGTTTCAAAGAGCAACATGGCATGACCAAATAATAAATACTTCTCTTTAAGTCCACTCATTTGTTTAATCTTTGCCTAGACCTTCAGGAAATGGAAAACCAAACTCACTACGGAGAAGTTCAACACAACAACCCACGCCAAATCAAGGCTACCAGGTAGGAACCCGATGACAAGGATCGGTCACGCAACTGCTACTCTATGACAGGGCTGCCCCGAACAGATCACCCCCAAGGATTCAGTCCAAGGCAGAAACTACTCAGCTGGCAAACATTCCAAAAAAACAAGCACGTTTTGCTTCCACACCTTACAGCAAGTTTTCCCTCAGGAAACACAAAATGAAAGAGCAACAAGAAGCAGAAATAATACTCACAAGCCTGTAACCTCTTCGACGGGATTTTCCCGCACCGGCCGACACCGCCGGACCCGGCGGGCACAGCCGCTCCCCCCGCTCCAGCTGCCCGCCAAGCGGCGGCGCCGAGCGCGCCATCCACGCGTGCCCGCAAGCGGCCTCGTCCTCCCCGCCCGCCCGCCCGCCGGGCCCAGGCCGGGCCCCAGCGCAGCCCCGCCCGGGCACCGGGAGAGCGCGGAAGCGTCGCGGCGCCGCTTACCGAGCGGCAGCAGCAGCTGAGAGGGGCTGTCGCTCGCCTTGGCCGCCATGCTGGACACAGACCCGAGCAATCGCTACCGCCTCCCGCAAAGACCGAGCCAGCAGCCCCGACGAGCGGATGGCAGAGCCGTCGCTCCTCGGCCCCGCCCCGTGTGCCGGTAAACGCGGGAACGAGCACTGTCTCTTCAAACACCTTTTGCATTCTTCATCCTACAGCACTAAAGAAACAGCAGAATCCCTTAGCACAGGATAATTGTGCAACACAAGTGCCAGGTTTGTCGTGCTGGTAAAAGATATTGTCAAAAGATGTGCGGCTGTCGGTCTTTCCTCAAGACAAAAGGCAAACGAGCTGGTTCCATCCGAGGCGAGGCGAGGCAAACCAAATGCAAGCACTGACAGCACTGCAGAGCAAAATGGCCCCGCGACGGGGCCCTCGTGGCCCTGCGGGCCGCCATGCCGGCCACCGCAGCGTTCGCTGGGGACGCCGCGAGCCTCTGTTGTGGCAGTTGGAGCACAGCCGTGCCAGCCGCGCCAGCGCTCGGAGAGAAGAGGCCGCAGCGAGCAGAAGAGAGAAGAGGAGGCTCACGGACCCCCCGGCCCATGGCTCCGCCGCCCAAGAAACGGCGGCAGCCTGTCGCGAGCACCAGCACCGCCCACAGGCAAGAGGAGGAGCCGATGGAGGTTGACCCACCCCGGGAGGAGGAGGAGCAGCCCATGGACATCGACCCGCCTCGGGAGGAGGCGGAGCCGATGGACGTGGACCCGCCTCAGGCAGGGCTGCTGGGGCACAAGAGCAGCATGGGCGGGCAGCCCCCAGCGCCGTGGTGCCCGAAGCGCCGCAGGACGGCCGGGGGCTCTCCCAGAGCCCCCAAGCAGGCGCCTGGGCACAAGCGGCGCCGCCCCCGCAGCCGCCACTAGCCGCCTCCGGGGCATGGGACGGGACGGGATGGGCCGGGCCGGAGCAGCAGCCGCTCTGGAGCCGCAGGTGAGCCCGGCTTCCCAGCCCGCATCCCCGGCCCTCATGCCGGGGCATCTCCTCTGCCCTGGGGCCTGGGGAAGAGGTGAGGAGAGTCGCTGCCATCTTCTGGTCGGCAGCCCCAGAGCACCGGGAGGAGTCCTCAGGAGCCCCCACAGACGGCCAGGACACCCAAGGGCAGCGCTGGAGCTGGAGCTTGCCTTCAAGGGAAAAGGTTTGCACATTGCACAAATAAGTCAGACTTTTTCTCCTTCTCCCTGTAGACGTGTATACAGACTCTAGAGTTAATAGAAATGTGTAGATATAGAAAATAAAAAGCAGATGTGTGCGTGCGTGTGTGTGTGTGTGCCCACAGAAGCCCACTGGAGACCGCCAGAGACCGTCGGGGACCGAAGGACGCCGCTGGAGGACGTCGGAGACCAAAGGACAGCGTGGGATCTGCACCTTGCCTTCAAAAGAGGAAAAGTTTGGAGACAAAACCTTACGAGGTATGCTTTGTATTCAGAGCCTGGTCTTTTGGAACCCTTCTCTTACTCCTCTGATTGGGTGAGATTCAAGGGTCTCGTTTACTCATGTGTTCTCTGCTCCTCCTCTCCTTCCCCTCTTGCTGTTTTCCTCCGTCATCTCTGTTGTGTCCTCTTGTTACGTGCAGTAAGTTTCATCTCTGGCATTTTGTTTTCTCTGCCCAGGTTTGCTCATGAATTCTTGACAGGACACTTGGAAGCAGGATTTTCCAAAGCGTTCTTGCCCCCAAGGTCCGTCAGGTGAGAGGCCTTTGGGCACTCTCCCAAGTCCAGGAGATGGCTCCAGTGCAAGGTAGGACAGGCTAGGCTAGGATAGGATAGGCTAGGGCTTGGGCAGGTCCTGGGAGGCGTGAGCAGCCTGTGGGACAAGGAGCCAGGTCTGGCTCACATGCTCAGGGAACAGCCGATCGCCAGCACTGGGGTCAGGAAGGAATTTTTTCCCCCGGGGCAGATTGGCACTGGTCCCCGGGGGTTTTTTGCCTTCCTCTGCAGCATTGAGCATGACCACTTTGCAGAGCTCCTCTGGGCCCTTTTGGCTCGGATCCTGCCTGCTGCTCAAGCACCAGGAAGATGGCCTCTCGTGCCCTGCAGCTGGGGGGAGGAAGGCTTTTTTTTTCCCCCAGGTGGGACAGCAAGCGTCTCCGGGGGTTTTTTGCCTTCCTCTGCAGCGCTGAGCACGGCCCCTTGCCACGGCTTCTTTGGGCCATTTGGGCTGGGTGCCTGCTGCTCCACGAGCTGGCCCTAAACTTAGCTAGAACAGCACACCCAAACCAGCATAGAACAACTCACCTAACCCAACCTACACCAACAGCAAGCAACTAACCAACCTTCAAGAACCTAAAATAAAATAAAAATAAACACTTTGTATCCATTGTGTTTTGTGTCCTTGAAAGTGTTTTTTTAGGGAAAAGAGGAGGGAGGGGGGAGAGAGAGGGAGGGAGGGAGGGGGAGTGAGGAGAGAGGGATAGGACGGGGAGGGGGGACAGAGCGGGGAGCGCGGGAGAGACAGGGGAAGGGGGTGGGGGGAAGAGGGGGGGAGAAGGGGTGAGAGACAGGGGATGAGGGGGAGGGGAGATGATAGAGGGAACTACCATTTTAAGGGTTAACTAAACATATCATGGGTGCCTACTAACAAACTACCACTTTAAGGCTTAGGCACACAAGAAGTGCTTAGTTTAGAGCTTTATGTAGACTTATGCTAAGAAAAACAGAACCCCCTCGAATGCCAAGATAAGAAGTTTTACTGCACCCAGCTGTAAACTTGAGGAGACAAGATAACAAAGATTTAGAGCAAAAGGGGGTGCCAGCCTGGTTTCAATCGACTTGGCAGCTTGGGTCCCAGTCAATTCAACATAATGAGCCAAAGGTAAAAAGTTCACTGTGAGGAAGCTGAAAGAGCCCTCATCCAAAGACCCCTCCTCAAGACCACCAGATGGCACTGCGCAGGCGCAACAGGGAGCTGTCTAGGAGGAGACTTTGCAAATTATGACCTGGGACTCATTTTAATAAGAAGCGGGGAAAGGTTATGAATAAGTATAGGCGTTCCTGGGGTCATTATGAATACCTAACACCTTGCTGTATTTAAACACACCTCATAGTGTTAGAAGGTGCGCATGAATGGTGGAACGATCCCCCTTGCGCCCGATATCAGATAAACACACCCGCTTTATAAACCTTGCACGTTGTAAAGTTTTATGACTTTATAGGTTGTAAAGTTGTTTCCACGTATCAATTTTGGCGACCACGAAGGCACAAGCTCTGCCCGGCTGTGCGGACCGCCTGAGAGAAACGGACCTCCCAGACGTGTCCCGAACCTTTTATTTCAGAGGGGCTCCGTTCCACTCCGGCTGGTCACCGCGGGGGCAGACGACGACTTTTTGAATTAAGCGGATAAGGTATGCTTCTGTTTTACTGTAACGTGGGCCTGTAACATGGGGGGCCAGCAACTGGCGAGGGAAGCCTCCGCATGGCCAGATTCCCCATATTGCTGTAAATGGGCACCTACCTAAGGGGGCTACTGACTTGACTCCACCAGAAGGGGGTCAGCCGCTAGCCATCTTGGGGGTAGATCGAGTAACCCTGAGTGAGCCTTCTGTTGCGTCCCGGTCACGGGAGCCAGGATGGACCCGCTAATGACTGCATGGAAGTGGGAGAAGGGTGAACAGACTCTCCGCTCGTGGGTTCGAGTCCCCCCATGGCAACTGAAGCTTTATAACAGAACCAACCTAAGCCACCCAACCTCAAATCATCTAAACAACCTCAACCAAACCACCTACACCAACCTCCAACAAAATACTGAAAACAACCTCAATGAAAACAACTTCACATACCCCACCTAAAACAACCAAGGGGAAAACAACTTCAACCAAATATCACCTCCATCAAGCTACCTAAACCCACCAGCCTTCACCAACCCAGCCTCCCACAACCACCCTCAAAGAAGAACCTGCCTCAAACAAACCACCTCCAACCACCTCAACAACCTCAACCAAGCTACCAAAACCAAAAACCTCCCTCCACCAAAACAGCCCCTGCTTGGAAGGGCTCCAGCCCGGCTGCAACATCCGCAGCTGCCACTCGGCACCTCTCCCTGCGGGCAACACAAGCGCCTGGCAGGGACCAAAGCGCTCCTCGTGCATCCCTGCCCAAGAAGCACGGCAGCAAAACAAGCTGTGGAAGGCAAACAGTCTGCTCGTCATCGCTACGTGTCACGTAGCTCTGGAAAACATCCCACGGTACCACACCCGTCATCACCATCTTCTCCTCCTTCTTCTTCTTTTGGGCATGGTCAGTCCCGCGCCTCATTCTCAAGGTTCTCCCTCTTCAGGAACCAGGGAAAGCTTGGCCTCTATTCCTGCTGCTGCTCTCTGCAGCTCTCAAAATTACTCTCTTTATGCCTCAGGAAAGGGTTTGTGTCCAGCTGGATTGAGTCCCTGGTCTTCCTTGCTGTGGGACCCAGTGGGCATTTTATGTGGGGCAGAGAGGAGATGGCTACTAGGGTGGCCTCGAGGCTGCAGGGCTGGTTTCTGCCTGAGAGAAGAGAAACAGCAGGAGGTTTGTTCTGGGGAGCCGAGCGGCAGAGGAGGCCTCAGGGACACCCAGCAGCTCTGCCCAGTGAATGCACACCAAGGGCAGGGACAGCCTCCTGGGCCTCTTCAGCTCAGGGACTGATTTGGGGCCAGCACCCCAAAGGCTTCCTCCATAGGGTGCTGGGCGGATTGGGGGCGGGCGGGGCTGCACACGTGGGGCTCTGTCACCCCCACGTCACAATGCCAGCACCCGGCAACGCAGAGCTCACAATGCCCTGGGCAGGATCAAAAGGAGCAGCCGGGTCCCGCGTCCACTGCCAGAGCTGGCCCGGGGGCAGCCCCAACACATCCCGGAGGAAGCACTTGAGGAGCTGGTGGCATCACAGGGCAGGGGCTGAGGGAGGAAGAGCTTGCGTGAGGCTGCTGGAGGTTCTCCACTGTAAGACAATCTGCTGCCAGGGCCACCTTCAAACCTCAGCTCATGGATGGAAATCCTTTTCAGCTGGGTAGCAGTGGCAAGACCAAGGGAATTTCTTCTTGAGGAGCACTGCAGAGCTCTTCAAGGACGATATCAAGGATGAAAGCCAAAGCAGGAAAAGAGCTATCAAGTCCAAGGAAAGATACGGTAAACAGCACAAAACCATTCAGGACTTCTTCCCGAGCAGACAGCGTCACCATAAATGACAGCGTAGCAGCACGTCACTTGCTGCATTGGGAAGGAATGGCACACGGACTGACAGGGCCACCTTCCAAGCTTATCTGATGGCTCGAAATCCTTTTCAGCTGGATAGCAGTGGCAAGACCAAGGGAATTCCTTCGGGAGGAGCACTGCAGAGCTCACCATCTTCATCCCCTGTGGAGCCAGGCTCAGGAGCCGTAAGAACCAGGATGTAAAGGGGTTGCAAGGGGTTGCAGTGCTTTGGGACAACCACTGGTGTCCCACCAGGCACAGGAAGCATTCTAGTCCCCGCCAAGGTCCATCAGGTCAGGGGCATTTGAGCACTCTCGGGAGTCCAGGAGATGACTCCAGCTCAAGGGAGGATAGGATAGGATAGGATAGGATAGGATAGGATAGGATAGGATAGGATAGGATAGGATAGGATAGGATAGGATAGGATAGGATAGGATAGGATAGGATAGGATAGGATAGGGCTGGGGCAGGTCCTGGGAGGCGTGAGCAGCCTGTGGGACAAGGAGCCAGGTCTGGCTCACATGCTCAGGGAACAGCCGATCGCCAGCACTGGGGTCAGGAAGGAATTTTTTCCCCCGGGGCAGATTGGCACTGGTCCCCGGGGGTTTTTTGCCTTCCTCTGCAGCATTGAGCATGACCACTTTGCAGAGCTCCTCTGGGCCCTTTTGGCTCGGATCCTGCCTGCTGCTCAAGCACCAGGAAGATGGCCTCTCGTGCCCTGCAGCTGGGGGGAGGAAGGCTTTTTTTTTCCCCCAGGTGGGACGGCAAGCGTCTCCGGGGGTTTTTTGCCTTCCTCTGCAGCGCTGAGCACGGCCCCTTGCCATGGCTTCTTTGGGCCATTTGGGCTGGGTGCCTGCTGCTCCACGAGCTGGCCCTAAACTTAGCTAGAACAGCCTGCCCAAACCAGCATAGAACAGCTCACCTAAACCAACCTTAAAGAAGCTAAACCAATCTGCCTTAAAAAACTTCAATCAGCCACCAACAACCTAAACAGAACCTTAAACAATCTACAACAAATTACCTAAACCAAACAAAATAAACCAACCTAAACAATCCTAAAACAAACCTATCTAAACCAAATGATCTAAAAAAATCCTACCTAAAACAATCTAAAACTACATAAACCGGCATTTCTCAACCAACCTTAAGCAACCTAGAACCAAACAAGCTAAACAAACTGAAACCAACCAATCTTAACCTAAAATAACCATTAAACAATCTCAAACAACTTAAAACCAATCTAATAAAGGATAAAACCACCTAAAGCGACCGATCTAAACCAACCTCAAAAATACGAAACCAAATGACATAACCTGACCAAAATGACCTAAAGCAAACAACCCAAAGCTAAATAGAACCACTGAAACCAGCCTACAACGACCAAGCTAAAAACCAATCTAGATCAACTCAACTTCAACAACAAAGCTAAAACACCCTAAAAAACCTCAACAACAAAAACCCAACCACCAGCCACCCTGCCCCAGGCAGTGTCTCACTTGGATGTGCCTGCAGTCTTGGAAGCCTGACTACCCCAGGTTCTCCTCCTAACGGACCCTGAGCTTGTTTGGAGGTCCTCAAGCACAGCGCAGCTACCGTATACCCTTGACCTAGCTATGGTTCGCCTCTAGCCGGGAACGTCGTCCTCTTTGAGCAAGGCAGGGAAACACGTGGAGCAGGGAAGGAGGAAGGGGACGTCTGCCGAGACAGCAGAAACAGCCCAATCGAGCCTGGTGATTAGTGGGGGGACACGTGTCCCAGCGAGATTGCACTCACATCCAAAGCATCCAGACACAACCGAAAACCAACTAAACACAATGTACATCTAACCAAACCACCTAAAGCACCCTCAACAACCAATCTAAGCCACCCCAGCCTGAAGGAACCCATCTGCAAAACATGCACCGTGCATAACACTGCCCTAAACAACCTACCAGGAAATAACTAAACCAACCTAAACCAAACAACCTGAACCAACCTTAACAGAAACCCTTCAAGCGACCTAAACAATGTAAACCAAACCTGCCTAAACCAACCTACCTAAAAACACAGACACCCACCAACCCACCTAAGCTGCTTACTGAAAAGAAACAACCTCAAATAACCAACCAACCAACCCACCCACCCACCCCCAACTTAAAATCATCTAAACAAACCTCAACCAAACTACAGAAAACAGCCTCAATGAAAACAGCTTCAGATAGGCCACCTACAACAACCGACGGAAGACAACTTCAACCAAAAATCACCTGCATCAAGCAACCTGAACCCACCAGCCTTCAACAACCAGCCTCTCACAACCACCCTCAAAGAACCTGCCTCAAACCAACCTCAAACGACCGCAACAAACTGAACCGAGCTACTAAAACCAGAAACCTAAACCAAACTAACACAGCCAGTGCTAAAGAATCCTCAGAAAACAGCACCAACCAAAGAACCCAGCAAAACCGAGAAAAAGAAACCTCCTCAGCTAAACCACACAGAGCAGCGCTAAGAACATCACATCAAACAACCTGAACCCGCCCACCTAAACTAACCAACCCAAACCAAGCTAAACCATCAAACCTGAAACAAGCAGCTAAGACCGCCAACCTAAACCAAACTTAACAAACCTTAACCTAAAACAACCAGCCTTCAGTGACCTACGAACACACAACCTACCAACAACGTAATACAGCGTCAAACAACCACCTTCGAACAACCAGTCTCAAAAAGCCTACCAAAACCAACTCATAGAAACTGACCTACACCAACCAAACGAAACAAACTTAAAAAACCCCAACAAAACCAGAACAACAGCAACAAGAGAAACAACACCACCACCACCAAAACAAAAAAACAAACAAGGTAGAAAGAAACAGGCAAAACCCAAACAAGTTACAGACAAAGAAGGCAGATGCAGGGAACAGGATGCAGAGGTGTTGCATGGGGACCCAGTGCTTTGGAACAGCCACTGGTGTCCTGTCAGGAACAGGAAGCAACATCCGCAGCTGCCACTCGGCACCTCTCCCTGCGGGCAACACCAGCGCCTGGCCGGGACCAGAGCGCTTCTCGTGCATCCCTGCCCAAGAAGCACAGCAGCAAAACAAGCTGTGGAAGGCAAAACACCTGCTTGTCATCGCTACATGTGATGCTTTGGAAAAGATCCCACAGTACCACATACCTCTTCTTTTGTGCGTGGTCAGTCCCGCGCCTCATTCTCAAGGTTCTCCCTCTTCAGGAACCAGGGAAAGCTTGGCCTCTATTCCTGCTGCTGCTCTCTGCAGCTCTGGGACTTGCCTTTGCCAGCCTGCAAGGGCTGTTTGTTCAAGCTAAGTGAAGAACGCAGCAGCCTGCTCCTGGCTACACGTGGGCTTGCGTTAAGGATTGTGAGCACTGGCTCTGAAACAGAGTGAGAAACAGAAATGACATCAAATAACATCAAAGGAAGTACATTAAAAAATAAAATCAACCAGAATAAAATAGAAACACTTGTATCCATTGCGTTTTGTGTCCTGGGAAGTGGTTTTTAGGGAAGAGTGAAGGAAGGGAGAGGGAAGGGGGAAGGGAAGGGAAGGGAAAAGAAGGCAGAGGAGAAAAGCAAGCCCTGACAGAGCCCTGAGGGCTCCATACCTGAAAGAAATTGTGCTGTTTTCACCGAAAGCAAACTGATTTTCTTCAGGCAGTTAGAAACCTTTCTTTTTCACAGCTCGCACGCTCATTATTTGGAATTAGTTTGAGAACAAGAGCTAACACCCCAGCACAGAACTAATGCTTGTAATTGCTCTGGTCTGAGAGCCAAGGACATTCTGACTGCTCTGCCCACAGATGGGACCTGTCGAGGAAGGGGGGCAGAGATGGGACAGAGCTTGACTGACATCCAGGCTGATCAAGAAGAGTATTTCATCCCATTAGCATCACGGTCATTATTATAGGAGGGAGAGGATCTTTCTCACTCTCTCAGGCGTGCAGTGGAATCTTGATCAACTGGCCACATGGGTCAGGAAAGCTACCTGGCAAGCAAAAAGATCCATTGCACTCTTCTGCTCAGCACATCAAGATTTGCCCTCTGAGTCGCGGCAATTTCTTGAATATCACCAAGAATCAAAACAGGTTTCAAAGAGCAACATGGCATGACCAAATAATAAATACTTCTCTTTAAGTCCACTCATTTGTTTAATCTTTGCCTAGACCTTCAGGAAATGGAAAACCAAACTCACTACGGAGAAGTTCAACACAACAACCCACGCCAAATCAAGGCTACCAGGTAGGAACCCGATGACAAGGATCGGTCACGCAACTGCTACTCTATGACAGGGCTGCCCCGAACAGATCACCCCCAAGGATTCAGTCCAAGGCAGAAACTACTCAGCTGGCAAACATTCCAAAAAAACAAACACGTTTGGCTTACACACCTTACAGCAAGTTTTCCCTCAGGAAACACAAAATGAAAGAGCAACAAGAAGCAGAAATAATACTCACAAGCCTGTAACCTCTTCGACGGGATTTTCCCGCACCGGCCGACACCGCCGGACCCGGCGGGCACAGCCGCTCCCCCCGCTCCAGCTGCCCGCCAAGCGGCGGCGCCGAGCGCGCCATCCACGCCTGCCGCAAGCGGCCTCGCCCTCTCCGCCCGCCCGCCCGCCCGCCCGCCCGCCGGGCCCAGGCCGGGCCCCAGCGCAGCCCCGCCCGGGCACCGGGAGAGCGCGGAAGCGTCGCGGCGCCGCTTACCGAGCGGCAGCAGCAGCTGAGAGGGGCTGTCGCTCGCCTTGGCCGCCATGCTGGACACAGACCCGAGCAATCGCTACCGCCTCCCGCAAAGACCGAGCCAGCAGCCCCGACGAGCGGATGGCAGAGCCGTCGCTCCTCGGCCCCGCCCCGTGTGCCGGTAAACGCGGGAACGAGCACTGTCTCTTCAAACACCTTTTGCATTCTTCATCCTACAGCACTAAAGAAACAGCAGAATCCCTTAGCACAGGATAATTGTGCAACACAAGTGCCAGGTTTGTCGTGCTGGTAAAAGATATTGTCAAAAGATGTGCGGCTGTCGGTCTTTCCTCAAGACAAAAGGCAAACGAGCTGGTTCCATCCGAGGCGAGGCAAACCAAATGCAAGCACTGACAGCACTGCAGAGCAAAATGGACCCGCGACGGGGCCCTCGTGGCCCTGCGGGCCGCCATGCCGGCCACCACAGCGTTCGCTGGGGACGCCGCGAGCCTCTGTTGTGGCAGTTGGAGCACAGCCGTGCCAGCCGCGCCAGCGCTCGGAGAGAAGAGGCCGCAGCGAGCAGAAGAGAGAAGAGGAGGCTCACGGACCCCCCGGCCCATGGCTCCGCCGCCCAAGAAACGGCGGCAGCCTGTCGCGAGCACCAGCACCGCCCACAGGCAAGAGGAGGAGCCGATGGAGGTTGACCCACCCCGGGAGGAGGAGGAGCAGCCCATGGACATCGACCCGCCTCGGGAGGAGGCGGAGCCGATGGACGTGGACCCGCCTCAGGCAGGGCTGCTGGGGCACAAGAGCAGCATGGGCGGGCAGCCCCCAGCGCCGTGGTGCCCGAAGCGCCGCAGGACGGCCGGGGGCTCTCCCAGAGCCCCCAAGCAGGCGCCTGGGCACAAGCGGCGCCGCCCCCGCAGCCGCCACTAGCCGCCTCCGGGGCATGGGACGGGATGGGATGGGCCGGGCCGGAGCAGCAGCCGCTCTGGAGCCGCAGGTGAGCCCGGCTTCCCAACCCGCACCCCCGGCCCTCATGCCGGGGCATCTCCTCTGCCCTGGGGCCTGGGGAAGAGGCGAGGAGAGTCGCTGCCATCTTCTGGTCGGCAGCCCCAGAGCACCGGGAGGAGTCCTCAGGAGCCCCCACAGACGGCCAGGACACCCAAGGGCAGCGCTGGAGCTGGAGCTTGCCTTCAAGGGAAAAGGTTTGCACATTGCACAAATAAGTCAGACTTTTTCTCCTTCTCCCTGTAGACGTGTATACAGACTCTAGAGTTAATAGAAATGTGTAGATATAGAAAATAAAAAGCAGATGTGTGCGTGCGTGTGTGTGTGTGTGCCCACAGAAGCCCACTGGAGACCGCCAGAGACCGTCGGGGACCAAAGGACGCCGCTGGAGGACGTCGGAGACCAAAGGACAGCGTGGGATCTGCACCTTGCCTTCAAAAGAGGAAAAGTCTGGAGACAAAACCTTACGAGGTATGCTTTGTATTCAGAGCCTGGTCTTTTGGAACCCTTCTCTTACTCCTCTGATTGGGTGAGATTCAAGGGTCTCGTTTACTCATGTGTTCTCTGCTCCTCCTCTCCTTCCCCTCTTGCTGTTTTCCTCCGTCATCTCTGTTGTGTCCTCTTGTTACGTGCAGTAAGTTTCATCTCTGGCATTTTGTTTTCTCTGCCCAGGTTTGCTCATGAATTCTTGACAGGACACTTGGAAGCAGGATTTTCCAAAGCGTTCTTGCCCCCAAGGTCCGTCAGGTGAGAGGCCTTTGGGCACTCTCCCAAGTCCAGGAGATGGCTCCAGTGCAAGGTAGGACAGGCTAGGCTAGGATAGGATAGGCTAGGGCTTGGGCAGGTCCTGGGAGGCGTGAGCAGCCTGTGGGACAAGGAGCCAGGTCTGGCTCACATGCTCAGGGAACAGCCGATCGCCAGCACTGGGGTCAGGAAGGAATTTTTTCCCCCGGGGCAGATTGGCACTGGTCCCCGGGGGTTTTTTTGCCTTCCTCTGCAGCATTGAGCATGACCACTTTGCAGAGCTCCTCTGGGCCCTTTTGGCTCGGATCCTGCCTGCTGCTCAAGCACCAGGAAGATGGCCTCTCGTGCCCTGCAGCTGGGGGGAGGAAGGCTTTTTTTTTCCCCCAGGTGGGACAGCAAGCGTCTCCGGGGGTTTTTTGCCTTCCTCTGCAGCGCTGAGCACGGCCCCTTGCCACGGCTTCTTTGGGCCATTTGGGCTGGGTGCCTGCTGCTCCACGAGCTGGCCCTAAACTTAGCTAGAACAGCACACCCAAACCAGCATAGAACAACTCACCTAACCCAACCTACACCAACAGCAAGCAACTAACCAACCTTCAAGAACCTAAAATAAAATAAAAATAAACACTTTGTATCCATTGTGTTTTGTGTCCTTGAAAGTGTTTTTTAGGGAAAAGAGGAGGGAGGGGGGAGAGAGAGGGAGGGAGGGAGGGGGAGTGAGGAGAGAGGGATAGGACGTGGAGGGGGGACAGAGCGGGGAGCGCGGGAGAGAGAGGGGAAGGGGGTGGGGGGAAGAGGGGGGGAGAAGGGGTGAGAGACAGGGGATGGGGGGGAGGGGAGATGATAGAGGGAACTACCATTTCAAGGGTTAACTAAACATATCATGGGTGCCTACTAACAAACTACCACTTTAAGGCTTAGGCACACAAGAAGTGCTTAGTTTAGAGCTTTATGTAGACTTATGCTAAGAAAAACAGAACCCCCTCGAATGCCAAGATAAGAAGTTTTACTGCACCCAGCTGTAAACTTGAGGAGACAAGATAACAAAGATTTAGAGCAAAAGGGGGTGCCAGCCTGGTTTCAATCGACTTGGCAGCTTGGGTCCCAGTCAATTCAACATAATGAGCCAAAGGTAAAAAGTTCACTGTGAGGAAGCTGAAGGAGCCCTCATCCAAAGACCCCTCCTCAAGACCACCAGATGGCACTGCGCAGGCGCAACAGGGAGCTGCCTAGGAGGAGACTTTGCAAATTATGACCTGGGACTCATTTTAATAAGAAGCGGGGAAAGGTTATGAATAAGTATAGGCGTTCCTGGGGTCATTATGAATACCTAACACCTTGCTGTATTTAAACACACCTCATAGTGTTAGAAGGTGCGCATGAATGGTGGAACGATCCCCCTTGCGCCCGATATCAGATAAACACACCCGCTTTATAAACCTTGCACGTTGTAAAGTTTTATGACTTTATAGGTTGTAAAGTTGTTTCCACGTATCAATTTTGGCGACCACGAAGGCACAAGCTCTGCCCGGCTGTGCGGACCGCCTGAGAGAAACGGACCTCCCAGACGTGTCCCGAACCTTTTATTTCAGAGGGGCTCCGTTCCACTCCGGCTGGTCACCGCGGGGGCAGACGACGACTTTTTGAATTAAGCGGATAAGGTATGCTGCTGTTTTACTGTAACGTGGGCCTGTAACATGGGGGGCCAGCAACTGGCGAGGGAAGCCTCCGCATGGCCAGATTCCCCATATTGCTGTAAATGGGCACCTACCTAAGGGGGCTACTGACTTGACTCCACCAGAAGGGGGTCAGCCGCTAGCCATCTTGGGGGTAGATCGAGTAACCCTGAGTGAGCCTTCTGTTGCGTCCCGGTCACGGGAGCCAGGATGGACCCGCTAATGACTGCATGGAAGTGGGAGAAGGGTAAACAGACTCTCCGCTCGTGGGTTCGAGTCCCCCCATGGCAACTGAAGCTTTATAACAGAACCAACCTAAGCCACCCAACCTCAAATCATCTAAACAACCTCAACCAAACCACCTACACCAACCTCCAACAAAATACTGAAAACAACCTCAATGAAAACAAATTCACATACCCCACCTAAAACAACCAAGGGGAAAACAACTTCAACCAAATATCACCTCCATCAAGCTACCTAAACCCACCAGCCTTCACCAACCCAGCCTCCCACAACCACCCTCAAAGAAGAACCTGCCTCAAACAAACCACCTCCAACCACCTCAACAACCTCAACCAAGCTACCAAAACCAAAAACCTCCCTCCACCAAAACAGCCCCTGCTTGGAAGGGCTCCAGCCCGGCTGCAACATCCGCAGCTGCCACTCGGCACCTCTCCCTGCGGGCAACACAAGCGCCTGGCAGGGACCAAAGCGCTCCTCGTGCATCCCTGCCCAAGAAGCACGGCAGCAAAACAAGCTGCGGAAGGCAAAAAGTCTGCTCGTCATGGCTACGTGTCACGTAGCTCTGGAAAACATCCCACGGTACCACACCCGTCATCACCATCTTCTCCTCCTTCTTCTTCTTTTGGGCATGGTCAGTCCCGCGCCTCATTCTCAAGGTTCTCCCTCTTCAGGAACCAGGGAAAGCTTGGCCTCTATTCCTGCTGCTGCTCTCTGCAGCTCTCAAAATTACTCTCTTTATGCCTCAGGAAAGGGTTTGTGTCCAGCTGGATTGAGTCCCTGGTCTTCCTTGCTGTGGGACCCAGTGGGCATTTTATGTGGGGCAGAGAGGAGATGGCTACTAGGGTGGCCTCGAGGCTGCAGGGCTGGTTTCTGCCTGAGAGAAGAGAAACAGCAGGAGGTTTGTTCTGGGGAGCCGAGCGGCAGAGGAGGCCTCAGGGACACCCAGCAGCTCTGCCCAGTGAATGCACACCAAGGGCAGGGACAGCCTCCTGGGCCTCTTCAGCTCAGGGACTGATTTGGGGCCAGCACCCCAAAGGCTTCCTCCATAGGGTGCTGGGCGGATTGGGGGCGGGCGGGGCTGCACACGTGGGGCTCTGCCACCCCCACGTCACAATGCCAGCACCCGGCAACGCAGAGCTCACAATGCCCTGGGCAGGATCAAAAGGAGCAGCCGGGTCCCGCGTCCACTGCCAGAGCTGGCCCGGGGGCAGCCCCAACACATCCCGGAGGAAGCACTTGAGGAGCTGGTGGCATCACAGGGCAGGGGCTGAGGGAGGAAGAGCTTGCGTGAGGCTGCTGGAGGTTCTCCACTGTAAGACAATCTGCTGCCAGGGCCACCTTCAAACCTCAGCTCATGGATGGAAATCCTTTTCAGCTGGGTAGCAGTGGCAAGACCAAGGGAATTTCTTCTTGAGGAGCACTGCAGAGCTCTTCAAGGACGATATCAAGGATGAAAGCCAAAGCAGGAAAAGAGCTATCAAGTCCAAGGAAAGATACGGTAAACAGCACAAAACCATTCAGGACTTCTTCCCGAGCAGACAGCGTCACCATAAATGACAGCGTAGCAGCACGTCACTTGCTGCATTGGGAAGGAATGGCACACGGACTGACAGGGCCACCTTCCAAGCTTATCTGATGGCTGGAAATCCTTTTCAGCTGGATAGCAGTGGCAAGACCAAGGGAATTCCTTCGGGAGGAGCACTGCAGAGCTCACCATCTTCATCCCCTGTGGAGCCAGGCTCAGGAGCCGTAAGAACCAGGATGTAAAGGGGTTGCAAGGGGTTGCAGTGCTTTGGGACAACCACTGGTGTCCCACCAGGCACAGGAAGCATTCTAGTCCCCGCCAAGGTCCATCAGGTCAGGGGCATTTGAGCACTCTCGGGAGTCCAGGAGATGACTCCAGCTCAAGGGAGGATAGGATAGGATAGGATAGGATAGGATAGGATAGGATAGGATAGGATAGGATAGGATAGGATAGGATAGGATAGGATAGGATAGGGCTGGGGCAGGTCCTGGGAGGCGTGAGCAGCCTGTGGGACAAGGAGCCAGGTCTGGCTCACATGCTCAGGGAACAGCCGATCGCCAGCACTGGGGTCAGGAAGGAATTTTTTCCCCTGGGGCAGATTGGCACTGGTCCCCGGGGGTTTTTTGCCTTCCTCTGCAGCATTGAGCATGACCACTTTGCAGAGCTCCTCTGGGCCCTTTTGGCTCGGATCCTGCCTGCTGCTCAAGCACCAGGAAGATGGCCTCTCGTGCCCTGCAGCTGGGGGGAGGAAGGCTTTTTTTTTCCCCCAGGTGGGACAGCAAGCGTCTCCGGGGGTTTTTTGCCTTCCTCTGCAGCGCTGAGCACGGCCCCTTGCCACGGCTTCTTTGGGCCATTTGGGCTGGGTGCCAGCTGCTCCACGACCTGGCCCTAAACTTAGCTAGAACAGCCTGCCCAAACCAGCATAGAACAGCTCACCTAAACCAACCTTAAAGAAGCTAAACCAATCTGCCTTAAAAAACTTCAATCAGCCACCAACAACCTAAACAGAACCTTAAACAATCTACAACAAATTACCTAAACCAAACAAAATAAACCAACCTAAACAATCCTAAAACAAACCTATCTAAACCAAATGATCTAAAAAAATCCTACCTAAAACAATCTAAAACTACATAAACCGGCATTTCTCAACCAACCTTAAGCAACCTAGAACCAAACAAGCTAAACAAACTGAAACCAACCAATCTTAACCTAAAATAACCATTAAACAATCTCAAACAACTTAAAACCAATCTAATAAAGGATAAAACCACCTAAAGCGACCGATCTAAACCAACCTCAAAAATACGAAACCAAATGACATAACCTGACCAAAATGACCTAAAGCAAACAACCCAAAGCTAAATAGAACCACTGAAACCAGCCTACAACGACCAAGCGAAAAACCAATCTAGATCAACTCAACTTCAACAACAAAGCTAAAACACCCTAAAAAACCTCAACAACAAAAACCCAACCACCAGCCACCCTGCCCCAGGCAGTGTCTCACTTGGATGTGCCTGCAGTCTTGGAAGCCTGACTACCCCAGGTTCTCCTCCTAACGGACCCTGAGCTTGTTTGGAGGTCCTCAAGCACAGCGCAGCTACCGTATACCCTTGACCTAGCAATGGTTCGCCTCTAGCCGGGAACGTCGTCCTCTTTGAGCAAGGCAGGGAAACACGTGGAGCAGGGAAGGAGGAAGGGGACGTCTGCCGAGACAGCAGAAACAGCCCAATCGAGCCTGGTGATTAGTGGGGGGACACGTGTCCCAGCGAGATTGCACTCACATCCAAAGCATCCAGACACAACCGAAAACCAACTAAACACAATGTACATCTAACCAAACCACCTAAAGCACCCTCAACAACCAATCTAAGCCACCCCAGCCTGAAGGAACCCATCTGCAAAACATGCACCGTGCATAACACTGCCCTAAACAACCTACCAGGAAATAACTAAACCAACCTAAACCAAACAACCTGAACCAACCTTAACAGAAACCCTTCAAGCGACCTAAACAATGTAAACCAAACCTGCCTAAACCAACCTACCTAAAAACACAGACACCCACCAACCCACCTAAGCTGCTTACTGAAAAGAAACAACCTCAAATAACCAACCAACCAACCAACCAACCCACCCACCCACCCCCAACTTAAAATCATCTAAACAAACCTCAACCAAACTACAGAAAACAGCCTCAATGAAAACAGCTTCAGATACGCCACCTACAGCAACCGACGGAAGACAACTTCAACCAAAAATCACCTGCATCAAGCAACCTGAACCCACCAGCCTTCAACAACCAGCCTCTCACAACCACCCTCAAAGAACCTGCCTCAAACCAACCTCAAACGACCGCAACAAACTGAACCGAGCTACTAAAACCAGAAACCTAAACCAAACTAACACAGCCAGTGCTAAAGAATCCTCAGAAAACAGCACCAACCAAAGAACCCAGCAAAACCGAGAAAAAGAAACCTCCTCAGCTAAACCACACAGAGCAGCGCTAAGAACATCACATCAAACAACCTGAACCCGCCCACCTAAACTAACCAACCCAAACCAAGCTAAACCATCAAACCTGAAACAAGCAGCTAAGACCGCCAACCTAAACCAAACTTAACAAACCTTAACCTAAAACAACCAGCCTTCAGTGACCTACGAACACACAACCTACCAACAACGTAATACAGCGTCAAACAACCACCTTCGAACAACCAGTCTCAAAAAGCCTACCAAAACCAACTCATAGAAACTGACCTACACCAACCAAACTAAACAAACTTAAAAAACCCCAACAAAACCAGAACAACAGCAACAAGAGAAACAACACCACCACCACCAAAACAAAAAAACAAACAAGGTAGAAAGAAACAGGCAAAACCCAAACAAGTTACAGACAAAGAAGGCAGATGCAGGGAACAGGATGCAGAGGTGTTGCATGGGGACCCAGTGCTTTGGAACAGCCACTGGTGTCCTGTCAGGAACAGGAAGCAACATCCGCAGCTGCCACTCGGCAGCTCTCCCTGCGGGCAACACCAGCGCCTGGCCGGGACCAGAGCGCTTCTCGTGCATCCCTGCCCAAGAAGCACAGCAGCAAAACAAGCTGTGGAAGGCAAAACACCTGCTTGTCATCGCTACATGTGATGCTTTGGAAAAGATCCCACAGTACCACATACCTCTTCTTTTGTGCGTGGTCAGTCCCGCGCCTCATTCTCAAGGTTCTCCCTCTTCAGGAACCAGGGAAAGCTTGGCCTCTATTCCTGCTGCTGCTCTCTGCAGCTCTGGGACTTGCCTTTGCCAGCCTGCAAGGGCTGTTTGTTCAAGCTAAAGTGAAGAACGCAGCAGCCTGCTCCTGGCTACACGTGGGCTTGCGTTAAGGATTGTGAGCACTGGCTCTGAAGCAGAGTGAGAAACAGAAATGACATCAAATAACATCAAAGGAAGTACATTAAAAAATAAAATCAACCAGAATAAAATAGAAACACTTGTATCCATTGCGTTTTGTGTCCTGGGAAGTGGTTTTTAGGGAAGAGTGAAGGAAGGGAGAGGGAAGGGGGAAGGGAAGGGAAGGGAAAAGAAGGCAGAGGAGAAAAGCAAGCCCTGACAGAGCCCTGAGGGCTCCATACCTGAAAGAAATTGTGCTGTTTTCACCGAAAGCAAACTGATTTTCTTCAGGCAGTTAGAAACCTTTCTTTTTCACAGCTCGCACGCTCATTATTTGGAATTAGTTTGAGAACAAGAGCTAACACCCCAGCACAGAACTAATGCTTGTAATTGCTCTGGTCTGAGAGCCAAGGACATTCTGACTGCTCTGCCCAGGGATGGGACCTGTCGAGGAAGGGGGGCAGAGATGGGACAGAGCTTGACTGACATCCAGGCTGATCAAGAAGAGTATTTCATCCCATTAGCATCACGGTCATTATTATAGGAGGGAGAGGATCTTTCTCACTCTCTCAGGCGTGCAGTGGAATCTTGATCAACTGGCCACATGGGTCAGGAAAGCTACCTGGCAAGCAAAAAGATCCATTGCACTCTTCTGCTCAGCACATCAAGATTTGCCCTCTGAGTCGCGGCAATTTCTTGAATATCACCAAGAATCAAAACAGGTTTCAAAGAGCAACATGGCATGACCAAATAATAAATACTTCTCTTTAAGTCCACTCATTTGTTTAATCTTTGCCTAGACCTTCAGGAAATGGAAAACCAAACTCACTACGGAGAAGTTCAACACAACAACCCACGCCAAATCAAGGCTACCAGGTAGGAACCCGATGACAAGGATCGGTCACGCAACTGCTACTCTATGACAGGGCTGCCCCGAACAGATCACCCCCAAGGATTCAGTCCAAGGCAGAAACTACTCAGCTGGCAAACATTCCAAAAAAACAAACACGTTTGGCTTACACACCTTACAGCAAGTTTTCCCTCAGGAAACACAAAATGAAAGAGCAACAAGAAGCAGAAATAATACTCACAAGCCTGTAACCTCTTCGACGGGATTTTCCCGCACCGGCCGACACCGCCGGACCCGGCGGGCACAGCCGCTCCCCCCGCTCCAGCTGCCCGCCAAGCGGCGGCGCCGAGCGCGCCATCCACGCCTGCCGCAAGCGGCCTCGCCCTCTCCGCCCGCCCGCCCGCCCGCCCGCCCGCCGGGCCCAGGCCGGGCCCCAGCGCAGCCCCGCCCGGGCACCGGGAGAGCGCGGAAGCGTCGCGGCGCCGCTTACCGAGCGGCAGCAGCAGCTGAGAGGGGCTGTCGCTCGCCTTGGCCGCCATGCTGGACACAGACCCGAGCAATCGCTACCGCCTCCCGCAAAGACCGAGCCAGCAGCCCCGACGAGCGGATGGCAGAGCCGTCGCTCCTCGGCCCCGCCCCGTGTGCCGGTAAACGCGGGAACGAGCACTGTCTCTTCAAACACCTTTTGCATTCTTCATCCTACAGCACTAAAGAAACAGCAGAATCCCTTAGCACAGGATAATTGTGCAACACAAGTGCCAGGTTTGTCGTGCTGGTAAAAGATATTGTCAAAAGATGTGCGGCTGTCGGTCTTTCCTCAAGACAAAAGGCAAACGAGCTGGTTCCATCCGAGGCGAGGCGAGGCAAACCAAATGCAAGCACTGACAGCACTGCAGAGCAAAATGGACCCGCGACGGGGCCCTCGTGGCCCTGCGGGCCGCCATGCCGGCCACCGCAGCGTTCGCTGGGGACGCCGCGAGCCTCTGTTGTGGCAGTTGGAGCACAGCCGTGCCAGCCGCGCCAGCGCTCGGAGAGAAGAGGCCGCAGCGAGCAGAAGAGAGGAGGCTCACGGACCCCCCGGCCCATGGCTCCGCCGCCCAAGAAACGGCGGCAGCCTGTCGCGAGCACCAGCACCGCCCACAGGCAAGAGGAGGAGCCGATGGAGGTTGACCCACCCCGGGAGGAGGAGGAGCAGCCCATGGACATCGACCCGCCTCGGGAGGAGGCGGAGCCGATGGACGTGGACCCGCCTCAGGCAGGGCTGCTGGGGCACAAGAGCAGCATGGGCGGGCAGCCCCCAGCGCCGTGGTGCCCGAAGCGCCGCAGGACGGCCGGGGGCTCTCCCAGAGCCCCCAAGCAGGCGCCTGGGCACAAGCGGCGCCGCCCCCGCAGCCGCCACTAGCCGCCTCCGGGGCATGGGACGGGATGGGATGGGCCGGGCCGGAGCAGCAGCCGCTCTGGAGCCGCAGGTGAGCCCGGCTTCCCAACCCGCACCCCCGGCCCTCATGCCGGGGCATCTCCTCTGCCCTGGGGCCTGGGGAAGAGGCGAGGAGAGTCGCTGCCATCTTCTGGTCGGCAGCCCCAGAGCACCGGGAGGAGTCCTCAGGAGCCCCCACAGACGGCCAGGACACCCAAGGGCAGCGCTGGAGCTGGAGCTTGCCTTCAAGGGAAAAGGTTTGCACATTGCACAAATAAGTCAGACTTTTTCTCCTTCTCCCTGTAGACGTGTATACAGACTCTAGAGTTAATAGAAATGTGTAGATATAGAAAATAAAAAGCAGATGTGTGCGTGCGTGTGTGTGTGCCCACAGAAGCCCACTGGAGACCGCCAGAGACCGTCGGGGACCAAAGGACGCCGCTGGAGGACGTCGGAGACCAAAGGACAGCGTGGGATCTGCACCTTGCCTTCAAAAGAGGAAAAGTTTGGAGACAAAACCTTACGAGGTATGCTTTGTATTCAGAGCCTGGTCTTTTGGAACCCTTCTCTTACTCCTCTGATTGGGTGAGATTCAAGGGTCTCGTTTACTCATGTGTTCTCTGCTCCTCCTCTCCTTCCCCTCTTGCTGTTTTCCTCCGTCATCTCTGTTGTGTCCTCTTGTTACGTGCAGTAAGTTTCATCTCTGGCATTTTGTTTTCTCTGCCCAGGTTTGCTCATGAATTCTTGACAGGACACTTGGAAGCAGGATTTTCCAAAGCGTTCTTGCCCCCAAGGTCCGTCAGGTGAGAGGCCTTTGGGCACTCTCCCAAGTCCAGGAGATGGCTCCAGTGCAAGGTAGGACAGGCTAGGCTAGGATAGGATAGGCTAGGGCTTGGGCAGGTCCTGGGAGGCGTGAGCAGCCTGTGGGACAAGGAGCCAGGTCTGGCTCACATGCTCAGGGAACAGCCGATCGCCAGCACTGGGGTCAGGAAGGAATTTTTTCCCCCGGGGCAGATTGGCACTGGTCCCCGGGGGTTTTTATGCCTTCCTCTGCAGCATTGAGCATGACCACTTTGCAGAGCTCCTCTGGGCCCTTTTGGCTCGGATCCTGCCTGCTGCTCAAGCACCAGGAAGATGGCCTCTCGTGCCCTGCAGCTGGGGGGAGGAAGGCTTTTTTTTTCCCCCAGGTGGGACGGCAAGCGTCTCCGGGGGTTTTTTGCCTTCCTCTGCAGCGCTGAGCACGGCCCCTTGCCACGGCTTCTGTGGGCCATTTGGGCTGGGTGCCTGCTGCTCCACGAGCTGGCCCTAAACTTAGCTAGAACAGCACACCCAAACCAGCATAGAACAACTCACCTAACCCAACCTACACCAACAGCAAGCAACTAACCAACCTTCAAGAACCTAAAATAAAATAAAAATAAACACTTTGTATCCATTGTGTTTTGTGTCCTTGAAAGTGTTTTTTAGGGAAAAGAGGAGGGAGGGGGGAGAGAGAGGGAGGGAGGGAGGGGGAGTGAGGAGAGAGGGGATAGGACGGGGAGGGTGGACAGAGCGGGGAGCGCAGGAGAGAGAGGGGAAGGGGGTGGGGGGAAGAGGGGGGGAGAAGGGGTGAGAGACAGGGGATGGGGGGGAGGGGAGATGATAGAGGGAACTACCATTTTAAGGGTTAACTAAACATATCATGGGTGCCTACTAACAAACTACCACTTTAAGGCTTAGGCACACAAGAAGTGCTTAGTTTAGAGCTCTATGTAGACTTATGCTAAGAAAAACAGAACCCCCTCGAATGCCAAGATAAGAAGTTTTACTGCACCCAGCTGTAAACTTGAGGAGACAAGATAACAAAGATTTAGAGCAAAAGGGGGTGCCAGCCTGGTTTCAATCGACTTGGCAGCTTGGGTCCCAGTCAATTCAACATAATGAGCCAAAGGTAAAAAGTTTACTGTGAGGAAGCTGAAGGAGCCCTCATCCAAAGACCCCTCCTCAAGACCACCAGATGGCACTGCGCAGGCGCAACAGGGAGCTGCCTAGGAGGAGACTTTGCAAATTATGACCTGGGACTCATTTTAATAAGAAGCGGGGAAAGGTTATGAATAAGTATAGGCGTTCCTGGGGTCATTATGAATACCTAACACCTTGCTGTATTTAAACACACCTCATAGTGTTAGAAGGTGCGCATGAATGGTGGAACGATCCCCCTTGCGCCCGATATCAGATAAACACACCCGCTTTATAAACCTTGCACGTTGTAAAGTTTTATGACTTTATAGGTTGTAAAGTTGTTTCCACGTATCAACTTTGGCGACCACGAAGGCACAAGCTCTGCCCGGCTGTGCGGACCGCCTGAGAGAAACGGACCTCCCAGACGTGTCCCGAACCTTTTATTTCAGAGGGGCTCCGTTCCACTCCGGCTGGTCACCGCGGGGGCAGACGACGACTTTTTGAATTAAGCGGATAAGGTATGCTGCTGTTTTACTGTAACGTGGGCCTGTAACATGGGGGGCCAGCAACTGGCGAGGGAAGCCTCCGCATGGCCAGATTCCCCATATTGCTGTAAATGGGCACCTACCTAAGGGGGCTACTGACTTGACTCCACCAGAAGGGGGTCAGCCGCTAGCCATCTTGGGGGTAGATCGAGTAACCCTGAGTGAGCCTTCTGTTGCGTCCCGGTCACGGGAGCCAGGATGGACCCGCTAATGACTGCATGGAAGTGGGAGAAGGGTGAACAGACTCTCCGCTCGTGGGTTCGAGTCCCCCCATGGCAACTGAAGCTTTATAACAGAACCAACCTAAGCCACCCAACCTCAAATCATCTAAACAACCTCAACCAAACCACCTACACCAACCTCCAACAAAATACTGAAAACAACCTCAATGAAAACAACTTCACATACCCCACCTAAAACAACCAAGGGGAAAACAACTTCAACCAAATATCACCTCCATCAAGCTACCTAAACCCACCAGCCTTCACCAACCCAGCCTCCCACAACCACCCTCAAAGAAGAACCTGCCTCAAACAAACCACCTCCAACCACCTCAACAACCTCAACCAAGCTACCAAAACCAAAAACCTCCCTCCACCAAAACAGCCCCTGCTTGGAAGGGCTCCAGCCCGGCTGCAACATCCGCAGCTGCCACTCGGCACCTCTCCCTGCGGGCAACACAAGCGCCTGGCAGGGACCAAAGCGCTCCTCGTGCATCCCTGCCCAAGAAGCACGGCAGCAAAACAAGCTGTGGAAGGCAAACAGTCTGCTCGTCATCGCTACGTGTCACGTAGCTCTGGAAAACATCCCACGGTACCACACCCGTCATCACCATCTTCTCCTCCTTCTTCTTCTTTTGGGCATGGTCAGTCCCGCGCCTCATTCTCAAGGTTCTCCCTCTTCAGGAACCAGGGAAAGCTTGGCCTCTATTCCTGCTGCTGCTCTCTGCAGCTCTCAAAATCACTCTCTTTATGCCTCAGGAAAGGGTCTGTGTCCAGCTGGATTGAGTCCCTGGTCTTCCTTGCTGTGGGACCCAGTGGGCATTTTATGTGGGGCAGAGAGGAGATGGCTACTAGGGTGGCCTCGAGGCTGCAGGGCTGGTTTCTGCCTGAGAGAAGAGAAACAGCAGGAGGTTTGTTCTGGGGAGCCGAGCGGCAGAGGAGGCCTCAGGGACACCCAGCAGCTCTGCCCAGTGAATGCACACCAAGGGCAGGGACTGATTTGGGGCCAGCACCCCAAAGGCTTCCTCCATAGGGTGCTGGGCGGATTGGGGGCGGGCGGGGCTGCACACGTGGGGCTCTGTCACCCCCACGTCACAATGCCAGCACCCGGCAACGCAGAGCTCACAATGCCCTGGGCAGGATCAAAAGGAGCAGCCGGGTCCCGCGTCCACTGCCAGAGCTGGCCCGGGGGCAGCCCCAACACATCCCGGAGGAAGCACTTGAGGAGCTGGTGGCATCACAGGGCAGGGGCTGAGGGAGGAAGAGCTTGCGTGAGGCTGCTGGAGGTTCTCCACTGTAAGACAATCTGCTGCCAGGGCCACCTTCAAACCTCAGCTCATGGATGGAAATCCTTTTCAGCTGGGTAGCAGTGGCAAGACCAAGGGAATTTCTTCTTGAGGAGCACTGCAGAGCTCTTCAAGGACGATATCAAGGATGAAAGCCAAAGCAGGAAAAGAGCTATCAAGTCCAAGGAAAGATACGGTAAACAGCACAAAACCATTCAGGACTTCTTCCCGAGCAGACAGCGTCACCATAAATGACAGCGTAGCAGCACGTCACTTGCTGCATTGGGAAGGAATGGCACACGGACTGACAGGGCCACCTTCCAAGCTTATCTGATGGCTCGAAATCCTTTTCAGCTGGATAGCAGTGGCAAGACCAAGGGAATTCCTTCGGGAGGAGCACTGCAGAGCTCACCATCTTCATCCCCTGTGGAGCCAGGCTCAGGAGCCGTAAGAACCAGGATGTAAAGGGGTTGCAAGGGGTTGCAGTGCTTTGGGACAACCACTGGTGTCCCACCAGGCACAGGAAGCATTCTAGTCCCCACCAAGGTCCATCAGGTCAGGGGCATGTGAGCACTCTCGGGAGTCCAGGAGATGACTCCAGCTCAAGGGAGGATAGGATAGGATAGGATAGGATAGGATAGGATAGGATAGGATAGGATAGGATAGGATAGGATAGGATAGGATAGGATAGGATAGGATAGGGCTGGGGCAGGTCGTGGGAGGCGTGAGCAGCCTGTGGGACAAGGAGCCAGGTCTGGCTCACATGCTCAGGGAACAGCCGATCGCCAGCACTGGGGTCAGGAAGGAATTTTTTCCCCTGGGGCAGATTGGCACTGGTCCCCGGGGGTTTTTTGCCTTCCTCTGCAGCATTGAGCATGACCACTTTGCAGAGCTCCTCTGGGCCCTTTTGGCTCAGATCCTGCCTGCTGCTCAAGCACCAGGAAGATGGCCTCTCGTGCCCTGCAGCTGGGGGGAGGAAGGCTTTTTTTTTCCCCCAGGTGGGACGGCAAGCGTCTCCGGGGGTTTTTTGCCTTCCTCTGCAGCGCTGAGCACGGCCCCTTGCCACGGCTTCTTTGGGCCATTTGGGCTGGGTGCCTGCTGCTCCACGAGCTGGCCCTAAACTTAGCTAGAACAGCCTGCCCAAACCAGCATAGAACAGCTCACCTAAACCAACCTTAAAGAAGCTAAACCAATCTGCCTCAAAAAACTTCAATCAGCCACCAACAACCTAAACGGAACCTTAAACAATCTACAACAAATTACCTAAACCAAACAAAATAAACCAACCTAAACACCCTAAAACAAACCTATCTAAACCAAATGATCTAAAAAAATCCTACCTAAAACAATCTAAAACTACATAAACCGGCATTTCTCAACCAACCTTAAGCAACCTAGAACCAAACAAGCTAAACAAACTGAAACCAACCAATCTTAACCTAAAATAACCATTAAACAATCTCAAACAACTTAAAACCAATCTAATAAAGGATAAAACCACCTAAAGCGACCGATCTAAACCAACCTCAAAAATAGGAAACCAAATGACATAACCACACCAAAATGACCTAAAGCAAACAACCCAAAGCTAAATAGAACCACTGAAACCAGCCTACGACGACCAAGCTAAAAACCAATCTAGATCAACTCAACTTCAACAACAAAGCTAAAACACCCTAAAAAACCTCAACAACAAAAACCCAACCACCAGCCACCCTGCCCCAGGCAGTGTCTCACTTGGATGTGCCTGCAGTCTTGGAAGCCTGACTACCCCAGGTTCTCCTCCTAACGGACCCTGAGCTTGTTTGGAGGTCCTCAAGCACGGCGCAGCTACCGTATACCCTTGACCTAGCAACGGTTCGCCTCTAGCCGGGAACGTCGTCCTCTTTGAGCAAGGCGGGGAAACACGTGGAGCAGGGAAGGAGGAAGGGGACGTCTGCCGAGACAGCAGAAACAGCCCAATCGAGCCTGGTGATTAGTGGGGGGACACGTGTCCCAGCGAGATTGCACTCACATCCAAAGCATCCAGACACAACCGAAAACCAACTAAACACAATGTACATCTAACCAAACCACCTAAAGCACCCTCAACAACCAATCTAAGCCACCCCAGCCTGAAGGAACCCATCTGCAAAACATGCACCGTGCATAACACTGCCCTAAACAACCTACCAGGAAATAACTAAACCAACCTAAACCAAACAACCTGAACCAACCTTAACAGAAACCCTTCAAGCGACCTAAACAATGTAAACCAAACCTGCCTAAACCAACCTACCTAAAAACACAGACACCCACCAACCCACCTAAGCTGCTTACTGAAAAGAAACAACCTCAAATAACCAACCAACCAACCAACCCACCCACCCACCCCCAACTTAAAATCATCTAAACAAACCTCAACCAAACTACAGAAAACAGCCTCAATGAAAACAGCTTCAGATACGCCACCTAAAACAACCGACGGAAGACAACTTCAACCAAAAATCACCTGCATCAAGCAACCTGAACCCACCAGCCTTCAACAACCAGCCTCTCACAACCACCCTCAAAGAACCTGCCTCAAACCAACCTCAAACGACCGCAACAAACTGAACCGAGCTACTAAAACCAGAAACCTAAACCAAACTAACACAGCCAGTGCTAAAGAATCCTCAGAAAACAGCACCAACCAAAGAACCCAGCAAAACCGAGAAAAAGAAACCTCCTCAGCTAAACCACACAGAGCAGCGCTAAGAACATCACATCAAACAACCTGAACCCGCCCACCTAAACTAACCAACCCAAACCAAGCTAAACCATCAAACCTGAAACAAGCAGCTAAGACCGCCAACCTAAACCAAACTTAACAAACCTTAACCTAAAACAACCAGCCTTCAGTGACCTACGAACACACAACCTACCAACAACGTAATACAGCGTCAAACAACCACCTTCGAACAACCAGTCTCAAAAAGCCTACCAAAACCAACTCATAGAAACTGACCTACACCAACCAAACTAAACAAACTTAAAAAACCCCAACAAAACCAGAACAACATCAACAAGAGAAACAACACCACCACCACCAAAACAAAAAAAACAAACAAGGTAGAAAGAAACAGGCAAAACCCAAACAAGTTACAGACAAAGAAGGCAGATGCAGGGAACAGGATGCAGAGGTGTTGCATGGGGACCCAGTGCTTTGGAACAGCCACTGGTGTCCTGTCAGGAACAGGAAGCAACATCCGCAGCTGCCACTCGGCACCTCTCCCTGCGGGCAACACCAGCGCCTGGCCGGGACCAGAGCGCTTCTCGTGCATCCCTGCCCAAGAAGCACAGCAGCAAAACAAGCTGTGGAAGGCAAAACACCTGCTTGTCATCGCTACATGTGATGCTTTGGAAAAGATCCCACAGTATCACATACCTCTTCTTTTGTGCATGGTCAGTCCCGCGCCTCATTCTCAAGGTTCTCCCTCTTCAGGAACCAGGGAAAGCTTGGCCTCTATTCCTGCTGCTGCTCTCTGCAGCTCTGGGACTTGCCTTTGCCAGCCTGCAAGGGCTGTTTGTTCAAGCTAAAGTGAAGAACGCAGCAGCCTGCTCCTGGCTACACGTGGGCTTGCGTTAAGGATTGTGAGCACTGGCTCTGAAACAGAGTGAGAAACAGAAATGACATGAAATAACATCAAAGGAAGTACATTAAAAAATAAAATCAACCAGAATAAAATAGAAACACTTGTATCCATTGCGTTTTGTGTCCTGGGAAGTGGTTTTTAGGGAAGAGTGAAGGAAGGGAGAGGGAAGGGGGAAGGGAAGGGAAAAGAAGGCAGAGGAGAAAAGCAAGCCCTGACAGAGCCCTGAGGGCTCCATACCTGAAAGAAATTGTGCTGTTTTCACCGAAAGCAAACTGATTTTCTTCAGGCAGTTAGAAACCTTTCTTTTTCACAGCTCGCACGCTCATTATTTGGAATTAGTTTGAGAACAAGAGCTAACACCCCAGCACAGAACTAATGCTTGTAATTGCTCTGGTCTGAGAGCCAAGGACATTCTGACTGCTCTGCCCAGGGATGGGACCTGCCGAGGAAGGGGGGCAGAGATGGGACAGAGCTTGACTGACATCCAGGCTGATCAAGAAGAGTATTTCATCCCATTAGCATCACGGTCATTATTATAGGAGGGAGAGGATCTTTCTCACTCTCTCAGGCATGCAGTGGAATCTTGATCAACTGGCCACATGGGTCAGGAAAGCTACCTGGCAAGCAAAAAGATCCATTGCACTCTTCTGCTCAGCACATCAAGATTTGCCCTCTGAGTCGCGGCAATTTCTTGAATATCACCAAGAATCAAAACAGGTTTCAAAGAGCAACATGGCATGACCAAATAATAAATACTTCTCTTTAAGTCCACTCATTTGTTTAATCTTTGCCTAGACCTTCAGGAAATGGAAAACCAAACTCACTACGGAGAAGTTCAACACAACAACCCACGCCAAATCAAGGCTACCAGGTAGGAACCCGATGACAAGGATCGGTCACGCAACTGCTACTCTATGACAGGGCTGCCCCGAACAGATCACCCCCAAGGATTCAGTCCAAGGCAGAAACTACTCAGCTGGCAAACATTCCAAAAAAACAAACACGTTTGGCTTACAGACCTTACAGCAAGTTTTCCCTCAGGAAACACAAAATGAAAGAGCAACAAGAAGCAGAAATAATACTCACAAGCCTGTAACCTCTTCGACGGGATTTTCCCGCACCGGCCGACACCGCCGGACCCGGCGGGCACAGCCGCTCCCCCCGCTCCAGCTGCCCGCCAAGCGGCGGCGCCGAGCGCGCCATCCACGCCTGCCGCAAGCGGCCTCGCCCTCTCCGCCCGCCCGCCCGCCCGCCCGCCGGGCACAGGCCGGGCCCCAGCGCAGCCCCGCCCGGGCACCGGGAGAGCGCGGAAGCGTCGCGGCGCCGCTTACCGAGCGGCAGCAGCAGCTGAGAGGGGCTGCTGCTCGCCTTGGCCGCCATGCTGGACACAGACCCGAGCAATCGCTACCGCCTCCCGCAAAGACCGAGCCAGCAGCCCCGACGAGCGGATGGCAGAGCCGTCGCTCCTCGGCCCCGCCCCGTGTGCCGGTAAACGCGGGAACGAGCACTGTCTCTTCAAACACCTTTTGCATTCTTCATCCTACAGCACTAAAGAAATAGCAGAATCCCTTAGCACAGGATAATTGTGCAATACAAGTGCCAGGTTTGTCGTGCTGGTAAAAGATATTGTCAAAAGATGTGCGGCTGTCGGTCTTTCCTCAAGACAAAAGGCAAACGAGCTGGTTCCATCCGAGGCGAGGCAAACCAAATGCAAGCACTGACAGCACTGCAGAGCAAAATGGCCCCGCGACGGGGCCCTCGTGGCCCTCCTCTCCTTCCCCTCTTGCTGTTTTCCTCCGTCATCTCTGTTGTGTCCTCTTGTTACGTGCAGTAAGTTTCATCTCTGGCATTTTGTTTTCTCTGCCCAGGTTTGCTCAGGAATTCTTGACAGGACAGTTGGAAGCAGGATTTTCCAAAGTGTCCTTGCCCCCAAGGTCCGTCAGGTCAGAGGCCTTTGGGCACTCTCCCAAGTCCAGGAGATGGCTCCAGCGCAAGGTAGGACAGGCTAGGCTAGGATAGGATAGGCTAGGGCTTGGGCAGGTCCTGGGAGGCGTGAGCAGCCTGTGGGACAAGGAGTCAGGTCCGATTTTGGGGGTAGATCGAGTAACCCTGAGTGAGCCTTCTGTTGCGTCCCGGTTATGAGAACCAGGATGGACTTGCTAATGACTGCATGGAAGTGGGAGAAGGGTAAACAGACTCTCCAGTCATGGTTCGAGTCCCACTACAATTGTCAGGGGTTCGAGTCCCCATGGCAATTGAAGCTTTATAACATCTTAACCCCTCAGGATTGATTAAGAAGTTTTTGTGCCCGGTACTGTGCTTTGTGTGAATGAGTGCTTGAGATGCCGTCTGAGTGCCAAGCGAGTGCGGAGTCCTGATCCACGGTTCCATGGTCTCCGCGAGGAGATCGGGCAGAGGTGGACAAAGCAAATGATAGGTGTTTGTTGAACTAATAGCTAGCTTGGTAATCGTGTGTTATCTTTATAAGTGCCCCGGCATTCCATGTCTGTTGTAATAATCTTTAGTGTACAACCATCTGTACGATGAGCAATTTAGCTTTCACACGAGGTAAGAAATGCTGTTTTGGGATAACAGTTGTAATACCCCAGGTGAGGCACTAATAAAAGCCTTGCCCAGTCCAGCTTGCTGAAGGCAGTGGGGGGGGATGGGTGCCGATGGGGCTCCAGCGGGCACTGATCTGTTCTGTCAGGGAAACCCAGCGGTGCCTCTACCCAGCTGAGCAGTGAGTGGCTTAAAGGTGCAATGCTAAAATCCAGATATTGTCTTGAATGAGTGCAACTGTGATCTGTTTGCATATTTGAGCTTGGTATTTGGTCTGCATGTCTGAGATGAGTATTTTAGTTTGCATATTTATATTTGGTACCAAAATAATTTTGTTTGGGGAGACAATTACAAAATGAGAACCGGTTCCGATACTAAAGTACCGCCTTGCTCCCCCTTAACGTGCGTCTTTACACATCACAGTAAATGAGTGGGGGGAAGTGAATGTGAAATTCTGGCTTAGCTGTATTGCAGTTAGTGTTGTTCTAGGGATAGACCGAATTGGACCTAAACTAATGTAAGGGATTGATGCTTAATATGCTGTTTATTGACATCTGTGAGAAATTACAAAAGGTAGGAGCTGAGGGTTTATAGTTGCAGGAATTAAATGAAGAGAGAAAAAGGGCAAAAGGAGCCCAAGCCTACGCTGTGAAGTTCGAATAGAAATTTCAAGGCCTGGCAGCTCCCCGTCGATAAGCTGTGGCGGGAAGAAAAAAGAAATAATAGAAGAAGAAAAAAGAAATAATAGAAGAAGAAAAAAGAAAAGTAGGGAGCTGACTGCGCAGTAAAGCGGCGAAAAAGGGGGGGAGAGCGGCGGCTGCTGGAGCTGGAGGTGCAGCTCCTCTCCTCCTGGCTCGCCGCCCGCGGGGGATGAAGCGGGGGGGCAGTCGCCGCCGCTTGGCCCCTCCGTCCCCTGCTGGGCTGCTTGGTTGTGCGTAACGCGCACAGAGCATTCGGATTTATTTCCCCTTAGATGTACACCTTCTGACCCGGGCTCAGAAGTAGGGATGCAGCAGTTAGTGTTGTTATTTACAAGTCAGTCAGCAAACGATATTCTGAAAGCAACAGAAAGTCGGAATTTGGAAACACTGTTACATGAAGCCTGGAGAGTATTTAGTAACAGGGAAGAAGACCGTGGGAAGGATAGGTATCTGCTAATAGCAGCACTACAAGAGAGTAGGGAACTGAGAACTGGAAGGGCTGGAAGGTTTCCAAAGCCTTTAGAAGGAGATCGGTGTGCACGGTGCGGGGAAAAAAGGACATTGTCACAATGAATGTCGAGAACGGCGCAGAGGAAGTAGGCAAAGGGAGAATCGGATGGTAGCAAATGTTGAAAGAGACAGACGGAGACCTGGGGAATCCACCCTAGCGAATCCACTGGTTATAATGAAGCCAGGGAAAGAACAAAAACAAGTGAAAGTTTGGTAGATACAGGAGCAACATTCTCAATTCTCAATGCCAATAAGTAATGACTACATAGTAGTAAAGGGAGCCACTGACCAAAGTGAAAGAGCGTAGTTTTGTGAACCTTTGAAATACAGATTGGGTAAACAAGTAGGCATTCACAAACTTCTGTATACGCCTAACTCCGTGAAAGCTCCTTTGGAAAGAGACCTAAAGCTCTACCCGGGTGACTGCATAAGAAACCTGGAAGGTTAATATACAGGGTGTTTTCAAAAGGCGGACCCAGTTTGAAGTCACTGCATCTCTGCAACCACAAACTATCAACTATCCTCTCGATGTTGTCCATACGGCAGGTGATGGGAATACTGCGCATTTATAAAAAGCTTACTAAAACCTGATGAACCATTAAACGGCTCGTAATTTTTTGTGTAATTGTAACATATTTGGCCCATCTTTTTTAAACGCTCTCTAACTTCCAGCGACCTCCTTCCCCCGCAAAAAACAGCCCCCTCCCCACATCGCACCGCTGGAGCAAACAGCGCTCTGCCTCTGAACAAGCCCCCTCCGCTTCCTCGCTGGGCGGGGGGAAAGATGGCCGAGGCTGGGCTCTTCCCCTCCACACCCCGGGGCACCCCCTGCCCTTCCCCTTGGGGCTGCGTCGCCCGCCGCCGCTTGGGCGAGCCCCGCGCCGAGGAAGCGGCGGGGGCGGCCGGGTGCCGGCGGCGGCTGCGGGGAGCCCCGGCGGTCCCGCCTCCCCCCGCTGACACTCACGGTCGCCGGGGCTGCGGGTGGGTGCCGGGGGCTCCGCGGGGCCGCCCGCTTCCTCCGCCTCCTCCTCCTCTTCTTCCTCCGCCTCCTCCTCCTCCTCCCCGCGGGGCCTCAGCACCGCGGACAGCGGCGGCGGGGCCCGGACAGCGGCGGCGGGGGGCGGCTCGGTGCCCACCCGCACCAGGGCGCGCCGCGGCCGGCCCAGCGCCGAGCTCACGGAGCCCACGGCCGCCCCGCGCCGCCCGCTGCCCCCCGCCGGTCCCGCCTCTGCGCGGGCAGCAGCCCCCGGCACGGCCCGAGCGCCGCTCCCCTGGCCCCACCTCCCCGCACGGAAGAAAAGCTCCCGCTCCGGGCGCGGCCGAGCCCCGCCCCGCCTCACCGGGACGTTGTGTTTCTTCCCCCGCCCCACGCAAAGAGTGTGGGGAGACAGGAGGGGAAGGACCCACCCCGAGCACCCCCAGACCGGCGCGCCCTCCTCCACCCTCCCCAGAGAGCCCCGTCCCAACCCACAGGTGTCGGCTGCGGTGTGTGAGCGCCGTTGGCACCAGGGAGTTCACGGCACCGTTTCAAAAGACACATTCATGCTGCCCTTCATCCTCTTCATAATGGAGCGGGAGTAAATCCAACACTTTTTGCCCTTTCTTAATGTCCTTATTTGTCGTCCAGCATTGTCTCCCGGGACCAGTCAGAGGGTTCTCTGCTCGCAGATGGAGAGGCAGCACGGTGGTATCCAGTGGACTCAGCACTGTGCGCTCTGCTCTAGCCGACCCTGCCTTTCGCAGGGGGCTTGGGCTGAATGATCTCCAGAGACACCTTCCAACCTCAACTGCTCTGTGCTATTAGACATTACAATACCATGTACCATGCTATACTGATAGCTTGTAACTGCAGAGCACAGTACTATAGATACAGTCCCCAACTATAACAGCATCACTTGCAGAGGTCTTGTACAATCCAGATGCAGCTCTGAGCTGCTGGAGATTTCCAAAGCCGACTTTAATCTCGTAGCCGTAAAACAGATGTCGTAAAACTTCACCAGGGCACTGCAAGTTGTTAAGGCACTTCAGTACCATCCTAACTGTGATAGATATTTCCTTAGATGTTTAAAACAACAGTAGAACATAGATACGCTTCCCTGAGCATATTGTCCCTGTTTCTGCACCTAACGGCTCAGCAGTACTGACTAGCAACACAAAAGTAACCGGCTGCATCCCTACCAAGAACAGAAGTCAGGTAATTGCAGCCTGTAGTCCCAGGCTTGTCTGGAAAGAATGTGCCCCTTTCCCAAGCAGTTCTGTGCCTCAGAGCTGACTGCCGCCAGCTGCTCTGCTCTCCTGTTACAGCGAGATCCCAAAGCAACTCGACACTGACGCAATAAACTGCAAATGGGAATTTCTTTGCTAGGGCGGTCTGCCTCTTCTGGATGAAAACAGTGCCACTACTGCATCGGAAAGCAAGAAAACAATGGCACACGCAGCCTGTTCTTTTTAACCCTCTGCAACCGTTCCACTAACTTTTTTTTTTTTTGCCTCAGTGTCTCTACCTGTATTTTCTTCTTGATTCTACTTGCAGAAAAGACAGTTTCAGCACCAAGTAGCATTTCACAGAATCACAGGATCACAGAATGTTAGGGATTGGAAGGGACATCGAAAGATCATCCAGTCCAATCCCCCTGCCGGAGCAGGAACACCTAGATGAGGTTACACAGGAAGGTGTCCAGGCACGTCTTGAATGTCTCCAGCGTAGGAGACTCCACAACCTCCCTGGGCAGCCTGTTCCGGTGCTCGGTCACCCTCACTGTGAAGAAGTTTGTTCTCAAATGTAAATGGAACCTCCTGTGTTCCAGTTTGTACACACTGACCCTTGTCTTACCATTGGTTGTCACTGAGAAGAGCCTGGCTCCATCCTCCTGACACTCACCCTTTACATATTTATAAACATTAATGAGGTCACCCCTCAGTCTCCTCTTCTCCAAACTAAAGAGACCCAGCTCCCTCAGCCTTTCCTTGTAAGGGAGATGCTCCACCCCCTTAATCAACTTCGTGGCTCTGTGCTGGACTCTCTCCAGCAGTTCCCTGTCCTTCTTGAATGGAGGGACCCAGAACTGGACACAATATTCCAGATGTGGTCTCACCAGGGCAGAGTAGAGGGGAAGGAGAACCTCTCTCGACCTGCTAACCACCCCCCTTCTAATACACCCCAGGACACCATTGGCTTTTATGGTGACAAGGTTCAGCCGCCAGGGCTGTTCCCTGCCTGAGAGCACAAATATTTCCCTGCCGAGGGGAAGTGCCAACTACAACGGGATGCCCTTTCCCTCCACCAGATGACAAGAGTGCAGCAAAACCCAATAACTTTTCAATTCTTGTGAAAGAGGCCAGAGAGAGACCAGCAGACAGGGCAAAGCACTGACTATGCAAATGCTGTTTGATCTTTTGGAAGACAAGCGGGGCTGCTGTGGCAGATCGCCAGCACTGGGGTCAGGAAGGAAATTTTTCCCCTGGAGCAGACTGGCACTGGTCCCCAGAGGTTTTTTGCCTTCCTCTGAGAAACAGACAACCTACAAACACACAACCAGCCTCAGACAGCACAAAGCAACTGAAAACAACAAACCCCAAACAACCTCAACCAAGCTAAGCCAAATGACCAAAAAAACCTAAACCACCAAACAACCAAAACCAAACCTACCAAGAAACCCAAACTAGACCACCTATTCAACCTAAATCACCAGAAAACACCTCAACCACCTCCAACAGCCTACCCAAATCAAATCCCCTAAGCCAAACTACGCAAAAACAACTAAACCAACCTCAACCAAACCACCCGAACCAACCTCCACACAAACCCTTCAAGCAACCTCAACTGTTGCTTTTTCCATGCGAGCCACGGAACCTGCCACACCAATATGATGTTCACAGAGTTCACTTTATTGTCGGACCGGGCTAGCTTTATAGCAAAGCTGCCCTTTCCACGCGCCTTACTGCTATGTGATTGGTTGTAACTCGTGTTATACAATAACATGATAGGCTGCATGTACTGTCCACGCGCTCTGCACGCATGTGTCCGGCGATTGCTCACTCATTATTACCTTCTAATGGTGCTCCTTTAGTTTCTTCTGTCTCTGGCTTCACCTCTCAGCCAGGCTGGTGACAACCCCATCCCCCTGGGGCGGGGGGGGACTCGGCCACTACACTCAACAATGGAAACCAAACCTACCTAGACCAACCTACCTAAAAACACAGACATCCACCAACCTACCTAAACTGCCTACTGAAAACAAACAGAAACAAATCAAACCAACCTCCAATAACCCACCTAAAACACCCAACCTCAAATCATCTAAACAACCTCAACCAAACCACCTACACCAACCTCCAGCAAACTACTGAAAACAACCTCAATGAAAACAACTTCACATACCCCACACAAAACAACCAACGGAGGACAACTTCAACCAAAAATCACCTACATCAAGCTACCTGAACCCACCAGCCTTCACCAACCCAGCCTCCCACAACCACCCGCAAAGAAGAACCTGCCTCAAACAAACCACCTCCAACCACCTCAACAACCTCAACCAAGCTACCAAAACCAAAAACCTCCCTCCACCAAAACAGCCCCTGCTTGGAAGGGCTCCAGCCCGGCTGCAACATCCGCAGCTGCCACTCGGCACCTCTCCCTGCGGGCAACACAAGCGCCTGGCAGGGACCAAAGCGCTCCTCATGCATCCCTGCCCAAGAAGCACGGCAGCAAAACAAGCTGCGGAAGGCAAAAAGTCTGCTCGTCATCGCTACGTGTCACGTAGCTCTGGAAAACATCCCACGGTACCACACCCGTCATCATCTTCTTCTCCTTCTTCTTCGTCTTTTGGGCATGGTCAGTCCCGCGTCACAATCTCAAGGTTCTCCCTCTTAGGAACCAGGGGAAGCTTGGCCTCTGTTCCTGCTGCTGCTCTCTGCAGCTCTCAAAATTACTCTCTTTATGCCTCAGGAAAGGGTTTGTGTCCAGCTGGATTGAGTCCCTGGTCTTCCTTGCTGTGGGACCCAGTGGGCATTTTATGTGGGGCAGAGAGGAGATGGCTACTAGGGTGGCCTCGAGGCTGCAGGGCTGGTTTCTGCCTGAGAGAAGAGAAACAGCAGGAGGTTTGTTCTGGGGAGCCGAGCGGCAGAGGAGGCCTCAGGGACACCCAGCAGCTGTGCCCAGTGAATGCACACCAAGGGCAGGGACAGCCTCCTGGGCCTCTTCAGCTCAGGGACCGATTTGGGGCCAGCACCCCAAAGGCTTCCTCCATAGGGTGCTGGGCGGATTGGGGGCGGGCGGGGCTGCACACGTGGGGCTCTGTCACCCCCACGTCACAATGCCAGCACCCGGCAACGCAGAGCTCACAATGTCCTGGGCAGGATCAAAAGGAGCAGCCGGGTCCCGCGTCCACTGCCAGAGCTGGCCCGGGGGCAGCCCCAACACATCCCGGAGGAAGCACTTGAGGAGCTGGTGGCATCACAGGGCAGGGGCTGAGGGAGGAAGAGCTTGCGTGAGGCTGCTGGAGGTTCTCCACTGTAAGACAATCTGCTGCCAGGGCCACCTTCAAACCTCAGCTCATGGAGGGAAATCCTTTTCAGCTGGGTAGCAGTGGAGAGACCAAGGGAATTTCTTCTCTGCTTGGAATGCCCACTGATGTCCCACCAGGCACAGGAAGGATTCTTGCCCCCAAGGTCCATAAGATCAGCGGCGTTTGGGCACTCTCGGAAGTCCGGGAGATGGCTCCAGCTCAAGGGAGGACAGGATAGGATAGGATAGGATAGGATAGGATAGGATAGGATAGGATAGGATAGGATAGGATAGGATAGGATAGGATAGGATAGGATAGGATAGGATAGGATAGGATAGGGCTTGGGCAGGTCCTGGGAGGCGTGAGCAGCCTGTGGGACAAGGAGCCAGGTCTGGCTCACATGCTCAGGGAACAGCCGATCGCCAGCACTGGGGTCAGGAAGGAATTTTTTCCCCCGGAGCAGATTGGCACTGGTCCCCGGGGGTTTTTTGCCTTCCTCTGCAGCATTGAGCATGACCACTTTGCAGAGCTCCTCTGGGCCCTTTTGGCTCGGATCCTGCCTGCTGCTCAAGCACCAGGAAGATGGCCTCTCGTGCCCTGCAGCTGGGGGGAGGAAGGCTTTTTTTTTCCCCCAGGTGGGACAGCAAGCGTCTCCGGGGGTTTTTTGCCTTCCTCTGCAGCGCTGAGCACGGCCCCTTGCCACGGCTTCTTTGGGCCATTTGGGCTGGGTGCCTGCTGCTCCACGAGCTGGCCCTAAACTTAGCTAGAACAGTCTGCCCAAACCAGCATAGAACAGCTCACCTAAACCAACCTTAAAGAAGCTAAACCAATCTGCCTTAAAAAACTTCCATCAGCCACCAACAACCTAAACAGAACCTTAAACAATCTACAACAAATTACCTAAAACAATCTAAACCAAACTAAATAAACCAGCCTAAACACCCTAAAACAAACCTACCTAAACCAAATGATCTAAGTAATCCTACCTAAAACAAACTAAAACTACATAAACCGGCATTTCTCAGCATCTTAAGCAACCTAGAACCAAACAAGCTAAACAAACTGAAATCAACCAATCTTAACCCTAGATAACCATTAAACAATCTCAAACAACTTCTAAACAATCTAATAAATGATAAAACTACCTAAAACAACCGATCTAAACCGAAGGACATAACCTGACCAAAATGACCTAAAGTAAACAACCCAAAGCTAAATAGAACACCAAAACCAACCTACAGTGACGAAGCTAAAAACCAATCTAAATCAACTAAACTTCAACAACAAAGCTAAAACACCCTAATAAACCTCAACAACAAAAACCCAACCACCAGCCACCTTACCCCAGGCAGTGTCTCACTTGGATGTGCCTGCAGTCGTGGAAGCCTGACTACCCCAGGTTCTCCTCCTAACGGACCCTGAGCTTGTTTGGAGGTCCTCAAGCACAGCGCAGCTACCGTATACCCTTGACCTAGCAATGGTTCGCCTCTAGCGGGGAACGTCGTCCTCTTTGAGCAAGGCAGGGAAACACGTGGAGCAGGGAAGGAGGAAGGGGACGTCTGCCGAGACAGCAGAAACAGCCCAATCGAGCCTGGTGATTAGTGGGGGGACACGTGTCCCAGCGAGATTGCACTCACATCCAAAGCATCCAGACACAACCGAAAACCAACAAAAACAATGTACATCTAACCAAACCACCTAAAGCACCCTCAACAACCAATCTAAGCCACCCCAGCCTGAAGGAACCCATCTGCAAAACATGCACCGTGCATAACACTGCCCTAAACAACCTACCAGGAAATAACTAAACCAACCTAAACCAAACAACCTGAACCAACCTTAACAGAAACCCTTCAAGCGACCTAAACAATGTAAACCAAACCTGCCTAAACCAACCTACCTAAAAACACAGACACCCACCAACCCACCTAAACTGCTTACTGAAAAGAAACAACCTCAAATAACCAACCAACCAACCAACCAACCCACCCACCCCCAACTTAAAATCATCTAAACAAACCTCAACCAAACTACAGAAAACAGCCTCAATGAAAACAGCTTCAGATACGCCACCTAAAACAACCGACGGAAGACAACTTCAACCAAAAATCACCTGCATCAAGCAACCTGAACCCACCAGCCTTCAACAACCAGCCTCTCACAACCACCCTCAAAGAACCTGCCTCAAACCAACCTCAAACGACCGCAACAAACTGAACCAAGCTACTAAACCCAGAAACCTAAACCAAACTAACACAACCAGTGCTAAAGAATCCTCAGAAAACAGCACCAACCAAAGAACCCAGCAAAACCGAGAAAAAGAAACCTCCTCAGCTAAACCACACAGAGCAGCGCTAAGAAAATCACATCAAACAACCTGAACCCACCCACCTAAACTAACCAACCCAAACCAAGCTAAACCATCAAACCTGAAACAAGCAGCTAAGACCGCCAACCTAAACCAAACTTAACAAACCTTAACCTAAAACAACCAGCCTTCAGTGACCTACGAACACACAACCTACCAACAACGTCATACAGCGTCAAACAACCACCTTCGAACAACCAGTCTCAAAAAGCCTACCAAAACCAACTCATAGAAACTGACCTACACCAACCAAACGAAACAAACTTAAAAAACCCCAACAAAACCAGAACAACAGCAACAAGAGAAACAACACCACCACCACCAAAACAAAAAAACAAACAAGGTAGAAAGAAACAGGCAAAACCCAAACAAGTTACAGACAAAGAAGGCAGATGTAGGGAACAGGATGCAGAGATGTTGCATGGGGACCCAGTGCTTTGGAGCAGCCACTGGTGTCCTGTCAGGAACAGGAAGGATTCGCAGCTGCCACTCGGCAGCTCTCCCTGCGGGCAACACCAGCGCCTGGCAGGGACCAGAGCGCTTCTCGTGCATCCCTGCCCAAGAAGCACAGCAGCAAAACAAGCTGTGGAAGGCAAAACACCTGCTTGTCATCGCTACATGTGATGCTTTGGAAAAGATCCCACAGTACCACATACCTCTTCTTTTGTGCATGGTCAGTCCCGCGCCTCATTCTCAAGGTTCTCCCTCTCCAGGAACCAGGGAAAGCTTGGCCTCTATTCCTGCTGCTGCTCTCTGCAGCTCTGGGACTTGCCTTTGCCAGCCTGCAAGGGCTGTTTGTTCAAGCTAAAGTGAAGAACGCAGCAGCCTGCTCCTGGCTACACGTGGGCTTGTGTTCAGGATTGTGAGCATTGGCTCTGAAACAGAGTGAGAAATGGAGATGATATGAAATAACATAAAATTAAGAAAATTAAAAAAATAAAATAATAAAATAAAATAAAATAAAATAAAATAAAATAAAATAAAATAAAATAAAATAAAATAAAATAAAATAAAATAAAATAAAAACACTTGTATCCATTGTGTTTTGTGTCCTGGGAAGTGGTTTTTAGGGAAGAGTGAAGGAAGGGAGTGGGAAGGGGGAAGGGAAGGCAAAAGAAGGCAGAAGAGAAAAGAAATCCCTGACAGAGCCCTGAGGGCTCCATAACTGAAATTGTGCCGTTTTGACTGAAAGTGAACTGATTTTCCTCATGCAGTTAGAAACCTTTCTTTTTCACAGCTCGCACGCTCATTATTTGGAATTAGTTTGAGAACAAGAGCTAACACCCCAGCACAGAACTAATGCTTGTAATTGCTCTGGTCTGAGAGCCAAGGACATTCTGACTGCTCTGCCCAGGGATGGGACCTGCCGAGGAAGGGGGGCAGAGATGGGACAGAGCTTGACTGACATCCAGGCTGATCAGTACAAGAATTTCATCCCATTAACATCATGCTAATTATTTAAGGAGGGAGGGGATCTCTCTCACTCTCTCGGGCTCTTTCTCTTGCGCACATAGTTTTGTTTCTTTCCTCTTTTTCTGTCAGAGCCAGGGGAGTTTTGGTGTGGGATGTTTTGTTCGGCCCTTTGCCGTTTTGCAGAGGCCTCTGGGCTTTTCTGCCTTTTTCCTTTTTTATCTCTTTGGGATCAACTGTGGGGACCAGGTGGCCCTTCCTGGGACCGGCTACTCGGTGTGGACAGAGTTTGTGAGAACTGGGTTGAGTACCTTCTATTTCTATTTTTTATACATACATATATATATATATATATATATATTTACTAGTGGTGTATTATTATTTTGTTATATTATTCCAGTGTGTTTATCTCACTCCAAGTTTCTCCTTTCCCTTTTGATTCTCTCCCCTATTGGGGAGGGTAAAGCGGGGTGGGGGGTGGGTGTGAGCAGCTATCGTGGTTGTATTGCTAGCTCGAGTTAAACCACAGCAAAATGGTAAAATCAGTTTAACTCAATATTTTTTTTTAGATCTGGGTAGTTTAAGGAGTCCTTTTCCATGCATGCAGGCCACACTTCAAGGCACTCTTCCCCTCTCTAGACAACCATTTCTCACTTCCCTCATGTCCAGACACCTTCACTGTGATGGCAGAAGCACTCACTTATTACTTTCTCAGCAGAAGTAACTTTCAAACATGTAAAATAACCTGAGGCAGTTCTGGGGTGTTTAAAAAAATGTAAGTCTTCAACCACTTATGCAAACAAACAGGATAAGATAACTAACAGGATTTTTCAAAAGGCATCTTCTGGTACTTCAGTCTGACTCCTAGATTCTAAAACAGGACATTGCAAACTGTTATTTATATATTCTCCTATTTGTTGTCCGGCATCATCTCATCCATATGTGCGGTATTACTGTATTTCACAGAGCGGTATTGATTTCAGAAGCAACGGTTATCTCAAACGTTAAGAATTAACTGTCATTAACACATGTGGCTGTGAGCTGTTAGCTAGATGCATATTATACTAACGAGATCAGAGACTTGTAATCCCTAAGAACACAGCAGCACAGGTTGAATAAGAAATCTTTGCTAATGAAGTGAACTGTCTCTGTTGCAGCTCTTAGACCAGAGATATTACTTTACACATTTAGCTACATGGGCCTCAAATGACACAAAACAACTCTGTGTCAGGACGTCACATAAGTGTGGAAGACTGTGATAGTGTGAATTATTTGTCTCAAAGCTTGCTTTCTAAAATAATATCCTTAAGGCCCGCTTGTTACAGAGAAATGCTCGCTCATGCTGCTTGCTTAATTGGGCCTGCTGTAAAGGTCTAAACACAGCGAGTTGAGGGGCAAAACGCATGATCATTGTGAATTGTTAAAACTAAAAGAATACTTGAAGCTTACATGTTAAAATTAAATAGATTGTCTTTACTCTGTCTTTAGGCATAACAATAAAATAAGATTGTTTAGCAGCGTCTGACGTCGTTTGTGTCTTAATCTCTCTCAGAATTTTTGAAACTTCCTGAGTCCAAAATTGGACTGGGAAGCCACACTGTGGGCAAACACCATAACTACAACATAGCTGACTTCCATAGCAGCTGCACATTGGTCTGAATTCATGTTACAATTTAGTAGGTTTATAGGTGTATGGGGATATAGCAGAAGATATGGCGAGGAGATTAGTTAAATGTAAATACGCTGAAGTGACTTGCATCTGTCTGTAGAAAAAGCACGTACATCACACTCATTGTTTTATTTGACCTTGTGTGCTGGATGGGTAGAACCTCTGTGTTAGATAACACAGGCCTGTGAGGAACTCTAGGCACCTTATCACTATGTCTGAGATTCCTGCTTTGTTGTGAGAAAGAGCGGGAAGCTGCGCCTGCCTGAAGCCTTGGAATACAGGGGAGCTCAGCAGGCCCAGCGATCTTCCAGCAGGGCTGAACTGACCAGGGCCTGCGTCCCCGCTGGTGTCACCTCTGCCTGGGAGCTCAGGTGTGGCTTCGGAGATCCCTCAGTAGAGACATTACTAAAATAAAACTTGCTCTTTACAATGCATCCGTGGCCTCCGGCTCTTCTTGCGATGTGCTTGTGTATGTGTACACAGTCAGTTCTTTGCTTTCTTCACAGGAAAGTGCAATGCTGCCTGGCTCCCTGCTGCCTGTAGAAGGGTTCAGGCTCTATCACTTGTTGGACTGTGCATAGCACTAGAAGTTGACAGGAGGAAACCACCTTCCCAGTCCAGCGCCAGTCTGGGGAAGAATGAGTGACTGGAGAAATGCTTCATGAAAGGAAGCATGTTCTTTGTCCTTTTAGAAATGAACTGTAGCGTTTCTAGACAGAGTTGTTTCCTTGAAGTGAATAACAGAGACAAAAGCCAAAATGTGTGTTCTCTGGGAACTCATTTCTGTTTTGTAAAGCGTTGTCTGTCTGCTTGTCTGGCAGTAACTGACTTCATCTGCTGGGAGAGTAAGATCATATTGAATATAAAAACCGCTTTTGTGGTCAACCCTGAAGTCTCCATCTGCTACAATGTTGTAAAACAAGAACTGTCGCATATGGGTTTGTAGAACTCAAACAGAAAATCGTGTTTATCTATCTTTCATAGCTGGTTCCTGGAGAAGAAGGACCTGAAGTATGAATTCAACAGTTATCATCTACAAAGACATGTTTTATGTAGGTGTATAATCTAAACAGAGCTTTTGGGGTGTGGGTGGGTTTTGGTGTGGGTTGTTTTGTTTTGTTTACAAGCTCTTGCAGCTGACATTTGATAAAAGGTGAGCAGTTCCTATTCAGGGAATGTGCGTTGCTAATGAGAATACTGACTTTGTATGTCGAACTCATGGCTTCTTGTAAAGACGCACTGATCTCTTCTGAATCAAAGACTTTCTTTTTGTTAGTTATTGTGTTCTGTTCTGTAAGTGCACAAGCCATAGGTAGTTTCCTGACTGGTTGATGGAATGGAAAAATAATAGTTGTTTTTCAGCTGCTCTAAGCCTTTTGTTTTTCAGTGTCTGGTGCGTTTGCTTATGGCCCAGGTCTGTAGAAATCACCAGTTGTGAGCTGGTGTTGCTCTTCTTTGGGGTACAGGCAGATACTAAGCTGGATCATGTGTTTAAACATATCTTCAGGCTGTATCACCAGAAACCATGTGATAAAATGCTGTAAAATTCTGGCAGCTCCTCCAAGTGGATGCATCTGTGTGGTGCTCAGCAGCCTTTGGTTCTGCTGGCTTCGAGGTTCAGCTCTCTTGGACTTCTTTTGCTTGGTAGCTCCACTTTCTTGTAGTGAAGGCACCGGAATGGTATTTGGCAAGTGAGGACAGACAGACCAGACCCAGTTCATGTTCAAGGGGTTAAAAATGAAAACTGGAGCAAACCTAAAAGAGGGCTGGTGTTAAATCTTCTTCATGTCAGTGGTGATTCTGCTTTCACCACCAGGTGGCGCTGTGTGTATTTAATTGCACTGGGAGCTGCCTGTGCCTGCCTGTGTAGTTCAGAGCAGTCATTAGAGGAAATGTTCTTCTGGCTGCGTCTGTTCTCCTGTGATATTAAAAACTGGAAAGATATTGGGAGCAGCTACTACTTTAGGAGAATTTCTATGAAGTAAGGAATTGCTGGTTTTATTTTGTCAGCATGGACAAGAAAAGAACTGATTCTAACTCATGTCCACTGCAGCTTATGCTTCCATGATCCACTGCTCCACTCATCACTGTGCATAAATGTCTTTGGAGAGGAATGGCAGGTGCTGGCTCTTCCCATGGACAAGTAGGGTGCTGTGTGGGCTCCCAGGGACAGGACACGCTTTGCCTTCCCGTCTCCAGAAGAAAGAAGAGTTGAAGAAGGGGCCTCAGGAGCGAGAGACTGCAAAGAAGTTGCTGCACTAGATCCTTTTTTCTTCATTTATCTGTCAGAAAAGCTGCGTTCTGCTCACTGTGTCTTAGCTCAAAATACAGTGAGAGCTTCTTGCTTGAGCCTGCTAAAGGAGAAAAACCCTTCCCTATCTCAGGGAGCGTGCGACTTTTGACTCGCTTGTTCTGAATCTATGAGCTGCAGGTACCATGTTCAGATTGTGTGGTGACAATCTATACCACTGACTCCCTGAATGGGTTTTCATTTCTGACCCTATTTCCTTCTCCAGCATTTTTCACTATATAAAGAAAAAAAAATATTTTTAGAAAAAAATTAGATTGGATTGGGACATCATGTTGATTTTGGTCCCAAAGACTCTGTTTGCTAGAAATAAGTTGAGTCTTCATCAGATCACTGCAGAGATTTCTAGCCAGTGTAGAACTATTGCATTATGTTGTTTTTAACACGATTCAATGCATGTTCCAGTGTGTGCATTTAACTTCTACTTCACTCAGTATTTTGAAAACAGCCTTAAACTGAAGAGAGCTTTCAAGCTTGGGAGAGAAAAAGAGCAGATCTTGACTCCAAGGTCTGCGGACATCACTCTAAAGACAGTTTCTGTGCATCCAAATGCTGTTAATCCTTGATAATATGATGGTTGTGTGATGGCTACGGAAACACACAGAGGGGCAGCAATGAGGAAAGAAGAACCTTTAAAGATAGTCTGGTGTTGCTCACATCCCAAAGGAGGATGATCAGTTTTCCGTGTCATTCCTTACAAATGCTTGTCTAATTTATTCTTTAAAAATTCCTTTAATGTTACTCCTGTTGCAAAGGTTGCTGCATACCCTAAGTTTTTCAGGTGTTTAACTTAAGCCTCATAATTCTGTGTCCTGTGTGCAGTGGATGTACACAAAAGTTTTTCTTCATAGCTACCTTTTACATGTTTAAACACACTTGTTTCTCTTCACTATTGCCCTTTACAGGTTAAGCAGCTGGTTTTCGATTTGCACTTTGAAGTCGGACTTTTGTTCCCCTTTGGACTTTCTGTAGAATCCCAGAGGTTGTACTACACCCTTCTCAAAAGTCAAGACATCATCTGCAGGGTTCAACAGCTAATCTGTGCAAATACAATGCTGCAAAAATAATGCGTGGCTGTACCTACTGAAGTGTCATGTGTGATGAGGAGTCACTGGGTGTTTTAATTAGTGAGAAATGGTACATAAAAACTAGGTGACAGAAACAGGACATGAGGCTGGCCTACTGTTCTTCAAGCTTGCGGTGCAGCTCTGTGGGCTTTGGATGACTAAAGGAAAGCAGCAGGCACAGGAGAGAGCTGCTGCTGGATCTTAATGAAAGATGGCAAATGATTTGGAGAGAGGTTTTCAAAGTCAGAAATGCAAGTCAGGAGCCCAGTTCCAACTTGCCTGTGAAATCACTGTGTACTTCCCTTGCTTGTGTAACTTTGTGTATTGTCCAGAAGCTTTCATTTCAATGTTAAGAAAGTTACAGTTGTCTGATAGGTGATGTAATGATCTCGTAATAACAGCTATAATGAAAGTAATGGAAAATGTCAGTATTCAAAACAGAGCCATGATAAATTATTAATGAACTTATACAACTGTTGCTTACCGTACCTTCCATGTTACAGCTGTCGTTAGGCATTGATGCTGTTTCCTCAGAGTTCGAGCTGTAGTATCTGATTTTTGTTTCAGGGTGTGTTCTGAAGCTGCTGATGGCAATGCCTTTGGCTACAAAGTGTAGCAAATATTTTGTGGATTATCAGTCTGAGCAGCAGTCAAACAGCATTCTTTTCAAATCACTAAGGAAGAAAGTTGTACCAGTTCATCTCAGTTCCCTAATGCCAAAGGTCTTTTTCACATCTATTGATCCTTTTGTATTTTGTTCCTTCTTTAAGGTCAGTTGATGCCTGGAGGGAACTGTCACATCTTTGAAAACTCCTTGTAGCTACGGAAAAGAGATTTGATGACTTCCTCGAGTGATAAGTAGACACTGAAGAAATTATATGCTGCTCCTCTCTAAGTCAGAAATAGGAATTAGGAAGGAATGTCTTACTGGAAAATAAAATAGGACCGGGCCCCTTGAGACAGAAATATGTTGATGAAATCGTGTAGTGTTATTAACCAAGACATAGTGACTCTTTGGCCAGGAAACAAACAGATCCTATGCTAAAATAGTGTTTGTTCCAGGTAATTCACGTCAGTCTCTCCAAGCAATGGATCTACTTTGCAAGTGAGAAAAGATGGACCTAAATATTGAAACAATAAGGGCTGTTTTTCTTCCCCCGGATCAAAACTGACACAGCAGAGCCCATGTAGTTTTCAAATCAGTAGCAGCGCCTTCACCTACTTGCTATCATACAGAGCAGAATCTGTACTTTCTCCTTCTGTATGGCTCTTGGAAGAAACTTGGTTGCACTTGTTCACTTGTTCACTTGTTGCTAAGAACGGGATGTTGATCAAGTGCAACTGTAGCAAATACTTGATTTGCTTAAACAATTTAGAATTTTCCTGTGTTGATTCTCATCAGAAAAAATTAAAACATGAAAAAAACAATACTTTAAGGATTAAACTATAAGATTGTTTTAAACAAAAAGAACATCATAGTTTTATAGAAAGTAATTTTTTATTTTCTTAGCACTTTGAAGTGAGGTAAAATAGCTGTCTGTAAGCACAATTTTGAAACAAAAGCTATGTCATCTCTGTTATTCTTTTTGCGGCCTTCTAAATGAAAAGTCTGTGTGAACTCTTGTTATCTGTGTTCTAGAAAACTGATCTGCTTTGCAAGCTGAGATGATTCTGAGGCAGAACAAAGCATGAGAGACATGGTCTTCTCATTATTGTATAGTTTAAGCATACTATGTAACAGCCAAATCTTTTTGTGATTTAAAAACTTCATTTAACTACATAAAGGATGAATGTGCTGCATGAATAGTTTCTTGTGTTCAAGCATATTGCCAGTGTTTTACTACTGAGAGAAATCCTAGCAACTGCAAACAACTAGATAATTCATCAGAAGCCAAACATATATGTATCTCAAATAATTTTTGTATCACAGCTAGTCTAATGCATTAACTTTTTATGTTGGGAGATTTTCTATAATAATCTATTTCTTGTTTCATGGGATAGACAATGACCAAGTTTCTTGAAATATCTAAAATGAAATGTTGGATGAGAATAGAATAGCGACAGAACCATTTTTAAGTGCCTATGCGATATTATAGATTGTCTTCAAGTTCGCAGAGAAAAGGATACTTTGGTTATGATAACAAAATATTTCTCTTCCACATCTGTAAGCTATACTAATTATTTCACACTTGGAAGCTTAAAAGATCCTGAGAAGTTTATTTCAACCTCTTAAGAAAGGCTTCTTGGCTAACATGGTATTTTTCCATTTGTGTGGTCTAGATTAACTCGTATCATTCTCAACGACAACTGTCGAGGTGAAAGTTTTATTTTCACGTATCCTGGGTATCAGAAATGATAGGCATAAGTAAATTGTCAGAGGTTTGAATTTACAAGTGTACTGAAGCTTTTAAGTGCCTGATTCAGGTTTAAGAGCAGAAGAAACCCTACTGAACTCAAGCGGGACCATGTTTTTGTGAAGCAGCAAATCTGGTTTCAGTACACTCAACACTCATTTAGAAATGCTGTAACTACATGGTGCAAAGCAGTGAAATCTTGTGAAGTTGCTCTTCTAACATTTTTTGTGAATAAATTTTGAGTGAGCAATTTCTCCTGGGAAACTCTCTGATGGATCATGTACTGTTTCCTCCCCCACAAAGCGTAAGAACTGTCATAAATATCAGATTGTAAATTCTGGCTCAATCAAAAGAAATTTGCTTAAACCTTGTCAACAGGAAATTTCAACTTTTAGGTGATCCGAGTAGTGCACAGACCTGATAATAATAAAAATTGAACTACAGTTTCCACACTCCATTGGAGTGAAGCCAGAATGTACAGTACTTCCACATCCAGCTTAGCTGTAACCAACTGGTTTTGCCATATTGTAAGTAATTATTTTTATCTTATGTTGAGTTTCAAAGTTATTATGAATAGTAAGCTGTGTGTATACCATAATGCAGCATGTTTAGTAAGTTGAAGTGAATGTTTTCTAGCAGCACAAGAAGAAAATGACGTCTAGCATAGCATTACAATTGAACCCCAAAATCGTGACATGAGAATTTTGCCAGGGAGTATTTGTAACAGAAATCCACGATACTGCCGAATCACCTGTTTTCGTCACAAGTGAAGATGTCAGTTTTCAGTAAGATGTGGCTAAATGAAACACGTAGGCAAGAAAGCATCTTTTATTGAACACAGAGGAATTAATATTAAACTGAAGTCAAGTTTTCACATAAAAATTCACTGTGCTTGTTCTTGAGGTTTTGGATTACATAAGAAGGAAAGGCATGTGTCCCGTTAAGTCAACAGGCTTTTTCTAAGGTGTGTACTGAAAGACCATATATTTCTTGCTCCAAGGTTAAATTAGCATCTCATGCAGACAACAGAGGCAGCTTTAAAAGTGAAATCCTTCAGTTTCATGCTCCAAGTCATAGATGCTGCTAAGTCTTCTAAATTGTTGAAATTTACACCAAATTTAAAGCTAATAGTTTCCTCTTGCGAAGGTTTAATTGTACCTTGGGGAAAAGTTGCTTCCCTTTGAGATTAAAAGGGAAATACTTCTATGGACAACAGCTGCATTAAATGTAAACTTCTCAGCCATGTATGCTGGCTGCAGGACCTGTGCTAATCTATAGAAAAGCAAACAAATTCAGTGAGTTTTCTCTGCAGACCAAAATGATGTGAAATTTTACTAATTTTACAAAAATGACATTTCTCAGTTACCCGTAACAATGTTTGTTGTCTCATGTTAAACATTTAGCTGAAAGTAAGCTGCTGTTTTTTGCGAAACTCTGGTTGTCCTCTGCACCAAGAGTGGGATCAGGGGCAAGAACTGTCTGGTCAGGAACCTTGGTCAGAGCTGTGGATGTGAAGCTCTTGGGGAAGAGCTGTTTTAGCTTAATCCATGATCCTCCTTAACAAGCGGGAAACGGCACTTTACTTGCAACTGATTTTTGTGATGTTTCTTTTCCCCATCTTTCTCTTTATATTTCTGACATGCTGGAGTCTCCCAGAGGATGGGATGGTGTCATGAGCGCTCAGGCAGAGTATATCCACTTTAGTTCAAATAATTGGTATGTGTTTCTTAGGTTGCTGCCTATAAAAAGCACTTAACTATGGCAATAGTCCCTAGTGACAAAGTGGATGGGTTTGTTGGTTTAATTAAACCTCTCTTGCACTGCTGATTTCCCCACCTTATCCCCCATCAAGCTTATATAAAAAAATCAAGTAACAAGGCAGTCTAGAAATGGAAATGTGAGTTTTAAGGCAAGAGGAACTGTCATTTAATCTGCACTCCAGCAGGCCATGAAGGAGGTTTGTGTCAAGCAATTGCTAAATCAAACTTTGTGTGATGGCTGTTTATTATGGTAATGATTAGGGATGAACCAAAATTACATGATGGCTGTGCAAGTGTAAAGAAGTAGCTGAATTTCTGTGGTCTATTTGTTCTGGATACACATTGTTTAATGCACGTGTATAGCTAATATTCACATACTTAAGTAGTGAATTGTTCTAGCTTGTGTCTACAGACTGTCAATGACTCAGTGCTGAATGTGGTGAATATTCTGAGAAATTAGTGTTGAAATTCTGAACTTGCGGAAGAGAGATACCATCTTGAAGTATTTCTTCAAACAGAAGACATCCACTAATACTTCAAGTGCCGTTTAATCTGAATGTTGCATTGTGGCAGTTTCTTTTGATATCATAGCGTAACATTAGGATGGTGTTTCATTTTTTTCACAGATATTTCGCAGCTCACAAAGAATGGAAAGCTCAGGAAGACAAAAGCACAAAAGCTTTATTTTGTACATGAACATCTATAAGAAAGCAGTTGGAAAACATCCAGTGGCAAACATATCTTTGCAATATATCTTTACTCCTCTTTGGTTATTTATCTCTCTTCTCTTAGTTCTGCAAAACCTTCCAAGCATTTAAATTGTCTACTCTGTGTGTATTGATTTGTGCATTCATCATCTTAAATTACATGTGCATAACACAGAGTTGTTTTGTGTCGTTTGAGGCTCATGTTGCTAAATGTGTAAAGTAATATCTCGGGTCTAAGAGCTGCAACAGAGACAGTTCACTTCATTAGCCAAGATTTCTTATTCAGCCTATGCCACTGTGTTCTTAGGGATTACGAGTCTCTGATCTCGTTAGTATAATATGCATCTAGACAATAGCTCACAGCTATTTGTGTTAGAGGAAATGACAGTTTATTCTTAACATTTGAGATCACCATTGCTCCTGAAATCAATCCAACTCTGTGAAATACAGTAATAGCACACATATGGATGAGATGTTGCCAGACAACAAATAGGCAGAATAGAAAAATAAAAGTTTGCAACGTCCTGTTGTAGAATCTAGGAATCAGACTGAAGTATCAGAAGATGCCTTTTGAAAAATCCTGTTAGTTATCTTATCCTGTTTGTTTGCAAAAGTGGTTAAAGACTTATATTTTTTTAAACACCCCAGAACTGCCTCAGGTTATTTTACATGTTTGAAAGTTACTTCTGCTGAGAAAGTAATAAGTGAGTGCTGCTGCCATCACAGTGAAGGTGTCTGGACATGAGGGAAGTGAGAAATGGTTGTCTAGAGAGGGGAAGAGTGCCTTGAAGTGTGGCCTGCATGCAGGGAAAAGGACTCCTCAAACTACCCAGATCTAAAACAATATTGAGTTAAAATGGTTTTACCATTTTGTCGTGGTTTAACTCGAGCTAGCAATACAAACACAAGAGCCACTCATTCACTCCATCCTCCCGCCCACTCCCCAATAGAGAATGAAAAGAGAAGGAAGAAACTTGGATAGATAAACACAGTGTAATAAAATAACAAAATACTAATATACTACTAGTAAATACATATATAAATAGAACTAAAAGGTACTCAAGCCAATTCTCAGAAACTCTGTCCACACCGAGTAGCCGGTCCCAGGAAGGGGCACCTGGTCCCCACAGTTGATCCCAAAGAGATAAAAAAGGAAAAAGGCAGAAAAGCCCAGAGGCCTCTGCAAAACGGCAAAGGGCCCAACAAAACATCCCACACCAAAACTCCCCCGGCTCTGACAAAATAGAGCGAAGAAAAAAAACTATGCACACAAGAGAAAGTGCCTGAGAGAGTGAGAGATCCCCTCCCTTCTTAAATAATTAGCATGATGCTAATGGGATTAAATTCTTGTATTGCTCAGCCTGAATGTCAGCCAAGCTCCGTTCCATCTCTGCCCCTCTTCCTCGATACATATGTTAAATGTTAGGATTAGAAAACCAGGAATAAGTAGGATTCATGTCCTTAGTAGGATACATCTTCTCTCCTTCTCCCTCTCTCTCTCCCTTCCCTTCCCTTCCCTTCCCTTCCCTTCCCTTCCCTTCCCTTCCCTTCCCTTCCCTTCCCTTCCCTTCCCTTCCCTTCCCTTCCCTTCCCTTCCCTTCCCTTCCCTTCCCTTCCCTTCCCTTCCCTTCCCTTCCCTTCCATCTCTCTTCCCTAAAAACTGCATTCAAGGACACAAAACACAATGGATACAAGTGTTTCTATTTCTATTTATTTTATTTTATTTTATTTTATTTTATTTTATTTATTTTATTTTATTTTATTATTTTATTTTTATTATTTTTATTTTTTATTATTAGTTATTTTTATTTTATATTTTGTTTTCTTGTTAATTTATTAATTTACTTTATTTTCTGTTATTTCATGTCATGTTATTTCATGTCATATTATTTCCATTTCTGATTCTGTTTCAGAGGCAGTGCTCACAATCCTTAACACAAGCCCATGTGTAGCCAGGAGCAGGTTGATGCATTCTTCAGTTCAGCTTGAACAAACAGCCCTTGCAGGCTGGCAAAGGCAAGTCCCAGAGCTGCAGAGAGCAGCAGCAGGAATAGAGGCCAAACTTTCCCTGCTTCCTGAAGAGGGAGAACCTTGAGAATGAGGCGCGGGACTGACCATGCACAAAAGAAGAAGAAGAAGAAGATGATGATGACAGGTGTGGCACCATGGGATGTCTTCCAGAGCTACGTGACACGTAGCGATGACGAGCAGACTCTTTGCCTTCCACAGCTTGTTTTGCTGCCGTGCTTCTTGGGCAGGGATGCACGAGGAGCGCTTTGGTCCCTGCCAGGCGCTTGTGTTGCCCGCAGGGAGAGGTGCCGAGTGGCAGCTGCGGATGTTGCAGCCGCGCTGGAGCCCTTCCAAGCAGGGGCTGTTTTGGTGGAGGGAGGTTTTTGGTTTTGGTAGCTTGGTTGAGGTTGTTGAGGTGGTTGGAGGTGGTTTGTTTGAGGCAGGTTCTTCTTTGAGGGTGGTTGTGGGAGGCTGGTTGTTTAAGGTTGGTGGGTTTAGGTAGCTTGATGTAGGTGATTTTTGGTTGAAGTTGTCTTCCTTTGGCTATTTTAGGTGTGGTATGTGAAGTTGATTTTGTTGAGGTCGTTTTCAGTGGTTTGTTTGAGGTTGGTGTAGGTGGTTTGATTGAGGTCATTTTGATGATATGAGGTTGGGTGGTTTAGGCAGGTTATTTGAGGCTGGTTTGATTTATTTCTGTTTGTTTTCAGTAGGCAGTTTAGGCAGGTTGGTGGATGTCTGTGTTTTTAGGTAGGTTGGTCTAGGTAGGTTTGGTTTCCATCATTGAGGTTGCTTGAAGGGTTTGTGTTGAGGTTGGTTCAGGTTGTTTGGTTGAGGTTGGTTTAGTTTTTTTTAGGTAGGTTGGGTTAGGTGATTTGATGACATCAGGCTGTTGGAGGTTGTTGAGGTGTTTTCTGGTGGTTTAGGTTGAATAGGTGGTCTAGTTTGGATTTCTTGGTAGATTTGGTAATGATCGTTTGGTGGTTGAGGTTCTTTTGGGCATTTGACTTAGGTTGTTTGGGTTGTTTGGGGTTTGTTGTTTTCAGTTGTTTTGTGCTGTCTGAGGCTGTTTGTGTGTTTGTAGGTTGTCTGTTTCTCAGAGGCTTCATATTGTTGAAGCTGGGTTCTTGGAGGTCATTGAAAGTTGTTTGTTTTTTGGTTTCGGTTGGTTGCTTGAGGTTGATCAAGGTTGGTTCAGGTAGTATGTTGTAGATCGTTGAAGGTTCTTTTTAGGTTGTTGATGGCTGGTTGTGTGAAGATTTTGAAGCTAGATTGGTTTAGGCTCTTGAAGGTTGGTTGATTGTTTGCAGACGTTCAAGGTTGGTTTAGGTGAGTTGTTCTATGCTGGTTTGGGTGTGCTGTTCTAGCTAAGTTTAGGGCCAGCTCGTGGAGCAGCAGGCACCCAGCCCAAATGGCCCAAAGAAGCCGTGGCAAGGGGCCGTGCTCAGCGCTGCAGAGGAAGGCAAAAAACCCCCGGAGACGCTTGCCGTCCCACCTGGGGGAAAAAAAAAGCCTTCCTCCCCCCAGCTGCAGGGCACGAGAGGCCATCTTCCTGGTGCTTGAGCAGCAGGCAGGATCCGAGCCAAAAGGGCCCAGAGGAGCTCTGCAAAGTGGTCATGCTCAATGCTGCAGAGGAAGGCAAAAAACCCCCGGGGACCAGTGCCAATCTGCCCCGGGGGAAAAAATTCCTTCCTGACCCCAGTGCTGGCGATCGGCTGTTCCCTGAGCATGTGAGCCAGACCTGGCTCCTTGTCCCACAAGCTGCTCACGCCTCCCAGGACCTGCCCAAGCCCTGTCCTGTCCTGTCCTGTCCTGTCCTATGCTATCCTCCCTTGAGCTGGAGCCATCTCCTGGACTTGGGAGAGTGCCCAAATGCCTCTGATCTTATGGACCTTGGGGGCAAGAATGCTTCCTGTGCCTGGTGGGACACCAGTGGGTGTTCCAAAGCACTGCAACCCCTTGCAACCCCTCTACATCCTATTTCTTACAGCTCCTGAGCCTGGCTCCACGGGGGATGAAGATGGTGAGCTCTGCAGTGCTCCTCCAGAAGAAATTTTCTTGGTCTCTCCACTGCTATCCAGCTGAAAAGGATTTCCATGCATCAGATGAGTTTGGAAGGTGGCCCTGGCAGCAGATCGCCTTGCAGTGGAGAACCTCCAGCAGCCTCATGCAAGGTCTTCCTCCTTCAGCCCCTGCCCTGTGATGCCACCAGCTCCTCAAATGCTTCCTCCGGGATGTGTTGGGGCTGCCCCCGGGCCAGCTCTGGCAGTGGACGCGGGACCCGGCTGCTCCTTTTGATCCTGCCCAGGGCATTGTGAGCTCTGTGTTGCTGCGTGCTGGCATTGTGACACTCGGGTGACAGAGCCCCACGTGTGCAGCCCCGCCCGCAGCAGCCCTGCTTATCTTCCAAAAATCAAATAGCATTTGCATAGTCAGTGCTTTGCCCTATTGGCTGATCTCTCCCTGTCCTCCTTCACAAGAACTGAAAAGTTACTGGGTTTTGCTGCAGTCTTGCCATCTGGTGGAGGGAAAGGGCATCCCGTTGCAGTTGGCACTTCTCCTCGGCAGGCAAATGTTTGTGCTCTCAGGCAGGGAACAGCCCTGGCGGCTGAACCTTGTCACCAGGAAAGCCAATGGCATCCTGGGGTGCATTAGAAGGGGGGTGGTTAGCAGGTCGATAGAGGTTCTCCTTCCCCTCTACTCTGCCCTGGTGAGACCGCACCTGGAATACTGTGTCCAGTTCTGGGCTCCTCAGTTCAAGAAGGACAGGTGTGTACACATACGCAGGCACGTTGCAAGATGAACCAGAGGCCACTGATGCATTGTAAAGAGCAAGTTTTATTTTAGTAATCTCTCTACTGAGGGATCTCCGAAGCCACACCTGAGCTCCCAGGCAGAGGTGACACAGGCGGGGACACAGGCGCTGGTCAGTTCAGCCCTGCTGGAAGATCGCTGGGCCTGCTGAGCTCGCCTGTATTTCAAGGCTTGAGGCAGGCGCAGCCTCCCGCTCTTTCTCACAACAAAGCAGGAATCTCAGACATAGTGATAAGGTGCCTAGAGCTTCTCACAGGCCTATGTTACCTAACACAGAGGTTCTACTCATCCAGCACGCAAGGTCAGTAAAAGAATTAGTGTGATGTATGTGCTTTTTCTACAGACAGGTGCAAGTCACTTGAGCACATTTACATTTAACTAACCTCCTCGCCAAATCTTCCGCTATATCCCCATACAACAGGGAACTGCTGGAGAGAGTCCAGCGCAGGGCAACAAAGATGGTTAAGGGAGTGGAGCATCTCCCTTATGAGGAAAGGCTGAGGGAGCTGGGTCTCTTTAGTTTGGAGAAGAGGAGACTGAGGGGCGACCTCATAAATGTTTACAGATATATAAAGGGTGAGTGTCACGAGGATGGAGCCAGGCTCTTCTCAGTGACAACCAATGATAAGACAAGGGCAACGGGTACAACCTGGGACACACGAGGTTCCACTTGAATATGAGAAGAAACTTCTTCTCAGTGAGGGTGACAGAGCACTGGAACAGGCTGCCCAGGGAAGTTGTGGAGTCTCCTTCTCTGGAGTCATTCAAAACCTGTCTGGACACCTTCCTGTGTAGCCCTATCTAGGTGTTCTGCTTTGGCAGGGGGATTGGACTGGATGATCTTTCGAGGTCCCTTCCAATCCCTGACATTCTGTGATTCTGTGATTCTGTGAAGGAAGGCAGATATCCCTCATGTTAACTGTGCCGTGAACTCATGGAACCTCATTTCCTGACAATTTGGGACTTGAATTGACAAGCCAATGCCTGGTAAGAAATAAGTTAACCCTGCAGTCTTTCCCACAGTGATGAGGAGTTCTGCTCACTTATTCTCACAAATCTTTTCACGAAACTTGCATTAGCTTTGCATCTTTGAGCACTTTATCATTTTACATTCAGACAAATCTGACTGGGAGTTAAAAAATTATGAGGAAGTCAGTGATCTGATCGCCTCATTTTCATTTAGGCTGAACTACAGTGACAGAAGATCATTTCAGGCAGAGCTAGAAACAGAACTCAGCTCTCGTCTTGTGGCAGACTTCTGTTTCATCTGTTTTGCATTTTGGAAAAATAATTGACCCTAAGTCCTTAACTCTGTGAGAACTGCTCCTGCTATTACATTGCCATTGTGACTGCAAGGCAGCTTTTAGCTGGCAATTCACCAAAACTGACTATTTGTCATGTACTCCCTGAAAACCTAGAGATAGCCCAGCTCAGGAACAAATGGTACGTTTTTCTTTAGGCTGCGTGTGCAGGGCCTGTGTAGTAGGTGTCTGTAGCTGTCTGAAGAGACTGTGTGGAAATGCTGTATTTAGATCTGGCTGGTAATGCTATGAGGAAAAAAAAAAAAGCATGCATAGGATCATACCATTAAAGATGGAATGACAATGCATGTGTGCAATTTAGTTTCGTGTTGGGCTGCAAGTTAGATTCTTGTATTTCTTAAGATTTTGTGCCTGTATTGCATAACTCTACAATGCTGCATGTCATTAATACTTTTACTCATTCAATTTAAAGTATTATATTTTTAAAAATTATTGTTTACATGAAACAAATTGTCCTTTACCACACACCAAAACTTAGGAAAATGGGAGGTAGGGCTGTTCTAAAGGAAAAGCTGATACATTTGATTTCCATTTCCTTCTTGTGGTTATCGAAAGTTCTTCCTGATCAAGCAACATCCCCAGAGAGCAAGACATGTTCTCTCCCTGAAATGCTGCTTTGTGCTGAAACTGTCTTCTCTGCAAGTAGAATCAAGAAGAAAATACAGGTAGAGACACTGAGACAAAAAAAAAAAAAAAGTTAGTGGAACGGTTGCAGAGGGTTAAAAAGAACAGGCTGCGTGTGCCGTTGTTTTCTTGCTTTCCGATGCAGTAGTGGCACTGTTTTCATCCAGAAGAGGCAGACCGCCCTAGCAAAGAAATTCCCATTTGCAGTTTATTGCGTCAGTGTCGAGTTGCTTTGGGATCTCGCTGTAACAGGAGAGCAGAGCAGCTGGCGGCAGTCAGCTCTGAGGCACAGAACTGCTTGGGAAAGGGGCACATTCTTTCCAGACAAGCCTGGGACTACAGGCTGCAATTACCTGACTTCTGTTCTTGGTAGGGATGCAGCCGGTTACTTTTGTGTTGCTAGTCAGTACTGCTGAGCCGTTAGGTGCAGAAACAGGGACAATATGCTCAGGGAAGCGTATCTATGTTCTACTGTTGTTTTAAACATCTAAGGAAATATCTATCACAGTCAGGATGGTACTGAAGTGCCCTGGTAAAGTTTTACGATATCTGTTTTACGGATACGAGATTAAACTCCACTATAGAAGTCTCCAGCAGCTCAGAGCTGCATCTGGATTGTACAAGACCTCTGCAAGTGATGCTGTTATAGTTGGTGACTCTACCTATAGTACTAAACTCTGCAGTTACAAGCTATCAATATAGCATGGTACATGATATTGTAATGTCTAATAGCACAGAGCAGTTGAGGTTGGAAGGTGTCTCTGGAGATCATTCAGCCCAAGCCCCCTGCGAAAGGCAGGGTCGGCTAGAGCAGAGCGCACAGTGCTGAGTCCACTGGATACCACCGTGCTGCCTCTCCGTCTGCGAGCAGAGAACCCTCTGACTGGTCCCAGGAGACAATGCTGAACGACAAATAAGGACATTAAGAAAGGGCAAAAAGTGTTGGATTTACTCCCGCTCCATTATGAAGAGGATGAAGAGCAGCATGAATGTGTCTTTTGAAACGGTGCCGTGAACTCCCTGGTGCCAATGGCACTCACGCACCGCAGCCGACACCTGTGGGTTGGACGGGGCTCTCTGGGGAGGGTGGAGGAGGGCGCGCCGGTCTGGGGGTGCTCGGGGTGGGTCCTTCCCTCCTGTCTCCCCACACTCTTTGCGTGGGGCGGGGGAAGAAACACAACGTCCCGGTGAGGCGGGGCGGGGCTCGGCCGCGCCCGGAGCGGGAGCTTTTCTTCCGTGTGGGGAGGTGGGGCCAGGGGAGCGGCGCTCGGGCCGTGCCGGGGGCCGCTGCCCGCGCAGAGGCGGGACCGGCGGGGCGCAGCGGGCGGCGCGGGGCGGCCATGGGCTCCGTGAGCTCGGCCCTGGGCCGGCCGCGGCGCGCCCTGGTGCGGGTGGGCACCGAGCCGCCCCCCGCCGCCGCTGTCCGGGCCCCGCCGCCGCTGTCCGCGGTGCTGAGGCCCCGCGGGGAGGAGGAGGAGGAGGCGGAGGAAGAGGAGGAGAATGAAACGGACCGCCTCGCGGAGCCCCCGGCACCCACCCGCAGCCCCGGCGCCCGTGAGTGTCAGCGGGGGGAGACGGGACCGCCGGGGCCCCCCGCAGCCGCCGCCGGCACCCGGCCGCCCCCGCCGCTTCCTCGGCGCGGGGCTCGCCCAAGCGGCGGCGGGCGGCGCAGCCCCGAGGGGAAGGGGCAGGGGGTGCCCCGGTGTGTGGAGGGGAAGAGCCCACCCTCGGCCATCTTTCCCCCCGCCCAGCCAGGAAGCGGAGGGGGCTTGTTCAGAGGCAGAGCGCTGTTTGCTCCAGCGGTGCGATGTGGGGAGGGGGCTGTTTTTTTGGGGGGAAGGAGGTCGGTGGAAGTTAGAGAGCATTTCAAAAAGATGGGCCAAATATGTTACAACTACACAAAAAATTACAAGTGGTTTAATGATTTATCAGGTTTTAGTAAGCTTTTTATAAATGCAGAGTATACCCTTCACCTGCTGTATGGACGACATAGAGAGGATAGTTGATAGTTCGTGGTTGCAGAGATGCAGTGACTTCAAACTGGGTCCACCTTTTGGAAACACCCTTCCAGGTTTCTTATGCAGTAACCTGGGTAGAGTTTAGCGGGGGAAAGAGCTTGGTAAGTGTTAGGAGTTTCTTCCCGGGATGCTGGCAGTTTGAAATTGTTCCCACTGTGTCGAAACTTCCTCAGCCAAAGATTTGTGTGTGTGTGTGGAAAACTTTTTTTTTTGTTGTTTTTTCTTTTTTTTTTTGTTTGTTTGTTTGTTGGTGGTTTTTTTTGGTTTTTTTTTTTTTTTTTTTTTTTTTTGTTGTTGTTGTTTTTGTGTGTGTGTGTGGAAAACTTCCTCAGCCAAAGATTTGTGTGTGTGTGTGTGGAAAACTTGCTGTGTGTGTCTGTGGAAAACTTTTCCCATAGCTGTACTTCAGTTTCAAAACAGTGCATCACATTTTGGATAATACAAAGTGATTGGTGTGTTTTATTCAGTCAGGAGTAATAAAAAGACGTCTGGATGCTGCATTGGTTAAAAAATCTTGAATATGTTGTAAAGGAAGGCAGGGAAGCAAGCTCATATGAGAAGAAAGTTACACGGTCAGGGAAGTGAATAACCTGCTTATTGTGCTGCTTAGCATCAGCTTTCTCCTGTACATATACATACACATATATGTTACATTAGGTGGTAGGTGTGTTTGTTTTATGAGACTTGCTTTGTAGCTCTCTTTTGTTGTATCTACTCTTTAGACCATACACACAATAACATTTGCAATCAATGATCTAACAAAGCTTAAAGGTACTGATCTAACTAAATGCAAAGTGTGGCTCCTCACAGAAGGGTAGGCTCTCTCATGAGAAGGTTTGATGACCATGGTGACTTTTTCCTTTCATACTGTTCCAACTTTCTTCCTGTTTGATTATCTCCTATTTATGACATTATATGAGTTGGAGCAACTGTTTTTATGTCCCATAAATTTTTCATATTACTAACTCATTGGTGTTTTCACTTCAAACCCTGCAGTTATGTCTTCAGTGCAAGGCACTTGATGTCTGATCAACCTTTTAATACCAACATCCAAATTTGTCAAAAAATCAGTAGAATATGGCCAGATTCTGAAGTGTCATCGTCCCTTGAAAGAGATGGAATGATAGTGGTTGACACTAATGATTTGCCATTAGGATTTATCTGATTATGCCTTCTAACACTTCAGTGTACAGGAGAAAAGAGAACATACAGCAGAATATGCAACCTATTTTTCTTCTTTACAGCAGGGTCGAGATGCCATTTACCTGGAATTTGAGTGGAAGGAATTAATTTGGCATTAAAATAGATTTTAGAGCATGCAGCACTTTTTTTTCCCTCCTCTGAGTGGTTCATAGCTTGTAGACTTCAAATACTTTAAAATCTTGCTAAAGTGCATGACAAGTATTGCAGTCATTTCAGCTGAGTGCTAAGCCTCGAGGCAGTGGTCTGCTGCTGATACTTCCAAATGAATATTTAAGTTCACAGAGAGTTTGGTGTTGCTTAGCCACACATTCAAGATCTAAATATTTCTCAAGATGGTTATTCTGAGCAATGATATTGCCATTTCTTTTGTTACACTCATTTGTAGTATATTTTAAGGTATTATTGTTTATGCCAGGAACATACATATTTATTAGCTGAGCAGTGTCAAATTTAGTAGGCAAGAGATTTCCTTGCTTACGTTGTAACCTGTGTAATTAAATTTAGGACTGATGCCTTGCACTGACAGCAAAATTAAACAATTAAACACAATAATGGGTTTTGAGATTGATCTGTGGAGTCTCCAACTCTGAAGGCATTCAAGACCTGCCTGGACACCTTCCTGTGTAACCTCATGTAGGTGTTCCTGCTCCGGCAGTGGGATTAGACTGGATGATCTTTCGAGGTCCCTTCCAATCCCTAACATTCTGTGATTCTGTGATTCTGTGATCCAGTTTCAGTGGAGGAGACCAGAAGACAGTCAGGAACTATTTGACTTGACTGGGTTTTTCTTGCATCCAACTTAAGAGGCTCAGACTTAGTCTGGGCTTGAATCACCAGTGGGGCAGAGGTGCAGTGCTCTTGTGGGAGCTCTTGGAGACACCGTTCCTTCAAGGACTCACCTGGCAGTTTCCTGAGCTCTGGTGGGCATGAATACAGGGACGGTGGCAAATGCAATCTGCTGTTTCGCTCAGTGCCCATCACTTATGTCCAGGAAAGGGCCTGACACCATTCATCCAGAAATGCTACAAGTACCAGCACGTGGCCTTTCTGCTTTCAAACATTTTATATCACAGAATATTAAATGTTTATAAAATTGAAAAGCCACATGCTGGTACCCATGGCATTTCAGGATGAATTTTCATCCACCTAAGAGCAAAACATTCCAATTGCAGTTTGCAAAGTGGCTTCCAATGGCTTTATTGATCTTAAGGCCTAGTCTTTAAGTCACAGTAGGATAATGCAACATTTGCATATCATGTGATTGCATTATGATGCTGTGATTGCAGGGGGACTGTATCTGTTTAGAGTATGGTATAGGAATGAGACCGAAGGCATAAATTAATAAAACCTTAATTTATCTCTAATGATGTTCTGATCAAAAGGCCTCAGACAGTAGAGGAAAAAGGTTTATAGAGTGCACCAGTCTGTCCGTATCATACGAGTTACCAGCCACTTCTGATCACATGAGAGAAGTGCAGGAAAAGAGTCAGGGCCTCGTTTATTAATTAGTGCTAAAAACTTATGAATTAATTATTTTATTTTTTCTCTTTTCAAGCACAGGAATTTTTTAACTGCAGAAACTGACTCGAATCTCATCATCAGTGACTGCCTGACCTCCAGCCTTTCCCCACTGATTTCCCTGCTGTTTCTGTTAACCCAAACTCCAGTCACTGGGTTCTCTGATACCTTCCAAGCCCTTTCCCAGTGCTCAACTGAAGGACCTGAAAAGACTTCCTGAGGCAGGACTGCTCTTTTCCATGACCAGCATGCAAACAAACATCCCATGTTGTCTCCTGGCAACCTAACCATCCTTTGTAGAGCCCTCAGATGTTAAATTGCTCTTTCATGTCCAACCACCAATGTTACACCCCCCATCTTCTCCTTAAAACGATGAGAACCCAACATGTTATTTGTGATGAGGATGAAGGGTGAGAGGACTTGGTGAGCTGCTTTGTTTCTCTGCCCAGGTGCCAAACAGCCCCAGTCCTTCCAGTTGGAGAGCACAGTTGCTTGTGATGTTCTGGTTAGTCTCCTGTTGTTTCTGCAGTGTGGGACTGCATCAATGACAGAGCTTTCTGCCAGATTAATGAAACAGGCTATGTAGAAACGCTAGTGTTCTGGGGAGTCTGTTATCTGTGGTTAGTCTCAGGTTGAAATGTGATATATTAGTTTTGGATACTTTTTCCAATATATGTTTTTTAATCCATAAAACATTTCATCTAATCTGTGGGACACATTATTATGCTAAAGTTGTGCATATGTACATTAGAACAATGGGCATCACTTCAAAGTCCTTAAGGGCCTAAAGGCCAACTATAAGTAGGTAGGAAATAGTTTAAACATAATTTTTTAATCCACTGGGCTCTGTGACCCTATTTGTTAGCTGCATTATTATCTCCACCGGCCCAAGGAGTGATTTACATCCAATAGCACAGAGAAAACGAGAAGGGGGAGGAGAGATGTGTTGGAGGTGGCAGGGTACTTTGACTTCTGGGGGATTTCAGCTGCAAGTGTAAGAATACAAAACAATTTCCTAAGATCATCAAAAATACCTGGAGGTTTTAATTTGACTTGTAGGGAAAGAGCATTCTTTGAGTTGAGAACTTTGAAGCCCTTCCTCTGTTAACGGAAAGCATTTTGCCATTCTTTACATGCTATGTTCTTTCCATGGATTTTATTTCTTGTTTTCTGTTTTTGTCTACTTCTCTGCCATCTTCATTCATGACCAGTTTCTAAGACATTCAGGACTGTATCTTATTATATAATGAATGTAAATCTACAGAAAGTGTCTAACTTCTGGCTATGTATACATACAAAAATAGTTAAAAGAATACATCTATATTAATTACAGATGGTGCCTCAGGGCTCTAGTGCTGGCTCTTTATGGAAAAAAGGAATCATTTAGGAGGCTAAATTTGTGTTAAACAAATGAGATATATGTCTCTAAATTGAGCTCTTGGGGACTGTTTCAGGGTAAGAGCACGCAGTGCTGATAAAACTTGCTAATTACTGGCTAGTAATGTCATTACAGCTATGAAATATGAAAGATCAGAATCCAGTGCATCTTAACTAGCTGAAAAAGAGTGAATCCAGTATAATATTGATTTGATCTGAAGGTGTTTTTGCTTGTGGCTGAGGTATTGCTGTGAAAAGCTAAATGGCTGACATTATTTCAAGGTGGTGATATCTGGCTCTCAGAATAGCAGGGGCATGTTGCCAAAGTGCTAATAAGGGATTTTCAGAAAACATACCATTTAGTCAATGGTTGGTGTGCCCACAGCCTTCTGGTCCAAAGCTCAGGCTCCTGATATTTCAGCTAATGGAATAATCAACACAGCAGTACAAGACTTTATTACCCTTTTGAGCATAGAAAGTGCACACTGACAGTAGTTTGTTAGATTCATCATTTATGTATAACAACATATTTGACAAGCTTATAGATGAGATAACAGTGCTTAGCAGGAAGCTTGCATTTTTTCTTGATGGTAGAAAAGGTTGTGGTTAGAATCAGAGTTTGAGAAAGCACGTAGTCTAAAAGGCAGAATTTAAATAGATAAGTTTTGTGTTTAAATATGAAATTCTTCCAGTTCTTCCCAGTGTCTCATTTAAAAATCCCCTGATACTTGAAATTTTTGTCAATGTACTTATTTTCCTAGTAGTGAAGACTGGGGATAAAAAAAGAAACACTGAATGCCTTCCAGTAGAGGAGGTGGAAATCATAGTCCAGGGATTTTCAGGTCTTCTAAAGACCTCTGGGTTGGTCCTCATCCTTTGCAGACCTTTTGGACAGGCCTCATAATTTAGCAGTCGCAATACACAAACCACTCTAGGGCACAACTCTGAACACCACAGGCAGCCCAAGTACTGCCTTTAACAGCAATTGGACAAACCTGTGTGCCGTTGTTTCTTGTACCCCAGGTATGGGGATTGTACCTGTCCAGGTATTGTTCAGAATAATAGAGTGTTTGAGGTTAGAAGACACCTCTGGTGGTCATCCTGTCCAGTTCACCTGCTCAGGCAGGGTCACCAAGATGGTCCAGATGGCTTTTGAATGTCTCCAAGGATGGAGACTCCACAGCTTCCTGGGGCAACCTGTGCCAGCACTTGATCACCCTCACAGTGAAAAAGTGTTTCCTGATGTTCCAAGGGAACATCCTGTGTTTCAGTGTGTGTCCCTTGCCCTGCCCCTGGGCACCACTGAAAAGTGCCTGGCTCTGTCATCTTTGCACCCTCCATTCAGGTATTTATATACAAAAATGAGATCCTCCTGAGCCTTCTCTTCTCCAGGCTTCACAGTCCCAGGTCATCTGTTCTTTTTTTAAATAATGTTTTGGAAAATGCAGATCTCTAGCTTAGCACTAAGATCTGAAAATAGCTGCATTATGAATCCTATTAAAAGTCTTGGCATCACCTTGCTTGGATAGTTTGGAGCATGTGGATAAATATTGTTTAAGGGAAGTCTGCCTTTTGAGGCTTGAGCTGGCTCTGTGTGCAGTAACAACTCCAGAACCAAGCATGCTTGGTTCATTATCTTAGGCTGGACTGATTACGCTGGGTGCTATGCTACCCAAATACAGCTGTATCCAATTGGGTGCGGGCTGGCAATCAGAACAGGACGTGGTCTCACACCATGTGTGCTGCTTGGCTTAGGCCACGTGGCATAGATGTGTCTTCAGTTGGGATGACCAGATATTGCCAGAAGAGATTATTCCCAGGTCCCAACAGTAGTTCAGGATGCTATTTCCATGTTTCATAGCATCTTTTTCTTTGTCTCCTATTCTCTAGACACAGTTCTTGGAAACTGCTTGCCATGGGGGCAGGATGGGGTGGAGGGGAAGGTGGTCTATGCTGGGTGACACAACCTGGCACAGCAGGTTTACCTGCCTGCCATGTGGTCCTGTGCTGCAGTTGTGACCTTGCTTTGGTCCCAAGTAGTGTTTTAAGCAATGAAATTCATTTTCCTGTGGTCTATATAAGAGCACATATGCTAGTTTTAAGCAATAACTAGATCTTGGAAGACTTTCCAAGGAAAGTAGAAGTCATTATGCCTGTTTGATGGATGAGGAGATCAAAGTATAGCACCTAGCTTAAAGGGGATGAGATACTATGCCTCAAGGAGCTACCATCTGCAGCTGGACTGTAGCAGAAGTGCGTGTCCTCGGCCCCAGGACTTAGGCAACTTGGCCAAGATTTGTGGTAGACAGGTACAGAAATGAGTTCTCCCTTGTCTTATTAAAATGCTGCATAGGGCCTGCCACAGAATTTGGGACATTATGGCAGATCTGCACACGGGTGGCTTGGTGCCCCTGGCCTGCAGTGGAAATGCTCTTGAGGTTCTTGCTAAGCACTGAGCAGAAACAGGCAATGATGGATGTCTATTGAATGTTCATGGGCAATAATTCCAATGCCTTATTTCATAAAATAAAAGACTTTTTTTTTCTTGGTGGTGAATTCAAGCTTGCAGATGCTACACAGGCACTCCCAGTGACTATTTTCAGCGTATGGCAGTGTGGAATTAAGGTTGAGCTGTGAGGGTGGCAGATGCTTTAATTGCATATTTTGTGTATTATTTACCTTTTTCCTGAGTTTTTTTTAGTTGTTCTGTGCAATACCACAACGCTGACTCAGGTCTCCATTGGCAAGGTTTGCAGGCATCAAAGTATAATTACATGTTTGAATTTATTTCTATAATTTAAGAACCTAGAGGAAATTAATAACAAAATCCATGCCAATGTAATTGTGATGGTTGTATATTATTTTTTCTGGTAGTGAGCCAAAACAACAAATACAAGAGTGTTTCACTCTGTTAAATGTGCAAATAGCATTTGGTTCATTACCTGTGCACAGAGTTCCATTCATGGTTTGTTGATACTCAAGTGCTTCCTCTCCATGCCCAAGGATCATAAAAAGACCTGGCTGGTTTAATACATAGTGTATAGCAATCCAAGCTGCAGCAGCTCCAAGCTAATGTACATTGAGTTCCTGCAACAGGAAATGTAGCCTAATTCTGACAAAGGTTTTGAGAGCAGGCAGGTCCATAGACTGTGTCTGTCTAGTGTAATCATAAAAACAATGTTTGTACCTCTGCATTTTTCTAAGTGAAAATTTAGGTCTGCTTCCAGAGTAAATATGGCCTGTCCTGTTTTGCTTCAGTTTTGCGATCTGTTTTCAAACTAGTTTCTTGCAGGTGAGAAAAGCCTGTTGGATGCTGGTCTTGCTGCCATGGAGAGAAACCTGCTTTTTTTGTAGCTGGCTGGCAACTCTTGTGACGCACATTTGCTTATCGAGGGCATAATTACACAAAAGTCTGACACTGGGATTTTTAAAAAGTGAAGCATGACTAAAGATTATTGTTCTGAGCTATAATTAAGCACTCATTTTATTGCAGCAGGTCTTGAAGGGAACCTGATAGTTATTATTAACTGTAAGTGAGAATACATACAGTGTGACAAACAACTGCAGATTTTCTACCCTTGCTAATACAACATAAAGCTGAGTCCTTCCTCTATTTGCTTCCCTCCTAGGCTTTTCCTGATTCCTGGATACAATGACGTGTTTCATCATGTGTTGTTCTTGTTTACCCTTCATATAAGATCTTGGTTTCTGATACCTCTTTTGGGCTGTTTCGTTTAACTAGAGGAGAATCAAAACTACTGGGGATGCTCATTTTGCAAAGGCCATGGGATCCATCCCATTTGGAGGCTTTGTTTTTGACATGTGACCTCTACAGCCACAACAACATCAATGTGCGGTATCTAATTCACCATTCAGGGCTTGCTCAGTGCTGTACTTTCTTGTGTAAAGCCCACAGGTACTCTCAGACTATACTTCTGCTGCTAAATGAATGAGCTTGAACGCTGCTCTCTCATTCTTCTGAGTCGTTCCCTCGTGTGCTGCTGGTTTGTGTGAGTGTCTGGATGTGGTGGGGTGGTGGCACACGAGGGACTGTTCTCACCAGACTGACCCGGGTTTGGATCTCTTCACAGGTGTCCTTTGGGGCCACTGGGTCCTATAGTAGATCAGACAGGCCAGCCTGTGCTGTTTGGCCTCAGGATCAGACACCTGTTTGTGGCCCTGTTCCATCTGACCCTGTAGATGTAGCCTTGAAGGCTGACCACCGTTGTGCTGTTGGACATGCTATGGCTCTATAAAAGAGGAATTCCTCATTAGTAGTATTTTGTAATATTTTCCTGGAACAGAGGTGAGAATCTGGCTCCTGTTGCCTCTGTGGGAGGGTGAAATTTTCTTGCTTGCCACCATAAGACTCTTTTGATTCCTTGAGGACCAGATCATCGCATCAGCATTGAGCTGGCCAGAAGAGAAACTGAATTTTATTCTTAATGACAGTAATTAAATGATTTTTTTTTCCCCCCTGAAACTAACAGATATTTCTCTCATTTACAAATTGTGGACTGTACAAAACTATCACCTGCAGAGCCTAGCAGTCTCTTGTGCCTTAGACATATATATGTACACTTGTATGAGGGGCTTAAACACTCGCCCTTCTCAAATGCTTCCTTATTAGTGTTCATGGTAAAACTCCGTCTATAGGTTAGCATCCTGCTTTGATGAAGTGAAATTAAATTCAAGACAGAATTCTGAAAATGTAAGCATTGCTAGTGCAAGATGAAAAGTAAATCTGATGTATGGCACTGCTTCAGTTTTCTATATTAGTCCTAGTGAGAGTTCTTCGATCTTGATTTGCAGGTGTGCAGTCTGGTATCACAACAGACTAAAATCTTCTGTTTTAATCTAATTTTATTGACTCTATTTGAAGTATGGTTTTAAAGTTGATGGCAAAACCTTCAGAACAAAATGCCTTTAGGGAACTGGAAAATAAAGTTAGATTTGCACTGAAAATTTCTCATGTCCATGAGCAGCTTTTCAAGAAGAGAATAATTTTTCCATGTTCTCAGTATTCCCAAAAGAAATACTGACAGAGATCAACCAGCACTCACAGGCTGAACTCCAGTCTCTCTAGAGGAAGCTTGTGTGTATCAGGAGGTAAATTATAAATGTCCATTTCCATGCAAAACTGATTTCCCTGATAATCCCTGCCCCTTCCTTTTCTGGGGCCGTTTTGTACAACATCTGCCAGTGGTGTCAGATTCTGTGGTAGGTTTATGGTGTCTGTGTGCAGCTATCTGTAGACTTTAACATTCAAACAAAGCCAAAGTGTGTCCACCATGATTTAGCTTTTTGTTTGTGGTTTGTTTTTTGTTGTTTGTTTGGTTGGTTTTTTGTTGTTGTTTTTTTCCTGTGTTTGTTGTTGTTGTTGGTTTCGGGGTTTTTTTTCTTATTTGTTTGTTTTTCTTGCCTTTTCTTTTTCAGAAGGCAAAAGGGCACTGGAGCTTGATTAAAGTCAACAAGAGGGTTTTTATTTTGGTCGGGCTGAACACAACCTCGAAGTAGTGTTTTTGTGCAGACCAGGGCTCCTGAAAAGAAACAAAAAAAAAGGTAGAATTGATCTTATGGCATTGTCTTTTGGTTTTTTTTTTTCTTTTTTCCCTATCCTGACCATCTTGATTTTGATAGATCCAAGCATATACAGCCTTTAAGTATTTCTCTTTCAGTTTTAGTGTCTTGGTGGGTGCTGCCTTCTCTTCCATCTTGAAAGGCACCTGCCTCTCAGGAGTCTGTTGGATTAGGCAGCCATGGTGGAAGGTGTCACTGGCTGTAGCTCTTGTCTCCCTTCTGCTGGAGGTTTTCATCACAGCAACAGCAGCAACCAAGTGCCTCCTCCTCAGCTCCTGCAGCTTTGAGGCTCCATAGCACAGCCCAGTAAAATAGCCTTGTGAACCTGGGGTAGCTGAAAAAATTGTTGCACTATTGCTCTTGTTGCCTCTTTTTCTCCTGGTGTTAATCTCCAGCAAAACAGAAGAGCTGGAGGTGATAAATGTTGCTTGTCTGCTGGAGCCCACATGATGGTTCTGAGCTGTGTTGGGGTGGGATTCAGGCTTAATTGAAACTGTCAGGACTTTACCTCATAAATTCAGCGGGGTCAGTGTTTTGAGCCTGATGCCTATGGAGTGTTAGATGGATACCTGCTGCCAAAGTCATGGACTGAGGACTAACTTTCACTTCAGACCATAAAAAACAGGCACTTATTAAGGTTCCGGTGAAGTTAAAGCAAGATAATTGCCTCTCAAAACATTAAGTCTATCCAGCAAGCTCGGTAGTTTTTGTGTACCAAACAAGTGAATTTGGTAGCATACTAAGCTTGTACACATCACCTTGACCTGTGTAGGGTTTTTTAAAACGTTTTCTTTCACATTTGTGAGCACATAAATAGATTTTTGGGGGGATGTGGTAGTGGTGACAGAGCAAAGGTGAATTTGCAGTATTCTGACTGAAGACTTGCCGTTGAGCCAACAGATGTAGTAATTGTTTATGATTCCCTTGACTGTAAGGAGCTAAGAGAAAACAATTCAGAAATTAGCAATTTTATCAATTATTTACAAAGTGGTGTCCTAACAAAGAAAACATCTAATTCTAGGCAAATGAGGTCCAAAGGAAGTGGAAGACTGTCAACAGCACTTGGCAAGTTTGTTCTGAAAGGCTAAGTCCACGTTAAAACCAAGTGTGGATCCCAAAGCAGAATCCTGACTTTATTTACTTGAGTTTCTGGCTCTTGCACTTTTGGAACTGTGATCAATGCAAGTGAGAGTTGGGCTCTGTTTGCAGTAGAGCTGAGTCAGCAGTTGCTCTTGGCAGATGGGACTTGGCTTCTCCATGTCTACTTGGAGCAGAGTGTGAAATGTCCTGTTAGGTGTTAAGCTTGGCACTTTAAAACAGAACAAACCCTAAGTGACTCCTCTAAATGTTCACGTATGCCTTTTTGCATGCAGCTTATTGCTGACTGAGAAATGGTCCTATTAATGAAAAATGATTTATGGTATTGCAGACATGCATACAGAGCAGGAACTCTGCAAACAGCCCATGCAGGGACCTGAAGTAATTGGCAATGTTTGGGCTGTCCTAAAACTTGGTGGGGCCCTGAGTACTGACTGTGGGCATGAACAGATGACTCTAGATTCTGTGCTCAAGGAGAATGGGCATTTTGGAGTCCTTTGCACCTACATACAGGCTCTCCTACGTGAGTATTGCATCTTCAGAATGGCACTGGCAGAAACGTTTTCTGCATCCAGTGTTTTGCCTGACTGCACTTGTACTGCATTGTACTGTTTCTTGTATCTCTAATATTGAGGATCTAGATCCAGCTGAGCTGCTGTCAGCCCTGCCATGACTAGAGGAGGCCTTTGGGGGTCTTCTCAAAATCCAGACAAGGATCTTTCTCATGGGGTATTGTGTGAATTGGGGTTTCTGCCTAAATGCCAAACCCAAAAACACAGCTGTGTGTGTGTTGGGGTGAGGTGGGTGTGTGTTATGAGTATGTTGGCAAAAATTTTTATGAGTCACACTGTTTAACCTTTTCTGACTCAGTTAGCTTTTCATCTTTGTTGTGGTTTAACCCTGGAAGGCAGTGAAGCACCACACAGCTGCTTGTTTGCTTTCTCTGACCCCCAATGGGATGGGGGGAGAGGAAAGGAAGAGTAAAAGCAAGGAAACTTGTACATCAAGATTTAAATCGTTTAATAAGCAAAAGGTAAGTGGAAGAAGAGACAAAGCAAGCAAAAGTCATGCAAAGGCAATCACTCACCACCTCCCACAAGTAGACTGTTGCTCAGCCAGTTCGTGACCAAAAGATAGTTAATCCCCCTAAAATCCCCTCCTCTCCCTTTTTATTGCTGAGTGTGATGTTATATGGTACAGAATATCTCTTCGATCAGTTTGGGTTACCTGTCTGGTCATGTCCCCTCCTAACCTCTTGCAACGCCCCCAAACTATTCGCTGAGCGGGGGCAGAGTGAGAAACAGAGGCCCCCAATGCTGTGCAAGCGCTTTCAGCCACAGCTAAAATGTGTTATCAAGCTTGTTTTGGTCACTAATCTAAAACACAGCACCATACAAAGTGCTATGAAGAAAATTCACTCTGTCCCAGCCAGATCTGATACAGTGTTATAAAACCGATGGGATTGATCACCTTTTTTCTAATGAGGAATAAGAAAATCTTCACCATCAGATGTAGTCCTGCAACTGGATCATTAATCATATGTTGTGACTTGAAGCTAGAATAATATTTTTTAAATGATTGCCCCAATTCAAATGAGCTTTTGGTACATCATGATTTCTAGCTAATGAGCACATGGCTAGCACACTAGCTGGAGTGCTGCTGTTGTTTAGCCATTAAATTATATTATTAATACTATTTTGTTACCACAGAAACAACAGAAGCACTGAGTTACAGTCTTTAAGGACTTGAAATACAACACCTGTTTGTGGGTTTTTTGAAAGTATTAGTAATCAATCATTCTGGCAGGACTACCAGCAGGATTATGTTGTACTCCTGCAATGTCCGCCAACCTGCCCACCTTGCTACGTGGGTTCTGATTTGGACAAGGGTCTAAAGTGTTTAGCCTGACACATCTCTCCTCAAGTGTGATGAGTGCTGCATTACCAACAAACAGAAACCCCCATCTTGTGGTGATCTGAAGAAGAACAAATACTGACTGAAGCAACATTAACATTGTTTGTGTATGCAAATAAGATTTTTGTGGATAAAATGATCTTGCACTCAGATTGCAGGGGTAGTATCTAAAGGGTTGGAGTAACTTTTTCAGCTGTCCAAATTAATCTCCTAACAACAAAATCAGAGATGTTTTGACTTGTCATTTGGAAACAATTAGTAGCACTGTGGAAGTAATGTGCATGTGATTTTATTTTTCTGCTTCAGCAGTTTCTTTTGTTTCACTGAGCTATGTTCAAAAATAAAATGTACCAAATGTTTAGTGTCAATGACTCAAAGAAAACACTCACTCTCTTCAAAAGAACGCCCAAGCAGCAAATGATGCTTAATTGCATTGCTCTTTTTGTTGCCCTCGGGACTGTTAGCCGCTGGGATATGTACAGAGGTTGCCAGGAAAGGACAGGTTAGTGCTGCTGGATGGGTACAGCACACAGTATGCTGCCAGCCTCTGTTACAGAGGTGTCATAGGAAAAAGAAACAAAGAAAGTGTAAGATTTATTTCCCTCCCCCCCACCAAAGTCCTTCATTTTCTCTGTATGGCGATAACTTCTCAGTAGGGGGTGGATTTATTAATGTCACTTCCCTAGAGCCCTGTAGATAAATAATATCTGCCAGTAGAAACAAGGCATAATCAAAAAAAAAATACTTCCTTTATTCTTTGAAGTTCCTGAAGGAGCTCCTGAAGAAGCACCTCTCCCCACTTTCCCTGTCCTTGCACCCAAGCTGTGGCCTTTTCTATCTCTTATTTCCATTGAGTGGCAACTGTGCTCTACCCCCACCAGGATGTATTTCTTTCCATTAGAGGGTCTCAATGGCCCGACATAGTCAACTTGCCACATGCTCCAGAGAGTCTTGCCCTGCCTGATATGTAGGACCGGGGCCTGATTTGTGTGATCAGCTTTAAGTCTGATCCGACATTGTGGACAGGCTGTAAGAATTGCTTCACATGTTCCCACGGACACTGGCCAACCCCGGGATCGGCATTCGTAATAAAGATCTGCTTTTCCAGAATGGCCTTGCTTAAGGTGTAACCATTCAGCTAACTGTGCCCACTCCTCTGGTATGCTTTCAGCTAGCCTGATCTGGGCTAGAAAGTCAGCTTGTTGATTCCATTTGGCAGTGGGGGTTCCATCCTTTGCATGTCCTTTTACCCAGCCCACACTCAAAGGTCGTGACGTGCCTATCTCTAATAGTCTTTGCCAATCTTCAGCTCTCCACACTCTGGTGCAATTTACTTCCCACTGGTTGGATTCCCATTGGCATATCCATTCAGTGGCACCCTTATAGGTTGCATAGGAATCAGTGTAAATCGTGAAGGCTCCTCCTTCTGCTGCTAATAAGAGAGCACGCAGTTCTCCTACTTGAGCACTACCTTCCCCCTCCTCTGTTATTCTTTTTCCAGTAGCAATCTCCAATGCTGCTGCCTTGTACTGCCAGTTTGTCCCTACCCGATGGGCTGATGCATCAGTGAACCAGACTCCTTGTGTGTCTGAGTCCTGAGTTAGCTTAGGTGCTTCTTTTATTGGACAGGGTTTAGAAGGCAGGCTCAACAGGACCTGATCAGCGTTCACAGGTTGCTGAAGTTTTGAAACTTTTACAGAACCCTCCTTTAGTAGTAACAATTGGCTAACTCCCTCTAAATAGGCGTACCATTTTCGTACCGTTGCGTTCTGTGCCACCCCCTCGGCGGGATAACCCTTTAAGGATTGAATTCAACAGAGGGAAGGGGCCTTGTACAATAACTTTCTGTGATGTACACAGTTTCTCTGCCTCCTTAACTGCTCAGGTAAGTGAGAGAAGCCCCTTTTCCCACTCCGAATATCGTTGTTCAGCTCCCTTAAATGCGGTGGAAGAGAACAACAAAGGTCTAGCTGGCCCTATTGGCCCCCTCTGGAATATAGCAAAATAGGAGGCATGTTCTGCAAACCCCCATTCCACTCTTAATGGGTCTTGTGGATGTAGCGGGCCAAATTTCTGATAGGCTTTAAGTTCATCTTTTAGAACATTAAGGGCCTCTGTATGTTGTAGAGTCCAATTCCATTTCTTGTTTTTTCGGAGTAGGTCATATAGGGGACGGGCAATCACTGAGAATCCTGGGATATGTTTTCTCCAGTACCCTAATGTACCCAACAGGCATTGCAAGTCTGCTTTGCTGTTTGGGGTGTGCCCCTTGTCTATGGTAGCCAGAACATCATCAGGCACTGCTATGGCTCCCCCTATCCACCAAGCCCCTAGGAATTTAACTTCGTGGCTGGGACCCTGGCACTTGGACGGTGGAATATCTAATCCGTTCTGTGTTAATAAATTCCAAAGAGTTTCTGCTACTTGCCCCACCTGTTCCTTATTGTCTCCGCCCACTAAGATGTTGTCTAAATATTGATATATGCAAATGCCTGACGGTACCTGTACAGTGTCAATGACTGCAGCAAGGGCATTGTGGGCAATAGTAGGAGAGTGTTTGTACCCCTGAGTAAGCTGATTAAAAGTGTATTGCTTCCCTTCCCAGGTAAAAGCAAATTGTGCCTTGTCTTCTTCCCTTAGGGGAATCATGAAGAACATATCTTTAACATCTAAAGCAGCCATCCGTGGGTGGGCTGCTGCTTGTATTACAGTCACCACGAGGCTATGTTTGGGACGGCAGCTGTTAGTGGTGCGGTGTTATTATTCAATTTTCGATAATCAATAGCTAGGCGCCAACAAAAGAAGCTGTTACCCTCAAGTAATAGAGAGGGAGATGTGCCTACTCCTTCCATATTGAAGGAGGGGGGGGGAGAGAGTGGGGGGGAAGGGTTGCATCCTGCCACAGATACTGAGGCTAGCAGCAAAGCACAAAAAAGGAGGATGCCTATGAACAAATATTTGTACAGGGGACCTCCTGTTTTCTGTATTTTTGTGTTGCATTGACTGTATGAAGGGCTGGAGAGCCATTAGCAGGGTCTTCTGAGATTGCTTTTCCTTCCTATAGTGTCTGGCAGGTGGTGAGAGTGTGGCAGGTCATTATATGCTCTGGTTATTTTCTCCTGCTGTACTGAATCTTTAAGGTTATTGCTAAATCTTAGCAGTATCCTTTACTCAAGGCTCACTTTTTCACTCCAATCTTGCATGCTTTTCTGTTGTTGCTACTGTCTTCTATAAAAGTCTAAGATGAATCTTGTTCAAAATGTTACCTTAACTGCCTTTCTTGGCAGACTTTAATCAGTAACACAGTTTTATGAGTACTTCAAATCTTAAATACGGAATTCTATTCTGTATATCACTGAGACATCAGAAAGAGTATTAGGCAGGCTGAAAAATAAACCTCTGAACAATTATGTCAAACAGCTATGTATATAGAAGATTGAAGTAAATGTTAGCTGCGAAAGAAGACATGCAAACTTGACAGTGAATGAGCCTGTAATTCATTCTGTCCTATCCTGGCACATAGAAATAAAGAGAAATTGTAGAAGATCCTTGCTGCATGAGACATGTTTTCAGAGGGCCTGAGTGTGGGAGGAGAGGCCACATCTCAGTCATGACCTGGAAAAACGGATTATGTTTTAGGGAATACAAAATGCTAGAGGTTTTTCTTCAGTCAACCACTTTCTTCTTCTTGTTGCTTGACAATAGGACTTCTGAGTCCCTGATGTTGCTTCCCCATCAAATAGCAGCTATAAGAGATTTGAGGTTGGTTTTGGCCAGTGCGTACCTGGTACTCTATGCATAGGAATAACTAAGTTTTGAATTGAATGAAAGTGCCCCTACTCTTTTTCTTAAGAAATTATTTTTTATTCCCCATTGAGCTTTGCTGTACTATTTCTATGCTCTATCACTGATAACAATGCTGAGTGATAAAATGCTTCTTGCCTTTGACGTCAGGTCTAATAACACTAATTTTCAAACCAGTCTGAACTCTTTTGTGGAAGAAGATAGGAAAATGATAGGGCGATCATTAGTTTCTTTTTTCCTCTAATCTGGTATAATGTGTCTTATTATGGTCTTTAATAACTGTAACCACAGCAACAAATAGTGATGGATATAATGCATTAGGGTCTCTCCTCTCAGTAATCATATTCTGCTTCCAGATGCCTTTCAGGCCACAAAGTAAATTAACATTCAACAGCAATACATCGAGATGCTGCAGAAATTCCCTCTTCCTTTTCAGAGAGGTGATCCAGGTTGTTAGGGACCTTTGAGTAGTAGCTGACTTTTCCAAAGACCAACAGTATTCCAACTTGACAGTTACTGAGCAGGCTGCTGTGTAAAGATTAATGAAGTTGCCTGCCCAGATTAGTTGGAGGGGCTATACAGGAATCAGCTTGTGGAATAAAATTCAATATATACCAGCAGAAGAATGAGAGAGTGGCTTAAGGGGGCAGGTTGTATTGGAGCTTTGGTTGTAGGGCACTCTCTGTTGTGGGGTGGAGTTTTTCTTAAACTGAAAGTCTTTCAAAGCCAAAATGTTTATATTGGTTATGGTTGTTGGTGTTTTGCATCGCAAACCCTGGCACAGGAACTAAACAGCATGGAGTGACATGCAGTGTTTTTGGAGAGTATTTATGGTCCAGGTGGGGATATAACAGTAATGTGTCCTGTAATCAGAGGGTGGTATCCTGGTGCAAGAGGTCTTGGGTGAATGTCAAAGCAACAGTGATTACGGAGGAAATGAATACATCTGGTTGTCCTCCCCAGCATCTTGTGGAAAAGACTGAAAACAGCAGCAGAAGTGATGTACTGAATGCAATGGAGAAGAGCTGTACCTTATATGTAATTAATCTTTATTTGAAGGGTTGTTAAAATGGAATCATAGAATCATTTCAGTTGTAAGAAAACCTCAGGATCATCGAGTCCAACCATAACCTAACTCTAGCACTAAACCGTGTCCCTAAGAACCTCCTTTTGACCTCCCCGAAATGAGGAAGGTAATATGTGTGTCCAGTTAAATTTCACATTTGCTGTGTACATAAGCAGGTTTAGAAATGTGAATTTTTGCCCAGCTACAGGATGTCCTGAGATCAGTATGAGAACAAGTGAGATAAATTGCGTCCAAGGAGTGTCTGCATCTTCCTAAAGAAGTTGAAAAAAAATGTCAGCTTTACATGCCTAAAGTCAGAAGAGATCTGAGTCCTATGGGAAGATTTTTGTAAAACATTCAAGAGGAAGAAACAGAAGAGTGCTTAAACTGTTCGATTGAGTTACTTACTAAAATTGCGTGTGTGTGTGTGTTGTTAAATCTCTTGGGCATTTTAGAAAATAATACCCTTCTCAAAAGAAACTGAGCAAAATATGCTTCCAGATAGTGATTCCACATAATATTTCTAAGAAGAAACAGAATTTTCTTCATTTTTTTAAAGAAATTTGCCTATGGCCTATTTACTACTCTCTTGTTACTAAAATGATTTTTTCTGAACAGTTCACAAATATGTAAATTCTATAGTTATGAAATACATAAAAAATAAACGGTGATCACAGATATATTGCATTCTAGTCCCCGCCAAGGTCCATCAGGTCAGGGGCATTTGAGCACTCTCGGGAGCCCAGGAGATGACTCCAGCTCAAGGGAGGACAGGATAGGATAGATAGGATAGGATAGGATAGGATAGGATAGGATAGGATAGGATAGGATAGGATAGGATAGGATAGGATAGGATAGGATAGGGCTGGGGCAGGTCCTGGGAGGCGTGAGCAGCCTGTGGGACAAGGAGCCAGGTCTGGCTCACATGCTCAGGGAACAGCCGATCGCCAGCACTGGGGTCAGGAAGGAATTTTTTCCCCCGGGGCAGATCAGCACTGGTCCCCGGGGGTTTTTTGCCTTCCTCTGCAGCATTGAGCATGACCACTTTGCAGAGCTCCTCTGGGCCCTTTTGGCTCAGATCCTGCCTGCTGCTCAAGCACCAGGAAGATGGCCTCTCGTGCCCTGCAGCTGGGGGGAGGAAGGCTTTTTTTTTCCCCCAGGTGGGACGGCAAGCGTCTCCGGGGGTTTTTTGCCTTCCTCTGCAGCGCTGAGCACGGCCCCTTGCCACGGCTTCTTTGGGCCATTTGGGCTGGGTGCCTGCTGCTCCACGAGCTGGCCCTAAACTTAGCTAGAACAGCACACCCAAACCAGCATAGAACAGCTCACCTAAACCAACCTTAAAGAAGCTAAACCAATCTGCCTTAAAAAACTTCAATCAGCCACCAACAACCTAAACGGAACCTTAAACAATCTACAACAAATTACCTAAACCAAACAAAATAAACCAACCTAAACAATCCTAAAACAAACCTATCTAAACCAAATGATCTAAAAAAATCCTACCTAAAACAATCTAAAACTACATAAACCGGCATTTCTCAACCAACCTTAAGCAACCTAGAACCAAACAAGCTAAACAAACTGAAACCAACCAATCTTAACCTAAAATAACCATTAAACAATCTCAAACAACTTAAAACCAATCTAATAAAGGATAAAACCACCTAAAGCGACCGATCTAAACCAACCTCAAAAATAGGAAACCAAATGACATAACCACACCAAAATGACCTAAAGCAAACAACCCAAAGCTAAATAGAACCACTGAAACCAGCCTACGACGACCAAGCTAAAAACCAATCTAGATCAACTCAACTTCAACAACAAAGCTAAAACACCCTAAAAAACCTCAACAACAAAAACCCAACCACCAGCCACCCTGCCCCAGGCAGTGTCTCACTTGGATGTGCCTGCAGTCTTGGAAGCCTGACTACCCCAGGTTCTCCTCCTAACGGACCCTGAGCTTGTTTGGAGGTCCTCAAGCACAGCGCAGCTACCGTATACCCTTGACCTAGCAACGGTTCGCCTCTAGCGGGGAACGTCGTCCTCTTTGAGCAAGGCGGGGAAACACGTGGAGCAGGGAAGGAGGAAGGGGACGTCTGCCGAGACAGCAGAAACAGCCCAATCGAGCCTGGTGATTAGTGGGGGGACACATGTCCCAGCGAGACTGCACTCACATCCAAAGCATCCAGACACAACCGAAAACCAACTAAACACAATGTACATCTAACCAAACCACCTAAAGCACCCTCAACAACCAATCTAAGCCACCCCAGCCTGAAGGAACCCATCTTCAAAACATGCGCCGTGCATAACACTGCCCTAAACAACCTACCAGGAAATAACTAAACCAACCTAAACCAAACAACCTGAACCAACCTTAACAGAAACCCTTCAAGCGACCTAAACAATGTAAACCAAACCTGCCTAAACCAACCTACCTAAAAACACAGACACTCACCAACCCACCTAAACTGCTTACTGAAAAGAAACAACCTCAAATAACCAACCAACCAACCAACCAACCCACCCACCCCCAACTTAAAATCATCTAAACAAACCTCAACCAAACTACAGAAAACAGCCTCAATGAAAACAGCTTCAGATAGGCCACCTACAACAACCGACGGAAGACAACTTCAACCAAAAATCACCTGCATCAAGCAACCTGAACCCACCAGCCTTCAACAACCAGCCTCTCACAGCCACCCTCAAAGAACCTGCCTCAAACCAACCTCAAACGACCGCAACAAACTGAACCAAGCTACTAAAACCAGAAACCTAAACCAAACTAACACAACCAGTGCTAAAGAATCCTCAGAAAACAGCACCAACCAAAGAACCCAGCAAAACCGAGAAAAAGAAACCTCCTCAGCTAAACCACACAGAGCAGCGCTAAGAAAATCACATCAAACAACCTGAACCCACCCACCTAAACTAACCAACCCAAACCAAGCTAAACCATCAAACCTGAAACAAGCAGCTAAGACCGCCAACCTAAACCAAACTTAACAAACCTTAACCTAAAACAACCAGCCTTCAGTGACCTACGAACACACAACCTACCAACAACGTCATACAGCGTCAAACAACCACCTTCGAACAACCAGTCTCAAAAAGCCTACCAAAACCAACTCATAGAAACTGACCTACACCAACCAAACGAAACAAACTTAAAAAACCCCAACAAAACCAGAACAACAGCAACAAGAGAAACAACACCACCACCACCAAAACAAAAAAAAACAAACAAGGTAGAAAGAAACAGGCAAAACCCAAACAAGTTACAGACAAAGAAGGCAGATGTAGGGAACAGGATGCAGAGATGTTGCATGGGGACCCAGTGCTTTGGAGCAGCCACTGGTGTCCTGTCAGGAACAGGAAGGATTCGCAGCTGCCACTCGGCAGCTCTCCCTGCGGGCAACACCAGCGCCTGGCAGGGACCAGAGCGCTTCTCGTGCATCCCTGCCCAAGAAGCACAGCAGCAAAACAAGCTGTGGAAGGCAAAACACCTGCTTGTCATCGCTACATGTGATGCTTTGGAAAAGATCCCACAGTACCACAGACCTCTTCTTTTGTGCATGGTCAGTCCCGCGCCTCATTCTCAAGGTTCTCCCTCTTCAGGAAGCAGGGAAAGCTTGGCCTCTATTCCTGCTGCTGCTCTCTGCAGCTCTGGGACTTGCCTTTGCCAGCCTGCAAGGGCTGTTTGTTCAAGCTAAAGTGAAGAACGCATCAGCCTGCTCCTGGCTACACGTGGGCTTGCGTTAAGGATTGTGAGCACTGGCTCTGAAACAGAGTGAGAAACAGAAATGACATGAAATAACATCAAAGGAAGTACATTAAAAAATAAAATAAAACAAAATAAAATAGAAACACTTGTATCCATTGCGTTTTGTGTCCTGGGAAGTGGTTTTTAGGGAAGAGTGAAGGAAGGGAGAGGGAAGGGGGAAGGGGGAAGGGAAAAGAAGGCGGAGGAGAAAAGAAAGCCCTGACAGAGCCCTGAGGGCTCCATACCTGAAAGAAATTGTGCTGTTTTCACCGAAAGCGAACTGATTTTCTTCATGCAGTTAGAAACCTTTCTTTTTCACAGCTCGCACGCTCATTATTTGGAATTAGTTTGAGAACAAGAGCTAACACCCCAGCACAGAACTAATGCTTGTAATTGCTCTGGTCTGAGAGCCAAGGACATTCTGACTGCTCTGCCCACAGATGGGACCTGCCGAGGAAGGGGGGCAGAGATGGGACAGAGCTTGACTGACATCCAGGCTGATCAAGAAGAGTATTTCATCCCATTAGCATCACGGTCATTATTGAAGGAGGGAGGGGATCTTTCTCACTCTCTCAGGCGTGCAGTGGAATCTTGATCAACTGGCCACATGGGTCAGGAAAGCTACCTGGCAAGCAAAAAGATCCATTGCACTCTTCTGCTCAGCACATCAAGATTTGCCCTCTCAGTCGCGGCAATTTCTTGAATATCACCAAGAATCAAAACAGGTTTCAAAGAGCAACATGGCATGACCAAATAATAAATACTTCTCTTTAAGTCCACTCATTTGTTTAATCTTTGCCTAGACCTTCAGGAAATGGAAAACCAAACTCACTACGGAGAAGTTCAACACAACAACCTACGCCAAATCAAGGCTACCAGGTAGGAACCCGATGACAAGGATCAGTCACGCAACTGCTACCCTATGACAGGGCTGCCCCGAACAGATCACCCCCAAGGATTCAGTCCAAGGCAGAAACTACTCAGCTGGCAAACATTCCAAAAAAACAAGCACGTTTTGCTTACACACCTTACAGCAAGTTTTCCCTCAGGAAACACAAAATGAAACAGCAACAACAAGCAGAAATAATACTCACAAGCCTGTAACATCTTCGACGGGATTTTCCCGCACCGGCCGACACCGCCGGACCCGGCGGGCACAGCCGCTCCCCCCGCTCCAGCTGCCCGCCAAGCGGCGGCGCCGAGCGCGCCACCCACGCGTGCCCGCAAGCGGCCTCGTCCTCCCCGCCCGCCCGCCCGCCGGGCACAGGCCGGGCCCCAGCGCAGCCCCGCCCGGGCACCGGGAGAGCGCGGAAGCGTCGCGGCGCCGCTTACCGAGCGGCAGCAGCAGCTGAGAGGGGCTGCTGCTCGCCTTGGCCGCCATGCTGGACACAGACCCGAGCAATCGCTACCGCCTCCCGCAAAGACCGAGCCAGCAGCCCCGACGAGCGGATGGCAGAGCCGTCGCTCCTCGGCCCCGCCCCGTGTGCCGGTAAACGCGGGAACGAGCACTGTCTCTTCAAACACCTTTTGCATTCTTCATCCTACAGCACTAAAGAAATAGCAGAATCCCTTAGCACAGGATAATTCTGCAATACAAGTGCCAGGTTTGTCGTGCTGGTAAAAGATATTGTCAAAAGATGTGCGGCTGTCGGTCTTTCCTCAAGACAAAAGGCAAATGAGCTGGTTCCATCCAAGGCGAGGCAAACCAAATGCAAGCACTGACAGCACTGCAGAGCAAAATGGCCCCGCGACGGGGCCCTCGTGGCCCTCCTCTCCTTCCCCTCTTGCTGTTTTCCTCCGTCACCTCTGTTGTGTCCTCTTGTTACGTGCAGTAAGTTTCATCTCTGGCATTTTGTTTTCTCTGCCCAGGTTTGCTCAGGAATTCTTGACAGGACAGTTGGAAGCAGGATTTTCCAAAGTGTCCTTGCCCCCAAGGTCCGTCAGGTGAGAGGCCTTTGGGCACTCTCCCAAGTCCAGGAGATGGCTCCAGCGCAAGGTAGGACAGGCTAGGCTACGATAGGATAGGCTAGGGCTTGGGCAGGTCCTGGGAGGCGTGAGCAGCCTGTAGGACAAGGAGCCAGGTCTGGCTCACATGCTCAGGGAACAGCCGATCGCCAGCACTGGGGTCAGGAAGGAATTTTTTCCCCCGGGGCAGATTGGCACTGGTCCCCAGGGGTTTTTTTGCCTTCCTCTGCAGCATTGAGCATGACCACTTTGCAGAGCTCCTCTGGGCCCTTTTGGCTCGGATCCTGCCTGCTGCTCAAGCACCAGGAAGATGGCCTCTCGTGCCCTGCAGCTGGGGGGAGGAAGGCTTTTTTTTTCCCCCAGGTGGGACAGCGAGTGTCTCCGGGGGTTTTTTGCCTTCCTCTGCAGCGCTGAGCACGGCCCTTTGCCATGGCTTCTTTGGGCCATTTGGGCTGGGTGCCTGCTGCTCCACAAGCTGGCCCTAAACTTAGCTAGAACAGCACACCCAAACCAGCATGGAACAACTCACCTAAAGCAACCTATAACAACAGCAAGCAAATAACCGACCTTCAAGAACCTAAAATAAAATAAAAAGAAGCACTTTGTATCCATTGTGTTTTGTGTCCTTGAAAGTGTTTTTTAGGAAAAAGAGGAGGGAGGGGGGAGAGAGAGAGAGGGAGGGAGGGGGAGTGAGGAGAGAGGGATAGGATGGGGAGGGGGGGACAGAGCGGGGAGCGCGGGAGGGTGGGGGAAAGGGGGGGGAGATGGGGTGAGAGACAGGGGATGGGGGGGAGGGGAGATGATAGAGGGAGCTACCATTTTAAGGGTTAACTAAACATATCATGGGTGCCTACTAACGAACTACCACTTTAAGGCTTAGGCACACAATAAGTGCTTAGTTTAGAGCTTTATGTAGACTTATGCTAAGAAAAACAGAACCCCCTCGAATGCCAAGATAAGAAGTTTTACTGCACCCAGCTGTAAACTTGAGGAGACGAGATAACAAAGATTTAGAGCAAAAGGGGGCGCCAGCCTGGTTTCAATCGACTTGGCAGCTTGGGTCCCAGTCAATTCAACATAATGAGCCAAAGGTAAAAAGTTTACTGTGAGGAAGCTGAAGGAGCCCTCATCCAAAGACCCCTCCTCAAGACCACCAGATGGCACTGCGCAGGCGCAACAGGGAGCTGTCTAGGAGGAGACTTTGCAAATTATGACCTGGGACTCATTTTAATAAGAAGCGGGGAAAGGTTATGAATAAGTATAGGCGTTCCTGGGGTCACTATGAATACCTAACACCTTGCTGTATTTAAACACACCTCGTAGTGTTAGAAGGTGCGCATGAATGGTGGAACGATCCCCCTTGCACCCGATATCAGACACACCCGCTTTATAACCTTGCACGTTGTAAAGTTTTATGACTTTCTAGGTTGTAAAGTTGTTTCCACGTATCAATTTTGGCCACCACGAAGGCACAAGCTCTGCCCGGCTGTGCGGACCGCCTGAGAGAAACGGACCTCCCAGACGTGTCCCGAACCTTTTATTTCAGAGGGGCTCCGTTCCACTCCGGCTGGTCACCGCGGGGGCAGACAACGACTTTTTGAATTAAGCGGATAAGGTATGCTTCTGTTTTACTGTAACGTGGGCCTGTAACATGGGGGGCCAGTAACTGGCGAGGGAAGCCTCCGCATGGCCAGATTCCCCATATTGCTGTAAATGGGCACCTACCTAAGGGGGCTACTGACTTGACTCCACCAGAAGGGGGTCAGCTGCTACCGATTTTGGGGGTAGATCGAGTAACCCTGAGTGAGCCTTCTGTTGCGTCCCGGTTATGAGAGCCAGGATGGACTTGCCAATGAATGCATGGAAGTGGGAGAAGGGTAAACAGACTCTCCAGTCATGGTTCGAGTCCCACTACAATTGTCAGGGGTTCGAGTCCCCATGGCAATTGAAGCTTTATAACATCTTAACCCCTCAGGATTGATTAAGAAGTTTTTGTGCCCGGTACTGTGCTTTGTGTGAATGAGTGCTTGAGATGCCGTCTGAGTGCGAAGCGAGTGCGGAGTCCTGATCCACGGTTCCATGGTCTCCGCGAGGAGATCGGGCAGAGGTGGACAAAGCAAACGATAGGTGTTTGTTGAACTAATAGCTAGCTTGGTAATCGTGTGTTATCTTTATAAGTGCCCCGGCATTCCATGTCTGTTGTAATAATCTTTAGTGTACAACCATCTGTACGATGAGCAATTTAGCTTTCACACGAGGTAAGAAATGCTGTTTTGGGATAACAGTTGTAATACCCCAGATGAGGCACTAATAAAAGCCTTGCCCAGTCCAGCTTGCTGAAGGCGGTGGGGGGGGATGGGTGCCGATGGGGCTCCAGCGGGCACTGATCTGTTCTGTCAGGGAAACCCAGCGGTGCCTCTACCCAGCTGAGCAGTGAGTGGCTTAAAGGTGCAATGCTAAAATCCAGATATTGTCTTGAATGAGTGCAACTGTGATCTGTTTGCATATTTGAGCTTGGTATTTGGTCTGCATGTCTGAGATGAGTATTTTAGTTTGCATATTTATATCTGGTACCAAAATAATTTTGTTTGGGGAGACAATTACAAAATGAGAACCGGTTCCGATACTAAAGTACCGCCTTGCTCCCCCTTAGCGTGCGTCTTTACACATCACAGTAAATGAGTGGGGGGAAGTGAATGTGAAATTCTGGCTTAGCTGTATTGCAGTTAGTGTTGTTCTAGGGATAGACCGAATTGGACCTAAACTAATGTAAGGGATTGATGCTTAATATGCTGTTTATTGACATCTGTGAGAAATTACAAAAGGTAGGAGCTGAGGGTTTATAGTTGCAGGAATTAAATGAAGAGAGAAAAAGGGCAAAAGGAGCCCAAGCCTACGCTGTGAAGTTCGAATAGAAATTTCAAGGCCTGGCAGCTCCCCGTCGATAAGCTGTGGCGGGAAGAAAAAAGAAATAATAGAAGAAGAAAAAAGAAATAATAGAAGAAGAAAAAAGAAAAGTAGGGAGCTGACTGCGCAGTAAAGCGGCGAAAAAGGGGGGGAGAGCGGCGGCTGCTGGAGCTGGAGGTGCAGCTCCTCTCCTCCTGGCTCGCCGCCCGCGGGGGATGAAGCGGGGGGGCAGTCGCCGCCGCTTGGCCCCTCCGTCCCCTGCTGGGCTGCTTGGTTGTGCGTAACGCGCACAGAGCATTCGGATTTATTTCCCCTTAGATGTACACCTTCTGACCCGGGCTCAGAAGTAGGGATGCAGCAGTTAGTGTTGTTATTTACAAGTCAGTCAGCAAACGATATTCTGAAAGCAACAGAAAGTCGGAATTTGGAAACACTGTTACATGAAGCCTGGAGAGTATTTAGTAACAGGGAAGAAGACCGTGGGAAGGATAGGTATCTGCTAATAGCAGCACTACAAGAGAGTAGGGAACTGAGAACTGGAAGGGCTGGAAGGTTTCCAAAGCCTTTAGAAGGAGATCGGTGTGCACGGTGCGGGGAAAAAAGGACATTGGCACAATGAATGTCGAGAAAGGCGCAGAGGAAGTAGGCAAAGGGAGAATCGGATGGTAGCAAATGTTGAAAGAGACGGACGGAGACCTGGGGAATCCACCCTAGCGAATCCACTGGTTATAATGAAGCCAGGGAAAGAACAAAAACAAGTGAAAGTTTGGTAGATACAGGAGCAACATTCTCAATTCTCAATGCCAATAAGTAATGACTACATAGTAGTAAAGGGAGCCACTGACCAAAGTGAAAGAGCATAGTTTTGTGAACCTTTGAAATACAGATTGGGTAAACAAGTAGGCATTCACAAACTTCTGTATACGCCTAACTCCGTGAAAGCTCCTTTGGAAAGAGACCTAAAGCTCTACCCGGGTGACTGCATAAGAAACCTGGAAGGTTAATATACAGGGTGTTTTCAAAAGGCGGACCCAGTTTGAAGTCACTGCATCTCTGCAACCACAAACTATCAACTATCCTCTCGATGTTGTCCATACGGCAGGTGATGGGAATACTGCGCATTTATAAAAAGCTTGCTAAAACCTGATGAACCATTAAACGGCTCGTAATTTTTTGTGTAATTGTAACATATTTGGCCCATCTTTTTTAAACGCTCTCTAACTTCCAGCGACCTCCTTCCCCCGCAAAAAACCAGCCCCCTCCCCACATCGCACCGCTGGAGCAAACAGCGCTCTGCCTCTGAACAAGCCCCCTCCACTTCCTCGCTGGGCGGGGGGAAAGATGGCCGAGGCTGGGCTCTTCCCCTCCACACCCCGGGGCACCCCCTGCCCTTCCCCTTGGGGCTGCGTCGCCCGCCGCCGCTTGGGCGAGCCCCGCGCCGAGGAAGCGGCGGGGGCGACCGGGTGCCGGCGGCGGCTGCGGGGAGCCCCGGCAGTCCCGCCTCCCCCCGCTGACACTCACGGTCGCCGGGGCTGCGGGTGGGTGCCGGGGGCTCCGCGGGGCCGCCCGCTTCCTCCGCCTCCTCCTCCTCTTCTTCCTCCGCCTCCTCCTCCTCCTCCCCGCGGGGCCTCAGCACCGCGGACAGCGGCGGCGGGGCCCGGACAGCGGCGGCGGGGGGCGGCTCGGTGCCCACCCGCACCAGGGCGCGCCGCGGCCGGCCCAGGGCCGAGCTCACGGAGCCCACGGCCGCCCCGCGCCGCCCGCTGCCCCCCGCCGGTCCCGCCTCTGCGCGGGCAGCGGCCCCCGGCACGGCCCGAGCGCCGCTCCCCTGGCCCCACCTCCCCACACGGAAGAAAAGCTCCCGCTCCGGGCGCGGCCGAGCCCCGCCCCGCCTCACCGGGACGTTGTGTTTCTTCCCCCGCCCCACGCAAAGAGTGTGGGGAGACAGGAGGGGAAGGACCCACCCCGAGCACCCCCAGACCGGCGCGCCCTCCTCCACCCTCCCCAGAGAGCCCCGTCCAACCCACAGGTGTCGGCTGCGGTGCGTGAGCGCCATTGGCACCAGGGAGTTCACGGCACCGTTTCAAAAGACACATTCATGCTGCCCTTCATCCTCTTCATAATGGAGCGGGAGTAAATCCAACACTTTTTGCCCTTTCTTAATGTCCTTATTTGTCGTTCAGCATTGTCTCCTGGGACCAGTCAGAGGGTTCTCTGCTCGCAGACGGAGAGGCAGCACGGTGGTATCCAGTGGACTCAGCACTGTGCGCTCTGCTCTAGCCGACCCTGCCTTTCGCAGGGGGCTTGGGCTGAATGATCTCCAGAGACACCTTCCAACCTCAACTGCTCTGTGCTATTAGACATTACAATACCATGTACCATGCTATACTGATAGCTTGTAACTGCAGAGCACAGTACTATAGATACAGTCCCCAACTATAACAGCATCACTTGCAGAGGTCTTGTACAATCCAGATGCAGCTCTGAGCTGCTGGAGATTTCCAAAGCGGACTTTAATCTCGTAGCCGTAAAACAGATGTCGTAAAACTTCACCAGGGCACTGCAAGTTGTTAAGGCACTTCAGTACCATCCTAACTGTGATAGATATTTCCTTAGATGTTTAAAACAACAGTAGAACATAGATACGCTTCCCTGAGCATATTGTCCCTGTTTCTGCACCTAACGGCTCAGCAGTACTGACTAGCAACACAAAAGTAACCGGCTGCATCCCTACCAAGAACAGAAGTCAGGTAATTGCAGCCTGTAGTCCCAGGCTTGTCTGGAAAGAATGTGCCCCTTTCCCAAGCAGTTCTGTGCCTCAGAGCTGACTGCCGCCAGCTGCTCTGCTCTCCTGTTACAGCGAGATCCCAAAGCAACTCGACACTGACGCAATAAACTGCGAATGGGAATTTCTTTGCTAGGGCGGTCTGCCTCTTCTGGATGAAAACAGTGCCACTACTGCATCGGAAAGCAAGAAAACAATGGCACACGCAGCCTGTTCTTTTTAACCCTCTGCAACCGTTCCACTAACTTTTTTTTTTTTTGTCTCAGTGTCTCTACCTGTATTTTCTTCTTGATTCTACTTGCAGAGAAGACAGTTTCAGCACCAAGTAGCATTTCACAGAATCACAGGATCACAGAATGTTAGGGATTGGAAGGGACCTCGAAAGATCATCCAGTCCAATCCCCCTGCCGGAGCAGGAACACCTAGATGAGGTTACACAGGAAGGTGTCCAGGCACGTCTTGAATGTCTCCAGCGTAGGAGACTCCACAACCTCCCTGGGCAGCCTGTTCCGGTGCTCGGTCACCCTCACTGTGAAGAAGTTTGTTCTCAAATGTAAATGGAACCTCCTGTGTTCCAGTTTGTACACACTGACCCTTGTCTTACCATTGGTTGTCACTGAGAAGAGCCTGGCTCCATCCTCCTGACACTCACCCTTTACATATTGTCGAGGGTTAGGATTGCGGGGTGACAATCAAACCCTGGCAGATGTATTGTTAACCTCCTCTCCCCCCCACTTCCCCCTTTTGCCCCTCCCTCTCCCCCCTTCCCACTCAGGACAGGCGATCGGGAGGGAAAGAAGGACAGAGAGAAGAGAGTTGGAAAAGTTAAAGATGTTTTACTAATGCTACTGATAAGAACAGAGAAAATAATACAAAATATACAAAACCAATCTTGTAAGTCTCAGCAACTGCAGAGCCAGCACCCGAAGTCCTGGATTAGACTCTGTAGCCAACCGGAGCTGGATTCAGTCTCTCACTAGGCCTCAGTTCACAGGGATGACCAGCAAGGTCCTCTCCTAATGTCAGCCATGAGGAGAAAAGGGAAAAAAAAGGCAAAAGGGACGAGATCCTCGTGATCTCCCACTTTTATATGAAGTATTCACGTGAATGGAGGGTTATACACCGTTGGTCAGTCTCTCGGACATCAGTTTCTCGTTGCCCCTCTCGCGAGATGTCCATCCGTGCTTATCAATAAGTTTGCATTCCATTGCTAGGTTTAACCAAAACATGTGTTGGGTTCTCCAGGAAAATGCAGCTAACATGAAGGCTTTAGCTGACAGGCAAATTCACTAAAAAAGAAACTTGTTTTTAACAAAACCAGGACACATATTTATAAACATTAATGAGGTCACCCCTCAGTCTCCTCTTCTCCAAACTAAAGAGACCCAGCTCCCTCAGCCTTTCCTTGTAAGGGAGATGCTCCACCCCCTTAATCAACTTCGTGGCTCTGTGCTGGACTCTCTCCAGCAGTTCCCTGTCCTTCTTGAATGGAGGGACCCAGAACTGGACACAATATTCCAGATGTGGTCTCACCAGGGCAGAGTAGAGGGGAAGGAGAACCTCTCTCGACCTGCTAACCACCCCCCTTCTAATACACCCCAGGACACCATTGGCTTTTATGGTGACAAGGTTCAGCCGCCAGGGCTGTTCCCTGCCTGAGAGCACAAATATTTCCCTGCCGAGGGGAAGGGCCAACTGCAACGGGATGCCCTTTCCCTCCACCAGATGACAAGACTGCAGCAAAACCCAATAACTTTTCAATTCTTGTGAAAGAGGCCAGAGAGAGACCAGCAGACAGGGCAAAGCACTGACTATGCAAATGCTGTTTGATCTTTTGGAAGACAAGCGGGGCTGCTGTGGCAGATCGCCACCACTGGGGTCAGGAAGGAAATTTTTCCCCTGGAGCAGACTGGCACTGGTCCCCAGAGGTTTTTTGCCTTCCTCTGAGAAACAGACAACCTACAAACACACAACCAGCCTCAGACAGCACAAAGCAACTGAAAACAACAAACCCCAAACAACCTCAACCAAGCTAAGCCAAATGACCAAAAAAACCTAAACCACCAAACAACCAAAACCAAACCTACCAAGAAACCCAAACTAGACCACCTATTCAACCTAAATCACCAGAAAACACCTCAACCACCTCCAACAGCCTACCCAAATCAAATCCCCTAAGCCAAACTACGCAAAAACAACTAAACCAACCTCAACCAAACCACCCGAACCAACCTCCACACAAACCCTTCAAGCAACCTCAACTGTTGCTTTTTCCATGCGAGCCACGGAACCTGCCACACCAATATGATGTTCACAGAGTTCACTTTATTGTCGGACCGGGCTAGCTTTATAGCAAAGCTGCCCTTTCCTCGCGCCTTACTACTATGTGATTGGTTGTAACTCGTGTTATACAATAACATGATAGGCTGCATGTACTGTCCACGCGCTCTGCACGCATGTGTCCGGCGATTGCTCACTCATTATTACCTTCTAATGGTGCTCCTTTAGTTTCTTCTGTCTCTGGCTTCACCTCTCAGCCAGGCTGGTGACAACCCCATCCCCCTGGGGCAGGGGGGGACTCGGCCACTACACTCAACAATGGAAACCAAACCTACCTAGACCAACCTACCTAAAAACACAGACATCCACCAACCTACCTAAACTGCCTACTGAAAACAAACAGAAACAAATCAAACCAACCTCCAATAACCCACCTAAAACACCCAACCTCAAATCATCTAAACAACCTCAACCAAACCACCTACACCAACCTCCAGCAAACTACTGAAAACAACCTCAATGAAAACAACTTCACATACCCCACACAAAACAACCGACGGAGGACAACTTCAACCAAAAATCACCTACATCAAGCTACCTGAACCCACCAGCCTTCAGCAACCAGCCTCCCACAACCACCCTCAAAGAAGAACCTGCCTCAAACAAACCACCTCCAACCACCTCAACAACCTCAACCAAGCTACCAAAACCAAAAACCTCCCTCCACCAAAACAGCCCCTGCTTGGAAGGGCTCCAGCGCGGCTGCAACATCCGCAGCTGCCACTCGGCACCTCTCCCTGCGGGCAACACAAGCGCCTGGCAGGGACCAAAGCGCTCCTCGTGCATCCCTGCCCAAGAAGCACGGCAGCAAAACAAGCTGCGGAAGGCAAAAAGTCTGCTCGTCATCGCTACGTGTCACGTAGCTCTGGAAAACATCCCACAGTACCACACCTGTCATCATCTTCTTCTCCTTCTTCTTTTGGGCATGGTCAGTCCCGCGCCACAATCTCAAGGTTCTCCCTCTTAGGAACCAGGGGAAGCTTGGCCTCTGTTCCTGCTGCTGCTCTCTGCAGCTCTCAAAATCACTCTCTTTATGCCTCAGGAAAGGGTTTGTGTCCAGCTGGATTGAGTCCCTGGTCTTCCTTGCTGTGGGACCCAGCGGGCTTTTTATGTGGGGCAGAGAGGAGATGGCTACTAGGGTGGCCTCGAGGCTGCAGGGCTGGTTTCTGCCTGAGAGAAGAGAAACAGCAGGAGGTTTGTTCTGGGGAGCCGAGCGGCAGAGGAGGCCTCAGGGACACCCAGCAGCTCTGCCCAGTGAATGCACACCAAGGGCAGGGACAGCCTCCTGGGCCTCTTCAGCTCAGGGACTGATTTGGGGCCAGCACCCCAAAGGCTTCCTCCATAGGGTGCTGGGCGGATTGGGGGCGGGCGGGGCTGCACACGTGGGGCTCTGTCACCCCCACGTCACAATGCCAGCACCCGGCAACGAAGAGCTCACAATGCCCTGGGCAGGATCAAAGGGAGCAGCCGGGTCCCGCGTCCACTGCCAGAGCTGGCCCGGGGGCAGCCCCAACACATCCCGGAGGAAGCACTTGCGGAGCTGGTAGCATCACAGGGCAGGGGCTGAGGGAGGAAGAGCTTGCGTGAGGCTGCTGGAGGTTCTCCACTGTAAGACAATCTGCTGCCAGGGCCACCTTCAAACCTCAGCTCATGGATGGAAATCCTTTTCAGCTGGGTAGCAGTGGCAAGACCAAGGGAATTTCTTCTTGAGGAGCACTGCAGAGCTCTTCAAGGACGATATCAAGGATGAAAGCCAAAGCAGGAAAAGAGCTATCAAGTCCAAGGAAAGATACGGTAAACAGCACAAAACCATTCAGGACTTCTTCCCGAGCAGACAGCGTCACCATAAATGACAGCATAGCAGCACGTCACTTGCTGCATTGGGAAGGAATGGCACACGGACTGCCAGGGCCACCTTCCAAGCTTATCTGATGGCTCGAAATCCTTTTCAGCTGGATAGCAGTGGCAAGACCAAGGGAATTCCTTCGGGAGGAGCACTGCAGAGCTCACCATCTTCATCCCCTGTGGAGCCAGGCTCAGCAGCCGTAAGAACTAGGATGTAAAGGGGTTGCAAGGGGTTGCAGTGCTTTGGGACAACCACTGGTGTCCCACCAGGCACAGGAAGCATTCTAGTCCCCGCCAAGGTCCATCAGGTCAGGGGCATTTGAGCACTCTCGGGAGTCCCGGAGATGACTCCAGCTCAAGGGAGGACAGGATAGGATAGGATAGGATAGGATAGGATAGGATAGGATAGGATAGGATAGGATAGGATAGGATAGGGCTTGGGCAGGTCCTGGGAGGCGTGAGCAGCCTGTGGGACAAGGAGCCAGGTCTGGCTCACATGCTCAGGGAACAGCCGATCGCCAGCACTGGGGTCAGGAAGGAATTTTTTCCCCCGGGGCAGATTGGCACTGGTCCCCGGGGGTTTTTTGCCTTCCTCTGCAGCATTGAGCATGACCACTTTGCAGAGCTCCTCTGGGCCCTTTTGGCTCGGATCCTGCCTGCTGCTCAAGCACCAGGAAGATGGCCTCTCGTGCCCTGCAGCTGGGGGGAGGAAGGCTTTTTTTTTCCCCCAGGTGGGACGGCAAGCGTCTCCGGGGGTTTTTTGCCTTCCTCTGCAGCGCTGAGCACGGCCCCTTGCCACGGCTTCTTTGGGCCATTTGGGCTGGGTGCCTGCTGCTCCACGAGCTGGCCCTAAACTTAGCTAGAACAGCCTGCCCAAACCAGCATAGAACAGCTCACCTAAGCCAACCTTAAAGAAGCTAAACCAATCTGCCTTAAAAAACTTCCATCAGCCACCAACAACCTAAACAGAACCTTAAACAATCTACAACAAATTACCTAAAACAATCTAAACCAAACTAAATAAACCAGCCTAAACACCCTAAAACAAACCTACCTAAACCAAACGATCTAAGTAATCCTACCTAAAACAAACTAAAACTACATAAACCGGCATTTCTCAGCCAATCTTAAGCAACCTAGAACCAAACAAGCTAAACAAACTGAAATCAACCAATCTTAACCCTAGATAACCATTAAACAATCTCAAACAACTTCTAAACAATCTAATAAAGGATAAAACTACCTAAAACAACCGATCTAAACCGAAGGACATAACCTGACCAAAATGACCTAAAGCAAACAACCCAAAGCTAAATAGAACACCGAAACCAACCTACAGTGACGAAGCTAAAAACCAATCTAAATCAACTAAACTTCAACAACAAAACTAAAACACCCTAATAAACCTCAACAACGAAAACCCAACCACCAGCCACCCTACCCCAGGCAGTGTCTCACTTGGATGTGCCTGCAGTCGTGGAAGCCTGACTACCCCAGGTTCTCCTCCTAACGGACCCTGAGCTTGTTTGGAGGTCCTCAAGCACAGCGCAGCTACCGTATACCCTTGACCTAGCAATGGTTCGCCTCTAGCGGGGAACGTCGTCCTCTTTGAGCAAGGCAGGGAAACACGTGGAGCAGGGAAGGAGGAAGGGGACGTCTGCCGAGACAGCAGAAACAGCCCAATCGAGCCTGGTGATTAGTGGGGGGACACATGTCCCAGCGAGATTGCACTCACATCCAAAGCATCCAGACAGAACCGAAAACCAACAAAAACAACGTACATCTAACCAAACCACCTAAAGCACCCTCAACCACCAATCTAAGCCACCCCAGCCTGAAGGAACCCATCTTCAAAACATGCACCGTGCATAACACTGCCCTAAACAACCTACCAGGAAATAACTAAACCAACCTAAACCAAACAACCTGAACCAACCTTAACAGAAACCCTTCAAGCGACCTAAACAATGTAAACCAAACCTGCCTAAACCAACCTACCTAAAAACACAGACACCCACCAACCCACCTAAACTGCTTACTGAAAAGAAACAACCTCAAATAACCAACCAACCAACCAACCAACCCACCCACCCCCAACTTAAAATCATCTAAACAAACCTCAACCAAACTACAGAAAACAGCCTCAATGAAAACAGCTTCAGATACGCCACCTACAACAACCGACGGAAGACAACTTCAACCAAAAATCACCTGCATCAAGCAACCTGAACCCACCAGCCTTCAACAACCAGCCTCTCACAACCACCCTCAAAGAACCTGCCTCAAACCAACCTCAAACGACCGCAACAAACTGAACCAAGCTACTAAAACCAGAAACCTAAACCAAACTAACACAACCAGTGCTAAAGAATCCTCAGAAAACAGCACCAACCAAAGAACCCAGCAAAACCGAGAAAAAGAAACCTCCTCAGCTAAACCACACAGAGCAGCGCTAAGAAAATCACATCAAACAACCTGAACCCACCCACCTAAACTAACCAACCCAAACCAAGCTAAACCATCAAACCGGAAACAAGCAGCTAAGACCGCCAACCTAAACCAAACTTAACAAACCTTAACCTAAAACAACCAGCCTTCAGTGACCTACGAACACACAACCTACCAACAACGTCATACAGCGTCAAACAACCACCTTCGAACAACCAGTCTCAAAAAGCCTACCAAAACCAACTCATAGAAACTGACCTACACCAACCAAACGAAACAAACTTAAAAAACCCCAACAAAACCAGAACAACAGCAACAAGAGAAACAACACCACCACCACCAAAACAAAAAAAACAAACAAGGTAGAAAGAAACAGGCAAAACCCAAACAAGTTACAGACAAAGAAGGCAGATGTAGGGAACAGGATGCAGAGATGTTGCATGGGGACCCAGTGCTTTGGAGCAGCCACTGGTGTCCTGTCAGGAACAGGAAGGATTCGCAGCTGCCACTCGGCAGCTCTCCCTGCGGGCAACACCAGCGCCTGGCAGGGACCAGAGCGCTTCTCGTGCATCCCTGCCCAAGAAGCACAGCAGCAAAACAAGCTGTGGAAGGCAAAACACCTGCTTGTCATCGCTACATGTGATGCTTTGGAAAAGATCCCACAGTACCACAGACCTCTTCTTTTGTGCATGGTCAGTCCCGCGCCTCATTCTCAAGGTTCTCCCTCTTCAGGAACCAGGGAAAGCTTGGCCTCTATTCCTGCTGCTGCTCTCTGCAGCTCTGGGACTTGCCTTTGCCAGCCTGCAAGGGCTGTTTGTTCAAGCTAAAGTGAAGAACGCATCAGCCTGCTCCTGGCTACACGTGGGCTTGCGTTAAGGATTGTGAGCATTGGCTCTGAAACAGAGTGAGAAATGGAGATGATATGAAATAACATAAAATTAAGTAAATTAAAAAAATAAAATAAAATAAAATAAAATAAAATAAAATAAAATAAAATAAAATAAAATAAAATAAAATAAAATAAAATAAAATAAAATAAAATAAAATAAAAACACTTGTATCCATTGTGTTTTGTGTCCTGGGAAGTGGTTTTTAGGGAAGAGTGAAGGAAGGGAGAGGGAAGGGGGAAGGGAAGGCAAAAGAAGGCGGAGGAGAAAAGAAAGCCCTGACAGAGCCCTGAGGGCTCCATAACTGAAATTGTGCCGTTTTGACTGAAAGTGAACTGATTTTCCTCATGCAGTTAGAAACCTTTCTTTTTCACAGCTCGCACGCTCATTATTTGGAATTAGTTTGAGAACAAGAGCTAACACCCCAGCACAGAACTAATGCTTGTAATTGCTCTGGTCTGAGAGCCAAGGACATTCTGACTGCTCTGCCCACAGATGGGACCTGCCGAGGAAGGGGGGCAGAGATGGGACAGAGCTTTACTGACATCCAGGCTGATCAGTACAAGAATTTCATCCCATTAACATCATGCTAATTATTTAAGGAGGGAGGGGATCTCTCTCACTCTCTCGGGCTCTTTCTCTTGCGCACATAGTTTTGTTTCTTTCCTCTTTTTCTGTCAGAGCCGGGGGAGTTTTGGTGCGGGATGTTTTGTTCGGCCCTTTGCCGTTTTGCAGAGGCCTCTGGGCTTTTCTGCCTTTTTCCTTTTTTATCTCTTTGGGATCAACTGTGGGGACCAGGTGGCCCTTCCTGGGACCGGCTACTCAGTGTGGACAGAGTTTGTGAGAACTGGTTTGAGTACCTTCTATTTCTATTTTTTATACATACATATATATATATATATATATATATATATATATTTATTTATTAGTGGTGTATTATTATTTTGTTATATTATTCCAGTGTGTTTATCTCACTCCAAGTTTCTCCTTTCCCTTTTGATTCTCTCCCCTATTGGGGAGGGTAAAGCGGGGTGGGGGGTGGGTGTGAGCAGCTATCGTGGTTGTATTGCTAGCTCGAGTTAAACCACAACAAAATGGTAAAATCAGTTTAACTCAATATTTTTTTTTAGATCTGGGTAGTTTAAGGAGTCCTTTTCCATGCATGCAGGCCACACTTCAAGGCACTCTTCCCCTCTCTAGACAACCATTTCTCACTTCCCTCATGTCCAGACACCTTCACTGTGATGGCAGAAGCACTCACTTATTACTTTCTCAGCAGAAGTAACTTTCAAACATGTAAAATAACCTGAGGCAGTTCTGGGGTGTTTAAAAAAATGTAAGTCTTCAACCACTTATGCAAACAAACAGGATAAGATAACTAACAGGATTTTTCAAAAGGCATCTTCTGGTACTTCAGTCTGACGCCTAGATTCTAAAACAGGACATTGCAAACTGTTATTTATATATTCTCCTATTTGTTGTCCGGCAACATCTCATCCATATGTGCGGTATTACTGTATTTCACAGAGCGGTATTGATTTCAGAAGCAACGGTTATCTCAAACGTTAAGAATTAACTGTCATTAACACATGTAGCTGTGAGCTGTTAGCTAGATGCATATTATACTAACGAGATCAGAGACTTGTGATCCCTAAGAACACAGCAGCACAGGTTGAATAAGAAATCTTTGCTAATGAAGTGAACTGTCTCTGTTGCAGCTCTTAGACCCGAGATATTACTTTACACATTTAGCTACATGGGCCTCAAATGACACAAAACAACTCTGTGTCAGGACGTCACATAAGTGTGGAAGACTGTGATAGTGTGAATTATTTGTCTCAAAGCTTGCTTTCTAAAATAATATCCTTAAGGCCCGCTTGTTACAGAGAAATGCTCGCTCATGCTGCTTGCTTAATTGGGCCTGCTGTAAAGGTCTAAACACAGCGAGTTGAGGGGCAAAACGCATGATCATTGTGAATTGTTAAAACTAAAAGAATACTTGAAGCTTACATGTTAAAATTAAATAGATTGTCTTTACTCTGTCTTTAGGCATAACAATAAAATAAGATTGTTTAGCAGCGTCTGACGTCGTTTGTGTCTTAATCTCTCTCAGAATTTTTGAAACTTCCTGAGTCCAAAATTGGACTGGGAAGCCACACTGTGGGCAAACACCATAACTACAACATAGCTGACTTCCATAGCAGCTGCACATTGGTCTGAATTCATGTTACAATTTAGTAGGTTTATAGGTGTATGGGGATATAGCAGAAGATATGGCGAGGAGATTAGTTAAATGTAAATACGCTGAAGTGACTTGCATCTGTCTGTAGAAAAAGCACGTACATCACACTCATTGTTTTATTTGACCTTGTGTGCTGGATGGGTAGAACCTCTGTGTTAGATAACACAGGCCTGTGAGGAACTCTAGGCACCTTATCACTATGTCTGAGATTCCTGCTTTGTTGTGAGAAAGAGCGGGAAGCTGCGCCTGCCTGAAGCCTTGGAATACAGGGGAGCTCAGCAGGCCCAGCGATCTTCCAGCAGGGCTGAACTGACCAGGGCCTGCGTCCCCGCTGGTGTCACCTCTGCCTGGGAGCTCAGGTGTGGCTTCGGAGATCCCTCAGTAGAGACATTACTAAAATAAAACTTGCTCTTTACAATGCATCCGTGGCCTCCGGCTCTTCTTGCGATGTGCTTGTGTATGTGTACACAGTCAGTTCTTTGCTTTCTTCACAGGAAAGTGCAATGCTGCCTGGCTCCCTGCTGCCTGTAGAAGGGTTCAGGCTCTATCACTTGTTGGACTGTGCATAGCACTAGAAGTTGACAGGAGGAAACCACCTTCCCAGTCCAGCGCCAGTCTGGGGAAGAATGAGTGACTGGAGAAATGCTTCATGAAAGGAAGCATGTTCTTTGTCCTTTTAGAAATGAACTGTAGCGTTTCTAGACAGAGTTGTTTCCTTGAAGTGAATAACAGAGACAAAAGCCAAAATGTGTGTTCTCTGGGAACTCATTTCTGTTTTGTAAAGCGTTGTCTGTCTGCTTGTCTGGCAGTAACTGACTTCATCTGCTGGGAGAGTAAGATCATATTGAATATAAAAACCGCTTTTGTGGTCAACCCTGAAGTCTCCATCTGCTACAATGTTGTAAAACAAGAACTGTCGCATATGGGTTTGTAGAACTCAAACAGAAAATCGTGTTTATCTATCTTTCATAGCTGGTTCCTGGAGAAGAAGGACCTGAAGTATGAATTCAACAGTTATCATCTACAAAGACATGTTTTATGTAGGTGTATAATCTAAACAGAGCTTTTGGGGTGTGGGTGGGTTTTGGTGTGGGTTGTTTTGTTTTGTTTACAAGCTCTTGCAGCTGACATTTGATAAAAGGTGAGCAGTTCCTATTCAGGGAATGTGCGTTGCTAATGAGAATACTGACTTTGTATGTCGAACTCATGGCTTCTTGTAAAGACGCACTGATCTCTTCTGAATCAAAGACTTTCTTTTTGTTAGTTATTGTGTTCTGTTCTGTAAGTGCACAAGCCATAGGTAGTTTCCTGACTGGTTGATGGAATGGAAAAATAATAGTTGTTTTTCAGCTGCTCTAAGCCTTTTGTTTTTCAGTGTCTGGTGCGTTTGCTTATGGCCCAGGTCTGTAGAAATCACCAGTTGTGAGCTGGTGTTGCTCTTCTTTGGGGTACAGGCAGATACTAAGCTGGATCATGTGTTTAAACATATCTTCAGGCTGTATCACCAGAAACCATGTGATAAAATGCTGTAAAATTCTGGCAGCTCCTCCAAGTGGATGCATCTGTGTGGTGCTCAGCAGCCTTTGGTTCTGCTGGCTTCGAGGTTCAGCTCTCTTGGACTTCTTTTGCTTGGTAGCTCCACTTTCTTGTAGTGAAGGCACCGGAATGGTATTTGGCAAGTGAGGACAGACAGACCAGACCCAGTTCATGTTCAAGGGGTTAAAAATGAAAACTGGAGCAAACCTAAAAGAGGGCTGGTGTTAAATCTTCTTCATGTCAGTGGTGATTCTGCTTTCACCACCAGGTGGCGCTGTGTGTATTTAATTGCACTGGGAGCTGCCTGTGCCTGCCTGTGTAGTTCAGAGCAGTCATTAGAGGAAATGTTCT